>NC_090265.1:456177131-456807708 GCF_040414725.1 Anabrus simplex | reverse complement strand
CGGCACTTGACCGTGAGTGTGAGGCCTGAAAAGATAAATATTCTTATTTCTGAAATCGACTGATATATGAGGTTAAAATTTCACAGTAGTTTGTTCCTATATGGAATAGATATTAAATAAGAAGTGGTCTTGAACTGATACACCCCTAAGGGTGTTGGAATAGGGCTGGGGGTAGCTGACGACACATATTCATTTCTCTCAAGCCGTTTGACATATGAGCTTGAGACTTCACATGATGTTTATCCTAAATGCCTTAGATTTTAAATAAAATGCGGTCTCAAAGTAATATACCCCTAGGGTGTTTTGACCGAGAAGGAAAAACATGGAAAAGTAAATAATCGTATCTCTGAAACTGTTTAGCTTACGAGGTTACATTTTTACATGATTTTTGCTCATGCCTCTAAGAGGTTTTGGCTTGCGGGGGGGGGGGGGGGTCTGACGACTTCTGACAAAATTATTCATCTCTCCAAACCGTTTGACGTATGAATTTGAATTGTTACAAGAACTTCAGATGTTGTAGGTGTCAAATATGATATAATTCAAAATATTTTTCCGTACAATGATTAGGACCGTGTAGAAGTTGTAAAACTAAGTCTCCACCACAGCCAAGGTACTCGACCGAATTTCCGACTCCTTTCCTTTATTGCCAAAAAAGTGATTTTGAAAACTCTGTAGTTTAAATTAAATTATCTTGAACCTTGACCCCTAACCGGTGCTATTGGAGCTATAACAACTACTATAGGAATTGTACCGGGCGGTACACCTCTACACCGTTTATTTAAAAGTTGCGCCAGTTGAAACTCCTCTTCTGGAGGAAGGTTGAACTTTATCTATTCTATTAATTCTCTACTTTCTCAGAAGATGTCACCACGTGGAAAATTTTGAGTTTTTGAACTGTGTCACTTTTGATGTGTTTTTGTTTCGCTTGAAGTAAGAAGTGTGAACTTTCTCTTCTAGAGGACACTACTGAAGAATTACAATAGTGCAACCTAGTGCGAAATCAAAGAACTATTTTGTTGGAGAAATTTTTATTTCAAGAGTTTGTTCTTTGTTAAATTTCTTTCTGTCATGGTTTAAGTTGGCTGTATACCCCTCTTTTTCCCCTTATTTTGGATCTAGCCAATCCCGAATTTCTTTAATTAATTTTCCACCAATAATGTGTTTCTTCTTCCTCTATGTAGGGGTTTCTTTTCCCTAGCCAATAAAAACTTTGAGGGAGGGTGTTTTATTTCCCCTAACGCCTAGAATCTTCCGCGAGAGGATATAAACTGCTGATTTTGGGGTCTCCGGGCCACTTCTGTTCCATCTTTCAGTGTATTAAGTACATAGCAGGAGGCGGGAAGCGCCTCTTTCTTCTTCAGCCGTTCAACACCAGGTAATGGCCTATTAATAACTTCTTTTCTTGCTAGGTCGGCAGTTTAACACTCGCGGCGGGTTCGAAGCATTTCCATCATGTAACCTTTTCCTAAAATGTAATTACTCTTTTCATCTTTTTCTTGTAAAGCTACATATTGGGATAGAGAGTGCTAACCCTCTCGAGCTCCCACTCACATTTGTTTTGAGGTGAACTTATTTTCTCAAACTATTCTTCGTTTATGTAATGTAAAGTGTTCTTCTCTAAGTCACCTCTGTAGTATGGGATTAGCCCTTGCGTTAGCGGCCCAGAGCCAGATTAGGTTTTAAAAAAAACAAAGTGTATTAGGAGTGCAAGATCGCCTCCTCTCAAATTGTTATTTTAGAGGTCATGTAATCAACCTTCTTTTCATGTAATAGACCTCTGTAGGTTGGGTATTTTACCCCTGTGAATACGTCCTTAAAGGACAGCTTGAAGGTAGAGTTTGGTTTGGCCTTTGAGAGGCTTAAATTTTAAGAGCGGATCGCTCTTTTGAAAATGGAGTGTCATATGCCTCGTGGAGGCTTTTCTGTGTAATTCGGAGCCAGGGGCTCCTAGGGATGAATGGGGTTTTCTGCCCCTCTGTTAAAACTTGTGTTTGTGGTAAAACTGAGCTGATCGCAGAAGTCAGGGCGTGAAGCCCAAAACCTGTAAATATTGTATCTCCCCTTGTTTTGCTACATTGTACCTGCCATGTCTGTTATTGCTTTGTTTTTGAAAAGAAAATATAACCTAGTTAAATTTTAAATTACTTTTACATTAACTTTGATTCCGTAGTTTGAAACCCATTCATGCCCGCACCTTCTTACGCCTCTACCTACCGCTAAAACACGGTAACAAGTGGTAGCAGAGCGTGGTTGAATGGGTCTCAATTTAGCCCCTTTTGACGGCTAAACATTGCTTTGATTCGAACTCTAACAATTTTCTCAGTTGCTGGAATTTTTTGAGTTTTTCAAAATTGTTCTGTCATCATGCCCGGCCCTCGCGATGTTCTCCTCCTTAACTACTTGCGCAAAGAGGAGTTGATATATGAGTTAACTATCAGAAACGTTCAATCTGGAGGCACGGTTGCAATAGACACTAACAAGCTTAGAGAGTCCCTTGATTTGCCCATTTCCATCCCCAATTTGGGAGAGAAAGAAATTGATGACTCTCTTTCCACGATTGTCGAGAATATTACTGGGCTAGCTTCCGTAGTTAGTTTTTTTGATGAAAATGATCCGTCTCCTAACCAAATTAAGCGTGTGCAAGGCAGATTATATCACTTTTCAAATAGAGTTAATGATCTGTTGTCTCTGAAGGTGAATGACGTTCAGAGGAAGCAAGCTAATACGCTCTTTGAAACTATTTCTGAATTGTCTAATAAGGTCACTCAATTGCTAACCGGCGAAGTTCCCCCCAAATCTGATCAGCCCACCATTGTGAATGTAAGTAGTGAGGAAGAACCTGCTAAGGGAGAAGGCAATAGGATAACCGTTGCTGCTCAAACTATCTCTGCCCCATTGGACAACGAGTCTGAACGCCGCACATCGTTGAACAATGTACGTGCTGAATTAACTTCTTTGCCATTGAAACCTTTAACGACTATGTCACCTGGGTTCAGCAGCTTGCCTCATCCATTGGCAATGTTGCTTAGAGGTATCTCTAAGTTTTCCGTCAACACCACCAGTGACGTAATTTCATTTTTAAGATTTCTAGTGGAATTTCAGGATCATGCCCTTGTGTTTTCTCTTTCCCCATGTCAAATTTTGCAAATTATCTATCCTTATGCTATTGGTGTTCTATCTGACAAAATAGTTAGAGCCATCGCTGAGCAATCTTCTATTGAGGATTTCCATGCCCATTTGCTAGCTAACTTCATCCCGGCTAGGGCCAGGTCCTCCCTTATTCAGAAATACTATTATCGGGTACAGCGCTTGGATGAAAACCTGGCAGACTTCATCCAAGATATTAAGTTTTATACTAGGGTGTTTGCTCTTCACTTCCCTGAGGATCAAATTGTACAAGCTATTGTGGAAGGTATTTCACCATCCTATAGGTCATATTTGTGTTTTGCGGCGTGCCCGCAAACGTTCTCGGAACTTGAAGCATTGGCAGTCTCAGCGGAAGGAGTTAGATACGCCGATTCTTTGCGTGTCGCGAAAGAACCCCCGCCTTCCTTTAGTAACACTCGGCCTCCACCTCGCCGACCAGTCAATCCCCGTAAATGTTATGCTTGCGGGTCGCCTGACCATCTGCGGAATAAGTGTCCTCTGATCAAGTCAAGTGGGACAAGGAATGGAGCAGGGTCATCACAAGGCTGTTTTAAGTGTGGGGCCTTCTCACATATCGCCAAGAATTGCCCAAACTCAAATAGCACCCCCTCCTGCTCAACTTCTGGTGCAAATTCCAGCTATGCCAATAATAAAAAGTGACTAGTGGCGTCGGCTGAGCCGACTAATCCATCTTCCCGAGACTCAGCCCCTAGTAAACAGGTTGTAAATGCAGAGAACGACCAGCCTTCAAATTCATCTTTTGAATGCCCTAAAGAGTGTCTTAGGATTGCGGCGGATACCCCCGCACCTGTTCCTTTTCTTAAGATTGAGTTAAATAACGAGCCTATAACAGCTCTCTTAGATTCAGGCAGTGTTTGTTCCATTATTTCGGCTGATTGGTATTCTAAATTGAAATCTGTTTGTAAACTCCCTGACTATGACTCATCTCCTGTTAAATATGTTTCGGCTAATTCATCTCCATTAGAAATTCTAGGTTCCTTACATGTCAAAATTCGGGTTTTTAAATTTACATGGAAGATCAAATTGTTTGTGGCCAAGCGTTTGTCTTGCCCCATCATATTGGGAGCGGACTTCATTTCTCACACTGGTCTTGTGCTCGATCTCCAGAGTAGGTCGTGCACATTCAAATTTGCGTCCAATTGTAGAATTCCCTTGTTAAAGTGTAATTCTGTATCATGTTCATCTATTTCGCCTACCCAGGATGAGATGTTGTTAGACCTTAGACATCTACCTGAGGAGCAGGCTGATAGTATTCGGAAACTGTGTCAGTCGTTTCCCGAGGTGTTCTCTGATACTCTTGGTGTTACTGACCTTATTGAATACAAAATTGAGGTCACGGATTCAATTCCTGTCCGTTTTCCACCGTATAGGCTATCTCCACCTAAAATGAAGGCTCTGAAAGAAATCATCGATCAGATGTTGAAAGATGGTATTATTAGGCCCTCTAAGTCAGCGTATTCTTCGCCTATTTTTCTAGTCCCGAAACCCCAAGGAGGCTTCAGGCCTGTCATTGATTACAGGGCTCTCAATCGGAAGGTGGTGTTGCAATCTGTGCCCCTTCCCGACCTTCATTCTTGCTTTTCATGGTTTCGTAAGGCCAAGTTCTTCACCATCTTGGACTTGAATCAGGCCTATAATCAAATTCCCCTTGCCGAAGAGTCTAAACATCTTACAGCGTTTGCCACGGACTGGAACTTATACGAATACAACCGCGTGCCTTTCGGGCTCCCCACGGGGGCAGCTGTGCTCACTAGGCTACTAGATAGGGTCTTTTCTGACATCAAATTTGAGTACTTATATCACTACTTGGATGATGTCGTCGTATTTTCCGAAACCTTTGAAGAACATCTAGATCATCTGCGAGAAGTTCTCAATCGCCTTCGTAAGGCTGGGTTAACTGTTAAGTTGTCCAAGGTTGCCTTTGCTAAGCCCTCTATGTCATTCCTAGGGCATATTGTGTCACCTGATGGTGTAGCTGTCGGTCATTCTAGAACACAGGCCATCCGTGATTTTAAACCTCCTAAGGACATCAAAGGTATCGCTAGATTCATTGGTATGGTGAATTTCTTCAGGAAGTTTATTCCTAACTTCGCTAATAGAGCGGCGCCCTTAAACCTTCTTCGTAGGAAAGGCATCAAATTCGAGTGGGGACCTTCTCAACAAGCCGCTTTCGAAGATCTTAAATTAGCTCTCTGTAATGCCCCTGTACTTGCTATGCCTGATTTCTCGAAGAAATTCATCGTCCAAACGGACGCGTCGTCGTCAGCTGTAGCTGCAGTCCTTCTTCAAGAGACTGAACTAGGGAGGCGTCCCATCGCCTATGCATCTAGGACTCTATCGGCTCAAGAAGCCAAGTATTCCATCTATGAGCTCGAAGGGTTGGCAGTCTTATTCGCCTTAGAAAAGTTCCGTCTCTATCTGGAACATGTCAAATTCGACCTGGAGACAGATAATCAAGCCTTAAGCTGGGTCTTAGGTAGGCCGCGTCGTACTGGTCGTATAGCCCGTTGGGCCATCCGTATTTCTGCCTTCCAATTTGATGTACGACATATCAGAGGTACCGAAAATGTTGTTGCTGATGGACTCAGCCGTATGTTTCACAACGACGTCGAAACCCACGAACCGGTCGACAGTTCATCACCTTCCGAGTCCATACTATCCGAGGTTAATGCCATCCTAACAGATGCTCCCATGCTTTTTAGGGATATTGAGAAATACCAACGTGAAGATCCGACGCTGGCTCCTATAATGGAAACCCTTTCTTCTGGGGAACATGCTGTCCCTTATGTTCTGAGGAATGGTGTTCTATGTTGCCCTTCGAGGCATGATAAGTTGATGAAAGTTGTTGTTCCAGCGGTTCTTGTACCTATGATCCTCAAATACTATCATGAGACCCCATTGGGGGGGCATCTGGGTATCTTTAAAACTCGTGAAAAGATTCGTGAAATGTTCATCTGGAAAGGTATGGACGGTGAAATCCGTGAACTTGTAAAAGCTTGTAAATCTTGTTTGCTCAGTAAACCCACCATGTCCACTAAAGTAGGCCTTTTGTCTTCTCATCAAGCGTCGCGCCCCATGGAACGCCTGTATATTGATTATGTGGGACCCTTCCCCCAGTCAAAGGGCAATGCCAACAAGTTCATCCTTGTGTGTGTAGATGGTTTTACAAGATTTTCCTGGTTATTTCCGACTAAGCTGGCTACCGCTCAGTCAACCATTACTTGCTTAAATTCTATTTTTGCTTCTTTTGGTCCGTGTCAATATATTGTATCTGATAATGCTAAGGCTTTTACATCTAATTTATTTCGTAAATTCTGTTTTGACTTGTCCATCTCTCATGTAACTACATCTGCTTATTATCCTCAACCATCTCTGGCTGAACGGGTTAACCGTAATCTCAGGTCCGCACTCATTGCCTATCATCATGAAGATCCTTCCAGGTGGGACACGTCCCTGCATTGGATAGCTTTTGCTTTGAATTCGGCGGTTCATGAATCTCACAAGTTTACTCCAGCTTCCTTGATGTTCAAGTTTGTTCCCAACTCGCCGCTCTCTAACCTCTGGTCTTTGAATGACATTCTACCCGAGACAATAGATCCGGATAACATTAAAGATCTTTGGAAGAAGGCTAAAGCCAATCTTAAAGTGTCTCATGAAAAGGTTAGGGAAAGGTATGATCGTGGACGGAGACCCACCACCTTGAAGGTAGGTGACCAGGTTATGGTCAAAAATTTTGTTCCCGCGGGCAAGCTTGCCCCCAGATTTCATGGGCCTTGTATCATTCTCGATTTTCTTACGCCGGTTACCTTATTGCTAAGTAATCCAGCCACCGAGAGGATATTTAGAGTTCACCTGTCCCAGGTGAAACCGGTGTAATTTCTGTGTTAACTTGCTTCATATTATTTTGAAAGGATATGAAGGTTATATTTTTTTTTTTTGAGTTTCACTTTTAAGGCATTCTGCCCCTTCTATAGGATTTTGTTTCTTATGTAAGCCTTGTGTAAAACCTGCCCCGACCCGTTAAACTGCCATCCTGTTCTTGCCTCGGCCATTACCACGCTCCCGTCTCCTGCTCCACCTTACACTGTGGCTTCATAATAGTAAATGCCATGGATATCTACACGCCGCTGGCCCCTCAACCTCTCCACAAGCCTGTACCCTCAAAGAAAATGATTGTCCAACACAATTCTGCCGCCTAGCTTTAATGTTTCAGCGCCCCCGCAGCCGCGCAGCGCCGTGCAGCGACTGGGGAGGGGGATGGGCCCCCTCCTCTCCAGCGAGGACGACATGTGCACGGCGAGCCGGAGCTCACCTCCCGGCCAAGGCTGATGTGCGGCGCACGACCTGCTACATGCCCGCAGCCTGTATCTGTTCACCGCGGGCGCGGCGTACTTCAACACCTCTGCTCCCCTCATAGTGCGGGCGAGCGGTATCTCAGGGTACTTGAGGGGTCCGAGCGGCCTCCTTTGGACGCAAGCTGCAACGGCCGGTCCGGCCATTCGACTCAATCTACATCAACTACATGGACAGTCACCATAAGCGATAACTACATTTGGGAATTCAACAGCAATATTTGGTGGACCGTGCAAAAAATTTTTCTTCACTTCTAAGTATTAAAAGTTTATCTTCAGAAATTCAAATTCTACAAACATAAAGACTTTCATTCACCTGCAACAACAACATTTTGAAACTGAATTAAGAAATCTTGTAAATGCTTCTGCTATCTATCTTCATCATTACTTGGACTTTGTTTCAAACTGATTTCATGTGTCACCCCTGGAGGAACTTTTGGGGGGGGAGGTCTGTACCGGGCGGTACACCTCTACACCGTTTATTTAAAAGTTGCGCCAGTTGAAACTCCTCTTCTGGAGGAAGGTTGAACTTTATCTATTCTATTAATTCTCTACTTTCTCAGAAGATGTCACCACGTGGAAAATTTTGAGTTTTTGAACTGTGTCACTTTTGATGTGTTTTTGTTTCGCTTGAAGTAAGAAGTGTGAACTTTCTCTTCTAGAGGACACTACTGAAGAATTACAATAGTGCAACCTAGTGCGAAATCAAAGAACTATTTTGTTGGAGAAATTTTTATTTCAAGAGTTTGTTCTTTGTTAAATTTCTTTCTGTCATGGTTTAAGTTGGCTGTATACCCCTCTTTTTCCCCTTATTTTGGATCTAGCCAATCCCGAATTTCTTTAATTAATTTTCCACCAATAATGTGTTTCTTCTTCCTCTATGTAGGGGTTTCTTTTCCCTAGCCAATAAAAACTTTGAGGGAGGGTGTTTTATTTCCCCTAACGCCTAGAATCTTCCGCGAGAGGATATAAACTGCTGATTTTGGGGTCTCCGGGCCACTTCTGTTCCATCTTTCAGTGTATTAAGTACATAGCAGGAGGCGGGAAGCGCCTCTTTCTTCTTCAGCCGTTCAACACCAGGTAATGGCCTATTAATAACTTCTTTTCTTGCTAGGTCGGCAGTTTAACACTCGCGGCGGGTTCGAAGCATTTCCATCATGTAACCTTTTCCTAAAATGTAATTACTCTTTTCATCTTTTTCTTGTAAAGCTACATATTGGGATAGAGAGTGCTAACCCTCTCGAGCTCCCACTCACATTTGTTTTGAGGTGAACTTATTTTCTCAAACTATTCTTCGTTTATGTAATGTAAAGTGTTCTTCTCTAAGTCACCTCTGTAGTATGGGATTAGCCCTTGCGTTAGCGGCCCAGAGCCAGATTAGGTTTTAAAAAAAACAAAGTGTATTAGGAGTGCAAGATCGCCTCCTCTCAAATTGTTATTTTAGAGGTCATGTAATCAACCTTCTTTTCATGTAATAGACCTCTGTAGGTTGGGTATTTTACCCCTGTGAATACGTCCTTAAAGGACAGCTTGAAGGTAGAGTTTGGTTTGGCCTTTGAGAGGCTTAAATTTTAAGAGCGGATCGCTCTTTTGAAAATGGAGTGTCATATGCCTCGTGGAGGCTTTTCTGTGTAATTCGGAGCCAGGGGCTCCTAGGGATGAATGGGGTTTTCTGCCCCTCTGTTAAAACTTGTGTTTGTGGTAAAACTGAGCTGATCGCAGAAGTCAGGGCGTGAAGCCCAAAACCTGTAAATATTGTATCTCCCCTTGTTTTGCTACATTGTACCTGCCATGTCTGTTATTGCTTTGTTTTTGAAAAGAAAATATAACCTAGTTAAATTTTAAATTACTTTTACATTAACTTTGATTCCGTAGTTTGAAACCCATTCACGCCCGCACCTTCTTACGCCTCTACCTACCGCTAAAACACGGTAACAGGAATAATTAAGTGATTCCACCAGTACGACAATTCCCTTTTATTTTTAGGTTTAACTTTAATTACTCTAACTATAATTCAATGATGACGTGATATTACAACTGGAGGAACATTTTTGAGACTGTACGTGAGAATACTTTCGGAAGTTGAATGTCTAATATTTAAAGATTTATACCTCTCAAATTACTAATAACTTTCCAAAAGCTTAATACAGGCCTAAATAGTAAAGGAGGTTTCCTATCGATTTTCATCAGAGATCAGTGCTGCCCTCTCTACTAAATTCTATGCCTTGGATTTTAAATTAGAAGTGCTCATCACACAATACAGCCCTCAGGGGTTTTGACTGAGGGTTGGGGAATGATGAGAAAAATATTCACTTGTATGAAACCGTTTGAATTAAGTTAAAATTTCAAATCGTATTCTAGATGTTAAATAGCAGAAAGTTAGAAACAAATGTAACGCCTCAGAGAGTTAAATGGGGGTTAAGATCCGAAAACAGATATATTCATTCCTTGCTCCGAAACTGTTTAACTGTTTTACATCCTAGGTGTGAAATAGGAAATATTTTTAAACATTCCGCCTCTAAGGTGTCAAATGGGGTTATCTCCTCAAACGAAATTATTCATCACTTCAAAAACGTTTAACGTAAAAATTTCTAATTTTACGAGAAGGTTATTCGTTAATGTCCTAGATGTAAAACATCATATACTTCAAAATATTTATTCCCCAATGGCTTTAGATCGCGCTTGACTCTCAAAAACACAATGTCCTTTTTTGCTAGTTGTTTTACGTCGCACCGACACAGATAGGTCTTATGGCGACGATGGGACAGGGAAAGGCTAGGAGTGGGAAAGAAGCGGCCGTGGCCTTAATTAAGGTACAGCCTCAGCATTTGCCTGGTGTCAAAATGGGAAACTACGGAAAACCATTATCAGGGCTGCCGACAGTGGGGTTCGAACCTACTATCTCCAGAATAAAACACAATATCAGTTCTTCCGAAACCGTTTCAGGCACGATCTTAAAATTTTACGTGAATTGTTGTCTTCAATGTCCTAGATGTTAAGAAATATTTTTAAAACATTCACCGCCTAAAAAAACATTCATTCCTCCATTACTGATCAACGAATATCTACATTTCACAGCTCGATCGCTTTTATATCGTAGATGCTAAATGAGATAGGGTTTAAAAACATTCCAATTCTTCTGTACGGGGTTCAAATGCATAGTGGAAAAGAAAATTAGTAATCATTCCCCCAAAGCCGTTTGACGTACGAACTGAGGGTATATTTTAGACTCAGTCGTCAGTAAACTCTCTAAAATGTGAAACCTTGAAAAATAACATTCAATTTAAAACCGTAACGAAGTACGGGTATCTTGCTAGTCTATATAATTATATAAAGTAATATGTCCTCACTCAATGACTGATTCATCATCGCCAAGCCAAAACTACTGCACATAAAGAAATTATATTTTGAGAATACATTTATAATACAGGGTAGGTGCTCACTAAAGGAGGATTTTTGGATATTACATCACTAAGGGGACTAAAAGGGGGAAATTTTTAAAATGAGCAGTCTACATTTCAAAAATTTTACAGTTTATAGACGTGAAAATTGGTATTTGGAATCTTCTTTAAAATAAAGAAACACATATATTTTGTTTTCGGAAAATCCTCATAAAACTAAGTTAAAAAAGTGTTTGAATCCTCTTTATGAGGTTACTTATATCTCAAAAACTGAAGATTTTACAGACAAAATTGGTATTTGGAACTTCTTTTAAAAATAAAGAAGTACCTTTTTGCTTTCGGAAAATCCACTTAAGGGGGTGGAAAGGATTGAAAATTGAATACTTTTTAAAATGAGTATATCTACAGTTTAACTCAAAAAATTAACATGTACCAGACGTGCAAATAGGTATTTGGATTCTCCTTTAAAGGTGAAGAAACGTGTATTTTTTCATAAAAACCACTTATGGGGGACGGAGGAGGATTTCAGTTCGTTTTATGAGGATACATATATCTCAAAAACTGAAGATGTTACAGACGTTGAATTTAGTAGAATCTCCTTTAAAATAAAGAAATGCGTATTTTTTTCGGAAAACATACTTAAGGGGACGAAAAGTATTGTAAAAGCGGGTGAATTTTTAAAATAAGTATATCTAAAAACTTAATATGTTACAGACGTGAAATGCGTATTTGGAAAGTCCCTTAAAAGCACGGGAACAAGTATTCTGTTTTGTTTTCGGAAAATCCACTTAACGGGGTGAAAAGATGTGAAAATGAGTTGACTTCTTTTTATGAGGATACTTAAGTTATATCTCAGAAACTGAAGAAGTCACAGACGTAAGAATTAGTATTTCGAATCCCATTTTTTTAAACATGACTTTTAAAAAAAAATCCACTTTGTTGTGGTGGTGGTGGTGGGGAGGAAAGGACGGATGAAGTGGTTGATTTTTAAAAATATATTATTTTTTATTTTGTCTTTCCCCACCTGATTGCCCCTGAGGACAAAGTATACGGAAAGACAATATGAATATTAAAAGTAATTGTGACTTGGGTACTACATTTGACATTACGTTGCATTAAAAAGTTTGGGAGATACGGTTCTTCAGGATTTGGTCGGAATAGTTCAAGGCAGTCACTGCAATTTCTTTTATTAATGCCTGATTGAGTTATATCTCAAAAACTGAAGATGTTACAGACATGGAAATCGGTAATGGAATTTCTTTTAAAAATAAAGAAACACACATTTTAGTGTGTTAGACTTGACAGAAGACTGTTTCTCATATGTACAGTTCTATGTCTCATGTTCCAGAGTTAGCTCTGCCAGTAGCCTGGTCATCTTAGCCCCAAAAAGCAACACGACAAATGCGCTGTACGAAGAGTCTCTGAGGTAAATGAAACTCAGTTTTTCCGTAAGATTTTATTCTTTTGGGATTTTCAGACTCTTATCAAATTACGAAATCCACGCGAGCGAAGCCGCGGATAACAGCTAGTCTATATACATGTGTGTTATCTTTCTGATATCCCAATATAAAGCCTCTCGTGTCTTATTTTCTCCACTCTCTAATCACCTTCTCCAGAGCACAGTTTCAAAGTAAAGCTGACAACCCATCTCCCTGCCTGGTCCCTGTTTTATTGCAAATTTTTTGGGTAAATCTCCACAGAATCTGTCTTTAGATGAGGTGTTTGTTAATGTAGCTTGTACAACGTTCATAATTATGAATCTAAGTTGAATTCATTCATAGCATTGATTAGGAATTTTCTATCAATGGAATAATATGCTTTACTGAGGTCTCTAAAAGTAACTGTTGTGTCTTTGTTTCTAAGTTGTCTCATTTGCAGAATAGTTTTTAGATTCCAGATCTGTTCAATGCATGACTATTTTTTTCCGAATCCACTTTGATATTCCCCTATTTTTGTGGGTCTAGTTGATATTCTGCACGATTGAGTAGTGCTCTTGATAGAATTTTATTTCACCGGTACAAGTGACATGCCTCTGTAGTTATTTGGATCAGTGTTGGTCCTTTCTTATGCAGAGGGTGTATGATGGCTGGTTTCCAGTCCTGGAATTTCTTCGTTCACCCAGATTTTATCTATTATATCTTTAAATTCAATGATGATTTCATCATCTAGGACTTTCCACAACTCTGCCTTAATTCCATCTTCACCTGCAGCCTTATTAGTTTACTAGCAAATGTACCCGTGCTTCGCTATGGTAGTGTACACTGTATACGGATATCGAAGTACATTTCTATACACGCAGTGAATAAGATTATTGTTTAAATTGCATAGCTCTTAGCGTCATCCGAGGAAACAGTATGGAAAGGTTCCCATAACTCGTTTCCAATGTAATGTGCGAGTTGCGGAGTTGTGATGATAACGGCAGGCTTACTTGCCTACAGCCATTCACAATCGAGTTGGAAAGTTTTCGTTATAATTGCAGTCCACCTTGCCTACAGCCGATCACAATCGATTTGGGGAGATTTCGTTACAGTGACAGGCCCCATTTCCTACTTCCAGACACATTCCAGTTGAGGAGTTTTCTTATAATGACAGGCACCTTCCCAACTGCCAGTCAAAATTGAGTTGTGCTGTTATCATTATAATGAAAGGCGCCTTTGCTTAATGCCTGTCAGCATAATGCCAGTCACGCTCAATTTGGAGAGTTACGATTATAATAGCAGGTCATTTTGTCTAATGCCAGTCACAACTAAGATGGGTAAATTTGTTTATAACGGAGGGACACATGCCTACTTCCAGATACAATCGGGTAGGAAAGTTTTGAACAAAACTGCATGCAACCTCGCCTTCTACAATTCAAATCGAGAAGGGAATTAGTCATTACAACAGTAAGCCCTCCTTACTAATGCCATATACATAGAGGTTGGGGAAGGCCCCCATTCCTACTGCCAGTCAAATTCGATGTGGGGAGAATTGATTACAATTGTGGACTCCCCTCCTACTGATGTCACTATCGATTTGTAATATATAATGGCAGACACCCCCTTTCTAGATCGCTACAAATCGACTTCATTGAATATATACATCGATATATGAATCTGTATGCACGTTTACAATACTGCAGAACTTGATTTACAGATTAAGTGATGTTTAACAGTACGTCATGGCGACAAACGGACTGCACCGTAAGACGCCGCTTTTAGCGATCTATTTGCTTAATCCTAAGACATTTTCTCGTATCTATGGGTTAGCTTGAGTTAGAAACGTTGAATAGGGCGTAATTTGAGTACAGTTTTCACAAACTGCATTACTTTTGGCATGCTTATGTGGAAGTTAGAATTATGAAATTTGGCTCGCAAATGGCCATCGGCCATGTCAATGTGTGCGTAAAATTTGATGACTATTTTTCCTATAAGTGTGCCATAGTATAAAATATACGTGTAAAAAGTACTCAATTTACGTAAAATCGAGATATTCTGCTCTTTCTAACGTATAAGGGATGAAGATACGACAAAATGTCATAGTGCTAATGTTGCAGATCTCTTCATGCTAAGTTCCATTGTGCCAACCGTTTTGTGATACGACTTACTGTTTAACTACCAAATACCTCGAAACGAAAGTCTGCACCGTCATTAAAATTACATCTATATTTCGATATTTTTCGGGGGCAAAAGCGAAAAATTTTAAAACCATGAAATTTTTCCGTCAGTTACAAGTTAAAAGCTATAATTTTGCAAAATTTCAATTTACTATCTCGTCCACCAGATTGTGCCACCATTTTATTTGGGGGACGGGGGTAAATACGAGGACTTTGAATATTGTTTAAGTCCACGAAACCTGTATATTATCGCTTTGGATAAATATTACCGACTGCTTTCATATGCTGAGTCTGAAATTTGAAACCGCCAGCATTCCCCCTCAGGGAAATTTGAGAATGTTCGATTTTTATAGAGGTCTTGAGGTCATGAGCTAATCTAGTACCAAGTTTAAAGTTTCTAAGATGCCAGGATGTGCCTCATTAATTCACATCTATTTTCATGTTTATACCTCTATAGGCTATATGTAGATCGATCCAGGCCGACTTGCATGTATTAATATAGATTATAGGTCATATTCAATATTTGCAGATTTTAAAACTCTGAAATTCATTATTTTTGCCGACCATTTTCTACTTATTGCTGTGGGGTCTAGTTGTTTTTCACCACATAATGGATTCGGTGACACCTATCTCATTAGTTTCTTAGGTTTTCTTTCAAAGGATGTGGATTTTAAGACTATGTAGTTTAGATTAGGAAATAGTTCTATCAGCCTTTCCCCGTTCCTATTAATATGCATGTGAGCAGAATGTATACTCACAATATTTCTGTATTTTTTCCTTACCAATTTATGCATTGGAATCACCCAATAAAATTATGGTATGTTTCAATGGTACAGTCTCTTACACAGATAGTTAATGCAGTTTTTCCCAGTATTCATCTACATGATGTCTAATTTTCTTTTTCTTTTCATCAATAGTTGGAGCATGAACATTTAAAATGATGTATGCTTTATTTGTGAATTTGAATGTTAAGGAGGATTTCCTTTCGTCAACTTGTTCGAAACTCACTAGTGAGTCAATTATTTTATTAGAAATAATGAATCCTCTCCCAACAATAGGTGCATCTTCTAATATCCTCCTGATTTATTTGCTCTTATAGATCCTGTATCCATTTGACTCGAAGGGTTCATTGTTCACGTATCGAGTTTTTTGTATTGCTCTAATCAATATGTTTTTTTGTCTATGGTTCATTCCACGTTAAGAAAACAGTATTGCTTTTATGACAACAGGGTTGCCATATCGAACGGCTCTGCGCAACACAATCACGGGGAAACGGCGGCACATAAGTCTGTGAAATTCAATATTTAACTTCAAAATAACAAGCGGAATAAACTAAGCTGCAAATAATTTGTATAAACTAAAGGGGACGGGGAGTTTACAGGGGCTACTTTTGGTTTGTACAGAATCATAGGTAAACTACGGCACATAAAATACCTCAGCATTGAAGTGGCGGAGAAAATAGAGAAATAATATTTTTATGAGCTCGAAGGGTGAAGGACGCATATAATAAATTTCCCCAGAGAGGCTGAGTGGCTCAGACGGTTGAGGCGCTGGCCTTCTGACCCCAACTTGGCAGGTTCAATCCTGGCTCAGTCCGGTGCTATATGAAGGCGCTGAAATACTTCAGCCTCGTGTCGTTAGATTTCCTGGCACGAAAAAACTCCTGCGGGTCAAAATTCCGGCACCTCAGCGTTTCCGAAATCCGTAAAAGTAGTTAACAGGACGTAAAACTATTATTATTATTATTATTATTATTATTATTATTATTATTATTATTATTATTATTATTATTATTATTATTATACAGTACAGCATCAAAATCTTCAGTAACAACTTCTGAACAGTACGAAAATATACAACACACGCACACACATATACTATGCAATATACAGGTAAGGTAAGGTAAGGTATCTGCCATTAGGCAACTTTATGGTCTCACTCAACAGAAGATTATTATAACAGAAGACAAGTACGCACTAATTTACAGCCTAAAAACACACATGCAATAAAGAAACATTGTACGTGATTTCACTACAGAAGTGAGCTGCCCGCGGTTCACAGATGCTTGTACCAGAGCAACATAGAAGGCAAATGAAGCAAGGCAACGAAGCGATGGCTGTTCCCGCCATTGTACATCCTCCCTACGAATGTATTTATGAAAAATAAAATTTTATATAATTCTTTTAATATCTCACGGGCAAAAATGGCTCATCCATTTTATCTTTCATAATGCATTACAAAGTACAGTATAATATCCCTTAATCACGAGGAATTATGGGTGTCTCAGAGGGCGTATGTTCACTCGTTGTAGGTCCGTAAGAGCAATACTGTTTTCTTAACGTGGAATGAGCCATAGGAAATCTGTTATAGTTTCTAACTTCCCAAGTTTATTGCAAGCTGTCCACTTCATGGCCGTATCGATGAGTATAATCAATAAATTAATCTAAAAAGCCAACTAATCGGTACTTTATTTCTTTTGCCTTCGGCAAACTTAAAAATACATTAACAAACACAGTACATGTTTCGACCACTTAGTGGTCATCTTCAGCTGTATATAAAAAATCTTAGATGATAACATTTAAAAGCAAGCACATTGGATCTTAAAACTATATCCCATGGGAATCTAAAAACTATTGTTCTAGATGCTTTAAATGAAATGGAGGATGGGAGGGGGGGGGGTTGGGGGTAAGGAGATTTATGTGAATGATACTTAAATTACAGTATCGTTTATAAAAGTTTTTAAACACAAGAGATGAATTGTGACACTCTGGATGCTGTTTAAGTCCAAGTTCAGTCTCTCTCGGCATGTGGGTTGAGAAGGGAAGAACAAGAATATATCCCCAAAAAAAATATTTGTGTTGAGTCCACAGTTTTCGGGGTCTCTGGCCTGATCGGTGACAGTCCCAGCGACAGCTTTAATCGTGTACATCATATCAATTACGCCGGGAGTAAAAACGTACAGTTAAACCTTACTTTTATTATTTGTTTGAAAGAAATAACTACTTCCCTGACAATCTGGGCTGCCACAAGGAAAGAGATTAACGCGAAATTATAATCTCAGACTAAATCAGAAAATTAAACGCATAATAATAAATTAAATTTACAAAAGGATTCGTAAACTCTCAGAAATCTACAGAAAGTTCCTTCAAACAGTTAATACAAATCCTAAAATTAAACATTCAAAGAAAGTGCCCGAGCAGAGCGAGTGCTGCAGCTAGTACAGTGGATCTAACAACACGCTGGTAAAGAGTTACCGTACGTATTTAATATGCCAACAAAAGGAAACTATCAAAAATGCTGAAGTGGCTTTTAAGAGACTCCAACACTTTACATTTAAAACTATTCTCATATTAAATTGCAGTACTTGTAAAATTCTTGACTTAAATGAGGAAGACATTGCAGATAAATGCTTCTGTAAAATCTTCTAAACAATTGTACCTACCATTATTTTTGCCATTCCTTGTCAGTTGAATAAGCTGCAGTTACTGAAGTACGGTTCCATCAATCTTTCTGCCTGTAATTTATGAATATGTTTTGAACACAGATATGTTTCTCTCCACAACACAGAAATTTAGTGGGCAATGTTCTGAATTTCCTACCTGCATTGCACTTATTCCTGCCCGAGTTGAGATACATTTGCCTTCTAGGATCTTCGTAATGGCCACATCTTCCTCCTTACCAGAATTTCTCCATACCCCAATAAAATTTGGCGTGGACAGAACTTTTCTACTTCCCAGTTAACGTCCTTTAGACTGCCTTCCAAAATGCCTACCAACATTGTTGCTTCCTGCCTATCAATATTGTTGACGGTCATCGGTAAACTCCTCTCTTCTTCTCTTCCTCCTAGCCCCCTTTTTCGAATTACCTAGGGTCAATAATTTGTATGAATTTATCTCAGTTTTACGACCAGATGCCTTTACTGACGCCAACACTATGTAGAAAGGATGTATTGACATTGCCCATTTCGATGGTGGTTTGTAGAGTGGTGTTTTGTATCCAAATAAAGATGTTTGTTAAGACAAATACCCAGCAACCAAGCAAGAGGAATTAACCAGACAAGTTTAAAATTCTCGCCCGGCAGAGAAGCGAACCCAGAGTTCTCCAAATCGGAGGTTACTACGTTGTCCGTTCAGACAAGTAGTCGGAAATCTATGCTGATCAGTTTTGTTTAAAATTTTGCTTAGTTGAAATTTAACATTTTTTGTTGGAAGCACTTGCCAACAAATTGACTATAAGTAATGGGAAGAATATTGTTGAAGGAAGTTTAAATATCTTGAACCCCTAATTTATTTCCATATAATTCGTGTAAATGAAAGCATTTATAGAAACTATTCACCTCTCCAAATACAAAGTTTGTCTGGTGTGCATGCTCACACTTGAAGCCAAATGCCATACAAACAGAAAAGGGAGAATAAGAGAAAATAAAATGTCAATAAATAAATTATTTCGGTTCAGAGGATCTGGGTTCGATTCGCGGACGGGATGAGCATATTAACTGTATGTGGTTAATTCTTGTGGCTCGGGGACTGGATGTTTGTGCTTGTGCCAACACACTCCTTTTCATATACACACTACACATCAAATTACCAACTACCATAAAAACATACAATAGTGACTTCATTCAACCACATAGCGCTAGCATCAGGAAGGATATCCGGTCGTAAGACTGGGCAAAATCCACATCAGGTGTTGACTCCAATAAGTTGAGGGGAAAAGGTAAGGAAGGAGATTTATTTATTTATTTATTTATTTATTTATTTATTTATTTATTTATTCCTGACTTACATTTGTGGCGAAGTTAGGGCTCACGGCCCTCTCTTACACTTAACCACTATAAACAGAATTTAAAAATGTAAACATAAAAGTAAGACATAGCAATTCTAAAAAGAAATAATACTACAGACAGATAATTCTAAGACTACCGGTAAGTTAGGCCTACGTATCAGTACAGCAATTAATGTGATAATACTAATAATACTAATAATAATAATAATAAAAAATGAAGAAAACCCATTCACACAAACATACACACAATGACTCACACAACTCAGTTTTATGTTACCAGGAAAAACTTTCTGCAGGTAGATTTGAATTCATGAGAGGAAGTAAGGTGCCGAATGTCCATTGGGAGTGTATTCCAGAGTCTCGATGCGGTAACTAAAAAGGAATGATTGTAGGAATTCGTTCGACTTAGTGGAATTTCAAGTAAGGAACCAGAACGTGTACTAATTTCATGGAATGAGGAAAGGAAACGAAAATTAGAAGAGAGGTAAGTAGGAGTGTTCGTCGAGAGCACTTGGTAAACAAGTGTCATTAGGTGAAAATTCCTTCGTTCATTTATGCGTAGCCATTCCAATGTTTTGAAATATGGTGTAACATGAGTGTCATGTCGCAGTTGGAAGGCATATCGTATGCATGAGTTTTGTGCTCGCTGAAGTCTCAAAGCTTGTTCAGCATTTAGATTGACTAGTACTGTATCACAGTAGTCTAAAATTGGGAATAGTAGTGCTTGGATTAATTTTAATTTAAGTTTTTGAGGAAAAGAATTCTTGTGACGTTTCAGGGGATATAGAGCTGCATGAACCTTTCTACATACATTTGTTACGTGTTCATTCCAGGTCAGATTCTCATTGATGGAGATTCCACACATTGATGGAGATACACACAGGAACACGAAAAATGACGAACAAGGCCTGCCAATCTTCTCATAGGCTTAGGCCTATGTATCTCTCCCTTCGATTCCTTTTTTGTAATCCTTTGTCAATGGTGGTGAAGGCCGGGTTGAGTAGCTCAGGTGGTAGAGCACTAGCCTTCTAAGCCCAGCTAGGTAGTTTAGATCCTGGCTCACTCTGGTGGCATTTGAAGATGCTCAAATACGTCATTATCGTGTCGGAACATTTAGTGGCACGTAAAAAAGAAATCATGTGGGAACAAAATTCTGGCACCTCGGTGTCTCTGAAAACTATTAAAATGTACAATCGAGCCGAGGAGTACTCATTTTAACGGCAAGTCATTTTCCTACTGCCAGTCACATTCGAGTTGGGTAGTTCCGATTATAATATCAGGCCACTTTGTCTACTACCAGTCACAATCAACTTGGGGAATTTTGTTTGTAATGGTGGGCACCCTTGCCTACTGACGGATACAATCAGGTAGGGGAGATTTGACCAAAATTGCAGGCTCCCTTGCCTGCTGCCAGTCAAATAGAAAGTGGGATTTTTCATTATAATGACAGACGCAATTTACTAATGCCAGTGACAGTGGAGTTGGGGAGTTCCCGTTATAATGGCTGGCCCCCTTTCCTACCACACACTGCCGATGAGGCGGGTTTTGATTACAATTATTGCAAACCCATCTCTTACTGAAAGTTTTATTTATGATGGCAGCTCACCCCCCCCCCCACACACACCCCCACACACACACACACTTTCTAGATCGCTACAAATTGAATTCAAAGTATATGCATGCTTATAATTGCAGATCTTCATTTCGTTATTGCTGCTAAACTGTACGTCATTTCAGAAACGATTTGCATCATCAGACGACCTTTATAGTGGTCTACATGGTTGGCCCTATGCCAAATTCTCGAATTTCCTTTCTTTATGCGTTAGATTGAGTTATAAACATTGAATAGAGTGAAATTTGGCTACAGTTTTCGCACTTTGCTTTATTTTTCGCATACTTATGTGGCAGCTTGAATCATAAAATTTGTCTCGCATTTGGCCACTGTTTGTGCCAATGCGCGTGCCGAATTTGATGATTCTATCTTTTCGATAAGTGTGTCAACCTACAAGTATACGTGTAAAAATTATAAAATTTACCTGCAATCGAAAAATTCAGCTCTGTGTAACATATATAAGGGATCGAGGTACGACAAAATGTCATAGGACCAAAGTATGTAGATCACACCAAATTGGACGGCGGTCGTGTTATCCGCTTTGTGATATGGCTTACCGTTCAGCCACCAATGACCTCGAAACGAAGGTCTGCGCCGTCATTAAAATTGCCTCTATATATTGTTTTTCCTGGGGAAGAAGTTAAAGTTTAAAAATATAAAAAATTTTCCGTCGGTTACCGACTAATAATTTTGTCAAATTTCAATTTCCTAGCTCGTCTGGAAGATTATGTCCGCCATCTTTATTTAGGGGTAGGGGTAAAAATTAGGACTTTAAGGAAACTGTTAAGCCCATGAAAACTAGTGGTCATCGCTTTGGAAAAATATACCACACTGGGTGAAAGAAATGCTTAAATTTCAAAACCGGTAGTGGGTTTGAGCCTGTCTGAGCTTGATGAAGACGTGTCGCTCTTGGCAAGCTGAAAATCTGCAAAGCTCGTGGCAGTAGATCTACCTGTACATAAAATACCTCTTGCAGCACAAAATAGCCGGCTCCTTGGTGTCTTCGAAAAGCTTGGGACGTGAGATGAACTCTACTCACCGACGATGAATTCTGCCATCATCTGCCTATTTATTTATTCTGGGCTGCTTTACATCCTCTCTCTACGGCTATTCATGCACCACTATTCAGCTGAAGCATTCTTCGAAGATTTATTGACGTCACTACCATCATTCTACGATGTTCATCCGGCTTCTAGTGTATTCCTCCGGGCCTTTACGTATGTATGTGTGTTTTCTCTACGCCACGCCTCCTCCCTCCAACGCGACTATTTACTTGGCATCTAGCCGAGTGCCCATCGGAGACTATTTCTTGGCCTGTTGGAGAGGGAGCCGCTACATTTCATTATCTGAGTAAGAAATGAATGAATGAATGAATGAATGAATGAAAACCTACAACCTGTTTTCCAGTCATTGACCGGTTCAGGGATGGAATGAATGAATCAGATATAGGCTATTAGTACGATGGGGTCGCCACTCCCAAAGTGATTTAGTAATGAGGGATAGATGCTATGAAATGAGAATGGAGAGTGTTATTGGAATGAAAGATGACAGAGAAAACCGGAGTACCCGGAGAAAAACCTGTCCCGCGTCCGCTTTGTACAGCACAAATCTCACATGGAGTGACCGGGATTTGAACCACGGTATCCAGCGGTGAGAGGCCGACGCGCTGCCGTCTGAGCCACGGAGGCTCTGAGTAAGAAATATTACGAATATTTCAGTGCAGATGAACTTTGCTACCCTCCTTCTCTTTGCCCTTTGGACCGTCTTTCACATTTGTATCTATTTCTTGTTCGTCTGATATTTCTCTTTTCATCGACGTTATTTACCTGGGTGTTTTCTGAGTACCTTTCGTAAGTTATATGTCAGCTATTTCTCATGTTAAATCACGGTTGGGAAGTCTGAATCACTACTTGAAATTGAAACTTTACGAGCGTTGACCACTCACATATGTTTGACTTATAACTACTTGTTGTTAAGAGATTCTTGATTATCTTTGTATCTCCTGTTTCGACTTAAAATTGTTGACGTTATGTTGTAAAAATATTTTCATTTCGGAATATAGTTCTTCTTCTTGACATTGGAAACTTTCTCAACCCTTGCTCTATGGAACTGAATCCTTCCTCTTCGCTCCTTCTTGTAAATGAGCAAACATGAAGATAGGCTATGTTGGTATATCATTATTAAATTTATTGTTTAGGAACCTTTGGGTAATGCATTATGTCGCTACCAAGAATATGCAATTACAGTATTTTATGTTCAAACTTCGTTTCGTTAACATTGCTAACTTGATAGCATGCTCTCTGGGGAATTGGTTCTTTGACATTTATCGTAATACTATGCCTAGTAAGTTAGAACTGTCATCCCTTTGATGTTAGCATGATAGTGTGTGTTAATATGGTTATTGACCTTAACGCTCATATGATGTATTGGCAGTTGAGCTACAGTAGATACCTGATTATGCTAGCAATCTAACACCATTATATTTATATCAGCTTGTGTGTGAAATCTGCCTACAGACGTAAAGTAACATTGTTAACAGCAGCCTCAGATGTCCTAGATTTTCAATATCGTTCTCTCTGAGAGCTGAAGCTGGCCTGTTACCGGCAAAGTTCCCCAAATGTCTTCATAAATCCGACCACACTCAAACCTGCCTCACGTTCAGAAGCATTCTCAGACGCCCTAGACGTGGACTGGTGTTTTCAAGCTTTGAACGAAGATTTTCCAAGGAAATCTCGTTTTTAGTTGCCAGAAAGAGAGACTAACTCTCAAAAGTGCCACAATCTACGTACTGATTCGAAATAATTTCCAGTTAACGGTAGGGACGTTATGCTACAAAATCAGCGAAAACATAGAATGCGAAGGAAATAATGCACGAAGGAAATAGCGCGTAGTATCACTCAAAGGAAAGAGAGTCCAGGATTCGGGATTAGCACTCTCATACATACGCAGAAATTAAGGAAGAAAGTAAGACAGTTAAGAAAGTTGACATTAATTAAGACAGGATAATATCTGCGGAGAGCAGGATAGGACAAATATGTAAATACCAAGTGGATGTATTGGAAAATGAAATGTCCCCCCACCAAATTGTGATGGTATGAGTTACAGATTTATGAAAGCGGTAATAGAGGAGTAATTTAGGCGCACGGATGCTTATGTGATCAGATAAGAAGATAAGCTATAGTTTGATTACTTTAGCCCAAAGAGCCAAGACAAAGGCAATAAATTAAATCAGAAAACGGAAGTAGAAGAGAAATATAGTAAAAATTATGGCAAATGCCAGAAAACGCCTTACGGTATAAAATAATGAGACACACTCCACGATACTGTTGAAGTAATAAGAGCCACAACTAGTACTATTCGAACACGATTGTAACCTCCAACGGTATTCCGCAAATATCCGCAGAATGGCAGCTTGACGTCTCTCTCGCCTTCTACCCAACGAACATCCTAGAGTGTACAGTAATAACGACGAAAATGGCATTACGGTACTTCCATACTGGCAAGCAGCCGGAGACTTTGCCATAGTAACCGCTCTGCGAATGTGACCCTCTCCCAAGGAAGAGCATGAAACCCGTAGAAAATTATTAGCAATTTTCTCTGCCATTTGAAGAGTACGAGAAATTATGTAAATAAAAATTATTTAAACTGAACGGACTTATCACATATAGACTATAGATTTTACAGAAAATCAATAGTGTTCGAGAAAATATCAAATTTGTTTGATCACCCTATAAACCCCCAGACTGTTCCATGATTTTTAAATCATATGAACATCAAACCTGCTCCTGGATGAGTATTCTCTACATATGAAGTTTAATCGAGATCTATCAAGCCGTTTCGCCATGAAGGTGGAACAGACAGACAGACAGACAGACAGACAGACAGACAGACAGACAGACAGACAGACAGACAGACAGACAGACAGACAGACAGACAGACAGACAGACAGACAGACAGACAGACAGACAGACAGACAGACAGACAGACAGACAGACAGACAGACAGACAGACAGACACGAAAGCTAAAAAACTACTGGTACGGTCTTGAGTTGACCTGAAACGGATTAATATCTGAAAAATTGGCAAAATGAACAAAATTACAGGCAACGGACACCCTACAACTATATTTACACAGACTAGCAAATGTACCCTTGCTTCGCTACCGGGTACGGTATTCTACCTTGTAGCCTATACATTTCTACGAAAAATTACTGCACACGCAGTGATGAATATTTTATTAAATTGCATGTCTTTTAGCGCAATCCGAGAAACAAAACAGGGAGGACCCCATACGGTGTTTCCGATGTAAGGTGCGTGTTGGGTAGTTTTGATGATAATGACAGGTCACATTTCCTACTGCCATTCACAATCGAGTTCGGAAGTTTCTAAGTTTTTATTACAACGGCAGTCACACTTGCCAACTGCCATTCACAATACAGTTGGGGAGGTTTCATTATTTAAGACAGGTCTAATGCCAGCCACAGTCGTATTAAAGTTTTGAATATAATTGGACAATGCAGCTATATCTAACGTATAAGGAATGACATTTAAAAAATCATACGATCAAAGTTGAAGATTTATCCGAACTGAGCGGCGATTATGTAATCTGTTTTTGTGATACGACATATCGTTTAGCCGGCAATTAACCCGAAAGGACGGTATGCTAGTGGCTTTACGTCGTACCGACACAGATAGGTGTTATGGCGACGATGGGATAGGAAAGGCCTAGGATTTGTAAGGAAGCAGCCGTGGCCTTAATTAAGGTGGGAAAATGGGAAACTACGGAAAACCATCTTCAGAGCTGCCGACAATGGGTTTCGAGCCCACTATCTCCCGGATGCAAGCTCACAGCCACGCGCCCCTAAACGCACGGCCAACTCGCCCGGTGAGAAGGTATACACCGTCATTAAAATTGGCTCCATACTTCGACATTTTCCGGGGCCAAAAGTTATACATTTGAACATCTTGTTATATTTTATCAAAGGAAAGAGTGTCCATGTTTTGGGATTAGAATTCGCATAGATACGGGGAAACTAAAGAAGGAAGTAATCTATATATATAAAGTAGCTTGTCCTGACTGACTGACTGACTGACTGACTGATTCATCATCGCCGAGCCAAAACTACTGGACATAAATAAATGAAATTTTGGGCATAGATTCATATTAAGATGTAGGTGCTCGTTAAGAGAGGATTTTTGGATATTCCGTCGCTAAGGGGGTGAAAAGGGGGGGTGAAATTTTAAAATGAGTGTGTCTATATCTCAAAACTTTAAAAGTTTACAGATGTAAAAATTGGTATTTAGAATCTTCTTTAAAAATAAGGAAACACGTATTTTTTTGTTTTCAGACAATCCCAATAGGAGGGGTGAAAAAGGGTGAAAAAGGGGTTGAATGCCTTTAATCCGGATACGCTACTTATATCTCAGAAACTGAAGATATTACAGACCTCAAAATTGGTACTTTTGATCGCTGTGAAAAATAAAGAAACACATATTTTTTTGTTTTTGGAAAATCCAATTAATGCGAGGGTGAAAGGGGGGTGAATTTTTAAAATGAGTGCATCTATATCTCAAAAGTTTTAAAGTTTAGAGATGTAAAAAATAGTATTTAGAATCTTCATTAAAAATAAAGGAACACGTATTTTTTGTTTTTGGAAAATCCCAATAGGAGGGGTGAAAAGGGGTGAAAAATGTGTTGAACGCCTTTAAATTGAATACATATATCTCTGAAACTGAAGATATTACAGACCTCAAAATTGGTACTTTTGATCGCTTTCAAAAATAAAGAAACATTTTTTTTTGTTTTTGGAAAATCCAATTAATGCGAGGGTGAAAAGTGGGGTGAATTTTTAAAATGAGTGCATCTATATCTCAAAAGTTTTAAAGTTTAGAGATGTAAAAATTGGTATTTAGAATCTTCATTAAAAATAAAGGAACACGTATTTTTTTTTGTTTTCGGAAAATCCCAATAGGAGGGGTGAAAAGGGGTGAAAAATGGGTTGAATGCCTTTAAAGAGAATACATATATCTCAGAAACTGAAGATATTACAGACCTGAAAATTGGTATCTTTGATCTCTTTTAAAAATAAAGAAACACGTATTTTTTTGTTTTTGGAAAATCCAAATAATGGGGGTGAAAAGGGGGGTGAATTTTTAAAATTAGTGTATCTATATCTCAAAACGTTTAATGTTTATAGATGTAAAATATGGTATTTAGAATCTCCTTTAAAAATAAAGAAACACGTTTTTTTTTCGGAAAATCCCGATAGGAAGGGTGGAAAAGGGTGAAAAAGAGGTTGAATGCCTTTAACGAGGCTACTTATATTTCAGAACCTGAAGATATTACAGACTTGAAAATTGGTATTGGGGATCCACTTTAAAAATAAGGAAACACGTATATTTTCGTTTTTGAAAAATCCGGATAATGGGGGGTGAAAAGGGGGGTGAATTTTTAAAATGAATGTGTCTATATCTTAAAACTTTAAAAGTTTACAGATGTAAAAATTGGTATTTAGAATCTCCTTTAAAAGTAAAGGAATAAGTATTTTTTTCGTTTTCTGTAAATCCCAATAGGAAGGGTGTAAAAGGGTGAATAGTGGGTTGAATGCCTTTAATGAGGATACATATATCTCAGAAACTGAATATATTACAGAACTAAAAATTTGTATATGGGATCTCCTTTAAAAATAAAGAAACGCGTATTGTCGGTAAATCCAATGAAAGGGGGTGGGGGGAAAGAATTCTAAAATTAATTGACATAATTGTATGAGAATACATACATCTAATAAAAACTAAAGTTGTTACGGACGTGAAAATGGGTATTTTGATCTCCTTTAAAAACAAAGAAATACGCGTTTTATGGGGGAAACCATCTTGGGGGGCGGGAGTGGAAAGGAGTTGAATTCCTTTCATGAGGACACATAAATCAAAAACTGAAGAAGTTAGAGTCGTGATAATTGCTATTTAGAAGATCCTTTACTATTAAAGAAACAAGTATTTTTTGCAGGAAAATTCACTTAAGGGGGGAGGGGGAGAAGTGTGAAAGGAAGTAAAAAAAGCGAATTATTTTTATGGGGATACTTATATCTCAAAACTCAAGGTAATAGACGTGAACATTGGGGTTTGGAATCTCCTTTAAACATAAAGAAACACTCCTTCTTTTAATTTTTTTTTGGGGGGGGGTAAATAAACTTAACGGCGGTGGGGTGTAAAAGGAGGTGAGACCAATTGATTTTGCTGTTCATAATGTACTTATAAGGAGCCTCCGTTGCTCAGGCGGCAGCGCGCCGGCCTCTCACAGCTGGGTTCCGTGGTTCAAATCCCGGTCCCTCCATATGACATTCGTGCTGGACAAAACGGAGGCGGGACAGGTTTTTCTCGGGATACTTCGCTTTTCCCTGTCATCATTCATTCCAGCAACACTGTCCAATATTTCATTTCATTTGTCATTCATCGATCATTGCCCCAGAGGAGTGCTTCGGCAGCCGGCACAATTCCTACTGTCGCCGCTAGATGGGGCTTTATTCATTCCATTCCTGACGCTGTCGAATGACTGGAAACAGGCTGTATATTTTCGATGTACTTATTCTGATCATAAACCGATCTTTTTAATCTTTCCTGGGTTCGTTTTCAACAGCCAACTTTTCCTTCGGGGAACGTTCTTATATTACAGTAGATTCTCCTGGCATATGAATAAAAATTTAAACACATTTGAAATAAACGATAGGAATGAGATTGACCGTCCAATTGTTCACCTCTATAATAAGGTCAATAATGCACGGAAGTATGTCATTCGTATCGCCAGAAATCCCGCACACTTGCCTACGCGCGACATTGGTGCTGGTCACATTCTCAACAATAACAATGGCAGCAGATGTAATTTACCGCCAAGTAGCGGTCTTGCATCTTGCTGTGGGGTCCATAACATCTATAATAATAATAATAATAATAATAATAATAATAATAATGTTCTGGACCGTCGTCAAATGTGCGGACCGCGGTGGAAACGGGTCCTGGACGGGTAATGACTAAGAATGCAGTCGGGCCGCGGGTTCAGTACCGCCAAGGCACCCAAGACGACACCACGCCGGATCTCCTGAAGGATTTGTTCCATATTAAAAATGCTTATAAGAAAAGATGGCAAAGATTTAGGGACCCAACTGACAGGGTGGAATACCTGGACCTAGCCTGGGAAGTACGAAATCGATTGCTGGAAATAAAGATTGAAAAATGGGAGGAAACTTGCCATAATCTATTAGAAAACGAGTCAGATCGCGTATTTTGGCGGATTCTCGCAGAAAACGATTCAGATCGCGAATTTCGGCTGATTATATATCTAAAACAACATTCAATTATAAATTTCAGTGTAATACCGTAGCGAAGCACGGGTATCTTGCTAGTCTATATATATAAAGTAGCTTGTCCTGACTGACTGACTGACTGACTGACTGATTCATCATCGCCGAGCCAAAACTACTGGACATAAAGAAATGAAATTTTGGGAATATAATCATATTAAGATGTAGGTGCTCGCTAAGAGAGGATTTTTGGATATTTCGTCGCTAAGGGGGTGAAAAGGGGGGGCGAAATTTTAAAATGAGTGTGTTTATATCTCAAAACTTTAAAAGTTTACAGATGTGAAAATTGGTATTTAGAATCTTCTTTAAAAATAAGGAAACACGTATTTTTTTGTTTTCAGACAATCCCAATAGGAGGGGTGAAAAAGGGTGAAAAAGGAGTTAAATGCCTAATCAGGATACCGGTGCTTATATCTCAGAAACTGAAGATATTACAGACCTGAAAATTGGTACTTTTGATCTCTCTTAAAAATAAAGAAACACGTATTTTTTTGTTTTTGGAAAATCCAATTAATGGGAGGGTGAAAGGGAGTGAATTTTTAAAATGAGTGAATCTATATCTCCAAACTTTTGAAGTTTGCAGATGTAAAAATTGGTATTTAGAATCTTCATTAAAAATAAAGAAACACGCATTTTTTTGTTTTCGGAAAATCACAATAGGAATCGTGAAAAGGGGTGAAAAATTGGTTGAATGCCTTTAATGAGGCTACTTATATCTCAGAACCTGAAGATATTACAGACCTGAAAATTGGTGTTTGGGATCTCTTTTAAAAATAAAGAAACATGTATTTTTTTGTTTTTGGAAAATACAATTAATGGGGGGGGTGAAAAGGGGGTGATTTTTTAAAATGAGTGTATCTATATCTCAAAACTTTTAAAGTGTATGGATATAAAAATTGGTATTTAGAATCTCCTTTAAAAATAAAGAAACACGTATTCTTTTGTTTTCGGAAAATCCCAATAGGAAAGGTGTAAAAGGGTGAATAATGGGTTGAATGCCTTTAATGAGGCTACTTATAAATCAGAACCTGAAGATATTACAGACCTGAAAATTGGTATTTGGGATCAACTTTAAAAGTAAAGAAACACGTATTCTTTCGTTTTTGGAAAATCCAAATATTGGGGGTGAAAAGGGGGGGCGAATTTTTTAAAATGAGTGTGTCTACATCTTAAAACTTTAAAATTTACAGATGTAAAAATTGGTAGTTAGAATCTCCTCTAAAAATAAAGGAACATGTATTTTTTGTTTCCTGTAAATCCCAATAGGAGGGGTGTAAAAGGGTGAAAAATGGGTTGAATGCCTTTAATGAGGATACTTATATTTCAGAACCTGAAGATATTACAGAACTAAAAATTTGTATATGGGACCTCCTTTAAATATAAAGAAACACGTATTTTTTAGTTTTTGGAAAATCCAATTAATGGCGGTTAAACAGGAGTGACAAATTGGGGTGAATTTTTTGAAAGACTATATCTAGAGAATATCTTGGAAACGTAAAATGTTACAGACGTAAAAAGTGGGTGTTTGGAATCTCCTGTAAATGTAAAGAAACATAGGTGATTTGTTTTTGGAAACTCCACTTAAGGGGTGAAATTTTAAAATGATAATTTTTACAGTATATCTAAAAAAACTTAACATATTACAGAAGTGAAAAATGGTATTTTTTATCTCTATTAAACATAACGAATCGTGTATTTTTAGTTTTCAGAAATACCACTTGGCTGGTGTGACTGAAAATGGTGTTGACTTCTTTTAATTAGGCTACTAATATCTCAAAAATGAAGATGTTACAGACGTGAAATTTGATATTTGCAATCTGCTTTAAAAGTAAAGAAAGACTTATTCTCGGAAAATCCAATGAAGGGGGGAGGGGGGTGCAAGAATTGAAAATTTAATTGACTTGATTGTATGAGAATGCATACATCTAATAAAAACTAAAGTTGTTACAGACGTGAAAATTCGTATTTAGATCTCCTTTAAAAACAAAGAAAAACGCGTTTTGGTGGGGAAACCATCTTGGAGGGTGGGAGTGTAAAGGAGTTGAATTCCTTTCATGGGGACACATAAATCAAAACTGAAGAAGTTAGAGTCATGATAATTGGTATTTAGAAGATCTTTTACTATTAAAGAAACAAGTATTTTTTGCGGGAAAATTCACTTAGGGGGTGGGGAAGAGTAGTGTGAAATGAAGTGAAAAATGTAAATAATTTTTATGGGGATACTTATATCTCAAAACTGAAGGCAATAGACGTGAACATTGGTGTTTGGAATCTCCTTTAAACATAAAGAAACAAGCCTTCTTTTAATTTTTTTTGGGGGGGGTGCGGGGGTGGCGGTAAATAAACTTAACGGCGGTGGGGTGTAGAAGGAGATAAGACCAATTGATTTTACTGTTCTTAATGTACTTATAAGTATCCTCCGTTGCTCAGGCGGCAGCGCGCCGGCCTCTCACAGCTGGGTACCGTGGTTCAAATCCCGGTCACTCCATGTGACATTCGTGCTGGAAAAACCGGAGGCGGGACCGGTTTTTCTCCGGATACTCCGGTTTTCCCTGTCATCAGCCACTCCAGCAACACATAATAGTAATAATAACAACAACAATAATAATAATAATAATAATAATAATAATAATAATAATAATAATAATGTTCCGGACCGTCGTCAAATGTGCGGACCGCGCTGGAAACGGCTCCTGGACGAGTAATGAGTAAGAATGCAGTCCGGCCGCGGGTTCAGTGCCGCCAAAGCACCCAATATGACACCGCGCCGGATCTCCTGAAGGATTTTATACATATTAAAATTATTATAGGAAAAGATGGCAAAGATTTACGGACTCAACTGACCGGGAGGAATACCTGAGCCTAGCCCGGGAAGTACGAAATCGATTGCTGGAAAGGAAGATTGAAAAATGGGAGGAAACGTGCCGTAATCTAATAGAAAACGAGTCAAATCGGGAATTTTGGAGGATTCTCGCAGAAAACGAGGCAGATCGCGAATTTCGGTGGATTATATATCTAAAACAATAAGCATTCAATTATAAATTTCAGTATAATACCGTAGCGAAGCACGGGTATCTTGCTAGTACAAATATAAAAATACCAAGTGGATGTATTGAAACATGAAATGTCCCTCACTAAATTATGATGATATCAGTTACGGATTTAGGAATACGGTAACAGAAGAGATATTTAGGTTCAGAGAACCTTAAGTAAACAGATAAGAAGATGACTTATGGTGTTATTACTTAAACCTAAAGCTGAGGGGCAAGGGCAAGAAATTATAGGAGAAAACGGAAGTAGAAATTACAGAAAATGCCAGAAGCAACTTACGGTGTGACATAATGGTCTGCACTCCGCGGTACTGTTCAAATATCAACAGCTTCCTTTAATGCAATTCGAAGACGATCGTAATCTCCAACTATATTCCGTAAAAATCCTGCAGAATTGCAGCTTGACGTCTAAATCGCCTTTTACTCAAGGAACAAACACAAAATTACAGGAATGGTGACGAAATGGGCATTACTGTCCTTCCCTGATTTCCAGCAGCCAGAGACGGTGAAAATGACAGACACGAAAGCTAAAAACCTTGATATGGCCTTGCGATGACCTAAAACTAATAAATATCTAAAAGATTGGTAAAAGAAACGAAATTACAGACAGCGGGCTCCCTACAACTTTATTTATATAGATAAGCACGGCCACGTTTATCAGTGTAGACCTCTATTTCGAGATTTACTGCTTTTAAACGGTACGACTTATCTACAAAGGGATTCCACCATCAGACGCCTCTTTCAGCATTATACATGGTTGGTCCTGTAACATTATCTCGTATCTCTTATATTTATGGATTAGATCGAGTTAGAAACATTGAATAGGGTGACATTTGGGTACACTTTTCATAGTTTACTTTATTTTTCGGACACTTCTGTGGCAGCTGGAATCATAGAATTTGGCAAACATATGGCCAATGGTTGTGTGAATGTGTGTGTGTGTGCGCCGATTTTTATGATTCTATCTTTCCTATAAGTGTGCCAAACGATAACACAAACGTTTAAAAAGTATAAACTTTACCTAAAATCAAGAAATGCAGCTCAATTCAACGTATAAGGGACTGAGATACGACAGAAAGTCATACGATCAAAGTTGTAGATCACTCCAAATTGAACCGCGGCTGTGTTATCAGTTTTGCGATATGACTTACTGTTTAGCCACCAATTAGCCCGAAACGAATGTATGCACCGTCATTAACATTGTCTCCGTATTTCCATATTTGTCGAAGCCAAGCTTGGAATTTCTCCTCAGAGGAAAGAGTGTCCAGGTTTTGGGAATAGCACTGGCATACATACGGAGAAATTAAGGAAGAAAATAATACGGCTAAGGAAGTCGACATCAACTGAAAATAGGATAATAACTGAGGACATCCGGATGGGACAAATATGTAAATACCAAGTGTATGCATTTGAAAATGAAATGTCGCTAACCAAATTGTGATGATATGCGTTAGGAAGAAATTTAGTCACACAGATTATTAGGTAAACAGATAAGATGACTTACGGTATTATTACTTAAGCCTTGAGGCAAGGAGGAGGCAAGGAAATAAAGCAGGAAACAGAAGTAGAAGAGAACTACAGTAAAAATGATAGTAAATGCCAGAAAACACCTGACGGTGTGAAATGATGTGCTACACTCCGCGGTATTCTGCAAATATTAACAAAGCTCCTTGGTGCTATTCGAGGACAATTGTAACTTCCAAAGGTACTCTGCCAATATCACGCAGAATGGCAGCTTGACGAATCTCTGGATTTTTACCCAAGGAACAACCACGAGTTTACAGGAAATATGACAAAAATGTCAATAAGGTACATCCCTGCTGGCAAGCAATCAGAGACGTTGTCGTGATAACCGGTAAGTTCGTTGTCGGTCTGTCGGTCACGCAGTGCAGAGTATGAAAGCCCCAGAAAATAGTAATTTTCTCCCTCATTTGAAGAGTAAGCGAAATGATGTACATAATAAAAGTTGTTTAACATGAAGGGACGTTTCACATATAGTCCACGGATTGTACAAAAAATTAGTAGTAAAAGAGAAAATTGAAGAAAACCGTTCTGGTTTTCGTACAAACCGTTTATAAGTGCAGACCTTCATTTCGAGATTTACTGCTTTTAAACGGTACGACATATTGCACCCGTCCACCTCCCGAGTCCCAGACTAGCATTTATCTCAGGGGTGTCGGTTCATTATTTAAATCATCAAATATAAATATAACGGCATAATAGAACACGGGGATGAACGGAGCAACTTAAAATTAAAAGGGGGAAGGCTCGATTGTAACTTGAATTTAAGGACTCCATGATAGGACTAGGAAGTGACTGTTACTTTAAAAAGGGCATCATCTAACTACAATAAAAAGATTATGAGAGTGGTTTCCTTTGAAATAATTTGCCAGAAGGAGCGGTTTATTACGCCATTTGACGTATAAAACTTTGATACACGTGGCAACAATATTTGAATTTACACACATGTTACATATATAAATCACTTGCCATACCGCAAGTGGTATCAATATCTTGCTGTGTTGCTTCTGAAATAAAATGACATTTTGGAGGTCTAATTTACGGATCGATTCCATTTGAATCGAACCGTTACTCAAGGATATAGCTTCCTTCTATCGGGAGCCCGAGCATAACCCATGTTACGGTCGGCTTCCCGATTTAACTAAGATGATGTACTCCGGCTATATACATTTTTCCGAGACTGGTACTCGGACTGGGTAATGTTTCTCGTGAATTGAGAAAACTGGATTCCACGGACAGTCCCTATCTTACGATATCCAGCTGATGCCATACCAATGAATTAGCATATACATATTATTTACATGTGATCTGAATTGTCACCAGTTAGCCTCAGTAGACTACTGACACAGATGAGATAACGAGAAGCGGTGGGAAATACCGTGGCCAGTGACCCCCCTCGCATCGCGAGCGAAGTAAACAAACACGCAAGTATGACTGTAACATCGTCCCGTACGGAAACCGTACAATAAAGAGGTACCAAATGACTCTAATATTATCATTCTCATTATTCAAACATACGAATAGAGGGATGTTGTCACCAAACAATTAATCCACGATCGTCAGGATATTTATGAAATTATTATCCTCGAAATTATTATTATTATTATTATTATTATTATTCAACGGTTCCTGGCACTGTCACGTTTGATTAATATCATCATTATTATGCGGGATGCAAACACAAATGGTTATTACTGTTATTATTATTATATCCCTCTCGTGGTTATTATTATTATTAATTAATAGGTGACTCAAGATATTATTATTGTTCACGTCACTTAAAAAGGTTATTATCATTAATGAACCGGTCACCTCCGCCAAATTATATATTAAGATATCGGTCGCAATTACAAACATTTCACTGATCAACCAACGACATCATTACAGTTATTATTATGACAATTATTATTAATCCGACCGCGGTGATTTAACATCGTCCTTACATTGTTATTATTATCGGTTGCATATTCTCAATTAGATTCCCGTTTAACATCTTCATCAACGCTCAATTAATTAAGGCGGTCCAATCCTTTATCTGCAATATTTATTATTATTATTATCACGACATCATGATTGTCCTCACTCGTTATTACAATGAATACAATATACGACCATTTCTGTGGAATCTGAACTCTCATTATCCTTAGATCCGTTGTATCTCAACGAATAACTGTGCAGTCTAATTATTTCGTACATGCTGTCACGGGTTCGAATTCTACCCGCTGCGTAACTCAGTATTTCTCTGTGACACTGCCCGTACATTTTACACTCATATCAATATCCTAAGTGTCTCTCGTACGGAATTTATTTTCCTCTCTATCTCAATATTCCTCGATTCATTTATTTATTCCTCACAGAATTATCAACTGACTTATTTATTCATTTCGGACATCGTACGACCTTTTATTATCTGACTGCAAATTCTTTCACATTTTCTATCTCATTTGGATCTATGCCTTAGTTCATTCTCCACAAATAATCGTAACACCTTGAAATTATATTTACCAAAATTTGACAATCATGGTCTCGTAATATTAGCACTACATGTTCCGGCTAATGAATCGCAACTTCAAAACGCGACATTTATACGTAAAAAAAAATTGGACCGTAATTTAAACCACACGTTCATTAACATGTACGGATTATTAACACCGATCTACATTTCAATATTATTAATCGATCAAATTAAGTTATCACGCACTTTAATTCCAAATAAAAAAAAACGACATCCCGTCATTAAATGATTCCCAATAAACTCAACACTTGATCACATGAATTACATGAATTATTATTATCTCCAAATCATATAAAAAAAACAATCTTCACAAAAAAAGTAGTTATATTATTTATTTATTATTATTATTATTATTTAAAAAAATAATATTTTCGCCTGTAATACGGTAGTTCACTCTTATTATGTTTAACGCATAACCCCTTTTACAAATTCAATTTATTCTGGCACTAATCACTCCAGATATGATTTACTTGGAAATATTTTATTAATCGCATCTCACAAATTTAACAACTTCACTTTGAAAATATGACCATATTAATTTCAACAAAACACACTTGGTATGGCGAAGCTGGATTTTCCTTCCATGTCATTAAATGGCTCGTTAAAATGACAAAACATAAAAGCACATATCGGGTCTTATTTAACTAGCATAATCAAAATCAAATGTAAAGAAAATTATCGACTACAAAGAAACTATGAATGCATGCATGACTTAACGTACTACACTATATATACAAATTTACATCTCCAACAAACTGAATACATAAAAGACCCGATTATTTACATTATTATGATTTACTACTGTCCGTGCTACAAATTTAGGATGGGGTCGTTAAGCGACCCATCTTGTTACAGAAGGTAACCAAGTATAATCAAATTATTCCCATTTTTCCCATCACGATAACATTTCCCAAATATATTTTACAGTTTAGTACTCATCTTAGTTATCGGTATTCCATTGCAGCTTTGCAGACGAGAGGCTTCATCCAGCCCCTCTCTGCGTTTTACTCCTCCATCCTTGATGGCGTAGTTTCACAAAAGATTTCCTGGCACATTATTATTTTACACTCATATCTTGATTACCACAAACCTTCACCATTTACTACGTTAACACTGTATACTTTAATTTGGATACAACAAATTTCTATCCTAGACCCAAGAATTTAATATATTTACACTATTTAATCTTCGTCCACCTACCGCACAATGGACCTGGACACGTGCGACGTGGTGTCAACTATTTCGCCCGTCGCGATACGCCCGATTTATACGGCATTCTTGACGTGTTCATTACATCGGTTCGGTATAGCTAAGTACAGGCTACTACTTCCTTAAAGTACTGTTCGTCACACAGTCTATTATGTACGTACTTATGGTGATATATTTTATACTACTCTCTTGTAGGGTAATTACTTTACGTCACTGATTATTCATAAATAACAAACACTATCCTACGTTAACTATTTCCAGATTTAACATGTTGCTTGAGCGCGATCACACTTTACAAACACTGGCGGATGCTCGCGCCATTAAATGACTGTACGTCCGTAGAATTCTAAGTTACCGGCGACCAACAGTTCAACTCCCGATATTCAATTCACGTGTGCTGGCGACCGTCAATTCAGCTCCAACGATTCAAGACAAGTGGCTGGTGACCGTCAATTCAGCTCCGTATATATGGATGAAGCCTTTTTCCCGCGGATTCGTTGACGTCATGCCCCTTAGGGAGGGGGTGGATTTTTAATATCGGTACTTGCACTCCGAATTGGAAGTTAAAATTTACATCAAATTAATCCACTCCGCTAGCATATCTGCTGGATAAAATATGAACTCCAGGTGATCACAGATTTAGGAGATATGGATGGATTTCGCTCCTCACATTTCGCGCCTTTGTAAGCGTCCCTGACAACGTGGTCTTCTTTCAGCCAATGAGATTCAAGCTGTCCGGTTTCCAAGAAATCCAGCCTTCAATTTATTTAATTTGCCATTAAGTATTGATTATTTTTCCATGCATGACCTCTAATAAATTCATTACATTCATCCGCGTACTCATATTAATTTATTACTGAATACTTTTGTAGTTACGAAAATATCTCATCCATCAATCCTTAAGATGGTATCACTGAGTCTCCCATCAAATTTTTACTATTGGCCGGCAAGCGGTCACGTGATTTAAATCTCCACCTGCTCGAACTTAGGCTAGCGAACGTACACTCAGCCGCTGTAATTTTCCATGAGGTCATGGAATTTCCGTCCTACCAAAAATATCCCAAGGTCTTACTCATGTGGTGGGTTTTCTTTGTATGACTCTCCCCCTTCCTCTTTCTGACCAAGACTTATTTGTGGACTCTGTATTTCCTTGTACGCCAACTAATGATATTCCCTGCTGTGAAGTAGCTAAAAGTTGTCGGGTTGAGCTAATCCGTCAGGCTCCAGTCTGTCGTCCTTCCTTCGCTCTGATTTCAACATTACATAAACGAAATATTTTCAAATACACTCCTCTGTATTTCAATAAATGTCTCATATTATTTTACCGATCAAATCATGATTGATTATGTGCCTAAGTCACTCGGGTTCAATATCGACAAACATATTCCGCCATCGAATGCCGCTTTCTGCGTTCTATATGGCTGGTCCTATGACATTTCTCGTATCTCTTATGTTTATGGGCTACATTGAGTTAGAAACATTAAATAGGGTGAAATTTGGGTACAATTATCTCATATTACTTTATTTTTCAGATACTTATGTGGCAGCTAAAATCATACAATTTGGCTAACAAATGGCCATTGGTCGTGTCAACGTGCGTGGCGAATTCGATGGTTGTATCTTTCTTATAAGTGGGTCAACTGATAACCTAAACGTGTAAAAAGTACAGAATTAACATAAAATCGAGAAATGCAGCACTATTTAACCTATAACGAACCGAGATAGGACAAAATGTCGTAGGACCAAAGTTGAAAATCTTTCCCAATTGAATGGCGACTTTGCTTTCTGTTTTGTGATACGACTTAACGTTTAGCCACCAATTACCCCGAAACGAAGGTATGCACCGTCATTACAATTTTCTCAATATTTCGATATTTTCCTAAGCCAATCTATCTATATATATCTATATAAAGAAAATAGTAACGACCCTGTGTCTGTACATTGGATATTTTGGCGAAATTTCCGTACAGTTATCCGTTTTAAAGGTAATAATAACCAGCAGCATAATTTTTAGCTTTCGTATTTGTTTGTCTGTTTGTTTGTCTGTTTGAAAAATACTGGATATATTTCTACCAAACTTTATATTTAGAATCCACCTGTCCTTGGGTAGGTTTTAGGGCCATTCATTTTTCAATCTATGAATTGACTGGGGGTTTATACGACACCGAAACCGTGATTTTGCACTCCCATAAAATATACACAACCGAACTTAATGGAAATGTACCTGCTTTAAATGGAGATCAATTTCTAAACCTTTTTTCTCACATGCATCATTCTATACAAGGATTAATAAGGGTCATATCATTAACGAACCGTTTTTTGGTACAAGTCCCACCGGACTTAACTCAAGAGCGGGTACGTGTAAAGCCTATTTCTCATAACTTGAAAACTACTGGAGATATTTCAACAAAACTTCATATTTAGCATCCACCTGTCCAAAGGTAGGCTTTTAGGTTCATGCCATGTCAAATTTCCGAAATGGACTTGAGGTTTAATGGGAACCGAAACTGGAATTTTACTCTCCCTCAATATATACAAGACCAGCCTGACTGGAAATCGACCAATCTTCATTGAAATCCATTTCTAAAACTTTTTTCTCATGTGCATTTTTTGACAGGAGGAATAATAAGGGAGATATCACGAACGGTCGGTTTCGCAGGCTAAGTCCAGCGGACATCGCCCAAACGGTGGTGTACGTGGAGCAGATTTTTTATCTATCTACCTGTATATAAATAAAATCGTAACGACCGTGTGTCTGTGCATCGACAATTATGAAGAAATTTTCGTACAGTTATCCGTTTAAGGGGTAATAATGATCATCTGCATATATTTAGATATAGTTTCCTGAAATTACTAAATTTTACCCCCCCCCCCTCGCCCAAAATCAAGAATGCGGCACAATCTGCCAGACGAGTCAGAAAATTGAAATTAGGCGAAATTATACGATTTAGCCTGTAACCGACGGAAAACTTCCAAGATCTTTAAATTTTTCACTTTTATCCCCGAAGAATATCGAAATATTGAGGCAATTTAATGTCCGTGCCGACCTTCGTTTCGCGGTATTTTGCGGCTAAACGGTCAGTCATATAAAAACACGGATTGCCCAACCTCAGTTCAGTTTGGAGTGATCTACAACTTTGGTCCTATGGCGTTTCGTCGTATCCCTATTCCTTATATGTTAGATTTGTCTCAATTTCTGGGTTATGCCTAAATTTTCTCTTTGTACACGTATAATTCGTAATTCGAATCACTTACATGTGAGATAGAATCATCAAATTCCATACGAATATTGGCCCACGTAGTATCCATACGTGAGCCAAATTCTATGTACGTAGCTGTCACATTCGTACCCAAAAGTAACGCACTGTGAGACAACCTTACGAAACTTTCACCCTATTCAATGTTCCTGACTCAATTTTACCCATAAATAGATGAGACAGGAGAAAATATCTTAAGACCAGCCATTTAGACCGCTAAATGAGGCGTCATAGAGTACAATCCATTTGTCGATATCATGTACCATTTAGTAGCAGTTAATCTGTAAATGAAGGTTTGCAATATTGTAAACATGCATACACTTCGCATGTCGATCTACATATACTCATTGAAGTCGATTTGTAGCGACGTAGAAAGGGTGTTTTTGCCATTATTAATATTTTACATCGATAGTGACTCTCAGCAGATGGCGTCTGCTATTGTAATCATTACTCTCCACATCGACTTTGACTGGCAGTAGAAATGGAATCTTTCCCCGACTCCTTTGTAACTAGCATTAGTAAGGAGGGACTACCATTATAATTGATAATTCCCTTCTCGATTTGACTGGCAGAACTCAAGGGAGCGTGCAGTTATGTTCAAAACTCCCCTAACCGATTGTATTCGGGAGTAGGCAAGTGTGCCTGCCATTATAAACAAATTTACCCATCTAAAATGTGGCTGGCATTAGGCATAGTTGTTCTGCTATTGTACCAGATCTTACTAACTGGATGTAACTGCCATTAAGAAAAGGGGCCTGTCATTATAATGATAAGAGCACAACTCAATTTTCACTGGCAGTAGGGAAGGTGCCTGCTATTATAATAAAAACTCAGATGTAATCTGTCTGGAAGTAGGAAAAGGTGCCTGCCGTTGTAACGAAAACTCCCCAAATCGATTGTGACGGCGTAGTAGGTAATGGAGCCTCCCATTATAATGAAAATCTTCCTACTCGATTGTGAATGCTGGTAGGCAAGTGAGCCAGCCGTTATCATTACAACTCCGCAAATCACACCTTACATTATAAACAACGTATGGGAATCTCCCCCTGCTGTTTCTGGATAACGCTAAGGGGCATGCAGTTAAAAAATTCTTATTTACTGCATGTACAGTAATTTAGTTCGATATCCGTATACAATGTAGAATACTGTAAGGATCCACGGGTACATCTGCTAGTAAAATAATAAATTATTGTAGGTTAGTTGCAACGTCGTTCTACTCACTGCATGTGGGGCAATTTTCCATGTATGGGCTGCTTTCCCTTGGAGATATGGGCATCCAGTATCCCGAAGATGTTTGCGAATATTATCGAATATTATCTTTCCACGAACTCAATGATATCTTCCTTCTTTTCTCTTTATTTAACCTTCTTTCATCAGCGAATGTAAGTGACTCATATAACTGACTACGTTGTTCTTCTCAACGCTATTTTCAAATTCAAACAGTGCTACCAATTTCATGATATTAAGCCTAATGTTTCTCGAATATGTCCACCAAGGCAAGTACAACGTTGTTCCACATATATCTCACTTTCACGGAATTTGTCGGTAACAACGTTGTTCGGGTGAGCCATTCAATTAATTGATATTTTTCTCAAAAAAATAATTACATATAGCCTCAGTATTTTATGACTTCTTTACAGAGGCGTGTACTCTGAAGGAAGAACCTGGTCCTTGTCGAGAGTTCACAGTAAAGTGGTACTTCAATGTAGAATATGGTGCCTGTTCACGTTTCCGGTACGGAGGTTGTGGAGGTAATAATAACCGCTTCGAGTCTGAAGAAGATTGCAAGAATACCTGTGTAGAGCCTCCTGGGAGAGGTAAGAATAAAAATATGAAGGTGTCTACTATATGTATGTATGTATGTATGTATGTATGTATGTATGTATGTATGTATGTATGTATGTATGTATGTATGTATGTATGTATGTATGTATTGTACCCGCTCAAAGCCTGAGTTCCAACCAGCATTTATCTCAGGGGGTGTTACGGTCCGAATCTATCGCAACTAATAAACAATAAAAAAATTATGAAGATGAAAGATCTCCAAATAAATGTATGGGCGCCATCCAATTAGTACTACAGGGTTGAACGGGACACTCTAATCATTAACTTCAAGGCAAAACACATTAAAAAATATATTAAATCAGATCAAAGGGTAAAATATGAAGGCTCCGTCCTAGGAATGGGGACGGATATTGAAACGGTCACCAAGGGTTTACTACGCTACAATAACAAGAACTTGGAACTGTTTCCTTGCAAATGCTAAAGGAGCATTTTATTTAAGTTGAAAAATTTTACACACAACAAAATTCGTGGACCCTTAATTTGCCGGTTATTTGGCAAATCATTCCTGAAAATTTACATAATATTTATCACTTTTGACCACCCATCCATTTGGGTGGTGGAACCGTTGATTTCTGAAGGTGTCAGTTCGACCCTTTTGAACACAATGACCATTGATGGTCATGGACCAATTACCTGTTGGCCAAGTGGGCACGATCACATGAATCATGTCATAGTCTCCACTTTTATTGAGATGAGACCAACCCGGGATACCACAAACTCTCCCCGGGTTCCTAACCAAGATATGTTAATAGTTAACTGAAGGAAACGACAAAGAGACTTCAACCTAATGGTCCAGATGTAGGGATTTGCCATCACTTTAAAAATAACAAACTTATTATTTGCGACAACTTGACATTATTACGTTATTTCGCCAGCTGACTTCCCTAGTATCATTCAACATCATCATCCGAAATAATAAAACACTTAATTTCATTATTATTATTATTATTATTATTATTATTATTATTAGAGATCAGGATTAACGTAACACGTTATCAACATTGATCTAATGTTTTAATTTCATTTTCAGCAATATTATTATTATTCTCAAAAAATAGTTCAATAAATTCTTCTTACTCTACTTCAAATTATTATATTTGAAAATTCTATATTTTAATTTCAATTCCTACTACTATTATTATTATTCTCAGAAATAATATAATAAATTCGTCTTCCAATTATTATTATTATTATTATTACTATTTTATTTTGAAAATTTATATTTTAATTTCACTTGTTACGTGGCAGTTAACTATTATTATGTTTAACGCATAACCCTTTACAATTCCGGTCTAGTTTGGCACTGATCAATCAATCAATTAAAACATGATTTACCTGGAAGATTATTATTATTATTATTATTATTATTATTTCAAAATTTTATATTTTAATTTCACTCTTTAGAACTTAGTCACATATGTTAACTCCCAAATATGAACCACCAAGATCCGATTTCATATCGCTCGGGACATAATAACGGTATTCGAACCCGCAACCTTATTTTCATACTGTCGTTAATTTATGGGAACACCATGTCCTCCTAACACAAATCTCAAATCCCATGGCACCTCGCAGTTGGGCAAATACATCCAATCTCTGCAAGTGCTAAATTATTCCTTCCATTTGTATTTTGAAGTCCCTTTATTCCACTGGAACTCTTTAAACGTTTAATTCATTCATTAATCTTCGGTGCGTGGACTCCTGCCACTCATGACACCGAATCGGTATATTATATTGACGTAGGCATCGAAATTTATCTATTTCATCATCAGAAACAGTACGGGTCAATTCTCACCTCATGCCGGATTTTCGTCCCGCACGACTTCCGATCTCAAAAATGAGCTCAAACCACTCTGGGCTTTCAACATATCATGACCATCCTATACACGTGCCTCTATCACTTCTAAACAAATGTTTATGATCATTTTGGAGTCCAAAAACGTTAAATCAACAATTAGGGTTAAAATCAAATTTACAGCCTGAATTAAAGTCTTTCACGCCATACGTTATCTCCACATTTAAATTACTTTAACTTGCAATCATTCCATCAAACTAGGCCCGTGCCATTATTCACAAAGCATTATTATTTAACACGCCTTTACACATTACCCATGTTCATTTAACATTCCGATACTTCTACTGATTATTACATTTCTGTCCACTGGCGAAACTCCGCGGTACAAATAATCATCGATATTTACAGATAATTCAATGGACTTCATTCCGTCCCACAACTATTTAAAATCACTTGGCAACCCACTACCTCTGGATATTCTTACAACATGCCTTAATATCTATAAAGTTTCTGATAACCGAAAACCACATTTGAGCACTTCTAAAGTGAATATTTATCTTATCTTTACGTGAAACGTGCTCCATATAATTTCAAACAATTCAAAGGACTTGAATAAACAAATCCACCCAACTCTACTCTATTAAATAATCAAAATTATGATGAGTGCTTGATCTAATTATGTACATATTAATTTGTCCCTTTGTCTATCTATCTTTGAATTTACACGAGCAGGAAATGGTTCGTCTCACAATCAAGTTACCATAATGAAAGAATATGATTTCCTCCCGCTAACGATAGCAATCTACAAATATATATTAATGGGTACTCATCTCAGTCTGTAGTTTGCTAAACCGGGCGCGGAGCATAGCCCCACCCATGTTTAGCACTGCATCCTACTGGTATTCATGCCAGCTTGAAGAGGTAATCTTTGACACTTTTTAATATCACACATTTTAAATCTTATAAAAAATAACTTTTGCACATGGAATAATTTCCACTCTAAATTTAACACATAAATTTTACACTCTTGGCCTTTTAACTAGCCCACTTAATATAAATATACATTCTTCGTTCCTTCCCCGGACTCTAGGAACATGTGATATCTCGGTATCACTCTCAACGGCCCGGCGCGCACTCGAATTTTCCCGTCTCACGTTCGCGTAACTGACCAGGTATCAGTTATTAATTGACTGTTTACTTGGCGAAATTCCGTCGAACACCCGCGACCGTTCTCACGTAACGTACTTCCTATTCTTGATAAAGAACCTCACACTCCTATTTGTAGGTGTTGATTTAATGAGTTCTGTATATATTCGAACTCTTGCTGGTATACTGTTCAAGACTGCAATATGGACTTCTTCACGTCATGGTTCACTGTGCTACGTAACATTATAATACCTCAAACAATATTCCACGAGTGACTATACACACGTACTGGCGTAGTAACAGCACGAACAGTTTATCACAAGTAAGTTACGCACCCTGGCGTATTAACAGCACGAACAATTTATCACAAGTCAGATACTTCCGTCTCCACGATCATGTATTTATATTCGACTCCCCTCTCCTCCGAGTTCACGAGAGGTCATCTTACGGCACTCAGTTCCAATATCCTCATACCACTATTTGCGGCCCTGCCAGTGGCTCAAACTTGGGATCCACTGATGTAATTATGTTATATTAGCCTCTATGCCAATTCTCAAATAATATCGTTCACTGGTAATTGATATAATCGTGAATTTAGCTCCTGTATTCCATGCTGGGATTTCGCGCTATTTTGTGGCGTCTCTTGCCTGCAGCCAATCAACGGATAGCGACCATGAATTCTCAGAATTACGCCAGTCAATCTCCCTCAATTTATAACTTTTAATAACTTTTATTATATGGTTAGGCTTCTAAATTTCACCTCATCTCGAATTTATAAATCACTTCGTTCTACAAATTTAATCCGTGGAGTTACCGTTGATAGTGCTTCTTACAATACGAAGTTGTCGTACCTGCTTCTGGTCTGCAAATTTTACGATTGGTCCAAGATCACGCAGGACTGAGAAGTTACATATTTTTCCGATACTTCTACTGATTATTACATTTCTGTCCACCGCGTTCAGTCTTCGCTAGTACCTTGGAGATCCCCTGACGTCATTTCTAGGAATTTTGCACACGGCCCCATCCGGTGTGTCGCACTAGAATTTTGCCCGCGGCTCTGAAATCCTTCCACTGACTTGGAAATAACTCCTGCCTGTCTCTTCCCCCTCGTCACAATTTCTGAGAATTCTAATTCTGCTGGCCATTGTGTTTCTTAATCTTAGTGGAGACAACAGTCTGTGGCAGGTTGCACAATACCATCTCGGCCTGGCTTGTCTTACAATATGTAAAGTAAGATATTCTTGCTTCTGAAAATAAAATATATATTCCTCAATAATTAATTACGGTTTAATGACGCCTATCACACACCCACATACACAGTATGCATGTATGTATGTATGTATGTATGTATGTATGTATGTATGTATGTATGTATGTATGTATGTATTGAACCCTTTGGTCCACACTGAAGGATACCTACCTTCCTTACCTATCAGCAAAATTTCATGAGCTCTGTCTCCTGGTCGTATCGGGTTCTTCGTCACTTGCTGAGGTAAAAGGTAGGGTTCAGTAATTCTAATCTATCTACTCAAATGAAAGGTCTGTTTAAAAATATTCCTATTTATTCAAGTAAGCTCTGAAGAGTTAATAATTTATCACCGGTATCATTGGGATCCAATCGTGTCCACTGGACACCACACTCATTTTACACAGAGGGTCAGAACACTGGTGTGAGCCTTTGACATAACTGCCTGACGGGCATCCTTACTATAAACCATTGTCTCAATTATTAATTAAAGAAAAGAAGGACTGGAAATCCTTAAATTCGGCTTCCATGTGAGACTACATGTTCCATCATAGTGATTCTTTATGTTCCAGTCCTCGTAACACGAACTCTGGACTCTGGGTATGATTAAGGCAGTCCAATCGGTGTGTGCCACACAGTGATTATACGGCATGGACCCTTAATTGAATCGATGTGACCTGTGACTATGTCATGGACCGACATCTAAACTTCTAACTTACTTTAAAGTCATTGTGGACGATAACCGCAAGGAAAATGATGCTACGTTGGCATTTGGCCCTACTCTCAGTCACTGAGTTTTATGACCCCATGACCATCCAAGTTTCTAAGCTGAAGGCTAAACATAATTAAGTTACATCGGTTGATGACCAAAGTTTGCACTTTACTAACCCTAGCACATTTACTGCTCTATCAATCAAAGTCAAATAATGAAACAACAACAATGCTCACAATACTTTGTGGCAGTAAAATCCATTACCTTCGGATATGTCCCCTTAATCGTTACGTTAACATTTACATATTCCCCAGAAAAATAAACTAAGGTTTCCAGAATGCATCTTCAAGTTATTCGCTTGATTAGAAGTTATTTCAAAATACGTTTTCCACTGAATTTAATAATTAAATAAATTTAAATGATTTAATGAAAATCCTAATGAACAACAAATTCTATCTCCGCGGACGAATGGTTTCTTTCACAAGTCCCTACACAAGTTTTGACGTGATTCATTTTTAATCATGTTGGATGTATATCGTCGGTTGTTTACCCTGTAGCTGGAAAAAAATTACATCATTTATTTCCAGTATTTATCTTATTTCGTGATATCACACTTTAATTTAATCTAATACTAACCATTATTACTACTTGGATAACCCTGATAATTAAGTACAAAACCATAAGGAACTCGCCTTACAATGTAAACAGATTACGATGCCATATCTTGTCATAACATTTCCGTAAATCTTTGTGCGCCCCTCACAAACAAAACAATCATCATTACCATCGCTCTATATATTGGACAACCCTGAAATTGGCTAACTTCGCTCATTATACTCTAACTTTAGGGTTTTGGATATATATTACAATCTCAATTAAACAAATTCACAGTATCTAATAACCTACACGTTATTCCCGGATGAAAATTTCAACTAGATCCAACAGTTAATGTTATCCACTGCCAAGAAATGCAATCTCGTTTCAATGCGTAACACACTCTGCACGTTCTGTTATTCTCGAGCTGCGAGCTCCTATCAGCTGACGGCATTGAAACACGACCCCCGCTCTGCTGTGATATGAAACATCGGTTTTCGTCTTGCCTGACTGGCTTCTAAGAATGACACCTTTAACTTCGCTGACATAATTAAAAAATACGATATTTCTGACCAACAAAATGCACATAGACATACTTCAAAATGCCCTACAATAATTGTACACGTCCAAATTGATACCGGCGTGGATTCTCTAGTTCTACATTCCATCCCAAACATTACACAAAATCTTCCTCGGGCTTATACATATCCCGGCACATTTATAGGCTTCCATTCACCTGATTCACAAATCCTATCTCAACTCATATGGCAAATCTAACACTTGCCTCAATGCAACGGCTCTCACTGACAAAAAATTGGAATAAAAAATATTTATAATCCACGACGCATAATACGCACAAATACATTAATAATGAACACTTCGCATAATGATCTCGTATTTTCCAAAACTGGATTTCACAAAATGACTGTCAAAATTCTAGTATTTATCGTCAGTCAGACACAGTTAAATGGACATAGAATAACGTTTCACTTCATGACAAAATTCACCACTCTACATTTCTCAACCAAACAGCGCGCTTCCACTCGATTGAAAATGGGTAACCAGGGATTTCTTACATCATTTACGTCAAAATTCAAACAGAAAAATTTTACGTCAGATAAAATTATATTAATTTAACATCGCAAAAGTATAGGCAATATATTCACGGAAATTGACAATCTACTCTGGACGTGATATCACTTCGAAACCCTCACTAAGAACCTTTACATGTCACACGGCACTCGCAATATTTTAAAATTTATCCAAGCAGAAAATAAAACAAATAACCTTTCGTCATATTTCTGACATTCGCCAAAACACATATGGGTGACCAACTGCATCATAAAAACCCATTTCAAATGCACATAAGTTTGACATCACAAAACAAGATATAGTAGGTGGTAAGACGGCAAAGCACCTACCTTAGGTTTACGTCGGATTCTGTCTTTCGGCTCACCCGTGACCTTCCGTCGCTTATCTAGCCATTTTACATTTCTGGCTGTACATCATAATATTTATTTATTTTTCCTGGAAATAAAACATAAAAAAGAAATACCCTTCACACGTGTCTCCGTTGATCGCACTCGACTGATGGTAGTTACTGCCTGCACACGAATTACTTTTACACAAAACAATAGTTTACAACTTTCTATTACTTCTGCGGTATCTTGACCGTCATTTTTATCAAAATAAATCCACTTGGATTTAAGTCACCAGCCACATCGGCCAAAATCTGTTCGTCGGACTTAGTCTACATTTTGTCGCTGGATTTACAGAACAGTCTAACTCTCTCGCTCAAGATTCAGTAAGACAATGCAGGGGTTTCAACATGGCGTCCCTTCTATATTTATAGCCATTACCCCCTCTCTCCAGGAATTTTCCCTTTACCGCCAAGAAAACTTGCGTAACGTTTTCGACTTAAATGACCGTATTTAAAAGAGTTTTGGATGTAACCATATATTTGCTAACTAACTAGCAGTAGTGATCCTGAACATTTAAAATTTATACTTATTAATTTAACTGGTTATATTACCTCATTTGATAGGCACTACATTTATGTCGACTTCGCGTGGGGATGCTAGACACGCGCGCCCTTCTGAAATAATCCACCAAAATGGCTTAGCAGTCTCAAATCTCTGTTGCTAAAGACCAATTGTATTATAGATAAATACAGGACCATCATTATGTTGGATTCACCACTAATTCTTTCATTTAATTATATTTATTCGACATAAACTTTCTTCTGTATCCTTCCACTGCCGACACGTGCGGATAACGTCACATCTCAGAGCGTGGGACGGAAAGTAGCTACCTCCTTGCCACGTGTCACTCCCGTGACATCAAGAAATGTTCAGAAATGTAGTAGTACTTAATATTCTTAGGGAACAAAGGTCATGGGTTCATATTTCCCCCAAGACAGCGAATTCCTTTCGCGCAGTGACAAGGAATTTCATTCAATATAATCCAGATGGTGAAATTTCTAATTTCGACGTCTGATGAAACATGACCTTTGAACATTAATTCCTTTCTTCTGTCTTCTGCAGTTGCTCATCTACGGGTATACGGATGTTGGTTTATGCCTTCAGTTTCCTGGTAGTTCTTGGTTACTTGGAGAGTTCTGGGTTACGGGATCGATCTCCAGTGAATTGTAGTTGACTTATTGGAAGTTAGGTGGTTTGCCCTTCCAACTTCTTGACGAACTTGCATTCACATCAAAATGCGATGCTTCAGGGTACAAATCCCTATCTTCTTTGTATATCCTTGGTATAGCTCCAGTATGGGACATGTCTTGCGTTTCAACACAGTCAGTATTTGCTTCCCCTCGTTGGATACTGTCCTTCCACTTGTCGTGTCCGGTACCTGATCTCAGCTCTCTCAGATACTGGTCTTCTTCCCTTCTTCTCTCTCCAGGCCCGTGCCAACGGTCAGAACGTCTGGAATTTTCATGACTATTCCATCTTATGTTGCCTTCATTCCCGCGGTGGTACCTACGTCTTTGACCATAGTTTCCCTGATATCGACCCTGGTTCCTTCTCCACTGTTCACGGCGTCTATCCCACTCTTCGTGATGGTATCTAGGCTGTTCCCAGTTCTTTCTACCCTGGTTTGGTCTAGTTTCAAATCGTTGCCCATCGTTCTCGTATCTAGATGCTTGTGAAACTTCTCTATCTGGTGCACTCTCCTGGCTGTGATTCACGACATTCACCTGATGATCCGAATGCCTGACTATCCGTGGTGCTGATTGATGCGAATGAGTATTGTCCAACTGTCGCAATATCAATTCCGCCTGCATAGGGATTTCGACCTTCGCAGCAATTAATACCCTCTGAACATCTGGTGGGAACTGTTTCTAGATAGCCTGAACCAGTTCTTGTTGACTCGGAGCTGATTCTAGTTCCTTGAACTTAACCAATTGTTCTGTAAAGTAGAGAGAAAATTTAGGCGGTCCGGCGGTATTATACCTGCGAGAATACAGCTCTAGCCTTAGGTGTTGTTGAATTTCACAATTCCAAAATTTTCCCAAAAATGCTGTCTGAAATTCCTCGAATGTGTCGAAGTTATATCGGAACCCTTTGAACCACAGTAACGCAACCCCATTCTAAGTACCGTTCTACAGTCCTTAGTTGCCTCTTTTCAGGTATCCTATTGTCTCAGACATACTCTCTGAGCTCTCTAAGAAAACCCTTTGGCATCTGGGTACCACTGCCATCGAATTTCTTAGGCTGATCTTCCTTAAGCCGAGTCATATTTATGACATTCGTGACATTTTGCCCCTGAGAATAGGTAGAATTGTCAAAGTGTCCGTTCCCAGTAAGATGTATGGGACTACTAGTATTGCTAGGACAACTGAACGACATGTCTGAGGTACGGCGTGCTTTATTAACCACTTCCTCTATCTTGGCTTGGACTCCTACGATATTGCTCACTAAACCATCCGGTTCTGATTTCTGGGCACTAACTTCCCCTTTAAGAGCCTCATGAACAGATGTCAACCCGTCGCTCAGTGTTATGACCTTATCTTGGGTATCTTTAAGTTGTTTGGATAAGTCTACCCTCGCATCGCCTAGATCCCTTCCCAGTTCTTCAATATCTGCTTGTACATCCTCAATATTCCTAGCCGTTTCTTCCTTAGTTGTACCTAATTTTCTTATATCTTCTTTATTCATCTGGATTAATTTCACGCCAATGGCTTCAATGCGCTGGTCTACAGTTACCTTGACGTCTTCGACTACCTGGTCTACTTTGGCATTTACTACGGCTATCTCTTTGGACAACATCTCATTATGTTCATGCATTGCTGTGAAGACCTTTGACTTGTCGTCTTCACGCAGGATGTTGAACTTCTCTACCTCTGTCTTCAGATCGGCCCTAAACTCAGCTTGATCTGACATCAACTGCTTATGTAGTTCCCTACTTTCGTTGACGTGCCTATAGAGGTCTCCCCTAATTATGTCCTGATTCTCGCTAAGAACACGATGCAGCTCGCGAATTTCTATGAACTGCTGGTTAATCTCATTTTTAAAGTCATCAATGTCCTTCCTAATATCCACGCTAGCTCCCTTACAACTATCCTGCGTGTCCTGTACTTTAATGACAACATTTTGTACGACTTCCTTCATACCTTTTAATTCTACATCCGCACTATCTAACTTATTGTCCATGGTTCCTACGACTTCCTTCATACCTTTTAATTCTACCTCTGCACTATCTAACTTATTGTTGATAGATTTAATACTCTGACTTAAGCCCTTCCTATTGTCTTCTATACTCTCTTTTAAGTCCTTCAATATTTTGAGAAAATGCCCTTGGGCCAACTCTCCCTCCTGCATTGACATTACTAATTGATGGACAATTAGTCACTGGTGAGCCTACGACTTCCACGACGTATAATACGAATACAGACGATAAACATTACAACATCCTCCTATCTAGCATATCAGACTGTTAATGCAACAATATCTCAACAGTTATTTAATAAAATGTGAAATTCAATGTTCACTTGATCAAAATGAGCAGTCAAAACACTCAAACCAGTATTCAAAATTTTGGGAAATTATATATATATATACACTGATTGACAGAGCAACTGCAACACCAAGAAGGAGTGGTCAGAACTTTATGCCAATTGCAGGGTAGACTGACGTCACTGAGGTATGCTCATGATGTGAAATGCGCCGCTGTGCTGCGCACGTAGCGAACGATAAATGGGACACGGCGTTGGCGAATGGCCCACTTCGTACCGTGATTTCTCAGCCGACAGTCATTGTAGAACGTGTTGTCGTGTGCCACAGGACACGTGTATAGCTAAGAATGCCAGGCCGCCGTCAACGGAGGCATTTCCAGCAGACAGACGACTTTACGAGGGGTATGGTGATCGGGCTGAGAAGGGCAGGTTGTTCGCTTCGTCAAATCGCAGCCGATACCCATAGGGATGTGTCCACGGTGCAGCGCCTGTGGCGAAGATGGTTGGCGCAGGGACATGTGGCACGTGCGAGGGGTCCAGGCGCAGCCCGAGTGACGTCAGCACGCGAGGATCGGCGCATCCGCCGCCGCCGCCAAGCGGTGGCAGCCCCGCACGCCACGTCAACCGCCATTCTTCAGCATGTGCAAGACACCCTGGCTGTTCCAATATCGACCAGAACAATTTCCCGTCCCGTCGATTGGTTGAAGGAGGCCTGCACTCCCGGCGTCCGCTCAGAAGACTACCATTGACTCCACAGCATAGACGTGCACGCCTGGCATGGTGCCGGGCTAGAGCGACTTGGATGAGGGAATGGCGGAACGTCGTGTTCTCCGATGAGTCACGCTTCTGTTCTGTCAGTGATAGTCACCGCAGACGAGTGTGGCGTCGGCGTGGAGAAAGGTCAAATCCGGCAGTAACTGTGGAGCGCCCTACCGCTAGACAACGCGGCATCATGGTTTGGGGCGCTATTGCGTATGATTCCACGTCACCTCTAGTGCGTATTCAAGGCACGTTAAATGCCCACCGCTACGTGCAGCATGTGCTGCGGCCGGTGGCACTCCCGTACCTTCAGGGGCTGCCCAATGCTCTGTTTCAGCAGGATAATGCCCGCCCACACACTGCTCGCATCTCCCAACAGGCTCTACGAGGTGTACAGATGCTTCCGTGGCCAGCGTACTCTCCGGATCTCTCACCAATCGAACACGTGTGGGATCTCATTGGACGCCCTTTGCAAACTCTGCCCCAGCCTCGTACGGACGACCAACTGTGGCAAATGGTTGACAGAGAATGGAGAACCATCCCTCAGGACACCATCCGCACTCTTATTGAATCTGTACCTCGACGTGTTTCTGCGTGCATCGCCGCTCGCGGTGGTCCTACGTCCTACTGAGTCGATGCCGTGAGCATTGTGTAACCTGCATATCGGTTTGAAATAAACATCAATTATTCGTCCGTGCCGTCTCTGTTTTTTCCCCAACTTTCATCCCTTTCGAACCACTCCTCCTTGGTGTTGCATTGTCACTGTCAGTCAGTGTACATACAATAACTTGTCCTGACTGACTGATTCATCATCGCCGAGCCAAAACTACTGGACATAACGGAATGAAATTTTGGAAATACATCATATTACAATGTAGGTGCTCGCTAAGGGAAGATTTTTGGATATTCCGTCGCTAAGGGGGTGAAAAGGGGGGGTGAATTTTTAAAATCAGTGCTTCTATATCTCAAAAACTGAACAGTATAAAGACATGAAACTTGGTATTTGGAATCTCGTTTAAAAAATAAAGAAACACGTATTTTTTGTTTTCGGAAAATCCCATGAACGGGGGTGAAAAAAGGGGGAAAATTGGTTGAACACATTTTATGAGAAGACTTATATCTCCAAAACTGAAGATGTTACAGACATGAACATTGGTAATTGCAATCTCCTTTAAAAATAAAGAAACATGTATTTTCTGTTTTTAGAAAATCCAGTTAATGGCGGTTAAACAGGAGTGACAAATGGGGTGAATATTTAGAAAGTATTAAAATTAGTATGCCCATATCTCACAACTTTAAAAGTTTACAGATGTAAAAACTGGTATTTAGAATCTCCTTTAAAAATAAAGAAACACGTGTTTTTTGTGTTTTTTGTTTTCGCAAAATCCCATTAAGGTGGGGGACGGGGGAAAATTGGTTGAATACCTTTCATGAGGATACTTATATCTCAAAAACTGAAGATGTTACAGACATGAAAATTGGTATTTGGAATCTCCTTTAAAAATAAATAAACACGTAATTTTGTTTTTGAAAATTCCAATGAAGAGGGGATGAACGGGAGTGACAAACGGGATGAAAATTTTAAAAATATATCTAGGCCAACAATATATCTCAGACACTTAACATGTTACAGACTCAAAAACTAGTACATGGCATCTTCTGTAAAAGTAAAGAGACAAAGATATGTTTTTCGGAAAATCCACTTAAGGGTAACAAAAAGGGCGTGAATTTTAGAATGTACATATCTACAGTACATCTCAAAAACTTAACATGTTACAGAAGTGAAAAATGGTACTTTTAACCTCTTTCAAAAAGAAGAAACGCGTATTTTTTGTTTTAGTAAAAACAACTTGGTGGAAGGGGGAGGGGCGTGTAGAAAGGACTGAAAAGTGGGTTGAATTATTTGTATTAGGATACTGATATCTCAAAAACTGAAGACGTTACAGACGTAAAAATTGGTGATTGGTATCTCATAAAGGAATGCATATTTTTTGTTTTCTGATAATCCACTTAAGCGAGGGTGAAAAAATAGAAAAATTAGTTAAATTATTTGTATGAGTCTACTTATATCTCGAAAACTATAGATGTTGCAGACATGAAAATTGGTGCTTGCAATCCCCTTTAAAGGTAATGTAACACATATTCCTCTCAATTCGGAAAATCCAACTAAGGGGAGTGAAAAAACTGAAAAACTTATTGAATTATTTGAATGAGGATACTTACATCGTATGAAAACTAAAGTTTATATAGACGTGAAAATTGGTATTTGGAATCTCCTTTAAAATAAAGAAACGCGCATTTTAGGGAGAAAATAAACTCGGTGGCGGGGGGGGCTGAAAAGGAATTTAAATCCTTTTATGAGGACACATAATATCTCGAAAACTGAAGATGTTATAGTCGTGATAATTTTTATTTAGAAGCTCCTCTGTAAATAAACATGTATTTTTGTTTTCGGAAAATTAACTTAAGGAGGGAGGGTGGAAGTAAGTGAAAAAGTTTAATTCTTTTGACGTGGATATTTATATCTCAAAAACTGATAGTTACAGATGTGAAAATTGGTATTTGGGATCTTCTTTATAAATAAAGGAACACGTCTTATTTTCTTTTCGGAATCCACGTACGGGGGAAAGAATTGAAATATTCGTTGAATTATTTGTATGAGGATACTTATATCTCTAAAATATTAAGATGTTACAGACGTGAAACTTGCTATTTGGAATCTCTTTTAAAAACAAACAGGTATTTTTTGTTTTCGGAAAATCGACTTGGGGAAGGGTGAAAATAAGTAAAGAAGGAGTTGAATTCTGTTTAAGAGGATACTTATATCTCAGAAACACAAATTTTCAGTTTTCGGAAAGTACACTTAAAGGGAGGGGGAAGGGAAAAAGAAGTTGAATTCATTTTATGAGGATACTTATATCTAAAAAACTGAAGATATTACAGAAGTGAAAGTTGGTACTGTATTTTGATTCGCCTTTAAAAATAAAGAAACACTTCTTTGTTTTCGGAAAATCCACTTAAGGGGTTGAAAGGAATTGAAAAAGTGGGTGAATTTTGAAAATGGGCACCGGTATATCTACAGTATATGTCAAAAATCCTAACATGCTACAGGCATGAAACTAGGTATTACCGGGCGAGTTGGCAATGCGGTTAGGAGCGCGCAGCTGTGAGCTTGAATCCGGGATATAGTGGGTTCGAATCCCACTGTCGGCAGCCTTGAAGATGGTTTTCCGTGGTCTCCCATTTTCACACCAGGCAAATGCTGGGGCTGTACCTTAATTAAGGCCACGGCCGCTTCCTTCCATTCTTATGCCTTTCCTATCCCATCGTCGCCATAAGACCTACGTGTGTCAGTGTGACCTAAAAGCAAAATACATAAAAAACTTCGTATTTGGAAAGTCCTTTAAAAATACAGGAACCCGTACTTTTTGTTTTCGGAAAAGGCACTTAACGGGGGGTGAAAGGAAGTGAAGAAGAAGTGAAATTTTTTTAATGAGGATGCTTATATCTCGCAAACTGATGATGTTACAGACGCGAAAATCAGCATTTGGAATCTTCTTTAAAAGTAAAGGAATATGTATTTCTTTTTGTTTTCGGAGAATGGGAAGGACTGATAAAGGGGTTAAATTCTTTTTGTGGGGATTCTTATAGCCTATCTCAAAAACTGAAAATGTTACGACGTGGAGATAGATATTTGGAATCTACTTTAAAATTGAACTTTTTTTCGATTTAAGAGAATGTTTCTCATACAGTATGTACAGTTCTATGTTGCATGGTCATCTTAGCCCCAAAGGACAATAACACAAACGTGGTTTACAAAGAGTTTACGGGGTAAATGCAACTCAATTTGTCGGTGAATGTTTATATATTAGGGATTTTCAGATAATGTCTTAGTACAGTACCGAGGAACGATTACTTTTATTATTATACGAAATCCACGCGAACGAAGTCGCGGGTAACTGCTAGTTCCAACATATACTTAAATTATACCTTTCATTCAGTAGATAAATTATTCTCATAGTGGTATCTCCTAGCCTTACTTACCGGGCGTTCATCTATTTTTTCGAGTTCACTCTCAACTCTGGTGCACGATTTTATCATCCATAATGTGGCGTAGCCTCAACATTATTTTCCATTTTTCTGGTACACGATTTTCCGAAATATCCTCATTGTTATCGTGACTCAATTTTCCTAGTCGTTATGGTGACTCAAGCCCAACGTTGGGCGCCAGTTTAATGACTAATGATTAATGACTATTCTTGAACTAAAACTTATCTCTCTACCCACTCAAATTGTGCACCGCACACACCCTGCGTAAACTTCGCATGCTCGTTAAGGTAGGCTGAAATGTGAGCATTTCCTGGCATAGTATGTATTGTACCAGGAAAAGTTCATGGGTATTGGGCATGAGAAGGACCTCAGGTAGTGGAAGGTGATTTTGGAGCCGATATAGAGCAGGATAGAACCGCAGGGCGAATAATACATGGTTATACTTTTGTTAACAATTTATTTATAATGTTCAAAGATTCATCGCCTTGCAATATTAATATAGGACTCAGACCTTTCATCAAAATCAAGGTTTAAACGGAGATCTTCTTGAAGTCAGTTCGAGAAAAAATAAACGAATATCACTGATCCTATAGTCTTTTTAACTTTTATGAAAACACTAAATATTTGTCTTGAACCTAGAGTCTTTCTAAGTATTAAATCCAAAAAATGAACACACTTATTATTGAAAAATTGAAATAAAAATTCAACTTCTTGATGAATGTTTCTCAGTTTGTTAGCATTGAAATTAAGGATCATAAAACACTTTAAAAACCTAAAGTTCTTCTACGTAATGTGAACATGAATTAGTTATTAAATTTGAAAAATAAATCTATCACTAAATATGAACTTCTTGGTAAGGATGAAAAGTTATGAAATATTGTTCACACGTAGCACTGAGAATATCACTGCTCAGGATTAATGTAAAAAAAATCAGTCAGTTTGTGACTACTCACTTAGAAGAGAAGATTTTGCTTACAAATGTTGAATGGGAGTCTGGAACATTCCGCGGAGTGCGGACGGAGACTCGAACTCGGCGATGTTTCATGAAGAGACAACGTTGACGTCCCTCGATGGGTACCATAGATGAAATGATGTCTGATGTAACTGGATCTTGAAGTATTTCACCAAGACTTCCGCTGCTCTGGGAGGTGATATTTGAACACGGAAAGTTCAATTGGCGCGATTAGTAATCACAGATATTATCATTCATTGTCTTAAAACACAGTTCAGCTCGTATTCTAATTTTAAGATGCTAAGTGAATAATTACAGTCCTTGCTGCATTAGACACTATTTAAAATCGTCACTGATAACGTCTATAAATACACAGTTCAAACACTTGAAAATGCAACGATAATAATTTTTATCACAGTCTCTGATCACAGTCTCTGAACCAATATTGTAAACAGATAAAGCTGATTTTCTGATCGTGATTATATTATATTAGCATGAATTGTCTAATAAAAAGTTCTTAATATTCACCAAGTTTATTACTGGAGAAAGTCGTGTCCTGATATGGCACGAACACTGAGTAAATAAAGAGAGACAGTTCAAGGATGTACTGTTTTAAAAGAAATGAGTCCTAGAATAATTAGGGTTATCGTAACTGATGGTTTCTGTTTATCACACACGACAGTTTGAGATATCGTAGTAGTTCACTATTATGCGAAATTAACAAAGTACACATGTCATGCGCTAGTCTGTGAATATCAACTACTTGACTTCTCACTTCAATAAGTTCACAAGTGTGATCTTCCGAAATGTCCTGAATTTTATCGTAGTCGCGGCACGATAGAATAAGTACGGTGCAACGTCTTTTACAAGTTCACCGGCGATCGATTATGGCCATAATTACGGATTCACGAAACGCCACAGAGTGTACTTTTCTTCCCGAACGAGACTGCACTGACAGACTGTTCGAGGGTCAGAATGCTCTCCCTCCCTCTCACACACACACGCACACACTGCTTGCCGGCCTTGACATAGTGGCATATATATCCCCGCCAGGAGGGGTGGCGCTATGAATCATGTGACTGAGAGTGCACATTCTTCTCAAACTTTAAATTGTAATAATTCAAAAACTACTTGACAGATTGACTTGAAATTTGCTCGGTTTTACTTTTATAACGTCAGCTACAATTTAGCGTTGGTCCTGTTGCAATAGGTTAAGGCGTTTAAAATTTCATGAAAGAAAATAAAAACTTCGAGAAACGTCTCTAGTGGAGGCAGTTACGAGCGGCAGGTGACGTCACTTGACCTTGCCTGGCTTGCTCACGGAGTCTGGTAGTTACTGGAATGTTCCTTCGCTCAGCTGCTCACATATCGGAAGGGAATTGTATTCTGAAATAAAGTTTTTAATCCATATGAGCCAGGGCTTAGGCATTCCTGGTACAGTATGTATGTATGTATGTATGTATGTATGTATGTATGTATGCATGTATGTATGTATGTATGTATGTATGTATGTATGTATGTATGTATGTATGTATGTATGTATGTATGTATGTATGTATGTATGTATGTATGTATGTATGTATGTATGTATGTATGTATTACAGTAGGCGAAGCTTTACATGACCCTGTGATCATTAAGGGAGGAATTCCTCAAGGTAGTATTATTGGATCTTTATGTTTTCTTATATATAAAAATGGTATTAATAAACAAGTGGAATCAGAGATGTCTTTTTGTGGATGTTGTTATTCTGTATAGAGTAATAAATAAGATTGTAAGTAACTGCAAAATGAACCCGATAATGTGAGAATTGGTATAATGATAAACGGGGTTAAAAGTCAGGTTGTGAGTTTCACAAATAGGAAAAGTCCTCTCAGTTTCAATTACTCCGTTGAAGGGGTGAAAGTTCCTTATGGGAATCATTGTAAGTACCTACGTGTTGATATAAGGAAAGATATTCATTGGTGTAATCACATAAATGGTTATGAGGGTGTTTAGGGGTTGTAGTAAAGATGTAACGGAGAGGGCATATGAGTATCTGGTAAGTCACCAACTAGAGTATGGTTCCAGTGTATGGGACCCTCACCAGGATTACTTGATTCGAGAACTGGAAAAAATCCAAAGAAAAGCAGCTTCATTTGTTCTGGGTGATTTTCGACAAAAGAGAAGCGTAAAAAAAATGTTGAAACGTTTGGGCTGGGAAGACTTGGGAGAAAGGAGACGAGGTGCTCGACTAAGCGGTATGTTTATCAAGAGTATTACAAAAATGTTTATTAAAACACCTTTTCAATACAATACCTACAAGTTCTTGCAGTTAATATTTACACAATATTACAAAGTCTTATTCGTTACATGTTTCGCCCTCCTTCAGGAGCATCATCAGTCTTGACTCAAATCTTAAAATCATTGGTCAGGATCCTGAAGTAACGTTACAATTTGAACAAAGATTAAAAATTGTTATCCTTTCGTACTTGTGTAATACCTTAAAATTGACACAACAAAAACTTCCAAACTTATGGTTGATACAAATGATTGCTAATGAAAAAACTTGAGGATAAAAGAAACGTTTGTAAAGTTAGAATATGGTCACTCCTTTCTTATATCTTGTGAATTTAGAATGTCTACGAATAAAATGGATCTTCAACATTTTTACACATGAGCTGCTTGAAAACGTTAGTGACCATTTGTCTGATGACTTGTTCTTTTTTGGAAAACGAATTTACTAGTTGGTTCCAGAGCCTAATGTGAACTTAATTACGAGGTGAAAATGTCACATTGTTATAGACCACTAATCGTGGTGACATAATTTGAATTTGTGCTGTACAATTGGCTAAGCTGCAGTCATATTCGACGTTGAAATTATTGTTGTTAAAACGTGTTAGTTGGATGAATCCAGCTTGCTGTCATGTGTGATGTTCCAGAAAGAACAAGTCGTCAGACAAATGACTACTAAAGTTTCCAAGCAGCTTATGTGTAAAAACGTATTTACTAGCTGGTTCCAGGGCCTAATGTAAACCTAATCACGAAGTGAAAATGTCAGACTGTTATAGACCACTAATCGTGGAACCTAATTTGAATCTGTGCTGTACGATTGGTTAAGATGCAGTAAAATTCGACGTTAAAATTACTGTTGTTAAAATGTGTATAAATCTTGAAGATCCATTTTAGTCATAGGTATTCTAAACTTCACAAGAAATAAGAAAGGACTGGCCAAATTCTAAATTTAGGAAAGTTATTTTTATCATCAAGTTTTCTTCCTTAGCAATCATTTGTGTCAACCACAAGTTTGGAAGCTTTCATTGTGTCAGTTTTAAGGTATTACACAAGAACGAAATAATAAGAACTTTTAATCATTGTTGACATATAAGGATTGTTCAGGATCCTGACCAATGCCTTCTAAGGTTTGAGTCAAGGCTGCTGATGCCCTGAAGGAGGGCGAAACATGTACCGAATAAAACTTTATAATATTATGTAAATCTTAACTTCAAGAACTTGTATTGTATTGTATTGTATTGAAAATGTGGTCTTATTAAACATTTTTGTAATACTCTTGATAAACATCGAATTCAATACGGATCAAACATCAGAATTATCACTTGTAACTAAGAGGTATGTTCCGAGCTGTCAGGGGAGAGATGGTGTGAAAAGACATTAGTAGACGAATAAGTTTGAGCGGTGTCTTTAAAAAGTAGGAAAGATCATAATATGAAGATAAAGTTGGAATTCAAGAGGACAAATTGGGGCAAACATTCTTTCATAGAAAGGGGAGTTAGGGACTGGAATAACTTACCAAGGGCGATGTTCAATAAATTTCCAATTTCATTGAAATTATTTAAGAAAAGGCTAGGAAAACAACAGACAGGGAATCTGCCACTTGCGCAACTGTCCTAAATGCAGATCAGGATTGATTGATTGATTGATTGATTGATTGATTGATTGATTGATTGATTGATTGATTGATTGATTGATTGATTGATTGATTGATTGATTGATTGATTGATTGATTGATTGATTGATTGATTGATTGATTGATTGATTGATTGATTGATTGATTGATTGATTGATTGATTTTCATATATATGGAAATGTCATTTCTTTCTTTATTTTAGTTTAAACAACAATAAAATTTTGCTAGAACCGTCTTATTAAGATACATTTTTAAATTCTAAAAACATTTCAGAAACCATTCTCAAAAACAAACCTCAAAACCCTACTATTTTGAAGTCTGCTACCTGTTAATGTACGTGTAGTGGTATAAGGTTTATTGATTCAAATCTGTAATTGACTGGATATTATGAGGTATCAATATCATTACTTACTTTCAATTTTAAAAGTGGTTTCTTTTTAACAATTACTTCTAGATTCCTGTTATCTTCCCAAGATTGAAGGCCCTTGTAGGAGCAATATTTCTAAATGGTATTATGATGTTGAACGGAAACAGTGTGGCCAGTTTATTTATGGTGGCTGTTTGGGTAACAACAACAAGTTCCAGACCAGAGAAGAATGTGAAGAACTCTGTGTAGTTCCAGACACAACTGGTAAGAAATATATGTTTATAGTTAGTTGGTCATTTATAACCAGAACTGCTGAATTTTAATAAAACTACTATTTTTCACTGAAATATCAGGAAATTAATATTTTTTAAATGATTTGGCAGAACAAGAACTTTAACTGAAAAGAAGGGCATGCTAGAGAAGGGGACATGATAACCAAGTAAAATAGTCACTGAATTCTCACCAATGTGTCATGGTTAAAATCTTGACCAATGGAGGAGAAACTTTTAAATTAAAAGTCATTTCCCTGTGATTCAGATTCCATGTAAAACTGGAGGTACCAGGTGAGTTGGCAATGCGGGTAGGGGTGCACAGCTGTGATCCAGTATGCGGCAACTCTTAAAATGGTTCTTCGTGGTTACCCATTTTCACACAAGGCAAATGCTGTGGCTGTATCTTAATTAAGGCCACGCCTGTTTCCTTCCCACTCCTAGACCTTTCCTATCCCATCGTCACCGTAAAACCTATCTCTGTCATTGCAACGTAAAGCAAATTGTAAAAAATACTAGAGGTCCCATGGCTATAACAATTGCTTCTAGATTCCTGTTATCTTCCCAAAATTGAAGGCCCTTGTGAAGGCTATTATCCTACATGGTCATGAACAACTACAAGATTGTTCTGTATGTTATAAATATAATGGATTTTGATCTCAAGTCAGCATTCCTCATAACATTTATCTTTCCAAAATAAGGTGAAATTTCTAATTGGAAATTAATTCTATAGTTCATTTCTAAATGGAAATTTCATTGAAAAATTTGATATAAATTACGAAAAATAGAATACAAGTAAATAAGAACATGAGATATAAGCCAATTATAGCTCTAAAAGGAATAATTGCACAATGCCCTCATTCATTCCCTTGAATCTAATCTCAAAACAAGATACACAAACTGTATACATGCTAAAAGGGACAATCCCTTGAATCAAGTCACTTGAACCAAAATACCCAAAATGTTTTCCCCGAATCAGTAATCCTAAAAGGCAGAAAGCCCTGAAGAATCCAAAACCCCTAACAGTACCAAGACCGAAACTAACAACTTATTCCATTGCTACACATCCACAATTTGGAATATGTACATTCAAATTATTTGTTCATATGGCAAGTAACAGTCTCACAATAATCGAGTATATGCCCCACAGGCAGGAAGTAATGATGACGAAAAGCAAGATTTCGTTGAAAATTCGGAGGACCATGTACAAGAGGATAATATTATGACAATAGGGGATCTAAATGCCCAAGTTGGAGTAGATAGAACAGGCTATGAAGAGGTAATGGGGGTTTTTGGATATGGGGGAAGGAATGCTGAAGGCAAGAATGTCCTAGATTTCTCTGCCAGAAATAAAAAGATAATAAAACACCTTCTTCAGGAAACAAGACGACCATAAAATAACCAGATACATCTGGGATGGAAGAACTAAAACATTCATTGATTATGTGAGAGATGTAAAAGGTATTCCCAGTGAATGTTTAGACAGCATTCACAGGCTACTAGTAGCGGACTTGAACTATAAGGTTGTGCGAGCATCTAGTACACAGAAAATACGAAGAATGCAAGATTGGAAATTGAAAGATGAGGCAAATGAAAAAAAGATTGTCAAGAGCAATTCTATATATATAGGTGAAACTGTGTGCGTGTGTGTCTCACATGGACTCAAAATCTATTGGACCGATTTCGCTGAAAATTTTACAATTTGTTCTTATTAACCAGAGACGGTTTAGGAAGTAGTCTGAACGAAATCCGATGGGTAGTTCTTTTACGAGTAATTTGACGTACTTAAATTAATTGCAAAGCCGCACCAAGATTAGATCGACTTGATGGTCCGGCAAGGAATTTTGTACATAGGGAGATGGGAACACGCCGCCATGTTTTATAAAGTATCCTTCTTGCTAGAAGTTTCATGACCGTGCTCTTTATTTGCAAGTAGCAATCCAACAAGCCGTGGTCAAGATGTTCTTTCATGTCATAGGCCCAGGTTTGATAGGTCTGCCAAGTTTGAAGTAGCTGTGCATTAGATGTGAAGAAATATTTAAGATACTGTGAAAATGATATATCAGCAAATTAATGACACGAGTTATCACCCACTCCTAACGAAAAGTAGCTGGGGGTTTGCGAGTTGAGCAAGGGGGAGTCTATACAGTATAACATAGAAATAAAAGTATGTAGGCTATGAGTATAATTTCAACATCTTTTCGTAAACCACTGGAGCAATTCCAACCAAACTTGGTACACTTATGATTTACTAGCTGGAGGAAAACACTGTGGGGCTGAGCCTCCCTTAGCATCCCTATAGGTAGGGGTGGGTAGGGGGTAGTGTATAAAAATAATCAAATCTATAGTTTTCAGGGTCACTGAGACGGACAGAGACACTCCGGATGTCTTTTACGTCCAAGTTCAGCCCCATCGTCATTGGGGGTGAGAAGGTATGAAAAATGTTAAAAAATGACCGAGCCACAATCGGTATAGGGGATGAGAAGGGGTTAAAAAGAAAATGTCCAAGATTGACCGAGATTATGGACTTATGCGTGTGTATGTTCAAGAATAGCTGTCAAATTTGGCACACTATCTGACAACTTTAGCACCCCCTAGGAGTGGAGGTCAAACGGGGTGAATATATAAAAAAGACCATATTAATATAGACTCTATAGTTTTCGGGGTCACTAATTTGAAGAGCGACACACCGGATGCCGTTTAAGTCCAAATTTAGTTCCTATCGGCATAGGGCGTGAGAAGGGGTGAAAAAGGAAAATGTCGAAATGACAGGGAATACGGATGAATGTGTGTCTATTCAAGCATAGCTTAAAGTAACTTGATACGCATATAACTTACTGTCTGAAGAAATTACTGTACGGGCATTAAACCCGTAGCACACCTAAAGGAATGGTGTGAAATGTAAAATATTCCAAAATGACCGATATTAGTATCGAATCCATAGTTTTAGGGGTGGCTGAGATGAACTGTAACACTCTGGATGCCATTTAAGGCAAAGTCCATTCCAAATGGGGACGGGGGTTAGGAGGAGTGAAAACGAATGTCGGAAACGACCAAGATTATAGATAATAGAAAATGGCCAATATTAATGTAGAATCCATAGTCACTGAGATGAACATTGGCAATCCGGTTGTCGTTTAAGCCCATGTTCAGTCCACATCTGCATGAGGGTTGAGAAGAGGTGAAAGATAAAATATCCAAAATTACCGAGATAACGGATATAGAGTAAGTATGTATGTTCAAGGATAGACTCAACTAAAATTGGTACACTTATCAATTACTATCTGAAAGATTACTGTGTGTGTAAAACACACTAATCACCCTTACGAGATGGGTGAAATGAAAAAAAAAGTAATCGCAAGAGACTCAGCCTCCATTGGGACTGGGGCTTAGATGGGGTGAAAGTAAATGGTCTAAAATGACCTATATTAGTGTTGAATCCACAGTTTTGTGGGGCTGCGAGGCTGATTGGTGACAGTCTTAACGACAGATTGTATCGTGTACACCATATCGACAGCGCAACGGGTAAATACATTTAAAAAAATTAAATCAAGTATTTCTCAGTCAATTCTGGCTTCCACGAAGACAAAGTTTAAGTCGAAAGTGAAACGCGAAAACGAACACATTAAATAACTCTAAAACTACATAATAGATCGCAAAATATCAATCGTCATCCCAATAAAGAATTATACAAAAAATCTTTTCACACATAATTAACAATACAAATCCTAAAGGTAAACATTCAAAAACTCTCCGGCTAACTCCACGTACTAGAGCCAGTAAATTGTACATTTGAACAGCTTGGAAGTTTTCCTCAAAGGAAAGACTGTCAAGGTGTTGCGATTAGCATTCGCACACATATGGAGAAATTAAGGAAGGAAATAATACAGTTAAGAAAAGTCGACATTAATTTAAAATAGGATAATAACTCAGGACAGCTGTATAGGACAAGCTATAGACCCATTGCTCTGCTTAGCATGATCTATAAACTTCTGGAAAGAATAATTTATAACCGTATTTACCATATCATTTTCAAAAACTTACCTGTGGAACAAGGTGGCTTCCGCCCGCACCTAAGCTGTACAGATCAGGTCCTTTTTATGACAACATTCATAGAGGCTAATTTTCAGAAACACCAGAAAACTTCAATTGCCTTCGTTGATCTAACAGCAGCATATGATACTGTGTGGAGACAAGGATTGATTCTCAAACTTCTACGAATCATTCCATGCCTGCACATTGGAAATCTTATTAACAACATGCTCAGTAACAGAAACTTCCGGGTTCAAATTGGCAATAGTATGAGCTCACTGAGGAATCTTAATAATGGTGTCCCACAAGTTTCTGTGCTGGCTTCCCTTTTGTTCTGTTTATATATAGCAGATATGCCAGAGACTACATCTAGGAAGTTTGGGCACGCAGATGACTGGGCCCTTGCTGTTAGCCATATAGACTTCGAAGTTACCGAGGATATTCTAGCCAGAGACCTATCTACTATGGGACGATACTTTCGTGACTGGAGGTTACAGCCAAGCGCAGCAAAGACAGTAGTTGCTTCGTTCCATCTCAACAATAAACAAGCGAATAGAGAACTGAAAGTTCACTTTGATGTCAGATTACTCTCACATACCAAGTATCCAAAATTTCTAGGAGTCATTCTAGATAGGACTCTTAGTTTCAAAGAACATCTTAGCAGAACTGCCGCCAAACTCAGAACCAGAAATAATATCCTGCAGAAACTGTGCGGCACTACGTGGGGGTCAACAGCTTCTACACTTCGGACTTCTGCTCTTGGACTAGTTTATCCCGTGGCTGAATATTGTGCTCCAATCTGGATAAACAGCGCTCATGATAAGCTTGTTGATACTCAGCTCAACCAAACCATGCGTTTAATATCAGGGACAATCAGATGTACTCCAACATACTGGCTGCCATCATTAAGTCATATACCACCTCCATCCGTGAGAAGAGAACAAGCACTTATCAAGGTGTACAATAATATGTGCAACAATTCTTCTCTTCCTGTACATCTTGACCTCCCTGTTATTAACAGGAAGATTCTTCGCTCTCGCCACCCTCCATTGAATACTGCAAGGAAGCTTGCTGAAAGTAATTTCAACATGATTGACAGCTGGAAGCAATTACGGAAGACCTCTGCAACACCAGAACAGCAAGCTATGCCATGCATCACATCTAAGCCACCAGGTTTTGAGCTCGCCAGAAAAATTTGGTGTACTCTAAACTGAATCAGAACTAATTGTGGTAGATGTGCAGACTCCCTTTATAAATGGAAGAAAATTCCATCTCCCGAGTATATTTGTGGTGCTGAAAGATAAACTGTTAAGCATAATATCCAAGAATGTCCTCTATCAGCCTTCTCAGGAGATTTAGCCGAGTTTCTGATGGCTACTCAAGACGGTGTTAATTATATTAGAGATACCAATCTGACATTTTGACTTAATGTGTTCAGACGTGAAAATAATTTTAAAATACTTTTATTGTGATGTGATTGTAAACCATACGATAAATAATAATAATTTTGGAAAATGAAATGTCACTCACTAAATTGTGATGATATGAGTTATGGAGAAATTTAGGTGCAGGGATTCGTAAGTAAACAGATAAGAAAAAGGCAAGGAATAGGCAATAAACTAAAGCGGAAAATAGAAGTAGAAGAGAAATACATTAAAAATTATGGCAACTGCCAGAACACCTTACGGTGCGAAATAACGGGCTACACTCCGTGGGACTGTTGAAATATTAACAGCCTCTCTTAGTGTTATTCGAAAACAATTGTAACCTCCAACGGTATTTCGCTGATATCCCACAGAATGGCAGCTTAACGTCTCTCTCCCCTTCTACCTAAGGAACGGTTTACAGGAATGATGACGAAAATGGCATAACGTTACATCCCTGCCGGCAAGCAGACTGAGACATTGCCATGGTAACGTTTCACATATAGTCCACGGATTTAAAAAAATCGGTAGTATAAGAGAAAATTGAAGACAACTGTTCAGGTTTACGTATAAACCCTCAGTCTATTCAGTGATTTTAAATCATATGCATATCTAAACCTTCCCCTAGATGAGTAGACTCTAAGTATACAGTTTGGTAAAGATCTATCTAGGCATTTCGCCGTGATGGTGGAGTAGACAGACAGACGGACAAAGAGACACGAAAGCTTAAATGCGCTGATACGGTCTTGAGTCGACCTTGAATGGATAAATATCTCAAAAATTGGCAAAATAAACGAATTACAGACAGCGTACCCCCTACAACTTAATTTGCATAGAAAAATACGCTATAATTCCGCCATCGTTTTATTTATTCACCTAACATTTTTTTTGCAATCTTAATTTTTTTTTTTAGTAATGATGACTGATGAAAGAGTAAGGGATAGTTGATTTAGTTTAAAATGTGGGACGCTCGCGTAGCCGTCTCATTGCTTTGCAGAAGTACTTTTGGCCTAATTCAATCCCTTACTGAGCCTATTTTCTTCCTGTATATGTGTGTTATAGGAATTAGCCCATATATTTACTGTATATACAGTATATATACACCGATATATAAAGAGAGATAGGAGTTTGTTTGTATGTAACGGGTAAATCGTAAACTACTGGACCGATTTTGAAATTGAGTACTAGGCTGCGAGAGGGGGATAACCCACACAGGCATGGAACTGAGATATTTTGAGTTTTGCGTTTGTCTATTGCATGAAACTGAGCATATTAACAGCCACACTTTTGTTCATAAGCCATTATTTATAGTAAAAAAAATATAGGAACATTAAAATCGTCTCCTAATACCCATTATTTATCTGAAAAATCTCAACTACAAATAACCAAATCTGAAAAATAAAATTTTTAAAATCCCTTGCCTCTACAACAGTCGAATTTCTTGTTACATTTAAGGTTTACTCATTTTGTTTCTGCGAGTCGTTTTACGTCGCACGAACACAGATAGGTCTTATGGCAACGATGGGACGGGAAAGGGCTAGAAATGGGAAGGAAGTGCCCGTGGCCATAATTAAGGTACAGTCTCAGCGCTTGCTTGGTGTGAAAATGGGAAACCACTGAAAACCATCTTCAGGGCTGCCGACAGTGGGGATCGAACCCACTATCTCACTGGCCACACTTAAGCGACTGCAGGTATCGAGCTCGGTTTAAGGTTTACTAATAGTGTCTGGGGTTTAAGTCATACCGACTCTTAAGCCATATTTCACAGTCTGCCATGATGTCAACAGTAAAACATATGACAGGAAACGTGTGTGTGTTGAGGAACCTGCGTGTATTATGTAAATGGCGGAAGTGCAAAGTGTTGACTGTGAGGAAAGGAACCTTAAGGAGGACACAAACTCCCAGTCACCAGGCCAAGGATATTAATCATTTACAATGAAAACCCCCCACCCGGCCGGGAATGGAACCCGAGGCCGCGGGGTGACAGGCGGACACGTTGCCCCTTACACCGCGGGGCCGGACCACTGCAAGCTTGCTATTCAGAGACATTCCAAAATCTTTTTTTTTTTGTACAGTGGGCGAGTAAAAGTGGATAAAAATTATTTATACATTGCGGAATAATATATATATTATAGTAATATCCATATGCTGTATGTCAATAACTCATCTTTTAAAAACTTGTGAATTTTTTTATTACGATAATAACAATGTTACAGAAAATAGAAGGAAAAAGAGGTACAAGAAGTTAAAAGACATAAAATAACAGAAAGGACCTACAACAGAGCAAAAAAGAAAGCAAAACACACTTGAAATAAAGACACTTGTTTCTTTAGATATTTACACCAGTTTTTGTCAAGTATGCTGCAATTGCACTGTGCACATGTAAGTCTCGAGTTGCCAGTAATAGCTGAATGTGCGTGGGTAAGGTAACCCGAAGGTACACAAGAATAGCGAACAATTCTCTGCGAAAGGATACAGTTCTACTGCACTCGAAGATGATGTGGTTCACAATTCCCGTCTTTCTTGCGCTACATGGACATTGTGCTGATTGGAGTTATTTGGAGGACTCCAATCCAGTTGAGGTGGGCGGGCATTGAAGCATGATTAAATCTCATCCTAATGATGGTAGTTACTTGGCCTCCGACCAATCTGACGTCTTGATATCATGGTTTGTGTGGGATAGCTGGCTGAATGCAGGCATAGTATCGTCCTTTGTGTTGAGTAGGCCTGTTCCACAGAGCTGCCCATTCAACATACGTTTTCCTTCTGCTAGTTACATACAATTCAGTACAAGGGAGGCGTAATGAAAGAAACAATCCAGTGTGTGCATCTTGTTTGGGCAGACTGTCAACTAGATCATTATATGGAAGTCCTGAGTCCCCTTTCACCCATAAAAATGACACACATTTTCCGCGCGATTTCATGACAGACGATAATTCTACTATTTCTTAGATGTAGGAGTGTATTCGTATGTTTCCTAGAGGTTGTACCAATTTCCTAATAGCACTATGAGAATCGGAATGATAAGTATCTTATGAACATTTGTTGACTGTGAGAGGACTTCTGGGGTATGCGCCGAGTTTCGACGCAGGACGGCCGTATTATCGTTCATTTGAAAGACGGGAAAAAGCTCCACATTAGCTCACCTAATGAACTGAACTTACATATGAGGCGGTTAGGTGGATTATCGGAGTGATATAACCATTGTGATGTGCCCACTTATTTTTTTAATTATTATTATTATTATTATTATTATTATTATTATTATTATTATTATTATTATTATTATTATTATTATTATTATTATTATTATTAGGTTTACGTGTGTGTTTGCGCGCGCGCGCACGCGTGTGTGTGTGTGTGTGTGGTGCCTTAACCAGTCAGCAGTCCATTTCTTCGGGAAATCCAGGTACCGGTAAGATTGTTGTTTTTGTTTGTTTGTTTGTTTGTTTGTTTGTTTTGTCTCAGTTAAAGTATGCCCGTTAGTCAGATAACTATGGTATTTCCTCATGACAATTACCTCTCTAAGAATAACACACTCCTCAGTCCTTCACAGACCATAGATGCCGGTAACTTTTTGAAACAAGAACGTTCACTATATCCTCATACTTTCCAGTGTTGTCACTTGAACAGCCTAAGTTTGCCCGCACACATTGACGAAATGCAGGCTATATTAAACAAAAATAGCGTCCATTTGATAGGTATTAGTGAAAGCTGGTTATCGCCATCAATTCCAAACAACATGGTTCGCCTTGACGGCTATAACCTCTACCGCCATGATCGTACAAATAGGAAGGGTGGAGGTATTGTTCTCTACTGTAGAGATGATCTGAAGAGCCGTGTCATTTGTACCTCATTGACCGGTGAATTGCCGAGGACGGAGTTTATATTCGTTGAAGTAGTTGCTAGTGGACAGAAAATACTTACTGGAATGGTTTACCGACACCTAAAGTATCTTACTTGACCGAATTTGAAACGCACCTACTTAACTTGCTATCAGCCTATCAACATTTCATTATATTGGGGGACTTCAATACAAATCTACTTACGAAGAAATACGATACTAAGAAACTAGAAGACTTGTTTTCCTCATGTGACTTGACTATCCTTGCTTCTGACCCTACTAACCATGTACGTACTGCCAACAACATTCCCCACACCTTAATAGATCTCGAAGCAACAAACAACCCTCAGAAAGTGGTAACCCACTGACAAATATCAGTACCGGCCGTGTCCACCCACGATCTTATATTTCTTGCGTATTCACTTCGCGTTCCAAAATATAAACCTTGGTATATAACGTGCAGGAATATGAAAGATATTGACATCTATGAATTAAGACACGATGAATCTTCCGTGGAATAGCATTTTAAATCTGACAGACATTGATGAAAAAATAAATAAATTTAATTCGTTAATACACAATCTATACAACAAACATGTACCGAAAAGACAGATCAGAATATCTCGCAAACCTAATCCATGGCTAACCTCTGCAGTTAAAAATATGATGTCTCAACGTGATGCTCTTTACCGACATTACAAACGTACTCAGGACCCAAATAACTATGAACAGTATAGAATAATTAGGAATAAAACTAAACAAATCATCCGTAATCTTAAATTTAAATATGTTCGCGAATCAGTAAGTAACCTAAATACGGCTAGTGCCTGGAGGCATCTCCGAGCCATGGACATAGGAAAAACACATGAACAGCTTCAGGTACCTGACATTCCACTCGACGATTTAAATGAGTATTTCACGGAAGAGAGAGCTCAGTCTAATCAAATTAGCAGACAACACGTAAATAACGTCCCAGCACCTGTCCCACAAAATCGCCCCTGCTTTGCCTTTCGTACGTCAGCACTAATGAAGTTAAGAAAGTCTTATATTCTATTAAATCCAAAGCAAGCGGTGTCGATGAAATTCCTATTACTTTCATACATAATATTATTCGCGCTATTCTACCCATTCTCACCCATATTTGTAATTACTGTCTCAAAACCTGCACATTACCGACAATTTGAAAGTACGCCAATGTAATTCCACTTCATAAAAACCCAGGTTCGAAACTCCTATCCGATTTCCATCCCATTTCGATTCTCCCTGCTCTCTCCAAAGCGTTAGAACGGTTGGTACATGCGCAAATACTGGAATACCTTCAGGCTCACTCTCTTCTTGACCCGCTGCAATCTGGCTTCAAGAAGGGTCATAGCACAGCCACTGCCTTACTCAAAGTGACTGAGGCATCAGACAAGCAATGGACAAAAGGCAAGTGACAATACTAACACTCCTTGACTTAAGCAGTGCTTTTGACACGATAAACATCCAGACATTGCTGATGAAGCTCAAATCGTTTTTCGGTAATGTTGCTTTAAAAAATTTTACCGCTTATCTTACAGATCGTATCCAACGTGTTACAGTACAAGATACTGCTTCTCAGTGGCGACTCCGGAAGTCAGGAACCCCCCAAGGTTCTGTTCTTGGTCCCCTTTTGTTTGCCCTCTATATAAATGACATCTCCTCTAAAGTATAATAGATATCACCTCTTTGCCGATGACCTCCAGATTCACTGCCACGTTAATATAAATGAAATATCGAATGCAATAAGAGATATTAACTCCGACCTTCAACAACTCAGTGTGTACGCCTGTGAAAACTCTCTACTCCTCAACCCCAAAAAACTCAAACAATCATTATCGGTTCTCTAAAATTATTAAACATCGTGTATAAAAATTATGCTCTTCCTCCGGTGACATTAAATGCCACCGTAATCCCGTTCAGTAAGGAAGTTAAGAACCTAGGCATGACCCTACCCGAAACTCTTGACTGGTCTGCACACGTAAGAAATTCATGTAGAAAGATGTACGCGACGCTACACCCTCTGAAACGACATAAGGACATTTTGCCACAAGACGTAAAGATAAAACTATTCCAAACTTTGATACTACCAATACTTGACTACTGCGACATTGTCCTAATTAATGCGACCCGTCAACAAACTATGAAACTTCAACGAGCATTGTAACTCTAGTCTTCGATTTGTTTTTAACATGAGTTACGATGCTCACATAACCCCTAGCTACACATTTCTTTCTTGGCTGAAACCCGAGAGGCGACGGAAATTCCACGTACTTACATTGATATATCGAACTCAGAAGGAAAATCTACCCACATACATCTCTTCAAAATTCCATTTGTTATCCTCATTCCATAATTGTAATACTAGATCTGGTACTTCCCTCGCTATTCCTGTCAACCACATTTCAACATATAACAGATCCTTCGTTGTGGCTGGGTCACGACTTTGGAATTCACTCCCAGCTGCTGTCAGGACTCTATATCAAACTTTAAGACCGCATGTAGAGATTACCTGTTGAATACCGCTGATTGTTTCGTGTGTATGATGACGTATGATAGGTTGTGTGATTGTGATTATTATTATTATTATTATTATTATTATTATTATTATTATTATTATTATTATTATTATTATAGTGTAATGTACATAATATTTAGCTTTATGGCCATACTTATATTTCCATTTACTTTATTACTTATTGTGTTCTCTTTATGCGTTGTTTATTTTTCCGTTTGTATCTTACATTTTCATTATGACTTAGTCTCTTTCTCTTTATTTTTACGCTCCGAATTTTATTCTATTTTATTTGTTGAACTCTGCTTTCTTTCTTCATTATATGTTGTCCAATTCTGTAATATTTAGCTTATCTTTGATTTTATGATAGAATAGTACATTTGTTTTATATATATATTATCTGTAAATTAATTATGTAGTTAAGTGTAAGAGAGCTTCATGAGCCCTACCTTCGCCACTGCTAAAGTCAATAAATAAATAAATAAATAAATAAATAAATAAATAAATAAATAAATAAATAAATAAATAAATAAATAAATAAATAAATAAATAAATAAATAAATAAATAAAAATATTTTTTTTGCTAGGGGCTTTACGTCGCACCGACACAGAGAGGTCTTATGGCGACGATGGGATAGGAAAGGCCTAGGAGTTGGAAGGAAGCGGCCGTGGCCTTAATTAAGGTACAGCCCCAGCATTTGCCTGGTGTGAAAATGGGAAACCACGGAAAACCATTTTCAGGGCTGCCGATAGTGGGATTCGAACCTACTATCTCCCGGATGCAAGCTCACAGCCGCGCGCCTCTACGCGCACGGCCAACTCGCCCGGTGTTAAATAAATAAATAATACATTGACTCCCGAATGGCGACAAGTTCAGCAGTGTAGATGGATGCTTCAATAGGAATAAAAAAAAAATGATCATGTTCCAGTGTTTGCACGCAAAAAAAGTATTCAAAACGAACTGAATCTGTAAACTTTTCACCGTCAGTATGTCCGACTCGTTGGCTGAACGGTCAGCGTACTGTATTGTAACAATGTAATTGTAACAAGGTTGAAGGCAGCCGGATTAAACCCACTCCCGTAGCACGGAAGTTGAACAAAAACGCAAGGCAAGGGTCGTGATACAGACGATCCAACTTTTTTCAATTCAAACTACAAATAGCAAACTTCATATTCTCCACCCAACAGGAGATAAGAGACATGAAAACACCGGATGCCTTCTTAAGGAAACTTTTTACCAACAGTTCAACAAAAATACTTCACATAGTGCATACAAGTTCTTCAGTAATCAACGAACTTATGGAAAATTCACAAGACTTATAGTGAACTATATTTTAGTCCATCAGTGTTTTTAACATTAAGATTTTTAATAATAAGTCATAGTTTAACTAACAATTGCCTTTAATGCATCCCCCCTCTACCCCCCGCCCCCCACATCCATTCACACATGCACTACTAACACTTGTTTATAAGGTTTTAAGAAAATTGTGAGACTGTTCTTAGCTAATTTTACTTTTGCCAAATGTAAGCAGCTGATGATGAATGCAATGCATTCGAAACATGTTCTGAACTTTTAATTTAATGTCTATCGAAATAGCCTAAGGCTAAATAAAAGTGAAAGTATCGATCAGGTGGATTCTTGTTCCTTCAATTAATTAATTGGATCATATAGTCGATACGGATATGAAGTGGATAGTATGTAACAAATAAGCCCTATGGGCCCGAAAACCATGTTTTAAGGCCCTAAAACCAACCGTTATGGAGATTTTGGCACCACACTATCCCTGCTCTGGGAATCGGATAAAAGAAACGAACTGCCAACCATAGCAACATCAGCTCCAGGATTCTAGAGCAGCGAGATTATGTATGTACATTTGGGCATAGCTGCCAACCAAAATTGGTACAAATAAGACTTACTATCTGGAAAGAATATACTGTTGTGTAAGGTACTCATAGGACTCTTTTGGGCGGGGATGGAAAGGGGGTGAACTATAAAAATCTTATCTTACTTACTCTATATAAATGGATGTATGTGTGTGTGTGTAAATGACACATCTCCTCCTAAACCACTGGAGCAATTTCAACCAAATTTGGTACACGTATTACTTACTATCGGGAGACGAACACTGTGGGGGTAAGCCCTCCCTAACACCCTTAAGGGAGGGGGTCAGGGGGTAGTTATAAAAATAATCGAGAATACTGCCGAATTCATAGTTTTCGGGGTCGCTGTGTTGAAAAGTAATACTCCAGAAATTTTTAAAGTCCAAGTTCAGCCCCCTTTTAGGTGGGGAGCGAATGGGGGGTGAGATATAGAAATAATTAAAAACAGTTTCGAATCTATAGATTTCAGGTTCTCTGATATGAATAGTAATACTCCGGATTTTTTGCAAGTCCAAGTGGGGGGCGAAGGGGGTGAGATATAAAAATAATCGAAAAACTATATATAAAAATCTTATCTTTTTCTTCTTCATATATATAAAAATGGATGTGTGCGTGTGTGTGTGTGTGTGTGGGTGTAGGTGGGTGTGTGTGTGGGTGGGTGTGTAAATGACACATCTCCTCCTAAACCACTGGAGCAATTTCACCAAACTTGGTACACTTATCAATTAGTATCAGGAGACAAACCGCGTGGGGGTGAGACACCCCTAGCACCCTTATGGACAGCGGGCGAGGGGGTGGTATAAAAATAATCTAGAATATTATCGAATCCATAGTTTTTGTGGTCGCTGAATATTTTAAAGTTCATGTTCAGCCCCCTTTGGGGTGTGGGTGAGGGGGGGAGGGAGTGAGATATAAAAATAATCAAAAACAGTGTAGAATCTACAGTTTTCTGGATCACTGAAATGATTGGTGACAATCCGGATTTTTATCTCTTAGGGGTGGGGGGCGAGAGGGGGACAGTCTCATTGACAGTTGAAATCCTGTACATCGTATCTATAGTGTGACGGCTAAATACATATAGTTATCACTTATTAATTCTTGACAGGATCAAATACTTCCCAGTCGATTCGAGCTTCCATAAGGACGAAGTTATACTCGAAAATTAAATAATATAAAACTTGAAATCATACACATCTAAATAATTTTAAAACTACGAAATAGATCGTAACATATCAATCTGCAAGTCAAAAAGGAATTCTATAAAAATTCACATAACTAACTGGTATTGCAAATCTTAAAGGTAAATATTCAGAAACTATCTGGGCAACGCCGGGTACTACAGCTAGTCCACATATATACACAGAGAATCTTATGTATAATATTCATAAATCATAGTAATGGACCAGATCATAAAATCTATGAAGGAAATGGACAAGAAAACTAAACACCTTGGTATATACATGTTGATACAGGAAGAAACAAAAGTAGGAGTACAGAATAAACTGGCTGTTTGGAACAAGTTTAAAAAATTTGAACTGAAAGTGAAAAAGAAATATAAAAGACCATAGAAATGACAATGAACAAAAGACAAACAAATTCAAATATCTTTATGGAAGGAACCAAATTAGAATCAGCTTACCACTTCAAATACCTCGTAAGTATAATAGCAAAAGACAACACAGTCAAGCAGGACATACTCAGCAGGATTCAGAAGGCATCTGACTTTTACAATCAAGTTTAAAATCTACTTTGGGGTGTCAAAATACCCCCAGAAAACCAAAATAACTACATATCACACCTATTTTATACCAACTCTCATTTATATTTTGAAGACATGTACTCGTTGAACAAAGACCTCAGGAGAATTCAAGCATCAGAAATGATATTCATTAGAACTATGAAACAAAAAACCCAGAAGGGATAGGAGAAATGAAGTAAACAGGATGGTTCCTATCACCAGTAAGAGAACTGAAGGGAAATATTTCAAACTCAAAGTGGAAGGAACAATATCTAGAAGAACACAAAGGTAACGCTGGATAGAGACTGTGAAATCAGAAGTGGAGGGAAGATGTCCAAGAAGAAAAAATGTATGAAGTGATGAGGGCTTGTATGCCACATGCAGAAAACTGGAGTTGGAGAATGATAAATGATCACAGATGCAATAGGATGCTGCGTAATTTAGATCCATAATCCACCAGAAAACATGATGGTCAATGTTAACAAAGGGAAGATAAAAGTACATTACAGCTTAGGATAGTTGACTTTAGTTAACAAAGAAAAAGAAAACAAATTGTATTAATTGCATTCTCTGGAGTTTAGGGATGGTGGATTAGGTCAGGGCTTCAAGGAGGAGTAGTAGTGGTCGGAACATGTTTAAATGGGAATTTCATTTGCATAGAGGAGGATCTTTGTATCTAGTCTCCAGGAAGTACTATCAAGTCTTTGGAGAAACTCAAAGCATTTGCTGGCAGTTTGATTTGGTGAGAGAAGATGAGGGCAAATTGTGAAATGTTATTTATAAAAATTATGCCCGGATGCATAAAAAATGATCAAGCAAATAATGCAATGCCCATACATTGATTATATATGGCAAGGCAGATAAGATTAGGATTGTACATAGAAGCATCAACACAACATTTAGCGTAAAAGATTATGGTGTTGGTCTTGGTGGGTTTGAGACAAAGATGCCAGCAGTCACGAAGTTGTTTATGTAGGACTGTACTTGGATATTTATCTCATGGATGGATGTTAATGAAGAAAATATTGCAGTGTCATCAGCATATTTTGAAGGTGAAGAGAGGGTGGTGGGAGAGGAATATCTGTGAAGAAGAATATGTATATGTATAACCCTGTGTCATAGGTGTAATATTCAAGAATGGTCATACAAGGATTTCATGAGAATGGAGTTGAAATTAAAATATGGATGTATAAATATTATAAGCAGACAGACCACTGAAGACCATCTGTCAACTTACAAAGTATTCAACCAGTAATGGCTGCATACAAAATCACTATCCTAGCCCAAGTACTGATCCCGAAAGAACTGCCTTAGATGAAACTTATCCAGCATTCATTACCGAGCATTACAAAGATTACAGTTGATACATCCCCCAGTCCTGACCCTCTTCGAACGTGAGTCATGAGAGGGGCTCACCTGCAGACATTATAGCTTTAATTCCTACAAGAATGTTGAAAACATATTTTGTTTCCTGATGCCTCAAGAAGGCGTGGATCGTCCTCGTTCACAAATCAGGAAACGAGATGGCTACACGTAACTGACAACATATCAGCATCTGTTCGGTCATTAGAAGTATTATTGAACTAGTCTGCGATTGGAAATTGCATGAATTTGTTTCATTCCATGAAAACATCAAGTAGGTTTCACCAATACTCCAGGCTTCCACCTAAACATTTTAAAGAATGCCAAAGACACCAAGTCTGATATAACAGCTGTCTTTCTTGATATACATAAAGCCTTTGACAACATTGGCGTTGAATATCTGAAGAAAACTCTGGAGAACTCCACAGTCCCTTCCAAATAAACTGCCTTTATTTTATTGTTACAAGAAGGAAATGAGACACAAATTGATTCTTATCATTCAACAACAAAGCCCATTAAATTTTTGGGAGGCATAATGCAATGCCCATTCTATATAATTTAGTTACAATCCACATTCTCAACGAGGTTCCTGAAGAAACTGTAGCAACCAAATACAGGTTTTTCACTAATAGCTGGTCTGAGACCTCCAACAGTCCCCACATTTGCTGATGGCATAGTAATTATCAGAAAGGACAAGGATTCTGTATGGAATTGACAAGAATGGCCTTACAACAATTTAATGAGATTGGAGTTGAAATTAAAATATGGACGTATAAACATTATAAACAGACAGCTCATTGAAGACTATCTGTAAGGAATCCATGAAATATCTAAGTTTTCAGAATGTAATCTCTTTTAATCCTTAACATTTCTCAGAACACAATGCAGAACTTGTGTACTAAGACTGTATTACTCACTCCTTCCCCTCTGCTGCATGCTGATCAGAAACGTTGCAATATTAACAGTTCCATCTGTCCAGCCCTCATCTACCCTTACCAGAGTGTTCCTCTAAACTTAATCCTGGTGAAATTCCTCATTGATGCAGACAAATTGATGAAATCAAACAGAAATCCATCAGTTACCAGCCAATCTACAAGATGGTATGATGTACAGTCATAGAAAATTTAAGGGATTTGGTCTATTCTGTACAGAACGGGGGTATTCCTACAACAAATTAATGGTCTGCAAATTCTGAAGAAATATTGTAACTCCTATGTCTTCAGTACAGGAAACCTTGAGGAAGAAAACAAAACTTACTCAACAAGACTCAATCCATCAGCTGATGACAACATGGTGAATCCTAAGGATGGATTTTTAGACTCTCAGAAGATCAGAGAAATATTAAAAGACCTAGAATTTAAGAAGTTGTGTGATCTCCCTCACAAAGGCAAAGGAGTTATCCTTTTGAAAAAGTATCCAATTTCCAGTAAATGGGTCAACCACTATGATGGATTATCACACAGCAAATGGAGAGACAGTCTTAAGATCACTGGGAATGTAGCAGTAGTTCTGCTATACCCAGTAGGACCATGGATAACAACCGTGGTAGGCACTTCCTCAACGAGATTGAAACACTTGCATGTGTCCTTGGTTCCTGCCATCACACATCCATTATCCAAGCCCTCAGAACATGAAGAGATCCACGGACTGGCAGAGAATGGAAGCGCTCAAAGGATCAAAAACAGTACAACAAAAACAACAATAAAGAACATATAACTGTTCCAACTGCCTGCTTCAAATCCTCTGAGAGTCATCCTGGCAATGTTGATTGTGAGAAAAAGGGAATATATGAACCCATAATTCCATCCAACAAGCAAGCATACAAACTAAAAAAGTATCGAAGTCATTGCCTTGCTGATTTGGAGTAAGGGCACAATACCAAGAAATGTTTGTTGAGATCTGCAAGACATTCCACCAATCAAAATCATTGATGGAAAACATTGCAATTTATGTCTTAAAATCATCAATAAGTATTTTTGGAGAATTCCTTTAAAATGCAATGTACGAGTCTTTTTCTTTATTTTTCTATTACACATTTTTAACTGGTACTTTCTCTTTTAAGCAGCCTGTAAATTGAGGAAGTGTTACTATGTTATATACCTAATGAAGTTTTTAGCAATTTGATTGTGGAGAAAGGAAGTAGTGATGAGAGTGAGAGAAAAAAGAAGTGAAGTTTGAGAAAACATGTTGAGAGCCAGACAGTATCAAAGGGAATGTAGAGAGAAGTGTAGGCCAGTTGGAGGTAATTAATCAGTCTCTATCAATCACTACTGATCTGCATTTAGGGCAGTTGCCCAGGTGGCAGATTCCCTATCTGTTGTATTCCAAGCCTTTTCTTAAATGATTGCAAAGAAATTGGAAATTTACTGAACATCTCCCTTGGTAAGTTATTCCAATCCCTAACTCCCCTTCCTATAAACAAATATTTTCCCCAATTTGTCCTCTTGAATTCCAACTTTATCTTTATATTGTGATCTTTCCTGCTTTTAAAGACACCATTAAAACTTATTTGTCTACAGATGTCCTCCCACGCCATCTCTCCACTGACAGCTCGGAACATACCACTTACTGTAGTCGAGCAGCTCGTCTCCTTTCTCACAAGTCTTCCCAGCCCAAACTTTACAACATTTTTGTAACACTACTTTTTTGTCGGAAATCGCCCAGAACAAATCGAGCTGCTTTTCTTTGGATTTTTTCCAGTTCCTGAATCAAGTAATCCTGGTAAGGGTCCCATACACTGGCACCATACTCTAGTTGGGGTCTCACCAGAGACAAATATGCTCTCTCCTTTACATCCTTACTACAACCCCTAAATACTCTCAAAACCATGTGCAGAGATCTGTACCCTTTATTTACAATCCCATTTATGTGATTACCCCAATGAAGATCTTTCCTTGTATTAACGCCTAGATACTTACAATGATCCCCAAAAGGAACTTTCACCCCATCAATGCAGTAATTAAAACTGAGAGGACTTTTCCTATTTTGTGAAACTCACAACCTGAATTTTAACCCCGTTTATCAACATACCATTGCCTGCTGTCCATCTCACAACATTTTCGAGGTCACACTGCAGTTGCTCACAATCTTGTAACTTATTTATTACTCTGTACAGAATAACATAATCTGCAAAAAGCCTTATCTCTGATTCCACTTCTTTACACATATCATTGATGTATATAAGAAAACATAAAGGTCTAATAATACTGCCTTGAGGAATTCCCCTCTTAATTTTTACAGGGACAGATAAAGCTTCACCCAATCTAATTCTCTGAGTTCTATTTTCCAGAAACAGAGTCCAATTGCACTCATTTTTGCCACTAGTCTCCCATGATCTACCCTATCAAATGCCTTAGATAAGTCAATCGCAATACAGTCCAATTGACTTCCTGAATCCAGGATATCTGTTATATATTGCTGGAATCCTACAAGTTGGGCTTCAGTGGAATAACCTTTCCTAAACCCAAACTGCCTTCTATGGAACCAATTATTAAGTTTGCAAACATGTCTTATATAATCAGAAAGAATGCTTTCCCAAAGCTTACATACAATGCATGTCAAACTGACTGGCCTGTAATTTTCAGCTTTATGTCTATCACCCTTTCCTTTAGATACGGGGGCTACTATAGCAACTCTCCATTCATTTGGTAAAGTTCCTTCATGCAAACAATAATCAAACAAGTACTTCAGATATGGTACTATATCCCAACCCATTGTCTTTAGTATATCCCCCGAAACCTTATCAATTCCAGCTGCTTTTCTAGTTTTCAACTTTTGTATCGTACTGTAAATGTCATTGCTGTCATAGGTAAATTTTAATTCTTCTTTAGTATTAGTCACCTCTTCTGTCGGGACATTATCCTTATAAGCAACAACCTTTACATACTGCTAACTGAATACTTCTGCCTTTTGAAGATCCTCACATACACACTCTCCTTGTTCATTAATGATTCCTGAAATGTCCTTCTTGGAACCTGTTTCTGCCTTAAAGTCATCATCATCCTAAACCATCTCCAGTTTCCCGGGTGTGGTATATGAGCCTCCTCCATCTCATCCTGTCCTTGTACCATTCTTCCTCCACCAACTTGTCCCAATCATGACCTCTCAGCATTACATCGCTCTTAACTAAATCTATCCATTTCCTTCGTGGCCTTCCCACGGGTCGTCTTCCTTCTACCTTTCTGTCAAATTCCTTCCTTGCAGTTCTGTTTACTGGCATCCTCTTCATGTGACCAAACCACTTCAGTCTTGATACCTGAATCTTATTTAGGAGAGAATTGTTTATTCCTACTTCTTCTCTAATTTTCTCATTCCTAATCTTGTCTTTCCTGGTTTTCTGGATCATAGTGTGTAGGAATTTCATTTCAGCTGCCTGAAGTTTGGAATTATCTCTATTGGTCAGTGTTGTGGTTTCGAGACTGTATGTAAGAATTGGTGTATAATAGGACTTGTACAATGTCATTTTTGTTTTCATGGGTATTTGCTCATCCCACAGCAGGTGTCTTACCTGGTGGTAGAATTGTGTTGCCTTATTGATTCGATTGTTCACCTCATGTTTTGCTAGGTTGTCATTTGATATAACGCTACCCAAGTATTTGAAAACTGGAACGCTGTCCAGTTGAGCTTCATTTAACATGACTATTGGTTCTGCTCCTTCCCCATACACTTTCATCACCACCGTCTTGGTCTTGCTGATGTTTAAACCATATTTCTTAAACTCCTCATTCCAGCTTTGTATTCTCTCTCCCAATTCATATTCTGAGTCACTCCAGATCGCAACATCATCTGCAAATGTGAAGGCTTTGATATCTCCATGTTCTTTCCTTTTAATAGATTTCATTACTACATCCATTACAATAATAAATAGAAGTGGTGACAATGAGCTGCCCTGCTGCACTCCTCTCTTTGTTTCAAACCAGTCCGACAAACCACATCCTACTTGCCTTAAAGTACCTATATATAATCTTCCATTTTTCACTAAAATTTGTATGGCCGCCAATTATGCTTGCCATCATGTTATCCTTGGCTGACTTCTTTGCTAGATTCAATTTCCTAGTAAGTTCCTTCAATTTCTCCTTACTTCCACAGCCATTTCTAACTCTATTTCTTTCCAACCTGCACCTCCTTCTTAGTCTCTTTATTTCTCTGTTATAATATAGTGGAACTTTAACATTCCTTACCACCTTTAAATGTACAAATCTATTTTCACATTCCTCAACAAATGCTTTAAACCCATCCCAGAGTCTGTTTACATTTTTGTTTACCGTTTTCCACCGGTCATATTATTAAAAACTCCCTCAAGCCTGTTTTATCAGCCATATGGTACTGCCTAACTGTCCTAATCTTAATCTCTTCCTTTCTTTCACATTTATTTTTAATTACCACAAAAACAGCTTTGTGATCACTAATACCATATATTACTTCGGTTTCTCTATAGAGCTCATCTGGTTTTACCAGCACCACATCCAGAATATTCTTCCCTCTAGTTGGTTCCATCACTTTCTGAATCAGGTGCCCTTCCCATATTAACTTATTTGCCATTTGTTAGTCATGCTTCCTGTCGTTCGCATTACCTTCCCAATTGACATTTGGTAAATTGAGATCACCCGCTACGATCACATTCCTCTCCGTATCATTTCCCACATAGCCGATTATATACCTACATATAATAACAAAAATTATGGTTATAATCTTCTTGTCATATGATGTCTTTAAGTTGACTTAGGACCTCAGGCAAAGAAGTCAATCTCTAATGTCTGATATAGAACAGTGCTTACTCTCTATTCGTCCTAAGTTATACATGTAATGTTGCATGTAAGGAGAGGAGTCAAAAGCCAGAGTTGGATGGTTCCAGTCCAAGTCCTAATGCCTTTTGTTAACATCTTTGATGGGATTTTACCTGAATGTTAAACACCATAAATAAAATATGCAGAGTGATAAAAAGTTTGCCAATTAAGATGATACCTAATAATATAATAGCATTTTAGTAATCTTAACTATGACTGCAGTGTATTATCACTAAAGCATGTCTTTTTACTTCCAGGCATTAATCATTTTTATATCATTTATTTTATCTTTTGCTCCCTTTGATATCTTCAAAATCAGTTTCTTGTTAGTTGTTTTAACAATTTACATTATTAATTTTATGACTGATGGAAAGGAATAAACAGATACAAATCAAGTCATACACAGAAGGACTGGAACATATTATGTGTTCCACTCTAGGACAAACACAATGACAGGCCAAATGTGAGAAGAGTTGTGGTAAGTCCCCACCAAAGTTAATAAACAACATTAATGAAAACATTTCTCAACATGTTAATAAACTTTTGTTAACAAACTTCTTCAATATGGTGTCCATACCAAAATAGCTGTTTGTGAGGTTACAATGGATAGGGTCAGGAAGAAGAAATACTTACAGCTGCAGCTTTCATTATTTTAGTGAGTACAATTACATAAAAGTGCAGACACAAAGTGTGGCAAAGAAAAATATTGGAAAGGTGAGTAAAATTAAGTTTGAAGAGAACTCTTAAGTCAGAACCTATACAGTAGAACCTCGATTATACGTTCCCAGAAAGTACTTTTCCCATATAATTCGTTCAAATTACGTGATCCTGTGAGCATTCAAATTAAATCACGTTGTAAGAATCCTGCATTATCTGTTCCTTGAAGATACGATTTCGCGGATCAACCATCCAGAAATTTCAGTTCCATCAATGCTAAATCTCGATCATGCATTTTTCAAGAAATTGTATCTCACGAAAGGACAGCTACGGCATACTTACGGATCTTGGTGTTAACATCCTGTCATTGCGATAATTAGAGGAAGTACTGTTTTGGAAAAGCAATCGGCGGTGAACTTGCATAAGGGACCATCTTAGCATCGCATTCGGGTAGGATTGTCTAGAGAATCCTCAGAAATCATAACGCAGAGAGTGGCCACAACAATAGATGGAGACAGAGCGCATTTTGACATCTCTACTTGAAGACGAAACGAGTTTCGTCAAATGTTCGTACTTGCAAAACGTCTACATTATGTCCAGGGTTAGATGTTTACTTTTTTTTCTACTTTTTCAATTGTATCGCCATACAGGTTTTCGGCACTTTCCTCGGGACATTGTATAGTCACTGAGCTTTCAAGCAGGAATCCAAACTGCTCCTTCTTAACACAAATTTAGTATTTTAATATCATTGTATATGATTATGTTGTATATAGGAAAATATTTATTATTTTGCCACCTATTCAATACAATACAGAATGTTAACATATGAGTTAAAATATTGTTTAAATGTAATGAGACATGTTTCGCCTCTTCTTATGAGGCATCCTCAGTCAATGTCAAAACCCTTTTTTTTTTACCAGGTACCTGGTTAAAGATTTTTCTAAAATATGTTTGAAGATGATGTGTGTGAGATAAAATTTACAGATCATCATAAAAATGTTTCTGAAATAATTAAAACTCTAATACAATGATAAATTCATACATATTTCACTTAATGAAGGAGACGTCATTTGATTGTAAATAACATAATTGATGGCTTGAAACCGTAGTCAATGTTTAATGTTGAAGGAAATTGCCAAGTTAATACATAGTAGAAAGAATATAAAATCAGTTCAGTGTTCAATATACAATACAATATGTGATAACACTTTGATAAATTCGTACGTCGTTCACTTAAAGAAGGAGACGTATCAATCAACATTGAACCGATTTTATATCCTTTCTACTATGTATTAACATGTCAATTTCCTTCAACACTAAGCACTGACTACGGCTTCAAGCCATCAATTATGTTATTGACAATCAAATGACATCTCCTTCATTACGTGAACTACGCATGAATTTATCAATGTATTAGAGTTTTAATTATTTCAGAAACATTGTTATGATGAACTGTAAATTTTATCTCACACACATTTTCTTCAAACATATTTTAGAATAATCTTTATCCAGGTACCTGTTAAAAAAAATAAGGTTTTGATATTGACTAAGAATGTCTCATAAAAAGAGGCGAAACATGTCTCATTATATTTAAACAATGTTTTAACTCATATGTTACCAGTCTGAATTGTATTGAATAGGTGTCAAAATAATCAATATTTTCCTATATACAATATATGATACTTTTAATACGGACCAAAAATGATCTTCATTACTAGTAATACGATTATATTATCGAGACCAGAACAGATATTGCACCTTACATACATATTGCCAAGGGAGGTTTTGGGATTGCCTATTACTGTTTTGGTTCTAATATAAGACTGGGAATTTCATATTTCTTGTTAAAATATTATAACAATGCAGTCATTTTATTTGCGCACGTTACATTTAAAAAGTTGCAGCATTTTGCACTCGTACCGACTTTTACAGCAAGTGTGTTTTCCAGCTGAGCTCAAGGTCACGAATAACCATCATTTCTGAAGTTTTGATGATAATTTTTCTCTTTCCAATTTGATTGTGATTAGTAATGGCCAGAATTGGATATAATGCATTCGAGAACTTTTGAGAATTGTTACTTACATTCAAATCGAAACCACATTCTTGAGTTCAGTTGACCTTTACAAGTTGATGTAGGCCTTATTTATGTGGTACAAGATTTCCATCCACTGACTATGAATTGTATACCGGTGACCAAATAAAAATGCAGAATTAAAAAAAAAAAGGATTTTGCCATCATGTTGGGTGCTTTTGTATCTAATGTGTTTTATTTTATTAGATTAGAAAATTAAAAACTACTTAAACTACTTGTGGTCGATTGTTGTTTGGCTTGGCGTTACCGGTATTGGATTTTTCGAAGGGTACCGGTAATTAATATTTGAAGCTGGCCCCGCGATCTAACTTGCCTGCCTCTCACCTGGAGGACCTGGGTTCGATTCCCGGCCAGGACACACATTTTTATCTGCATATGAGGGCTGGTTTCAGGTTCACTCATTCTATGATTACCTTTAATTGAGGAACTATTGAATTGTGAGATGGCGACCTCGGTTTAGAGAGCCAGGAATAACGGCCGAGAGGATTCGTCACACTGACCATGTGTCACCTCGTAATCTGCAGACTTTATGCAGAATATTCATAAAGGTGCCAACTGAGTCATATATCTTCTTCCCTTTTAGCATAACTTGCCTTGATGTATGTACGTCATTATTTTGTGTTAAACTCACGAAGTATTTCATTGCGTGAGAATACCATCGGCTCGTTCTCTGCCAGTGCGGAGCTAATTACGTAGGCCACACCACTTCCAGCTACAGCGGGTAGGCTACATATCACCCAGGCTCAGATGATGTCACTTTTTATTTTATATCTCTATGACATCCGAAGAAACTGACAACGTCAATACATGTATTTGAATAAAGGCTACAAGATTTACCAGTTTTAAGACAATTGAGACATTATTGTGGTAGTTATTAAGACCTAAATAAACTGGTGTAATCAATGTGACATGACTCACAGGCTACGGTCCAAGATATATAAGCTGAATACAAATAATACTCAATATCTAGTCTACTATACACAACAGTACCATACTGTTTAGATATTGGATCAGATAAAAATTTCTGCATAAACTCTTTACTTTACTTTTGACGATCTCATATTGCAAGTGAACACTTACAAGAAACTCTTCGTGTTAAAGGACTTCGCTAAATTCTGTGCAACGAGAATACTTGAACTTTCTGCAATAATATTGAAAGAATTTACATTGGTGTAAATATTTTAAGTTTTGGTCATAGTTGTCTCGTGTTACGTCAATAATTCCTAATAATGTTTGACAGTTTACGTTATGTGTCTTAAATTCAGAATAAATATTTACCTTCATTCATAATGAGAGAACTTGTACCTTTTGAGTCAGTGCTCAAGAGTGTAAATAAATTCTAAGTGTTCAGTTTGTCACCATGTGTAGGAAATTATAAATACTCATTCTACCTACAAATTCTCAGAATTTGATTTATTTTGTTTTTAATCTCCAATTTATTTTTAACTTGATGTTGAGACTTTATTTACTTTTCACAAAGGAACTCATCTTACAATAGTCGTCAACATCTATGGACTTTTTGACTTTGAAATTTGCTTAGTGAAACAATGAACTCATCCGTTCTGGTTTTCATTTTGAAACACGTACTTTCAACTTCACACTTCAAACCTACAAGTAAGAGTGATTCATCATTGAGAGCGTCTGGTGAGGGAGCCACAACAGGATATGTAGTTCCACGGTGAGGACATCACTAACTGGAGTTCTTGAAGTACTGTATATTGTGCCCGTCCTAGTCAGTCATCGAACACGAGACACCCCAGGGGTGCTCAGTTCGGTGGCTGTAGGCTTATAAAATAAATGAGTGTGGCAGGATTGTCATAGGGTTCATCAAATGAGTGCGTTCCAAGTAGAAAACAAATATGACACTTTTATTCAATTAAATGCAGTATTGGCCATCCTGAAATCTATGATTATGATTATGATCGTTACGTTATGGAATTTTATCTGGCTCTTGATGTAACAAACCTAGGCACACACAAATGGGGTGGTACACGGCAGTTGTTTCCCTGACATTCTAACAGAGTATTTACATTGTAAAAAAAATTTTTTATCGTCTTCAAAGTTATTAAGTTATTTGTTTAAAGTTGAATTAAAAATTTTCATTCAGAAAAATGAGGTCTGGGCCAAGCCTTCATCGATAATCTGGAAAAAATGCAGTAATTGTAAGAACGAATTTAGTAAAGAAATAACCAAGATTCAAAAAGTTAACACTTATGACAAAATAATAAAATTTACAGTCGTTATCTTTACGATAAAATGAAAAGTTGAATTTGCCTTGGTTTTCTCTAAGTTAATCCGAGACGTCGGATATACCTGTTCACGTCATCTCACATCTCCTTTCGTGAGAATTTGTATTGAACGTTAAGTATTTGACCAATGATTAAACTAAATAAAACGCCTCTCGGGCTTGCAAACGTAAATAAATGGGGATAATACCATCCATGTGGAGATCCTGTCCACTATCGATCGATAATATCAGTGTCACATGTTTCAGAATAGAACACATAAAAAAAAATAACCCTCTAAATACTAATAAATTACTACTTCTACAGCTAACTACGGAAATTGGTAAGAAGACTGTGAGTACTAAGAAGAAAATATCTACACTATGTACATGTCGACGAGTGTCGATCAACCGTTTTCACTCTCCTATTAACAAATTTATTGAGTTACAGCAAGATTGAGTTATCACATGAGAGTAAAAATTACATCAACGAATGAGCTGGTATAATCATGAATCAGACATTATTTAGATATTTCGTCGAAGACTTGTTCTTTAGACCTAAGGCCTTCTCGAACATTCATCTGTACCTTGAGATTGAAATTACTGGATTACTTGAGAAAATTTGGGATATTCCCACGAATTAAAAGTACATCGATAAACATGGACTTTCATTTTCCTCATCTGAAGACACTAATATTAGGCTACACTGCATTTATCGCGAATAATCCATAAACATGTGAAAAACTCAGTATCGCGAAGATTCATACCAATTATTCCATAAACTCTATACGTACAATATACCACAATGACGACTTTGACTTGTCGCATCTTAATCTCAAATATGTAGCCGTGAAATATCAGGACCTACCATCGTCCTACAAATACATAATATCCGCTTAAAAGTGTCTCGATGATTAATTACATCCAATTAATTATCACATGCTTCCAATGCACATGTTCACATTAAATTCGCACATAGAATTAGGACTCAATATCCCGATGACACGTTGTCTCAGACACGAGGTACAAGTAGAAGTTCAAATACAAGGAAAATATAGAAAATACGGACGAAATATCCTACCATTAAATCCATCAAACATAAACTAATTCATATTCGTGACGAGATTACTCAATAAGCAGAGATGGTGTCGATAACACATGGATAACTCTGTCAGAACCCTCACTGTCAAATTCATGGCCACATGGTCATTAAATAATCACATGTGTCAGTTTCATGACGTATTCGAGCAAATAAACTGCCATAAAAAGTATCAAAATAGCTTACTAAGAAAAAGAAAGAATAGAACAAAACTACATAGAACAGATATAAATGAGACGTAATCGACTTAACTTATAGATGAATCTTCATGTCTGGAAGTCTGGGTTCTCAATCAGCCATGCCAGGAAGAAAGAATCTGCATCCCGGCGCCGCCAACGATGGTCAAAGGTTTAGAACCTCATGGTGAAGCACTGATAATCCATGATGTGAGATTCCGTCCTCTTCTGGGATTTATTCACGTCCACGTCTTCCGCGTCCACTCGTAAGAAAGCTGAAACTTACACAAAATGTTTTAGAGTAGGCTCCAAGCACACACGTAACAGTATTTTAGAAATGACACGTACTTAAGGGATTAACGTCTGCACATTCGACGTCTGATCACAGCACTGTTCTAAATTATATCCAATTTTCAGACGTGTAGAGCGCAGGAGTGAAGCGACGTTCCACGCTGAGCGACTGAAGGTGATAATCCAAGACACGCCAGAGGGTGTGTGAGAGCGAGTATTCGTATCACATGACTTAAATGTCATGTCTGGTGCACATACACGGAAGTAAAGTCAATTGAGGGGCTAAATTCTTCTACTGTACGAATCTACAACTTCATCACCATCTTAGCCACAAGGTCGTGCAAATTATTCCAAAATTTCAGTTTTTAATTTATATCCTCCAAATGTGCTATTCTTTTATCCAGTTTATTTTACTTTAGTCCGTGAGCCTTCCGCAATTATGCACGTCGCCACCAAAGATATTACAAATATTTCATTCAAATCATTCCTCGCAAGTACAGGTGACACGCGCTGGCCTCCTTCTTCCAGTCACCAACCTTCATTTTTTTATTTTTATTCCGTTAGCCAGTCGGCCGCTCTCTGCACAAAAAAACTCGTTCGCGCCCCTGTCCAAGGTCGCGCGCACCCCATCTCGCCGACAAGTAGACACAAGCCGCACCAACACCTGTTCTTTCATTTGTGGCCTCACGGTCACATCCACCTCTTACTGGGACAAAAATTTTTAAGCAAGGTTAAAAATTTTTACAATCGTGTTCATTCCTTAAAATGTGGTCCGTATGCTGTCCACTTCACTGTTTAATTTTCCATGGTATTTATAATTTCAGGCATCTGTCAGTTTTCTGAACGGTAATCATTCTGCACGGCACAAACTGGTATTTCTTCGATAGCCGACCTGGGTCTTTTCTTTTTTTCTTTCTTCACTCTTCTGCTTTACGGTAGAGTCTTAGGTTCGAGGCATTGAATGTAAATTCCTGTCGTCCATCGAGACTTTGGACTCGGTAGGCGTTGTTGTTATACGACCTTATAACCTTAAATGGTCCAGTATACAAGTCAGCAAACTTGCCGTAAAATCGTTCTGTAGGGCTGGAGACCATTGGTTTTCTCACTAAGACCAGTTCGTTCACTTGTAAAGGTCTGTGAAATCTTTTCCTCGCAACTCTGCGTAACCTGCGGTCAGCCTGTTTACGCAGGTGCTCTGCTGTTATTTCAATGCGCCTTGCTGGAGTCGGTTGTACGTCAGGCGGACATTGTACGATGTTTTCCCAAGGTCGAGAGGGAAACTGCCCGTGTTGAATAAGGACGGGTATCTGGCCTGTAGATTCATGAATGGTGTTGTTATGGCAATCCATAAGAATAGGCAGTACTTTTATCCAGTTCCAGTGACATTGTCCAGAGTATATTCTGCAAAACTTAGCGATTTCGGGCATGACCCGCTCGGCTGGGTTACCGGCTGGATATCTAATTGAATTTAAGACGTGTTTGATATCAAGCTGTCTCATGGCCTGTTGGAACTCCTGAGATGTAAACTGAGGACCATGGTCCGATAATAAGAACTCTGGTTTGCCCATCGTAGGTATCACGTTACGTGTAATGCGTCTCAGAATTGACTTGGTATTACTCTTCTGTATGGCGAAAAGTGACAAGAATTTAGAAAAGACATCTATGGTCACTACTACATGTTTGTTTCCATGGGTAGACCTGGGAAGTGGTCCGAATAGGTCGATTGCGAATACCTTTTTGGGCTGTTCAGGCAATAACGGAATGGGATATTGTTTTAGCAGGCGATTGTTCGGCTTTACACGTTGGCACGTGTCGCAGGTTCCGATTGTTACTCGTACCATCTCTCTCATCTTTGTCCATGTGAATGTTTCTTGTATAGCAGCCACCACCTTATCTGTCCCAGCATGACCTGTAGTTCGGTGTGTTAACCAAATAATTCCCTTCTGCAATTTTGCAGGAACCACAATTCTTAATTTTGTGTGGTCCGCGTCCACATATTTATGTAACAGTTTATTGAACATCAGGTAGTGAGATGCCAACTTGTGGATAGCTTCGTAGTCTAGATCACCAGCTACCAGCTTCCTTTCAAAGTAATCAATTAGTTTGCGAGTAAAGGTGTCTCGTCTCTGCGCCTGTCGAAGATATCCGAGTCTTCTTAGTATTTCTTGATCCTCGTTTATTAGGTCTACATATTGTACAGAAGCGCTATTTTCTTCCGGATTCCGGCTCAAGGCGTCAGCTATGACATTATTTCGTCCATGACAGTGTTCGAATTCAATGTCGAATTGTTGAACAAAGAGAGACCACCGTGAAACACGTTCGTTTGCAATTGTGGTTTTCAACATGAACGTTAAAGCCTTATGGTCAGTTCTCAATATCACAGGGTATCCGAAAACAATTTTCTGCCAGTGTCGCAGAGCACAAACTATGGACAGCATCTCTAGCTCAGTAGTGTTATAGTGCAGTTCATGGCTCCGTAGTTTTCTACTATAAAAAGCTAAGTACACTTTATTCGTAGGATTAGTAACATCTTCTTGGAAAAGAACAGCTCCTATTCCTATTGTGGATGCATCCGTCTGGATTATGAATTTAGAATTAAAATCTGGGTAACCCAACTTTATGCTTTCATTGAGTAAAGATTTTATTTTTCTAAAGGCCTCTTCACATTCGTGGTTCCAGCACCACCTGTTGTTTTTATGTAGCAGTTTTTGTAGTGGCGCTACTGTATCAGTATAGTTAGGACAATGTTCCGAAAAAAATCCACATAAGCCCAGGAATTGCCTTACATGTTTGACCCGTCGCGGCCGCGGAAAATTACTAATGGCCTGAATCTTCGCAGGATTAGGTCTTATCCCTGTACCGTCCACAACGTGACCTAAAAATAAGATCTCAGGTTGGCAAAAGTTAGACTTTTCCAAGTTGATTTTAAAACCAGCGTCTTGCAAGTTGACCAACAGTTTCTCCAACTGTTCCAGATGTTCTTCAATACTTTTACTTGGGAGAATGATATCGTCCATGTACCTCACGGTCTGTTCTTTCACCTCATCTGTGAGATTTCTATCTAAGGCCCTCAGCAAAACACATCCTGATGTCTTGATCCCGAATGGAAGTCTGACGAAGACGTAGGTTTGCTGGTCAAAGAGGAAACCTGTTAATAGTTGTGATTTATCGTCCAACACTATGTGATGGTATGAAGAAACTATATCAACTCCGGTCAGGTACGAACTACCCTTAAATCGTCGGATCAGGTCTTTCAGGGGCGTAACTTGATTGTGTTCCGGTATGATACGCCCATTTAATAGACGCGCGTCGAGGCACAATCTCAAGGACCCGTTCGGTTTACGAACCACGGCCAGTGGATTAACGAATGGAGTGGTAGCCTTTCGAATAATTCCATTAGCTTCCATTTCTTGAATAATTTTCTTCACTTCCGTGAAGTACTTCTCAGCGATAGGATAAGGTTTACGTTTGTACGGTGTCCAGTCATTGACTAGGAGTGAGTACTTGAAATTTGGGATCTTTCCCGGCTTGTCACTGAAAACACTCTCATATTTTGTCAATAATTCGAGTAATTTTCCCTGATTCTCCTTGGAACATTTGGCTTCGCTGACCTTTCTCCTTACTAGGCTAACGAAATCCTCCTTCGTTTCATCCTCCGCCATTTTCTCCGGTGAGGTAAAAAACCCTTGTTCTATTTCAGTGTTTTCCTCCTGAATTACCTCAGCAACTGAGCTAGCCGGGCTATCTTCGTCTTGATCCGCCTCTATCTCCCTGGCTTTCAGTACCTCATGATGATCAGACAGAAGTGACGTTCGTTCCACTGTATTTGCGTTATATAGATAAATTTCATTTTTTTGCATGTTGATAACGGCATTGTACTCTTTCATAAAGTCAGCTCCCAATATAAGATTAAAATTAATTTTGTTCATAACAACAAATATGTGTGGAAATACAGTGTCACCTAGCTGGAGATCAATGTACACCTGTTCTTTGCATGTAGTGGTTTTGTCCGGAATTATTCCCTTTACTTTAACATTTGAGACCGGTATAGTGTGTATGGCATGTTTGTTTTTCAGTTCCTCACACAAAGCTTTAGAAATGATACTAATGGATGCGCCTGTGTCTACGAGAGAGTACACCCTAAGACCATATAATCGGGTGACTATAATTGGTAGCCCCTTAGACTTATCAAGTTGACATGGTTGTTTTTCCTCGATTAGGTCTTCCGGTTTCACGAACCATGAATCTATTTGAGCAACTGTCCATTCCTTCATATAAAATAAATCGTTAAAGGAGAGTGAAAAAGTCGGTCTTAAATCGACGTTTTTTTTTTTCCTTGACCCTCCGGCGCGTATTGTGGCGCGGAAGGATTTAGCTCCCTAGCCTCCAGCTGTTGATTCCTATGTCGTTGTAACTCTAAGCTTTCGGCTCCTGTCACATCTGGATCGGTGTCTTGATTATGAATGGCGTCCTTCCATTTTGAGCCTTTTTCAGTTTCCTTCCGTAATTCTTCAATGTACCTCATGCTTTCTCGATGACGGTCCTCCATTTCATCTCTGAAATTCCGGTAGTTACGATCTGAATAATATCTAGGTCTATCATAAGGCCTATTCCGTCTATAGTCCTGTGGTCGATCCCGTGTCCTGTAATTTCCCCTTCTTCGGACATTCTTCGGATCTTCCATCCTGTCCTCTCTGGGTCTCATTCTTCTCTCTTCCCATCGACGATCGTACGCTCTGGGATAGTTTTTATACTCTTTAGGTCCACTCTGATTTCCGTTTTCAGGCATTGGAGGCGAATTCCGGTTTTTCGGAATGTCTATTACGTTGACCTGATAAGTATTGCTCCTTTGAGTTTTCGGTACTGTTGAGACATTCATGGTGTGGTCGAGCTGTCTGAGAATAGTCTCAGCCTGCACGGCGGTCTGAACATTAGCAGCAATGAGTAAGCGCTGTACTTCCACAGGAAACTGCTTTGTTATCGCCTGGACCAACTCATTTTCAGATGGTGGAGTGTCGAGGTCTTTCATTCGTCGTACTTGATTACAGAAGTAATTAGCGTACTGCGTTTGCCCATCTGTGGAATATTTTCGTGAATACAAATCCAACCGTAGTGCTTGTTGCAGATCCGCTCCCCAGTATCTCTGTAGGAATAAGCGCTTGAAACTTTCATAGTCTTCAAACGTATAACGGAAAGCATGGTACCAGTTGAGCACGTCTCCCTCTAAAAATTTCTCCGCTGTTCGCAGATGTTTTTCAGTAGGGATCTTCTGTTCACGAATATATTCATCAAGGTCCCTAATGAAATTTTTAGGCGTAACCCCGTTTAAGTTGTTGAATTTTCTAGGCCTGTCCTCGCTCATTCGGATAAAATTAATGATTTGAGGTACGCTTTGTGCCGGTGTAGTACTGGGATTTACTGTGGGTTGTTCAATGTGGGTAATATTCTGAGACGATTCAGCTATGGGCGATATTCCTTCTGTTACAGTAGATTTAGCCTGTACGACCTCTTCGACATTACTCTGTCGGTCCATTAATGATGTCACTAAGACCCTAGTGCTCCTATCCTGCAACTTCAAGAATCCTACTTCTTTTTCTAATTTTTGGAGGGCGTCCATATTTTCCTCCATCTTCTGTTTCCCGGACTTGACATCTCCGGCAAGATTAATAATTTGCTCGAGTATTTCCGACTTGTCTTTGTCAATCATGCTCTTGATATCATCGAACTGGAGTGAAATATCTTGTATCTCCATTTGGTTGACTGAGATACTGTCCTTTACGGAACGGAGATCATCGTCGACCTTCTCTTTTATTTTCTTCAAGTCTTCTGTGACCTCTCCTCTAAGATTTTTCACTTGTTCTGACATCTCTTCTTGTGCCGTAGAAATCTCTACCTTTATAACATCTATCTCCTTCCTCACAGATTCAATGTTATTCCTGACTAGGACTACGTCACTTTGAAGAGCGGTGACCTTCCCGGTGATAACCTTATTATCCTCTTTAATCTGGCTCGTCAAAGTAACAACTTGTTCCAGGGTTTTTTTCTGATTTTCCCTGCACTGTAACACGATATTGTCAATCCGACAACTAGTTTCCTCCAGTTTTGCATATAGTTCGTCACGACCTTTTTTCGCCTCTTCCTGTATCGCAGCACCCATAATGTTCATTTTTTGACTCAATCGTTCATTACTATCTTCCTGAATTTTCCTATTCTCGTCCTGTGCTCTCTTATTCTCTTCCTGTGCTCTCCTACTCTCTTCCTGCATTTTTCTGAATTCCTCCTTATTCTCCTCCTGTGCTCTCCTACTCTCTATTGTCATAGTCTCTAATAACTTCCTAATCTCCTCGAGATCCATTCTATTATTCAGAAAGTGACCTGTGTCAGCAAACGCCGAAATGCAGAAACTTTCCCCCCCAGACATGTTGATTGTGATAAGGCAAATTCAAGTTTCATGAAGAAAATTCCTAACCCTCATTTTTCCATGTGAAACACATAATCTTAAGTAAAATACTCTGAAAATTCCACGTACTCTGTTAGAATTCTACCTAACTGGGATGGCATTAAATCTGAAATGAACCTGCCGAACCGTGAATAATTCATAATTTGAGCAAGTCAATTTAAACCACGTGGAGAAGCAATTAATCAAGTTCCACGATGGATTAAGCCACATTTTTAAGCCACAAATCGAGCCCCACGGATGGGAAAAGCCACTAAGATGTGCCCGTCCTAGTCAGTCATCGAACACGAGACACCCCAGGGGTGCTCAGTTCGGTGGCTGTAGGCTTATAAAATAAATGAGTGTGGCAGGATTGTCATAGGGTTCATCAAATGAGTGCGTTCCAAGTAGAAAACAAATATGACACTTTTATTCAATTAAATGCAGTATTGGCCATCCTGAAATCTATGATTATGATTATGATCGTTACGTTATGGAATTTTATCTGGCTCTTGATGTAACAAACCTAGGCACACACAAATGGGGTGGTACACGGCAGTTGTTTCCCTGACATTCTAACAGAGTATTTACATTGTAAAAAAAATTTTTTATCGTCTTCAAAGTTATTAAGTTATTTGTTTAAAGTTGAATTAAAAATTTTCATTCAGAAAAATGAGGTCTGGGCCAAGCCTTCATCGATAATCTGGAAAAAATGCAGTAATTGTAAGAACGAATTTAGTAAAGAAATAACCAAGATTCAAAAAGTTAACACTTATGACAAAATAATAAAATTTACAGTCGTTATCTTTACGATAAAATGAAAAGTTGAATTTGCCTTGGTTTTCTCTAAGTTAATCCGAGACGTCGGATATACCTGTTCACGTCATCTCACATCTCCTTTCGTGAGAATTTGTATTGAACGTTAAGTATTTGACCAATGATTAAACTAAATAAAACGCCTCTCGGGCTTGCAAACGTAAATAAATGGGGATAATACCATCCATGTGGAGATCCTGTCCACTATCGATCGATAATATCAGTGTCACATGTTTCAGAATAGAACACATAAAAAAAAATAACCCTCTAAATACTAATAAATTACTACTTCTACAGCTAACTACGGAAATTGGTAAGAAGACTGTGAGTACTAAGAAGAAAATATCTACACTATGTACATGTCGACGAGTGTCGATCAACCGTTTTCACTCTCCTATTAACAAATTTATTGAGTTACAGCAAGATTGAGTTATCACATGAGAGTAAAAATTACATCAACGAATGAGCTGGTATAATCATGAATCAGACATTATTTAGATATTTCGTCGAAGACTTGTTCTTTAGACCTAAGGCCTTCTCGAACATTCATCTGTACCTTGAGATTGAAATTACTGGATTACTTGAGAAAATTTGGGATATTCCCACGAATTAAAAGTACATCGATAAACATGGACTTTCATTTTCCTCATCTGAAGACACTAATATTAGGCTACACTGCATTTATCGCGAATAATCCATAAACATGTGAAAAACTCAGTATCGCGAAGATTCATACCAATTATTCCATAAACTCTATACGTACAATATACCACAATGACGACTTTGACTTGTCGCATCTTAATCTCAAATATGTAGCCGTGAAATATCAGGACCTACCATCGTCCTACAAATACATAATATCCGCTTAAAAGTGTCTCGATGATTAATTACATCCAATTAATTATCACATGCTTCCAATGCACATGTTCACATTAAATTCGCACATAGAATTAGGACTCAATATCCCGATGACACGTTGTCTCAGACACGAGGTACAAGTAGAAGTTCAAATACAAGGAAAATATAGAAAATACGGACGAAATATCCTACCATTAAATCCATCAAACATAAACTAATTCATATTCGTGACGAGATTACTCAATAAGCAGAGATGGTGTCGATAACACATGGATAACTCTGTCAGAACCCTCACTGTCAAATTCATGGCCACATGGTCATTAAATAATCACATGTGTCAGTTTCATGACGTATTCGAGCAAATAAACTGCCATAAAAAGTATCAAAATAGCTTACTAAGAAAAAGAAAGAATAGAACAAAACTACATAGAACAGATATAAATGAGACGTAATCGACTTAACTTATAGATGAATCTTCATGTCTGGAAGTCTGGGTTCTCAATCAGCCATGCCAGGAAGAAAGAATCTGCATCCCGGCGCCGCCAACGATGGTCAAAGGTTTAGAACCTCATGGTGAAGCACTGATAATCCATGATGTGAGATTCCGTCCTCTTCTGGGATTTATTCACGTCCACGTCTTCCGCGTCCACTCGTAAGAAAGCTGAAACTTACACAAAATGTTTTAGAGTAGGCTCCAAGCACACACGTAACAGTATTTTAGAAATGACACGTACTTAAGGGATTAACGTCTGCACATTCGACGTCTGATCACAGCACTGTTCTAAATTATATCCAATTTTCAGACGTGTAGAGCGCAGGAGTGAAGCGACGTTCCACGCTGAGCGACTGAAGGTGATAATCCAAGACACGCCAGAGGGTGTGTGAGAGCGAGTATTCGTATCACATGACTTAAATGTCATGTCTGGTGCACATACACGGAAGTAAAGTCAATTGAGGGGCTAAATTCTTCTACTGTACGAATCTACAACTTCATCACCATCTTAGCCACAAGGTCGTGCAAATTATTCCAAAATTTCAGTTTTTAATTTATATCCTCCAAATGTGCTATTCTTTTATCCAGTTTATTTTACTTTAGTCCGTGAGCCTTCCGCAATTATGCACGTCGCCACCAAAGATATTACAAATATTTCATTCAAATCATTCCTCGCAAGTACAGGTGACACGCGCTGGCCTCCTTCTTCCAGTCACCAACCTTCATTTTTTTATTTTTATTCCGTTAGCCAGTCGGCCGCTCTCTGCACAAAAAAACTCGTTCGCGCCCCTGTCCAAGGTCGCGCGCACCCCATCTCGCCGACAAGTAGACACAAGCCGCACCAACACCTGTTCTTTCATTTGTGGCCTCACGGTCACAATATGTCGTACCAAAAACCTGCTATTTGTTACAAAGGTGATATAAATCAAACATTGAAATAAAACCAGAACTTCAAGATTAATGACTATTCTTGAACTAAAACCTATCTCTGTACCCACTCAAATAGTGTACCGCATACACCCTGCGTAAACTGCCCATGCTCGTTAAGGTAGGCTCAAGTGTGGACATTTCCTGGTACAGTATATGTGTGGGGAATGTGGGAGGTGGGGAATGTTGAAGAGGAATGGAAAAGATTTAAGGAAGCACTGGTTGGATGTGCAGAAAAGGTGTTTGGTAGAACATCAGGAAATGTGAAAGACAAAGAAACACACTGGTGGAATGATAGGGTAAAGATTAAAGTGAAGGAAAAGAAAATGGCATGGAAAGCATGGAAAACATCTAAGACTGAAGAAAGTAGGAGAAAATATGTGGAGGCAAAGAATTTGGCCAAGAAAGTAGTGGAGGAAGAAAAGAGGACAAGCTGGGCCTTATTTACACAGACACTGAGAGATGATACGCAGGGCAGCAAGAAATTACTGTATGGTATCTTAAGAAACAAAAAGAGAGATCAAGTAAACACCAGATTTGTGAAGGATGAAGGTGGCATAATTTTAACAAAGCCAGAAGAAATAAGAAATAGATGGAGAGAATATTTTAGAAGCTGCTGATCATAAGAACGGATGACAGTCATTCAATGGACGACCAGGAAAGGCAATTAGTTGACGAAGAAATGGATAAAGAAATTACAATGAATGAAATTGAAATGGCAGTAAGAAAGATGAAGAATGGAAAAACTGCTGGAATAGATGAAATTTCAGTGGAGATGATAAAGGCAGCTGGAGCTGTAGGCCTGCAGTGGACATATCAGGTTCTCAGGAAGGTCTGGGAGAATAAGGAGGTCCCTGAGGATTGGCAAAAAGGAATAATCATCCCAATTTTCAAGAAAGGCGATAAGAAAGTTTTGAAGAACTACAGGGGAATTACTCTAATATCCCATGTTGCTAAGATAATGGAAAGGATACTGGAAAGTAGAATAAGGTTGAGGGTTGAGAAGCAGATACAGGAAAATCAGTTTGGTTTCAGAAGTGGAAGGTCAACAATAGAACCCATTTTCATTATGAGACAACTAATGGAAAAGCATTGGGAGTACGGGAATGATATGGTGATGACATTCATTGATATTGAAAAGGCATATGACAGTGTCCCTAGGACGAAAGTTTGGGACAGTCTGGTGCAAAAAGGAATTGGACAGGGATTAATAAAAATGATCATGGCATTGTATAAGGAATGTTGTAGTTGCGTTCAAACACAAGTTGGCAGGACAAGTTGGTTCAAAATAACTAGTGGGCTGAGACAGGGAAGTGTTCTATCACCAGTCCTGTTTACATTAGTTATGGATGACATCATGAGAACAGCAAAAGCAGCATATGGAGGAAGAGAAATGAACATGATGTTATTTGCAGATGATATTGTGATTTGGGGAGAAGACGACAGGAAGGTTCAAGAACAGTTGAATGTGGTGAATGGGAAGATTGAAGAATGTGGATTGAAAATAAGTGTAGAAAAGAGTAAAACTCTTGTTATGACTAGAGGGGAGAAAGAAGGGAAAGGTCAGATTAGACTTGCAGACAAGCACCTGGAGTAGTGGAAACGTTTAAATACCTGGGGAGTGAATTAATGGAGAATGCTCGACTGGATGCTGAGATTAGTAAAAGGATTCAAGCTGGAAGTTGTTTCTATCATAGTGTAAGAAATATGTTATGGGACAAAGATGTGCCAATGGAAGCAAAGGATACTATGTACAAGATGTATTACGTACCCATAACAACTTACGGAGCAGAAACTTGGACAATGACAAAGAAGGATGAGAGTCGAATACAGGCGGCTGAAATGAAATTCTTGAGTAGTATGATACAGAAGAGTAGAAGAGACAAAATAAGGAATGAGAAAATCCGGGAAGAAATTGGAGTGGAAAAAATGAATGATAGAATAGAGAAGAGCCGACTAAGATGGTTTGGGCATATAAAGCGAATGAGCGGCGAAAGAATGCCAAAAAAGGTGATGGAAATGCAAATCCAAGGAAGGAGAGGCCATGGACGACGACGATTGAGATGGAAGGATACCATCCAACGCAGCATTATAGAAAGAAACCTGGACTTGGACACAGTGTTGGAGGAGTGGTGGAAAGACCGAAGAAAGTGGAGAGGAACCATATTTGCCCCTACCCGGCTACAGCTGGATAAAGGGAAATGATGATGATGATGAGTATATGTGTGTGTATGTATGTATGTATGTATGTATGTATGTATGTATTACAGTAGGCGAAGCTTTATCTGACCCTATGTTCATTAAGGGAGGAATTCCTCAAGGCAGTCTTATTGGATCTTTATGTTTTCTTATATATATATAAATTATATTTTTTTTAAAGTGGAATCAGAGATAAGGATTTTTGTGGATGTTGTTATTCTGTATAGAGTAATAAATACACGATATAGGATTGTAAGCAACTGCAAAATGAACCCGATAATGTGAGAATTGGTATAATGATAAACGGGGTTAAAAGTCACGTTGTGAGTTTCACAAATAGGAAAAGTCCTCTCAGTTTTAAATACTCCGTTGATGGGGTGAAATTTCCTTATGGGAATCATTGTAAGTACCAACGTGTTGATATAAGGAAAGATCTTCATTGGGGTAATCACATAAATGGGATTTTAAATAAAGGGTACAGATCTTTGCACATGGTTATGAGGGTGTTTAGGGGTTGTAGTAAGGATGTAACAGAGAGGGCATATGAGTATCTGGTAAGACACCAGCTAGAATATAGTTCTAGTGTATGGGACCCTCACCAGGATTACTTGATTCGAGAACTGGAAAAAATCCAAAGAAAAGCAGCTCGATTTGTTCTGGGTGATTTTTGACAAAAGAAAAGCGTAACAAAAATGTTGAAAAGTTTGGGCTGGAAAGACTTGAAAGAAAGGAGACGAGGTGCTCGACTAAGCGGTATGTTTATCAAGAGTATTACAAAAATGGTCATTAAAACACCTTTTCAATACAATACCTACTAGTTCTTGCTATGGGCTTTACGTCGCACCGACACAGATAGGTCCTATGGCGACGATGGGATAGGAAAGGCCTGGGAGTTGGAAGGAAGCGGCCGTGGCCTTAATCAAGGTACAGCCCCAGCATTTGCCTGGTGTGAAAATGGGAAACCACGGAAAACCATTTTCAGGGCTGCCGATAGTGGGATTCGAACCTACTATCTCCCGGATGCAAGCTCACAGCCCTACTAGTTCTTGTGGTTAAGATTTACATAATATTATAAAGTCTTATTCAGTACATGTTTTGCCCTCGTTCGGGGGCATCATCAGCCTTGACTCAAATCTTAAAATCATTGGTCAGGATCCTGAAGTATCCTTATAATTTAAACCATTTTTTATCATTTTGTACTTGTCAATACCTTAAAATTGACACAACAAAAACTTCTAAACTTATGGTTGATACAAATGATTGCTAATTAAAAACCTTGAAGATAAAAGAACTTTTGTAAAGTTAGAATATGGTCACTCCTTTCTTATCGCTTGTGAATTTAGAATATCTATGACTAAAATGGGTCTTCAAAATTTTTACACATGAGCTGCTTGAAAACGTTAGTAGCCATTTGTCTGATGACTTGTTCTTTCTGGAAAACGTATTTATTAGTTGGTTCCAGAGCCTAATGTGAACTTAATCACGAAGTGAAAATGTCAGACTGTTATAAACCACTAATCATGGTGACATAATTTGAACCTGTGCTGTACAATTGGCTAAGTTGCAGTCAAATTTGACGTTGAAATTATTGTTGTTAAAACGTGTTAATTGGATGAATCCAGCTTGCTGTCGTGTGTGATGTTCCAGGAAGAACAAGTCGTCAGACAAATGTCTACTAACGTTTCCAAGCAGCTAATGTGTAAAAAAAAAAAAAAGTATTTACTAGCTGGTTCCAGAGCCTAATGTAAACTTAATCACAAAGTGAAAATGTCAGACTGTTATAGACCACTAACCAAGGAGTCATAATTAGAATCTGTGCTGTACGATTGGTTAAGTTGCAGTCAAATTCGATGTTAAAATTACTGTTGTTAAAATGTGTAAAAAAGTTGAAGATCCATTTTAGTCATAGACATTCTAACATTCACAAGAAATAAGAAAGGACTGACCAAATTCTAACTTTAGAAAAGTTATTTTTATCATCAAGTTTTTTTCATTAGCAATCATTTGTGTCAACCACAAGTTTAGAAGCTTTCATTGTGTCAGCTTTAAGGTATTATACAAGAACAAAAAATTAAGACTTTTTTAATCTTTGTTAACATATAAGAATTGTTCAGGATCTTGACCAATGATTTTTAAGGTTTGAGTCAAGGCACTTTATAATATTATGTAAATCTTATCTACAAGAACTTGCATTGTATTGTATTGAAAAGGTGGTCTTAATAAACATTTTTGTAATACTCTTGATAAACATCGAATTCAGTACGGATCAAACATGAGAATTATCACTTGTAACTAAGCGATATGTTCCGAGCTGTCAGTGGGAGATGGTGTGGAACGACATTAGTAGACGAATAAGTTTGAGCGGTGTCTTTAAAAGTAGGAAAGAGCATAATATGAAGATAAAGTTGGAATTCAAGAGGACAAATTGGGCAAATATTCAATCATAGGAAGGGGAGTTAGGGATTGGAACAACTTACCAAGGGAGATGCTCAATAAATTTCCAATTTCATTGAAATTATTTAAGAAAAGGCTAGGAAAACAACAGACAGAGAATCTGCCACTTGGGCAACTGCCCTAAATGCAGATCAGGATTGATTGATTGATTGATTGATTGATTGATTGATTGATTGATTGATTGATTGATTGATTGATTGATTGATTGATTGATTGATTGATTGATTGATTGATTGATTGATTGATTGATTGATTGATTGATTGATTGATTTTCATATATATGGAAATGTCATTTCTTTCTTTACTTCATTTTAATCATAAAAATTTAGCTAGAACTGTCTTATTAAGATAAATTTTTAAATTCTAAAAACATTTCAGAAACCATTCTCAAACACAAACCCTCAAGAGCCTACTATTTTTAAGTCTGCTACCTGTTAATGTACGTGTAGTGGTATAAGGTTTATTAATTCAAATCTGTAATTGACTGGATATTATGAGGTATCAATATCATTACTTACTTTCAATTTTAAAAGTGGTTTCTTTTTAACAATTACTTCTAGATTCCTGTTATCTTCCCAAGTTTGAAGGCCCTTGTAGAAGCTATATTCGTAAATGGTATTATGATGTTGAACGGAAACAGTGTGGCCAGTTTATTTATGGTGGCTGTTTGGGTAACAACAACAAGTTCCAGACCAGAGAAGAATGTGAAGAACTCTGTGTAGTACCAGACACAACTGGTAAGAAATATATTTTTATATAGTTACTTGGTCATTTATAACCAGAATTGCTGAATTTAAAAAAAAACCAATATTTTTCACTGAAATATCAGGAAATTAATATTTTAAAAAATTATTTTTCAGAACAAGAACTTTAACTGAAAAAAAGGGCATGCTAGAGAAGGGGACATGATAACCAAGTAAAATAGTCACTGAATTCTCACCAATGTGTCATGGTTAAAATCTTGACCAATAAGGGGAAACTTATAAATTAAAAGCCATTTCCCTGTGATTCAGATTCCATATAAAACTGGAGGTACCAGGCGATTTGGCCATGGGGATAGGGGCGCATAGCTGCGATCCTGCATGCAGGAGATGGTGGATTCGAACCCCACCGTCGGCAGCTCTTAAAATGGTTTTCCGTGGTTTCCCATTTTCACACCAGACAAATGCTGCGGCTGTATCTTCATTAAGGCCACGCCTGATTCCTTCCCACTCCTACACCTTTCCTATCCCTTCGTCACCATAAAATCTATCTCTGTCATTGCGACATAAAGCAAATTGTTAAAAATACTAGAGGTCCCATGGCTATAACAATTGCTTCTAGATTCCTGTTATCTTCCCAAGATTGAAGGCCCTTGTGAAGGCTAATATCCTACATGGTCATGAAAATCTACAAGGTTATTCTGTATGTTATAAACATAATGGATTTTGATCTCAAGTCAGCATTCCTCATAACTAGGGCAAGAAAATGCAAAATAAAAAATGCCTTTATGACCTAGAAATGGTTTTAAAATGACACAAAATTTGAAAAAAATGACCAATAAATTAATCGTAAGTCACTTATTTATTAATCCTTTAAGAAACAATTAGCTGATTTGAGAGAGAATTTTAATGGATGACAATGCATTAAGTTTAAATTATTTTTGTTACTAACAAAGTACAGTAAATACCACTTTGCACCCCTGGTGAAAAAAAAAAAGAAATATTTTAGAACTGGCATATTCTTCAAATACTCTCCTAGCAAATAGGTGTCATTTAATTAACAAAGAATATTTAAGAAAACAAACTTCAGTGGCTGTTTACAATAAATTCGAATTGAAATGCACAATAAAAACTTTGCTTAGGTTCTCAAATGAAAACGATTGCCTATTGTCTGCGAGTAATGACTTGTACATGGAAAAGCTTCTCTCTACCTCAACTGAAACAATTGGTGCTTACTGAAAACAAGCAATATCTCCTGGATTCAATTCGCAGTCGGTAAGAGAAAACTTTTCACCCGACAATGCTTTGCCAATAGAACACAAAGTTTTATACCCACTGTTCTTTTGCAACACCTTATTCAATTTCATGGATACAACTTCACCCACTTTACCACACACATGATTCAGATCATTCACAACTTTATACACAATTTGCAGCTGCTTCACTAGTGGCACTTGGGATTTTTCTAGAGCACTTATTGCATAAGGAAAGGATCCAAAATTTGTTTTTATGTAGGAAAGTTTACCTGCAATTTCTTTGTCAGCCAAGAGTTCCTGGGCTGTTTTTATTGATCCAGCCTCAGTTTTGTCAAAGGAATCGACCACTTTCTTTACAACTTCAAAGTTCTCGCAGTAATAACAACAAGCCTCAATCCACGTTCCCCATCTAGTCAAAACAGGTGAAAAGGGCAAGGGAATTTCAAGAGCTTCTGTTCTGAATGCTAGAACTCTAGATGGGGCTTTTAAAAACACTTTCTTTATGCACCCAATTAACTTGTCAACTTCAGGAAAATTATGTCGTACCTCATCCGCGGTCCGATGTAACGCATGGGCTAGGCATGTGACATGCACCATTTTCGAGAAGAGCACTTGTAACGAATTTGCAGCCTTTACCATGTAGGGTGCTGCATCTGTTACTAAAAGCAGTACATTGTCATTCCGAATGCCATCGGGCCACAATAGCCTCAAAGACTGGTCAAACAGTTTGCTAATTGTTGACCAGTTAGCTTTGTCCAATTGCTCACAATGTAGTAGAAATGGTTCTCCAGCATTCCCTGCTTCCAGGATGCCTACAATAACGTTGGCTATATATCGTCCCATACTGTCTGTTGTTTCATCTATGCATACCCATATGTTTCCGTCTCCTACCCTTATCCTTATTTCTTGTAACGTTTTGTCATAGCATCTTCCAACGTAGGTTCTTCTTAATGTTCTGGGATCTGGTACAGATTTTCAAGTCTCCTCTTCTAAGAATGTACGCAGCTTTGGATGGTTCAATTTGTTCAGTGGAATATCGGCGCATAAAAATGCTGTACACAGTTTCTCACAAAATGGAGAAAATGTTGAAGGTTCACCCAGTAGTGTCTGGTGTAAGCCACGGTTTCTTTTTATCTTCAAGTCGCTGCACACCACATTTATGTTTTTCTCGCGACACATGTTGTTCAACTGTAAACTTCTTTTCTGCTGAAACTTGTACATCACACACTTTGCAAAATAATATTTTCCCATCAGTGGAAAATATATTTTCTCCATATTGTGTAACAAATTGTTTTAATTTAACAATTGTACTTCCTTTAACTTTGGGCATCTTACAGTACTTGTCAACAAAGAATTCACTCGACTCTCAGCATGCAGGCGACTGACTTCCTTCTTATCTAGCTGAAGATAAGGAGCAATGCCCAGCTTGGGCGAGTCCATTATGCGTCTTACATATAGGGGAAGCAGGTACTGCTTATAGTATGTTTTCTTGGAAGTGCAATCGAGTTGAAAATACTCTTTCCTTGAAAACTAGTGGCAGCAGGGTATGTTGCAAGTCTACGTTCTTTCTTGAGCAAGTTATTTGTCTAAGTTAAACATAATAGACAAGTATTAGAAACACAAATAATATTAATTAAATATCCAAATATAACGAAATATAACACTTCCCAGAAAACAATTAAAAATGCCAAAAATGACCATAAATTGCTCCAAAAATGACCTATCTCTTGTAAACGGCAAAAAATGAAAGAAAATTCCCTAACAAATTGCCCTTCTTAATCAGTCAATTCATGAAACACATGTACATATTGCACCCGCCCCTACCTAACTGGCACCGGCATGAGATCTACAGGGTCGCTAACGGGTCAAGAAGTAAGAAATAAATAGGCGCTGAACTAAAGTAAGCTTAGAGGCGTACAAGGGAGGAGAAGCGGGGCATATAACTAAAAATGAGAACACCTTCGAATTAAAATATTTGACTCACAAACCGGTTTATTGAACCTTAATGATAATGGGAAATGATGCATTAAATTACCCTAATGAATTACATTAACATTTACAAATGCTTGTTGTAGGTTGTTTGTGGACCTCAGTCCGTTATACGTGATAGAAACGAGTACGTTATCGCGAAGCGATGTATCGTGACATATAGCGAATGGAAATTTTATCATAACACTGAGGCTATATTATCACTAACACATAAAACTAACATGCGTCCGACCACACGTCTGAGCAATCCCTATTATAATAAAGACCTAGATTTCCCAATGAAATGGCAAAAAAAACGAAAATACACACATATGATACAACACCTGGGATCGAACCGACCCTCGCTATTCTAGGCATCGTCGAGCTGATGGACAGAACCACCACTGACCTTATGTACAACAACACATGACACAAAAAGAACACATACATGGTACATGATATGCAAGTAAAACACGTAAAAGGCACTGGATCTTCCTTCTGACACTGTAGGCCTCCAATGCCTACGTTGAGCATCGAACTGACAACCTCTTGTGATGAAGGCAGGGTCCTGTAATCCCTATCTAATTATACTCGTACAATTAACAACGATTCATTGGCAAACATTACCATCATCTGCCGGGTCGCGTGTTAATTATTTCACAGCTCTGCCGTGTTAGGTAGATCACATTATTTCGCCGTTCAAAGAAACCAACTTCCCTTTTAACAGCCCCGTCCTATCCTCCTCCGCTTACGGGACATTCAGACAAAAAAATACACGCTGGGCCAAGGCCAGACGGTAGTTCTCCCTCCCCTAGGGGTCAACACTCACATTAACAGGCGTAACATTCCCTTTTAAAAGGAAACTGTAACACATCACTCGGACGCACTTCCACAATAAACTGCGGTCTTAAAATGACTCGCGCAAATCACCTTAAAATAAACACACATCTACCCAGCAGTATCATATCATTCTTGCAACGCGACTCCCGCCCCATAATGGTAATCTTTGCCCGATTGTTATTATCATTATTATTATTATTATTATTATTATTATTATTATTATTATTATTATTATTATTATTATTATTATTATTATTATTATTATCGTCGTTCTACATAGCTTACCCGCTACCTTACTTATACGTGGCCATTGCGCGGAATCTATACAGCAATTACAACACAATTAAGCACTCGCGCGGCAATTAACATCTGATTACTGACTGCTAATTAATCGATGGCCGGCACACGGCTACACTATCGTCACACGGCAATACATGCATTAATTAATTACTTTTCACACGAATCGATGTTTAATACACTTATTATGATCACTTCCTGGCATATTTAATCACAGAATCAATTTAAACCTATCACTCCTTATCTAAGTATTTCAAAGGGTGGAAATTTTGAGGTTGTCACGTTGGCCGCTGGGTCTCGTAGTGACGTGCCTTTGCATACCGCAGTACTTACCGTTTTATATACCATGCACTTATCAAATTAATGAATGCTCTAATAACTACTCTCATTGCACTCCCATAAACTAATTATTACTGGTCTTCTGACGCAAATAAACAACAGAATCTCCCAAGAAAGAAAATAATTGAATGAATCACTATCCTAAGCAAAGCTAAAGTATTATATTCCCTTAATTATTTACACTCGATTACTCAGACCTGTAGTCGGTTTCCTAAGCTAAGAATTAATTACTACGCGCCCATTCCGGCGCTCTATTTCCACAGGACTACATCTTTAAATCCCTTATAGCGTCAGTTTACAATAAATATTCCCATCCCTTCTATGCATGCCAGATATTAGAACTTTGTACTCATCTCTATCACATGGTGGTGATGCCTTTGTCAACTCGGGAAGTCCATCCTGAGTTTACTCCTCCTCCATGGGCACCACGGTGATGATTTCCATTAATATTCCATCTTGAAGTTGCTGAGCCATTGTTTGATGATGTTGGAGCCGCTAACACTTAATCCTGCACAGACACAACGACACTGTTTAAATCACACTCCGGTTAACAGCGTTCAATGTGAACGTCCGGTCACGATCTCCTATGCGACTATGTAAGATTCTTATATTATAGTAATCATAATAAGATGATTTTCCACGTCACGGTTTTCCAAAAAGTTAACACTGGCGTCACTGAGATCAAACTAAACACTGTTTATGCAAATTGGATTATTTCACCTTAAATAGGAATTAATTTCTATTGAACAAAGACTTAACGAAGGCTTAAAAGAGCGTAGCTGCGCCGTCAATGAACCGCAAACCCGGACTGACGCTTGTCCCGTTCTGCAGTAGTTTTTACTAGGGAGCGGTACCCCTTCCCCTAATTTGCGTAGCGCCTATTCCCGGCGTACTCGAGGTAAAATAGTGCGGGCGACCGGTGACCAATATCTAGTTGGTGCGATTTAGACATAACCACTCAATTATCCTTCGGTGAATCTCTTTAAATTAATTAAAATCTGTTCTGCTTCCCCCGCCACACGGGGTGAAGTCCCGATCTCGAGGAGCTGTCGTGAGACTAAACAGATGGCCCCAGTACTTTTCCACGCAGAAACAACACAGTATTCTTTCTTCGGCTGAAAGTTATCACGGAAGAGGACATTAAACACTCTAAATAAATGTCCCAATGACATTTATCCCTTTTAAATCGGGAGATGAGCCCCTAATTAGAGTTTTGTTAATTTTCTATCTCGTAGGTAATTAAGTTGGCCAGTCCGATTCCAAGATGGCTCCTATATTCCGTTTCGAAAAAGTTAGTTTCCCCTCATTCTGTGAGTCTTGAGGAGGGATGTCTTCTCTCGAGTGATGTCACAGGGAATCCCCATTCATAACCCCTCCCGGGTCTAAGTTGGCTTGGCTTCATCTACGGGGCCCCCGCTACACAAAGGATAATACTGCGCAATAAGTCGCAGACAAAGAAATCTCGCAGAATAATTTTGAAATACACAATTTATCTATCTCAATGGTATGAATATTAATTAGTTTCGGTATGACCTCTATTAATGATATGTATATTAATCATTTTCAGCGTTCTTTCATTTTAATAGCATTGCGTGCGTAATTATGGAGATCGATATCAACCAATGGTCCTTGGATCATGCCCCTATCGGGTTCATATTCCCCTCTCCCCGAGAAGAAATGGGTACAGGCACTGGACACATTTCGTCGCTAAATATTCAATTGTCAATATCGATTCACAACTGTTTCCAAACCTTTGCTTTCTGGCGAAGTTCCTGGTTCTCTCTTTCTAAATAATATGCTATCTGACGCAATGCTTCTCTGTAGTTCTCCAGGTACTGACATTCTGGACATTCTTCATCCCCAAGATCTCTCTGTGAAAACAAACTCTCCAAATAATTGACTTCTTCGGCTTCCTCATTTGGTTCCGACTCTTCATCTGACACGTCACGTCGATCTTCTTCTCCGTCTTCCTCATCGTCTTCTTCTTCCGTTGCTCCAAGTTCTTCAGCGTTGTCCACGTCTTCTAAGTTGCCTCCGGACGTATGGTACAACTTCAGATTTGCTGTCACGTTCGGGTAATTAATGTAATTCATCAGTTGTGCCTGGGTGATAATATTTACAAATATTTACATACATAAGATGACCGTCGATAAGTTAGATCTGCCTTCGGTCGTCAGAACATCCTCCTGGATCCTCTGTAATCTCGTCGATTACCTTCATGTTCTTCCGGCTTGAGTCCCCATGTGCTACGAACTCAAGACTTCCACTTCTTCCTGTTACTTGAAATATTGCCAAGGGCTGGCCCTTCTTGCTTCCTCGCTTACGTTTCAATTGCTCTACGTAGCGTTTGGGTTTCAGAACTCGTTCATCTCTCATCTCGTCTCTCCATTTCACATGCTGTAGCTTCGAACCTCTGGTATCCCGACGTCTTCTTCTAAAACATGTCCCTCTTTGACTGGGAAGCCATCCATACTTAACTCGACGCTGCTTGTTGCGTTGTCGTCTCTTGTATCGGCTTGACGATCTCTTCCTTTCTGCTCCGTCCTCAAGTTTCATTTCGTCTTCCATATTCTCCATTTTGAAATGTGGTTCATCCTGAATGTCTAATTTCTTCAGTCCCTCTATTTCTTCGCGAAGTGCGTTAATTTGTTCTTCGTGGATCTCCAATTTCACCATCATTTTCGAGCTTTTCTCTTCGCTCCATTCGTGGATCTGTTTAGCAGTCTCTCCTATTATTTGTCCTGACACTTCCTTCCGTAACCTGGCAAAAGTTAGTTTCGTATCGGACTGCGCTGCTTGCGATACCGACGTAATCTTCTCGTCCAGGGCCTCGATTACCGCCAATGCTTTTTCGGTCCTTTCTTCAACGATCCTGATATTTGTCTGATTGTCCTCGACCTGCTCCCTTATCTCTTCGATCTTCGTGTCGCGGTCATTCGCTCTGGACCTGACCTGTTCCATTTCACCATTCAGCTGATCGATTTTCCCTTTGACATCCACGATTTCGCCATTCACGCGAGTTATGTCTCTCTCGATACTGGTCTCAACCTGATCAAGCCGCTCAACTATTCCCTCGACCTTTATTTCAACAACGGCATTGAGCTGAGAAACCGCGTCTATTTTGTCGCTTAGTTCCTTAGCCCCCTTTTCGCATTGTTGTTGAACCTCCTGAATTTTGTTCATTAAACTACTGCATTTCTCCTCAATCATCTTACTAGTCTCGGTTCGGTTTTCTTCCAATTTAACCTCAAAATGTGTTAGTTTACCGTCAAAGTTCTCTAGTTGTTCTCTGACCTCTGCGCGCCCCTGTTTGCATTCATTTTCAAGCGTCTTAATGTCGTCCTTCACACTGTCCCTGATCCGCGCACTATTCTCCTCCATCTTATTTTCGAGCGTCTTAATATCGTCCTTCACGCTATCCCTAATCTGCGCACTATTCTCATCCATCTTATTTTCAAGTGCCCTACTCTGCGCACTATTCTCATCCATCTTATTTTCAAGTGCCCTACTCCGCGCACTATTCTCATCCATCTTATTTTCAAGTGCCCTACTCCGCGCACTGTTCTCTTCACTACTTTTCTTTAAATCGTCCTTCAACTCCCTAATCTGGTCCATCAAAGCCCGCATGGCTTCACTATCCATGTCGCTATCCTTTGAGATGACAGGACCCCCCTCGCTAACGTCGGCGTCAACAAACCACAACAATATATAATTATTATTTATTTTGAAAGAAAGGATTCCTCTATCCAAACTTTACGTTTTTCCAGCTTCAAATAATCTTTACTTTAATCATCATTGCAAATTAAGCCTCAAATACGGCTATCATTGAAGCTGCCTAACCGCCTAACATCATTAAGGTTCATGAAATTTATATCAGAAGGCAACGGGAAATTTCCGAAAATGATTGTAATATTAGCCCTCAAATTCAGTTAATACAGTTGCCGGTTGACCTGTGATTCTAAAATTGGGCTCGATTTTAAATACCAACACATGTGGTATAGTGCCAGTAAATCAACCCATGCCCTCAGCATTGAGGTCCTTCAAACACACAAAGTCATCAGAATCTCAAACTGAACCCATGAAATCAACCTACTGCCACTCGAAAAAGGAAAAGTAGGCGTGAGGTTACCTCTTCTCATCCACGGTTATACCAACGTAAAATATATTTCCTAATAGCAGGTTGTTTGGTGAAGAAACACACCACTGGCTCATATCCGTGAATAAATATGCACTAAGAAAGAGCCACTATTCACTTCGAACCTCACTTATGGGAAATTCATTTTATTGTTTCCCGGGATTCGAACTAATCCCCTTGACTTTTGGATACGCCCCTGCTTACGCGAATGTCATGGCTCTGCCCATATCATTGGACCATGACTGTGTTCTCATTCATAAAACGATTTAATATTGACATCAAGGTGTCACTTATTCAACTATAATGAACTGGGCCTCGCGTGGAAATGTCAGAAGCAGACACGGGTTACCAAAATAATCGTGCCCACTCCTGGAAGCCGCACCAGTATGCCTTGCCTATTAATCACCACAACACGCCCCTATCTTCGCATTAATGGTATGCGATATGTGGGATAATTATGCGCCTATTAAACATGAAAATTCGTCCATTAAACCGTAAAACATGTCCCACCTGGAGCATCATTTTATATAGCCACATATTAGATGTCATTTTATATGGCGCTACATTTCCTACATTTGGGTAGCCCTTATTTACGGACATATCGAGCCCCCACAGTTCACTTACGCCCTTTTATCTGGCATCACGTTGGACGTGCCATTTTGTATATGTGCGCGTCACGTGGAAATGTCAGATAATATAAATATACGCGCCTATTTATATACGCACCACGATGGAAGCGCCATTTTGTATATGGCGCAACGTGTACAAGTCACGTAGAATAAATATACGCGCCTATTTAACAGTAAAACACGTCCCACATTGGGCCGCATTTTGTATATGGCGCAACGTGTACAATTATCCTCCTCGCTATCGTGACTTAGGCCCCACTTTGGACGCGCCATTTTGTATATGCACCCGCCCCTACCTAACTGGCACCGGCATGAGATCTACAGGGTCGCTAACGGGTCAAGAAGTAAGAAATAAATAGGCGCTGAACTAAAGTAAGCTTAGAGGCGTACAAGGGAGGAGAAGCGGGGCATATAACTAAAAATGAGAACACCTTCGAATTAAAATATTTGACTCACAAACCGGTTTATTGAACCTTAATGATAATGGGAAATGATGCATTAAATTACCCTAATGAATTACATTAACATTTACAAATGCTTGTTGTAGGTTGTTTGTGGACCTCAGTCCGTTATACGTGATAGAAACGAGTACGTTATCGCGAAGCGATGTATCGTGACATATAGCGAATGGAAATTTTATCATAACACTGAGGCTATATTATCACTAACACATAAAACTAACATGCGTCCGACCACACGTCTGAGCAATCCCTATTATAATAAAGACCTAGATTTCCCAATGAAATGGCAAAAAAAACGAAAATACACACATATGATACAACACCTGGGATCGAACCGACCCTCGCTATTCTAGGCATCGTCGAGCTGATGGACAGAACCACCACTGACCTTATGTACAACAACACATGACACAAAAAGAACACATACATGGTACATGATATGCAAGTAAAACACGTAAAAGGCACTGGATCTTCCTTCTGACACTGTAGGCCTCCAATGCCTACGTTGAGCATCGAACTGACAACCTCTTGTGATGAAGGCAGGGTCCTGTAATCCCTATCTAATTATACTCGTACAATTAACAACGATTCATTGGCAAACATTACCATCATCTGCCGGGTCGCGTGTTAATTATTTCACAGCTCTGCCGTGTTAGGTAGATCACATTATTTCGCCGTTCAAAGAAACCAACTTCCCTTTTAACAGCCCCGTCCTATCCTCCTCCGCTTACGGGACATTCAGACAAAAAAATACACGCTGGGCCAAGGCCAGACGGTAGTTCTCCCTCCCCTAGGGGTCAACACTCACATTAACAGGCGTAACATTCCCTTTTAAAAGGAAACTGTAACACATCACTCGGACGCACTTCCACAATAAACTGCGGTCTTAAAATGACTCGCGCAAATCACCTTAAAATAAACACACATCTACCCAGCAGTATCATATCATTCTTGCAACGCGACTCCCGCCCCATAATGGTAATCTTTGCCCGATTGTTATTATCATTATTATTATTATTATTATTATTATTATTATTATTATTATTATTATTATTATTATTATTATTATCGTCGTTCTACATAGCTTACCCGCTACCTTACTTATACGTGGCCATTGCGCGGAATCTATACAGCAATTACAACACAATTAAGCACTCGCGCGGCAATTAACATCTGATTACTGACTGCTAATTAATCGATGGCCGGCACACGGCTACACTATCGTCACACGGCAATACATGCATTAATTAATTACTTTTCACACGAATCGATGTTTAATACACTTATTATGATCACTTCCTGGCATATTTAATCACAGAATCAATTTAAACCTATCACTCCTTATCTAAGTATTTCAAAGGGTGGAAATTTTGAGGTTGTCACGTTGGCCGCTGGGTCTCGTAGTGACGTGCCTTTGCATACCGCAGTACTTACCGTTTTATATACCATGCACTTATCAAATTAATGAATGCTCTAATAACTACTCTCATTGCACTCCCATAAACTAATTATTACTGGTCTTCTGACGCAAATAAACAACAGAATCTCCCAAGAAAGAAAATAATTGAATGAATCACTATCCTAAGCAAAGCTAAAGTATTATATTCCCTTAATTATTTACACTCGATTACTCAGACCTGTAGTCGGTTTCCTAAGCTAAGAATTAATTACTACGCGCCCATTCCGGCGCTCTATTTCCACAGGACTACATCTTTAAATCCCTTATAGCGTCAGTTTACAATAAATATTCCCATCCCTTCTATGCATGCCAGATATTAGAACTTTGTACTCATCTCTATCACATGGTGGTGATGCCTTTGTCAACTCGGGAAGTCCATCCTGAGTTTACTCCTCCTCCATGGGCACCACGGTGATGATTTCCATTAATATTCCATCTTGAAGTTGCTGAGCCATTGTTTGATGATGTTGGAGCCGCTAACACTTAATCCTGCACAGACACAACGACACTGTTTAAATCACACTCCGGTTAACAGCGTTCAATGTGAACGTCCGGTCACGATCTCCTATGCGACTATGTAAGATTCTTATATTATAGTAATCATAATAAGATGATTTTCCACGTCACGGTTTTCCAAAAAGTTAACACTGGCGTCACTGAGATCAAACTAAACACTGTTTATGCAAATTGGATTATTTCACCTTAAATAGGAATTAATTTCTATTGAACAAAGACTTAACGAAGGCTTAAAAGAGCGTAGCTGCGCCGTCAATGAACCGCAAACCCGGACTGACGCTTGTCCCGTTCTGCAGTAGTTTTTACTAGGGAGCGGTACCCCTTCCCCTAATTTGCGTAGCGCCTATTCCCGGCGTACTCGAGGTAAAATAGTGCGGGCGACCGGTGACCAATATCTAGTTGGTGCGATTTAGACATAACCACTCAATTATCCTTCGGTGAATCTCTTTAAATTAATTAAAATCTGTTCTGCTTCCCCCGCCACACGGGGTGAAGTCCCGATCTCGAGGAGCTGTCGTGAGACTAAACAGATGGCCCCAGTACTTTTCCACGCAGAAACAACACAGTATTCTTTCTTCGGCTGAAAGTTATCACGGAAGAGGACATTAAACACTCTAAATAAATGTCCCAATGACATTTATCCCTTTTAAATCGGGAGATGAGCCCCTAATTAGAGTTTTGTTAATTTTCTATCTCGTAGGTAATTAAGTTGGCCAGTCCGATTCCAAGATGGCTCCTATATTCCGTTTCGAAAAAGTTAGTTTCCCCTCATTCTGTGAGTCTTGAGGAGGGATGTCTTCTCTCGAGTGATGTCACAGGGAATCCCCATTCATAACCCCTCCCGGGTCTAAGTTGGCTTGGCTTCATCTACGGGGCCCCCGCTACACAAAGGATAATACTGCGCAATAAGTCGCAGACAAAGAAATCTCGCAGAATAATTTTGAAATACACAATTTATCTATCTCAATGGTATGAATATTAATTAGTTTCGGTATGACCTCTATTAATGATATGTATATTAATCATTTTCAGCGTTCTTTCATTTTAATAGCATTGCGTGCGTAATTATGGAGATCGATATCAACCAATGGTCCTTGGATCATGCCCCTATCGGGTTCAATATACTCAAGCTATATTTTGGCCTTCGTAAAAAAAAAAGATGCAAAATCATCAAATGCCTTGCCCTACTCACAACATTTATCTTTCCAAAATAAGGTGAAATTTCTAATTGGAAATTTCTTTTATATAGTTAATTTCTAAATGGAAATTTCGTTGAGAAAAATTGATATAAATTATAGTATGAAAAAGTAGAATACAAGTAAATAAGAATTTGGGAAATAAGCCAATTATAGCTCTAAAAGAACTAATTACAAAACGTTCTCACTCACTCCCGTGAATCTATTCTCCAAATAAAATACACAAAATATATACATGCTAAAATGGACAATCTCTCGAATCAAGTCACTTGAATCAAAATACCCGAAATGTTTTCCCCGAATCAGTAATCCTAAAAGGCAGAAAGCCCTGAAGAATCCAAAACCCCTAACAGTTCCAAGACCGAAACTAACAACTTATTCCATTGCTACACATCCACACATTTGGAATATGTACATTCAAATTACTCGTTCATATGGTAAGTAACAGTCTCCCAATAATCGAAGTATATGCCCCACAGGCAGGAAGTAATGATGACGAAAACCAAGAGTTCGTTGAAAATTTGGAGGACCATGTACAAGAGGATAATATTATGACAATAGGGGATCTAAATGCCCACGTTGGAGTAGATAAAACATGCTATGAAGAGGTATGGGGCCTTTTGGATATGGGGAAGGAATGCTGAAGGCGAGAATGTCCTAGCATTCTGTATCAGTAATAAAAAAATAAAAAACACCTTGTTCAGGAAACAAGACAGCCATAAAATAACCAGATACAGCTGGGATGGAAGAACTAAAACTGTCATTGATTATGTAATAAGAGATATAAAAAGTGGAGAAGGCGTGAGAGATGTAAAAGTTATTCCCAGTGAATTTTCAGACAGCATTCACAGGCTACAAATAGTGGACTTGAACTATAACGTTGTGCGAGCACCAAGTACACAGAAAATACCAAGAATAAAAGATTGGAAATTGAAAGATGAGGAAAATAAAAAAGATTTTCAAGAGCTATTCTATATATATAAAAGTGAAACTGTGTGCTTGTGTGTCTCACATGGACTCAAAATTTATCGGACCGATTTCGCCAAAAATTTTACAATTTGTTCTTATTAACCAGAGAGGGTTTAGGAAGTAGTCTGAATGAAATCCGATGGGTAGTTCTTTTACTAGTAATTTGACGTACTTAAATTAATTGCAAAACCGCACCAAGATTATATACATGATGGACAGATTGCCGCTAGGCGACAACAACTTACTCTGTATATTGATAGTCCGGCAAGGAATTTTGTACACAGAGAGATGGGAACACGCCGCCATGTTTTATGAAATATCTTTCTTTCTAGAAGGTTCATGACCGTGCCCTTTATTTACAAACATCAATCCAACAAGCCGTGATCGAGATGTTCTTTCATGTCAAAGGCCTAGGTTTGATAGGTCTGCTAAGTTTGAAGAATGTAGCTGTGCATTAGATGTGAAGAAATATTTAAGATACTGTCAAAATGGAATATCAGCAGTGGAATGACACGAGTTATCACCCACTCCTAATGAAAAGTAGCTGGAGTTTTGGGAGCGGAGCAAGGGAGAGTCTATACAGTATAATATAAAAATAAAAGTATGTAGGCTATGAGTATAATGTCAACATCTTTTCGTAAACCACTGGAGCAATTCCAACCAAACTTGGTACACTTACGATTTACTATCTGGAGGCAAACAATAGCACCCCTATAGATAGGAGTGAGTAGGGGGTAGTATATAAAAATAATCGAATATACAGTTTCCAGGGTCGCTGAGACGAACAGAGACACTTTGGATGTTTTTCGTCCAAGTTCAGCCCCATAGTCATAGGGTATGAAAAATGTTCAAAAAATGACCAAGATTATGGACATATATGCTCCAGCATATCTCTCTACTAAACTTGGTAAAAATGTGACTTACTATCTGGAAAAAAATTACTGTGGGTGTATGACACTCCTAGAACCCTTAGGAGATGGGATAAAGTGTAAAAATAATCGAAAACGACCAATGTTAATATCGAATCCATAGTTTTTGCGGTCAGTGAGATGTACTGTGACACTATGGATGCCGTTTAAGTCAATGTTCAGCCGCAATCGCCATAGAGGAGGAGAAGTGTTAAAAAGAAAATATCCAAAAATGACCGAGATTATGGACTTATGCATGTGTATGTTCAAGCATAGCTGTCAAACTTGGCACACTATCTGAAAAAATACTCTGGCGGCAGGACACCTTTAGCACCCCCTAGGAGTGGAGGACAAACAGGGTGAAATATAAAAATAATACCAAACGACCATATTAATATAGACTCCATAGTTTTCGGGGCCACTAATTTGAAGAGTGACACACCGGATGCCGTTTAAGTCCAAATTTAGTTCCTATCGGCATAGGGCGTGGGAAGGGGTGAAAAAGTAAAATGTCGAAATGACAGAGAATACGGATGAACGTGTGTCTATTCAAGCATAGCTTAAAGTAACTTGATACGCATACAATTTACTGTCTGAAGAAATTACTGTACGGGTATTAAACCCGTAGCACACCTAAAGGAATGGTGTGAAATGTAAAAATATTCCAAAATGACCGATATTAGTATCGAATCCATAGTTTTAGAGGTGGCTGAGATGAACTGTAACACTCTGGATGCCATTTAAGGCAAAGTCCATTCCCAATAGGGACGGGGGTTAGGAGGGGTGAAAACGAATGTCAGAAACGACCAAGATTATAGATAATAGAAAATGGCCATTATTAATGCAGAATCCATAGACACTGAGATGAACATTGGCAATCCGGTTGTCGTTTAAGTCCATGTTCAGTCCACATCTGCATGAGGGTTGAGAAGAGGTGAAAGATAAAATATCCAAAATTACCGAGATAACGGATATACAGTAAGTATGTATGTTCAAGGATAGACTCAACTAAAATTGGTACACTTATCAATTGCTATCTGAAAAATTACTGTGTGTGTAAAACATACTAATCACCCTTACGAGATGGGTGAAATGAAAAAAAATCCTAAGAGACACAGCCTCCGTTGGGACTGGGGCTTAGGTGGGGTGAAAAGTAAATGGTCTAAAGTGACCGATATTAGTGTTGAATCCACAGTTTTTGGGGGTCGCAAGGCTGATTGGTGACAGTCTTAACAACAGATTGTATCGTGTACACCAGGGCTGTCCAACGTTCGTTTCTATGCGAGCACATTCACATGATAACTATGGGTATGCGGGCGCCAGGTACGATTCCATTAATTCGACTACTGTTATCGGTACTACAACGACTAAATAATCATAATAATAATAATAATAATAATAATAATAATAATAATAATAATAATAATAATAATAATAATAATAATAATAATAATAAATCTAGAATTAAAAATTATATGAAAATATATTTAATCACATAATTAATGTGAAATCTGGCACTGCATGCTCGCTGTAAGTTGAGGAAAGTCTGGTGTGTAACTGGAACTGGCTGCTCTTAACGCGTCATCCAGGTGTGAGTCTGTCAGGCAGGATCGGTATTTGTTTTTTATTATGTTCATAGTCGAAAACGCGACTTCACAAAGACAGGTTGAACCAAAACAAGATTGCATCTTCAGAGCAACACTGCGGGTAATGGGATATTTTTTACCGTCCACCAGAGTCCAGAAATTGCCTCATGTTGCGTAGGAGGATTTCAAAGAAAGGTCTGACTGAAGGCTCAAAATTTCCATTTCTAATTCTTCAGGATTATAATTTTCGAATATTTCACACACCCTCTCTCCAAGTTCAACAAACGTCAACAGAAGCGAAGGGATTATTGACAAACATGACCACTGGTTCAAGCATTGAAAACTGGCAAACCTGCTACCAAATTCGGACCCAAGAGTTTCAAGATGTTTAGCAAGAGATGAAAAATCACGCTTGCCGCCATTTAAGCTTACTGTATCTGCCATAGAATTCAAATTTGGAAAATGTGAAAGGGAATTTCTATTTAAATGGACAATCCATACCTTAAATTTCTTTTCAAATGCATTGAAAATACTTATCATACCTGAAATATTATGATCATTTCCTTGCAGTTCGAGATTTAACTCATTTAATTTTTAGGTGATGGCTGCCAAGAATGCTAATTCGATTAGCCAAGATATATCATCAAGTTCGTGATAATATTTCCCAGGAGCTGATTTCATAAAGTCTCGTATCTCATCCAACAGGCAGCAAAACCGTTCGAGTATTTTCCCCCTACTAAGCAACCTTACGTATGTACGGTATGAAGGATGACGTCACCACACTCCGAATCTGACATACTTAAAATATTTCTGAACAATCGATGGCGAGTAGATGAAGATCTTATATAATTCACGACATGAGTTACAATTTTCATGACATGATGGAACTTTAAAACATTTGCGCATAAAGCTTCTTGATGAATAATACAATGATAAGAAAGAAATTTTGGAAATGGTTCATCCTTAGCGCAAAGGGAAAGAAATCCATTATTTCTACCAGTCATAGACGGTGCCCGATCTGTTGTTATAGTGACAAGCTTTGACAGTGGTAAGTTACTCTCTTTGGTGAATTTAACGAAAGCATTAAATATGTCTTCTCCCCTAGTACGTCCATGAAGTGGCAATAGCTTGACAAAGTCTTCCTTTATTGTAAAATCAATAAAAACCTTTCTAGCAAATATACATAACTCAGCAGTGTCAGACATATCAGCACTTTCATCAAACTGGAGTGAAAAATGTTCACACGATTTCAAATCCTGATGTAATTGAGATTCCATATTATTAGAAATCTGTTCAACCCGCCTAGCAACAGTTTGGTGAGACAACTGAAGTCATTTGATTGAAGATATCAATTCAGATTTATCTTTGGGAGATTCGAACAGAGATTCAGCGGCATTTGGCATAGCTTCTTTCACTACTTCCCCAACACTGAAAGCTTTTATCCTTTTAGCCAGAACGTAATAAACTTTGTAAGAAGCTATTGTCACGTTACGCGTTTGCTGAACTGGCTTCTTAAACGCACCTTGTTGCAATGCTAATTTAAATTTAATGTCTTTCACTTTGTGTTTTCTTAGTTCACAATTAACAGGAAATTCACTGTAAATTTTTTTGTGATTAGTCAAAAAATGTCGCTGTACAATACTTCTTTTAGGAACAGACACGCCAGCATTACACAATAAACATACAGACTTTCCTTTGTTTTCAATAAAGCAATACTGGTCCTCCCATTCACTGTTAAAGTTATAATTTCTTTGCCTTTTAGCCATGTTAAGAAGAGTTATGTTTTATGAAATATAACTGATTATAATCTGAATAATTTAAAGTTTAAATAGTAATGAAAAATAGCACACGAAACATGTTGAATGTACAACTAATCACAACACAAGACACTGAAAACGTATTCCATAAGCCCTGCATAAACTCACAAGTAATACTAAATGTTCGCCTGAAAGCTAGGAACTGGGAATATTCCAATTGCAAGACCTTCATAAATTGTTTGTTCATTGCTTACGGCACAGCTTTGTTGGGCTTAAAGTTACTTTGTGGGCAAATTGGGTGTCCCATTGTCGTCCTGGTGAAACTCTGTCATGGTAGGTAGTTTATGGCATTGCAATCAAGTGAATCATAAGGAAGCGGTTCTGTTTGGCAGAATAAATATGCGGCTATATTTGGCTCCGTGTGTAGAGAGGGCCTTATACCTGGCGCTAGCCCCCCCCACCCCCACCCCACAGTGAGAGGTTTGTGGAGGATTTCCCTTTGTCGCAATTACATGCCGAATATCTCTTTTTCTGAACCTTTCTTCTATCCTTTCACTAATTGCGGACACGAGTCAGTTAGGCCTAGATCACATTTATGGCTTACTCAAAGCTCTTTGTGTTTTTGGAGGTACGGATATAACAAATTTGCTGACTTTGAGGACGGTATTTTTAAGAGAAAATTAAGAATATTTATTGAAATGCAAAAGTATTGTTTTCAAATATTAAGTAAAATTTAATTTGGAAAATAATTGCGAAGGGCGCCATAAAAGGGCGCCGCGTTGGACAGGGCTGGTGTACACCATATCGACAGCGCGACGTGTAAATACATTTTAAAAAATTAAATCAAGTATTTCCCAGTCAATTCTGGCTTCCACGAAGACAATGTTTAAGTCGAAAGTGAAACGCGAAAACGAACGCATTAAATAACTCTAAAACTACATAATAGATCGCAAAATATCAATCGTCATCTCAATAAAGAATTATACAAAAAATCATTTCACACATAATTAACAATACAAATCCTAAAGGTAAACATTCAAAAACTTCCCGGCCAACTCCACATACTAGAGCTAGTAAAGTATACATTTGAACAGCTTGGAAGTTTTCCTCAAAGGAAAGAGTGTCAAGGTGTTGCGATTAGCATTCACATACATACAGAGAAATTAAGGAAGAAAATAGTACAGTTAAGAAAAGCCGACATTAATTGAAAATAAGATAATAACTCAAGACAGCTGTATAGGACATGTATGTAAATATCAAGTGTATGTATTGGAAAATGAAATGTCATTCACTAAATTGTGATGATATTAGTTATGGAGAAATTTAGGTGCAGGGATTCGTAAGTAAACAGATAAGAAGATGACATGTGCTGTTATTACTTAAGCCTAAATAGGCAGAGAATAGGCAATAAACTAAAGCAGAAAATAGAAGTAGAATAGAAATACAGTAAACATTATGGCAACTGCCAGAAACAAATTACAGTGTGAAATAACGGGCTACACTCCGTGGGACTGCTGAAATATTAACAGCCTCCCTTAGTGCTATTCGAAAACAATATTGTAACCTCCAACGGTATTTCGCTGATATCCCACAGAATGGCAGCTTAACGTCTCTCTCGCCTTCTACCCAAGGAACGGTTTACAGGAATGATGACGAAAATGGCATAACGTTACATCCCTGCCGGCAAGCAGACTGAGACTTTGCCATGGTAACCGGTAAGTTCGTTGTCGTTTTGTCGGTCACTCAGTGCAGAGAATGAACGCCCCAGAGAGTAGAAATTTTCTCCGTCATTTGAAGTAAGCAAAATTACGTACATAATAAAATTTGCTTAAATTGAAGGGACGTTTCAAATATAGTCCACGGACTTTTATAAAAAATCGGTAGTATAAGAGAAAATTGAAGACAGCTGTCCTGGTTTACGCATAAACCCCCAGTGTATTCAGTGATTTTAAATCATATGCATATCTAAACCTTCCGCCGGATGAGTAGACTCTAAGTATACAGTTTGGTAGAGATCTATCTAGCCGTTTCGCCGTGATGGTGGAGCAGACGGACAGACGGACAAACAGACACGAAAGCATAAATCCACTGATACGGTCTTGAGTTGACCTTGTAACGTCGGGCGTCATTTCGAACGTTATCATTCTTTACCCGATACTTCCATTTCGAACTCGTAGTTGGGCTGCCTAATCAGATGAAATGGGGTCGCTCAGCGGATACCTCAGTGTTTTCAAATGCCAAGTAAGACTTGAAATCTTACTTCAAGTTACGCTTAACGTGAGTACGAAGAGATTAACAACTCACGGGTGACGCCTATAGAAACTCATGACATAATAGTAAAACCGTCAACCAATTTTTTTAAATCAGAGTATTTTACTACGTAAGAACTGGTCATGACTAAATGGAGTACTTAATTAATCAACAATTCACTTAGTTAAGCAATTAACTTACCAACTAGGCTATAATGAAAGAATTCATGACACATAAAATTGTAGAAAAATAGACAAGATATTTATTGACTAAATATTGGACTATTAAATTGGAATTTTATCCAAGGCATTACTTGTAATTGCGTATTAACAAGTGTGGATTGTGAGTCAGCGCTGTCTCGTAGAAAGAAAAACAATATCTAGTATTAAACTATGTAGATCAGTTCCATCATGAAATAAAAATTGAGTATGTACATATTTACAATCGATCACTGGACATCTAAGGTCCATACTGAAGTTAAGTCATAGATACAACACCAACATAATCAAGTTGTTACGAGAGCTCAATTGCTTTAAGACTAATTAAACAAGTCTGAATAAAACACACGGTTAAGCTGAGGTGTATATAAAGTCCACTAATAAGCTCAAACTTGAAATTGAACCAAATTATAACTTTAAATTGCAGGAGTGAACTGTATATCACGGTTATTTAATCGCCAATCATATTAGAATTGAGCGTTGAGAATATTAAATAGTAAATTGTAGCTGATACTCAGTAAATGACGAGTCACTAATAAGTAAATCCATATAAGTAAACTCGAATAGGTAAATCTAGATGCGTAAATTTAAATGCATAAATCCATATGAATAAATCCGAACTCATGCTTAATTACTACTTTCACGTTGTGCATGGATAACCACTTACGGACTAAGGCATTTGTTCCTAGTGCCTGTTAAATTTGGCTCCTACTCTAACATTTCCCTAGATGTTGTACGTTGAGAAAATGCAAGTTCAAGCAGAGTATACGTTAATCTATTCAGCTATCTAACTAACTTCAACACAACCTTTGGCTGTCATGCACATGTCTTTTAGGCTCAATGTCCCTTTCCTTCGTTATATTCCATAACATTCTACTTCAATGCAAGCTATTTTATTCGTACGCGCAGTTACAATGCAAGCGCTATGTCGTTGTATTCAGAAACATAATATCATATTTATCGGTGTCGTGAATGCATTTGGTCAAAACACAGCTATAAAACGTATCGTAGTATTCCGATATTCATTACATCACATCTAAAGTTGACATAAGATCCCGTCACAAGCATAATTCTACAATAGTAAATTCTATTCATACCTTGGCTTAGGTCAATCCTGCGGTGTGAGCAATCTCACGTATACGAATCTAAAGAATGTAGCGTGGCATATCTTAAACTGCAGGCACTTAATGGCCCTTACGTAGTGCGTATAAAACTCCTCATATCACTATATAACTCATACTTTTCCTCAAGTTAGCACAATTGTAACCTTATTTCAACATTCATATAATATCTTAACATCGTAGCCTCAATATAAACTCGTCGCGTTCCCATATACATGACCATGTCAAAGCTACCATACTATGTTTCTTAAAACAACATTTTAAAATTGCTATATCTCATAACCTATGATTGAGTTCAATGCCATTATTGCGAAGCAAAATAATGCATGATTCCATATGTTTATTTTACACCGCGCGCAACCAATCGTGACGTCGACTTGTAGCATTACCAATACGAAATCTCTGTAATCTGCCAGTATGTCATTACAATCAGCTGTTTCCAAAATTCTTTTCCAAACCTGTCGCTACATACGTGTATTTTGACCGATATACGATGACGTATATATCCAACACATTAGGATCTTATGCTATATTGCTAGATCATGTAACTACGGACTTAAGTATCTCACACTTCATTGGTAACATTCACTTGCATTTCTTATATATCGGTTTATATTTAACTCATCGGCACATGCCTAAGGCACATGTGTAGGCAAACCAAAAATTATGCGATTAAGTATTGTAAATGACTTAGCTCGCTCATGGTTGGTCCTGGTCCAGCTGTTCTGCTCCCAAATGGATGTAGTTGGGTCTGCGGTCAGGTCAAGGGTTGGTCATCTGGCTCATCATCTGCTTCCTCATCACGGGATTCCTGTCTGGTTTCCCGTTGCCTTCTTCATCATGGGTTGGTCGAATGGTTTCCCGTCGCCTTCCTCATCATGGGCTGGTCGAATGGTTTCCCGTCGCCTTCCTCATCATGGGTTGGTCGAATGGTTTCCCGTCGCCTTCCTCATCATGGCTCGGTCGTATAGCAAGATGTACTGGTCTCCAGCTTGGTCCATCATGTATATTTAGCACATCATCCTCATGGTATTCTTGTCAGCAACTAAAATAAGGATTATAGTGCAGTGAACAGCCATTATATACTGTAATTCCTTTTGAAGTTTGTAATCCTTAGATTTATTATTTCCTTTGTGGCTCACCGACGTATATCTTCGATCTCGTTGGTGTTGATTTCAGTGAATCTATTTCTGTCGGCCGCTTCTTGTAGATCTTGGGAAAATTTTTTATTCTGATTCAATAAATCGAGATGTATCTCTTCTTGTATGAGATCCTTTTATTTTAGATGCCAGCTTGGTCTCCCTTTGCAGAGTGTAGATCAACTGCGCGCTTTATCCACCCACGCGTCTCTCGTGGTATTTAGCTGATTCCTATTTTTTAATATCTCTAATCAACTCTGCTTATTTTTCGATGAAATGACTTGTTTTCTTCTCGTTTCCGACGCTTTTTTCCTTTAGTATAGCTTCTGATCCTTTCTTCTTCCTTAAAAATTATACCGCGGTCGGTAGTTCCGTCTTCACTCGCCGTTGAGAAAAATTAAGATGGAGTTTTCTTAACAATCCCAAGTTTTCTACTTTTTTTCGTAAAACAATACAGTATACAGTCCACTGTCCGTTTCACTCTCAATATTCGAGCGTTCCATGACGTGTATGGCCTTCTATATCACCGCAACTGGTGTCTATTCTTTGCTTCCTATAGATCAAATGGGCCATACCTTTACTCGGCGCCATTTTGAAAACTGTCGCGGAGGTGTGAACGGGCAGAACCTTGAATGGAAAAATATCTCAAAACTTGGCAAAATAAACGAAATTACAGACAGCGGACCTGATTCAACTTAATTTGCATAGAAAAATGCGCTATAATTCCGCCATCGTTTTATTTATTAACCTAACATTTTCAACATTTTTAGCAATTGTTAATTTTTGGAAGTAACGATGACTGATGAAAGAGTAGGGATGTTTGATTTAGTTTCCAATGTGGAACGGTCACGTAGCCATCTCATTGCTTTGCAGAAGTACTTTTGGCCTAATTCAATCCCTTACTGAGCCTATATATAAAGAGCCGATATATAAAGAGAGATAGGAGTTTGTTTGTATGTAACGGGTAAATCGTAAACTACTGGACCGATTTTATAATTGAGTACTAGACTGCGAGAGGGGGATAACCCACACAGGCATGGAACTGAGATATTTTGAGTTTTGCGTTTGTCTATTGCATGAAACTGAACATATTAACAGCCACACTTTTGTTCATAAGCCATTATTTATAGTAAAAAAATATAGGAACATTAAAATCGTCTTCTAATATCCATTATTAAACTGAAAAATCTCAACTACAAATAACCAAATCTGAAAAATAAAATGTTAAAAATCCCTTACTTTTACAACAGTCGAATTTCTTGTTACATTTAAGGTTTACTCATTTTTTTGCAAGTCGTTTTACGTCGCACCGACACAGATAGGTCTTATGGCGACGATGGGACAGGAAAGGGCTATAAATGGGAAGGAAGTGCCCGTGGCCTTAATTAAGGTACAGTCTCAGCACTTGCTTGGTGTGAAAACGGGAAACCACGGAAAATCATCTTCAGGGCTGCCGACAGTGGGGTTCGAACCCACTATCTCACTGGCCACACTTAAGCGACTGCAGATATCGAGCTCGGTTTAAGGTTTACTAATAGTGTCTAGGGTTTAAGTCATACCGACTCTAAGCTACATTTCACAGTCTGCCATGATGTGAACAGTAAAACATATGACAGCAAACGTGTGTGTGTTGGGCTACCACTAGCTGAGGTAATGTTACTGCGTGTCTTAGCTCCCTCTCGCACTGCAAGATTTTATTTTATTTTATGCTTTTTGTTCGGGGCGTCGATCTATGAAGATCTTTTGCCCCTCCTTGGACCATATGTGAGGAACCTGCGTGTATTATGTAAATGGCGGAAGTGCAAAGTGTTGACTGTGAGGAAAGGAACGTTAAGGAGGACACAAACTCCCAGTCCCCAGGCCAGGGATATTAATCATTTACAATTAAAAAACCCTACCCGGCCGGAAATCGAACCCGAGGCCGCGGGGTGACAGGCGGACACGTTGCCCCCTACACCGCGTGACCGGACCACTGCAAGATTGCTATTCAGAGACATTCCAAAATCTTTCCTTTGTACAGTGGGCGAGTAAAAGTGGATAAAAGTTATTCATATATTAAAGTAAGGTAAAGGTGTATTCTGCCCAAAGGCAGGTCCGAACCTCCGCAGAGGTGTGCCTGAGCCGGAGTTTGCGTACGGAGGGTGGCCAGTTCCTTTCTGCTTCTCCATTGCCTTACCCCCTCCAACAGCGCGTGCCAACCCATCCAAATCTTGACCACGCCCAATGTCTCTTAACTTCGGAGATCTCACGGGATCTGGTGTTTCAACACGGCTACGGCCGTTGGCATTTATATAATGCGGGATAATAAATATATAATAGTAATATCCATATACTGTATGTCTATAACTCATCTTTTAACAATTTGTGGATTTTTTAAATTACGAGCTTCGTCCGTGGGTCATTTGGTTATCAATAATATACAATAATATCAATGTTACAGAAAACAGAAAGAAAAAGAGGGACAACAAGTTAAAAGACATAAAATAACAGAAAGGACCTAGAACAGAGCCAAAAAGAAATCAAAGCACACTTGAAATAAAGACACTTGTTTCTTCAGTTTATACCAGTTTTTGTCAAGTATGTTGCAATTGCACTGTGCACACGTAAGCGTCCATTTGCCAGTAATAGCTGAATGTGTGTGGGTAAAGTAACCCGAAGGTACACAAGAGTAGCGAACAATTCTCCGCGAAAGGATACAGTTCTACTGCACTCGAAGATGATGTGGTTCACATCTCCCATGTTTCTTGCGCTACATGGACATTGTGCTGATTGGAGGACTCCAATCCTATTGAGGTGAGCGGGCATTGAAGCATGGTTAAATCTCATCCGAATAATGGTAGTTGCTTGGCCTCTGGCCCATCTGACGTCTTGATATCATGGTTTGTGTGGGATAGCTGACTGAATGCAGACATAGTATCGTCCTTTGTGTTGAGTAGTCCTGTTCCGCAGAGCTGCCCGTTCAACATATGTTTTCCTTATGCTAGTTACATACAAGTTAGTACAAGTGAGGCGTAATGAAAGAAACAAGCCAGTGTGTGTACCTTGTTTGGCCAGACTATCAACCAGATCATTATATGGAAGTCCTGAGTGCCTTTTCACCCCCCAAAAAATGACACACATTTTCCACGCGATTACATGACACGATAATTCTACTATTTCATAGATGTAGGAGTGTATTCGTATGTTTCCTCGAGGATGTCCCTATTTCCTAATTGCACTATGAGAATCGGAAGTGATAAGTATCTTATGAACATTTCTTGACTGTGAGTAATACAGTGTCTCCCGGATGGCGACAAGTTCAGCAGTGTAGATAGGTGCTTGAACGGGAATAAAAAAAACATGTTCCTGTGTTTGCACGCAAAAATATTCAAAACTAACTGAATCTGTAAACTTTTCACCGTCAGTATAAATGTGGATGTATTCTGACCAGGCAGATTCAATAAAATCAATAACGTATTTATTTGGAGCAGGTTTTTCTGGTAGGTACCTCGGGACATAATATGTGGGAGCTGGAGATATCGAGCAGGCGTAGTTAAACTGAAATGCTGGAATTGTGTGAGACTTCAATGTCAAGGGTATACAGAATATTCTAGGAGAGGAGATCAAAATAGAATTTGGTTGATTGGGTAAAACTGGATTCCACGGAATTTATTGTTTGTTTTCCATGATGTTCTCCATACTGGTTATACAGAAGGTGTAACCTGTTCAATAATGGATGATCCTCCAGAGTAGAACCTTGAAGGAGAAATTTTGTTGCCAGTAGTTTCCTTCTCAAATTCAGGGGTAATTCATGAGCTTCGACCTGTAGAGCATTTGTAGGCGTTGATGACATAGCACCAAGACATACTCTGAGAGCACGAAATTGCAGGACATTCAAGTTTCTCCAGAACATACCTCGGAAGGTTACTGTACGAATACTGTCATAGTCAATAATGGTCCGTATCAAGGAGCGGTAAAGAATTAGCAATGAGGCGGGATCAGCGCCCCACCAAGTGCGGGTTAAGAAACGAAGGACGTTCAGTGCACGCAGTACCCGTGTCTGGATGTAAGCAATATGTACATTTCATGTTAGTTTGCTATCCAAATGGATCTCCAAGAGGCGGACAGTAGACTTTAGAGAAAAAGAATATGGTTCTAGTTGAATTGTAGGACTCTGAAGGCCCAGTTTCTTTTTGGTGAATATAGTTGCTGATGATTTTGAAAGAGAAAGTGCAAGTCCATTCTGTGTAGTCCCTTCTTGAAAACATTGTGACGCTGTGTGCAGACGCTGAAGAGTAATTGTCAAATTGATTGAAGATGTATAAATGCAGACGTCATCATGGTATTGTAAGACACGGATGGCAGGAGTATATATTGCGTCCAAGCCAGAGGTGAAGATAGCATACAGGAAGGGACTTAATACACTGCCCTTTGGGAGGCCTGTAGAGACTGTATGCAGTCCAATAAAAGTAGGGCCGTTCCGAACGTACATGGTGCGATCTTTAATCAAAGTCGCAATCCCGAAGATAAGAGTTCTAGGAAGGTTCAATGCTGCTAACTTGCACAGCAGCAGAGATACGTCCACATTGTCGTAACCAGAACCAATGTCCAAGCAAAGTGCGGCCTGGTAACACCGAGTTTGGAAAGTACACTCGATGTCAGTGGCGAGTATGCTGGTTCCACGTCCTCTTCAGACTCCATAGGCAGTAACCTGTAGTGTTCCAGAAACCACTCAAATCTGTTTTTAACCATTCGTTCTAGTGTTTTAAACTATTGGTTTGTAAGATGTTGCATTTTGAGGATCCTTACCGGGCTTTAACATGGGTACCACTATTTGAGTAGTCCAGTCTTCCGGTATTGGGCCAGGTGTCCATATGTAATTAAAAATCTGGACAAGGAGAATTTGGGCCGAGAGAGGCAATTTACTAAGTATGGAGTATCGTATATTGTCCTTTTCCGGAGCAGTATTGTTACAGTTTTTAAGAGGCCGCTGAAACTCATACAATGTAAATGGTCATGTGAGGAAGTGATTGTAATCGTCGCAGATGTTATCCATTGCACCTATGGGTTGAGGCATGAACGGAGGTGCAATAATGTCAACAAACTGTTCTCCCAGCTCTGCAATGTAGGACGGAGAAGATGTAGCTTGGCTATTTTTCCGGAGGCCTTTGATTTGCGACCATATTGTACTTAGAGGGATATCTTTATTAAGACTCCTCCAGACTTGACGTTTTCATTGTTTCAAGTATTGTTTCACTTTAGCATTCGTCTGTTGGTACAACACATAATTATTGCAAGTAGGTTAGTGTCGGTAGTGGTTAGAAGCTTGCTTACGCTTTGCAATCATCAATGAACATCCTCGGTCCCATCAAGGGGTTGAAGGTCCTCTTTTAAGAGTGTATGGGTGCATTTCAGGTATTAAAAGGCGGGCGGCAGGAATTATTATTTTCAGGAAAGCAGTATAATCTTCCGAAATCCAAGGACAGGTGAAACTGAAGCAAGGGCAGTCTGCAGGCATGGTAAGCCATTGATTTTATAGTGTTCTCAAAATTACGTAAATATACAGATTACTGCATAAGAAATAAGACTTCAGAATTTGTTTATCACAGTTGAAAAAATAATTTCCTATCATAATTTCTAAACAAATTTTAAACAATAATGATAGAAGAACTTTCGGTACATTTATTTTATCTATGTTTACACTAATTAAACATTCTGATTCTGGGGTTGGTGGTTGCCTAGTTGTACTTCCTCTTAGAACAAAAATCGCCACCACCACACACTCATTCTTGGTGTTAGAATTGAAACATGAACACATTCTTATGGTCTGTACATTAATCCATATTTTTTAGAATTTTCTTCATCCCCGTTCATGGGTCTGATGATGAAATACAGTAAAACCTCGTTAAGACGTTTCTGCAGGAGAGAACAAAAAGGAATGTGTTAAGCGAGAAAACGTACTACTGAATATAGATTCAGCAGAGATATGGAACCACTAAATACACATTTTTTCCTATCTGAGGCCATTTTACGTTCTGTATCCGTGGGTAGGTACAGTGTAAACTACATCTACCATATCTAAAGACAAGAGGAAAGTATCAAAAGGTGTGGAAAACTTGAGAGAACAAATACGAAAACCTTTTCCACCGGAGCTTACAAAATAACAAGCGCAGTGAAAGTTGTGAAAAAACCAAACAACAAATATGAAAACATGCGCATGGGAGCCAGTAAGAACATCAAAGTATTATTGCAGATCACACTCTTTCTAAAACACATGTTAGTAGAAGCCTTTTATTTCGGAGCAGTAGGTTAGTAAACATTATTCTCTGGTCACACTCTTTTACAATGAATTGGAGGTTACACTCAACCATGTGCGACTGGCAGGAATGTCTTCGGATGCCATTTTGAATCAAACAAAACTTTGACCAACTTGAGTGATCGAGTCGAAACTCAAAGGTGCATGTTCAACATCCCGACCTCTACACGCTTTTAGATGCAGACACCAGCCCACTTTCTGACAGATTTTAATTTTGTCTTCATGAGTAAGGAATTTCAGACTTTTCCCATATCCATAATCGGGCTATCACAAGACAAATATGCACCACGTTAGTAAATTTCACACGATTATCTTCCTCATCCTAGCTACCGTATCACACGATAAATATTCACTACACTTCACTGAACCACTCAACACAAGTTAAATTTCTAACCTCTGAATGGAATGCAAAATATGAACACAAATAAACTCACTCTGTTATTCAGCAATTTTGCTGTTAACCGGCAAGCAAAACTGAACATTCCTGAGGCTAACGGCTTCCTCCCCAAAGGTGCAACTTATCCTGTGTTCAGAAATTCAATGCCTTTTCCCATAATCACACAACTGTGGCGACAGCTCTTACCCTTGAAATCATGTTTCTTTCATAAGGGATGACAAATAACGTTTTTAGGGCTAGGAAAAATGTGACCGTACTAAGTGGTAATAGCGAAAATTCGTGACATGATAAGTGAGGTATTTTCTATATAGATATGATACGATGAGAATCGGGACTTAAAATTTATGACGAGCTAAGCGGGAAAACATCTTAATGAGGAATGCACTAACGAGGGTTCAATGTACTCCCAAAGCCACAATGACAACAAATGTTAATCATGTTAGTCAAATTTTATTTAAAATTGTCAAAACGTACCTGAATTTTATTTGCAACATTCATTTCTAATTTTGTATTGTATTTCCTAGAACAAAAAACACGTTATTTTGTATTTTCAGTTGTTAAGCCTGGAGACTGCCCCAGACAAGTTAATGAATCAGGTGAATGCAGTGAAGAATGTCTATCTGATGCAGACTGTGCTGGAGACTTCAAGTGTTGTAACAATGGTTGTGGTACATCATGTGTTCATCCAGCTCCATCTCCGGAAGAAGAGCGACTCACTACTGAAGGACCAGATGAGGGAATAATTGGAACAAGAGGTAAACTTAGTAGAAGTTATTGGTTTACTTTCAGTGATGAAATTTTATCAACAACTTATGACTTCAGTGAAGGTGATTTCCACAGCTGACTACAAAGAAACACATCTAAATCAGAATTTATCTCTAACATTTCATCACAGTATTTTCTGTTACCGGGCGAGTTGGCCGTGCGCGTAGAGGCGCGCGGCTGTGAGCTTGCATCCGGGAGATAGTAGGTTCAAATCCCACTATCGGCAGCCCTGAAGATGGTTTTCCGTGGTTTCCCATTTTAACACCAGGCAAATGCTGGGGCTGTACCTTAATTAAGGCCACGGCCGCTTCCTCCCAACTCCTAGGCCTTTCCTATCCCATCGTCGCCATAAGACCTGTTTTGGTGCGACGTAAAGCCCCTAGCAAAAAAAAAAATATTTTCTGTTATCCCCCCAAACAACCATCTGCTCAAAAATGTTTGTTTTGTACTATTAAAATCTAAATCATGTGAATAAAAGAACATACATATTTACAAGGATGATCATATTCAATGTGAATATTACACATTTTACTGAAATCAATACATTACAATTCAATTGTATTTTTTTACTCTACCGGTACAATACATTTCAAAGCATTCTCCGTGGTTAAGTCCTAGGTTGTGAGTTCTAGGAACTTGCTTTATATTAGTACAAAGTTCCTTCCCTCCCTCCATTTACTTTCTTGTCACTGAACACATTGCACTTATTGCTGTTTTTGTTCTTATTGCCACAAATGAAATGAGGATTCTGATTTAGAAGTTCTTCATTTGTAGAAGAAAGTATGAGTACGAAAGTACGAGAGCATAGGAATTTTATTCTGGTACTCTTATCCTATATAAGGGATAGTACATTCTCTTCTTTCAGTCATCAGCCCTAAGGCTGGTCGGATCCTCAACAGCTCCGCCATCAGCTGTCATAGATGGCCTAGGCATCACTGAAGAGGCATACTAGGGAAATGAGGAGTGAGGTAGTTTCCCGTTGCTTTCCTCACCGAGCCAGAAGTTGCTATTACATATCAGTCTGCCAAGCCCACTGAAATGCATGCACCAATGGACCTTTTAGAAACATTTTCACATCATTCATAGCAGGGACTGGCTGCATAAGGAATGGCATTACTAGCATCGCTCATACCTCAGTCACTTTCATATTGTCAAGGCCAAGGGTAAGACAGAGACAGATCAATGAAAGTAACAAAATTGCTCTAGCCTACACCAGAAGACTTAGTGCACTGTAAACACTAGGTCCTGCCAGCAAATGCAAAGATAGTACATATTGACATGTGCTATGCCTGCTATGTAAGCAGAACGGGAAAAATGTGCTATTGGGCTATGCCTAGCAAATGAAATAAATGCAAAAAAAAAAGCAACAGAAAGAATTTCAGGCTACAATTCTGGTACATTTTTATATCCTGGTTCACACACTTCAATTTATAATTCACTCATAAAGTTGGATAGTTTCCAGTCACTGAACAATAGAATTATACATTGTTATTCCCAACTTGGCTTTGGTATGTTAACACTGTAAACATTCTGCTATGCAAAGACTTGCATCACATTTACAGCAACATACAGTTGTCATTTTCTTCACAGTATAATCAGGGTTGTGCTTGGACTTGTAGTAGCAAAACTCGCATATGCGCTTCATGTGCCCTTCCTTCTTCTCGCCCACTCCAGATACTCTGTGTGGAAAATTATCTCTACCTTCAAACCTTCCTGAATTATGCTTGTCTTTCTTCACTACTCACCGAATCTTCCACTAAACATTCACCAAATTTTGAAAGGGGGAGTTTCTGTGAACAAGTCTTATGGTACAGTAAATAAGCATTTACTACAGCAAGATCAAAGAGATGGAAGATTTTTTTCCACCAGTTGATCGACTTCCTCAAGAATGCATAATATGCCACCAATTGGTTGCACTTTTCAACACCAATTTTGCATTTTGCTGATTTTTTGGATTTCTTGTAGCTTCTTCTTGCTGCAGGTACTTCAATCATGTCCTCATTATGTGCAGTCTTTACCGTCTTCATCATCATTTCATCATCACGACGCGGAGGTCGCCTACGGGTGTCAAATCGAAAGACCTGCACCTGGCAAGCCGAACATGTCCTTGTACACTCCAGAAACTAAAGGCCATACGCCATTTCATTTTCACCATATACATGATTCAAACATCTCACCACTTTATTGCTAGAAGGTGTTCTCTTTGCAATGACATTGTTTCACCCTTATTCCATTTTTTTTGCATACTCTAACTTTGGCATCACAGTGCCAATTGCTTTAGTATGATATTCCTGCAGATGGCGGGGCTTGAAAATCATCTGTTCATATATACTGTGTGCCCCTGATTTTTTACTGGGTCGCACAGTCTGTCCACAACATTGAAGGAAGTGTTGTAATCCTCTACTGTGACATGGGCCCCAGAATACACTTCCATGTTGCACACCTCGCTTCACATAGTTAAAAGATCTTGATTCTGTACTTCTGTGGCTTTCCTCTCAATAACATACAAAAGAGTATATCCCCAAAATGGACATACTGCTTCGTCGATTGTCAATAATTCATCCGGTGAGTAATAATTCAGAAAACTTATTTTCAGACAGTCTAGTTCTTGTTTCTTGGTCGGATTTTGAACAGAGGATTATAGTCTGGACGGTCTCTTTGTTTCTTCTTGTTTCCATTCAAGTGCAACGTTGGAATAGCGAAAAATCAGTCTGTCATTATTCCAATGGACTCTGTGTAGTCAGTTTTTAGAATTGGTGTTGTTCTCCAGTATTCCCTGATAAAAACTTTATGAATTAAATACACGTGAATCACTACTATAAAAGTAAATTAAGTTCATTTATTGTCGCTGGTTTCCACTGTGCATACACTGATTTAGGTTTCTAAGATCCTGCTTAGAGCTGTTTGTTGTAGGGTTATCTGTTACTTTTCACCTGGATAACATTCAGTATACATTACTTTCAAAAAAATCAACTAAAGAAATGTAGAGGTGAAGAATCTGAAGAATTTTATTAGCATTCAGTCGTGGTGTGCCAGATTCTGAATTGAATCTGAATCTGTTGACTTACTACAGTTTCTAAATCGGCAGTCCTATAATCTATCTTTAGAACACATACACATAAATGTGAGCTTGTCTAACTGGAGTGCACGAGGAGTATTATCCGCGAAAGTTTTAGCGACACTTTGTTTTACAGGGGTGAGGAGTAAGGTGTGAGCTACAACGGTTCTGGTAAACTGCCAACTGAATAGAAATGAAATCTGAATTGAATCGAAAGTATGATCAATCGATCCGGATTTTCTAAACCGTTGTTTCTGTGTAGGAGTTCTAGTTTGTTTCTGTTGATGTACTTTAATTATCCTCACTCATGTTCAAGCATAACTTATATTTTGACTCTGCTGTGTAAATAAGAACATTATCTAAAGTGTTGCAATTATACCACCAGATGTCTCATGGCGATGCATAATCGATTCATATTTTTTGTGTCCGAGGTTGCCAATATGAATCTCGAAGATAACCAAGGTCTACCGATTCAACACTATGGACCCAAATTATCGCTAAACGTTTTCGGGACATTACATATCTCACAATTAGGTAAGGTCTAGCTGAGTGCACATGGCTATGACTGCACCACTAATCACTATGAAATGGTAACACCATCTATAGGTAGGAAATTGACAAGATGTGAATAGCATTCGAGTGGCTGAACTTCAAAGTTCGTGCTAGTAGTAGTAGTAGTAGTAGCATCAGCACTCAGGCACACAGTGTGTGTTAGTAATATTACTACCATTAGGCTTATAATATTAAGAGCTAAATATTAGACCCTCTTGCAATATCAAAAATGAAAAATTTGGTACCCAGCCTTCTGAATGATACTTCAATTCTTGATATTGATCTTTCTACAGCATGAGTTTATCTTGGTATAAAATGTAAACTTTTGGGTACATTATCAAATCAATAATTGTCAAGGAGTTCAACTTAATATACAATGAGACAAATCAGTTTACCTGTATATTGATTGATGATGACAAGTTTGTCAATAGTTATGCATGTCTTTGTGCAAATGAATGTAAAGTTCAAAATAGAACTGCATATTTTCCAGGCCAAGTGGCTTATATGGTAGAGCTTTGGCTTCTGAGACCAAGTTTGGAGGATTTGATCCTAGCTCAGTCTGGTAGTATTTGAAGGTGCTCAATACGCCATCTACGTGTTAGTAGATTTACTGTCATATACAAGAACTCCTGTGGGACAATATTCCAGCATCTTGGTGTTGCTGTAGGATTTGAGATCAGATCGCATGGGAACTCCATAGATTAAGCTTACTTTTGTTTGCTTCGTAATGATATAAACATACGTATAATCAAATATTTATTACAAAATAAAGTAAAACATATTTTTAAATCAAATCAAGTTTTAATCAGTGAGGACAGAAAGAGAGGGAGAGAGAGTTGAGGAATAGTAGTTTGCACTTTACAGTGCTGATAGGTCAGGTATGAAGAGTAGTGTTGTATCAGGAATATTCAGAAGAAATGGCCACTGCATGTAATTTTGAAGACAGTAAATAGTTCCTCCGGTTTACTAACAGGCTTGGTGGATAATGATTAGTTCAAGGTGGCATTTTGAGAGGAAACATGAGTGAGCAATTCTTGGACTGTTTCAATTTTTATTTATAAAGGAGTAGGAAGGAAAAGGCCATTATTATCCCATGAATATACCGGGTAGGCATTTCCACTCCAAGCTTTCAGTCCAGAGCATCTTCCTGTCTCCATTCTTTTTCTCTCAGGTCTTCAGCAAACTTGCCTTTGCACTATAGTTTATGTCTTCCTCTCTTTCCTTTCCCCTCACCTCCAGACCTTCTGCTCTTTCCTCAACATACTCTTCATTCCTCTTCTCCACATGTCCAAACATTCCCAGTCTGCATTCCTGTGCCTTCTGTTTTGACCGGTTCCACCTGACTGTATCCCTGATGTGCTCATTTCATACCCTGTCCTTCCAGGTTACTCTGCTAGCAAGGAAGTACGGTTTAGAAAAAGACTAGGTGGCTCTTGAGCTGAAGTTAGAACACGATATTAATGAACAGTTACTAGCTTTTCATAAAGCTGATATATGATATATTTGTTTTCAGTGGTGCTGAGATGTAAGAGTAGATACTTGGATCTAGTGAAGAGCACGGGCTTAACATCAAGCAAGTGCTCCTTTTTTCCCCCTTCTCTGTAGCCTACCCAGACCAGCAACATCTAGGTTTCAACAATAGATGCCATAAAGGATATTAAAAATACCAACTTTCATATCTATAAATTTTCCATTTTTGAGATACAATTATCCTCTTAAACAGAATTCAACTCCTTCCTTACCTATTCCCACCCCCACCCCCACAAGTCGATTTTCCTAAAACAAATAAGTACGTGTTTATTTTTAAAGGAGACTCCAAATACCAATTTTTAACGTCTGTAACATCTTCAGCTTTTATTGATATAAGTATCCTCATGCAAATAATTCAGCTAATTATTCAATTTTTTCACCTCTTATGTGAAATTTTCGAAAACAAAAGACCTGTTTCTTTATTTTTAAAGGGGATTCCAAATACCAATTTTTATGTTTGTAACATCTTCAGTTTTTGAGATATAAGTATCCTCATACAAAAAATTCAAATAAATTTTTAACTCATTCATCCCCCCTTAAGTGGAATTTCCAAAAACAAAGGAGTACATGTTTCTTTACTTTGAAAGAAGATTCCAAATACAAATTTTTATGTTTTTAACATCTTCAGTTTTTGAGATATAAGTATCCTCATAGAAGAAATTCTACTTATTTTTCACCCCACTCCCATTAAGTAGATTTCCCCCACCCCACAAAAAAGAAGGCGTGTTTCTTTATGTTTAAAGGAGATTCCAAGTACCAATTTTCATGTCTGTAATCTTCAGCTTTTGAGAAATAAGTATCCCCATGAAAATATTTCACTTTTTTTCACTTCCTTCCACACTACAATCCCCCCCCCCAAAGTGAGTTTTCAAAAAAAAAGTGTTTCTTTATTAATAAATGATCTTCCAAATACCATTTATCATGACAGTAACATCTTAAGTTTTTGAGATATATGTGTCCCCATAAAATGAATTCAACTCATTTTCACCCCAAGTTGATTTTCCCCCCAAAATGCATATTTGTTTATTTTTAAAGGAGATTCAAGATACCAATTTTCACGTCTGTAACAACTTGGTTTTTATTAGGTATAAGTATCGTCATACAAATAATTCAATTAATTTTTCAATTCTTTCACTCCCCCACCTTAAATGGATTTTCCAAAATCAAAGGCATAGGCCCAAAATATACCTCAATGAATAGAATACGTATATAGTTACTTTTAAAGGAGATTCCAATTGGCAATTTTCACATCTGCAACAACTTTCATTTTTGACATAAATATCATACAAATAATTCAAATATTTAAATTCTTTTACTTCCCCCTCCCCCCAGTGGGTTTTCTGAAAAAAAAACATATGTACTTCTTTATTTTAAAGGAGATTCCAAATACCAATTTTCACATCTGTAACATCTTCAGTTCTTGATATACCAGTATCCTAATAAAAAGAATTCAAACCCCTTTTCAGTCCTTCCCCCCAGTGCTTTTTCCGAAAACAAAAAATACATGCTTCATTCATTTTCATGGAGATTAAAAATAACAATTTTCACCTCTGTAATGTGTTAAGTTTTGGGATACTGTATATATGCTCATTTTAAAAATTTACTCCTTCTAACACTTTCCCTGAAGTGGATTTTCAGAAAACAAATTATGCTTGTTCCTTTACTTTTTTACAAGATTCCAATACAAATATTCACATCTTTAACATGTTACGTTTTTTAGATATACTGTAGATATTCTATTATTTTAATCACCACCTTTGTCACTCACGTTCACCACCCCTTAAGTAGATTTTTGAAAAAAATTACATGTTTCTTTATTTTTAAAGGAGATTCCAAATGCCAATTCTTATGACTGTAACATCGTCCGTTTTGAGATATAAGTATCCAAGTAAAAGGTATTCAATCCCGTTTTCACTTATTTTCACTCCCTTAACAGGATTTTCCAAAAACTAAAATGTATGTGTTTTTTATTTTTAAAGGAGATTTAACATTCCAATTTTCACGTCTTTAAACTGTTCAGTTCTTGAGATATAGATACAGTCATTTTAAAAATTCACCCCTCTTTGTACCCTCTTTGCAACAGAATATCTAAAAAAACTCCCTTAGTGAGCACCTACATTGTATTATGAATGTACCCCCAAAATTTCATTTCTTTATGTCCAGTAGTTTTGGCTCGGTGACGATAAATCTGTCAGGACAAGTTATTTTATATATATTAGCAAGATACCCATGCTTCACTACGGCTTTAAACTGAAAATTATTATTCAAAGTTTTACGTTTTGGAGAGTCCACTGTAAGCTAAGCCTGTAAAACACGCCCTCAGTTCGTGCATTAAACGCTTTTGGGGGAATGATTATTTACAGTATTTTCTGATCTAACATTCATTTGAACCCCATACGAAATAAATTGAATGAAGTCATATCAGAGTAATGTTAAGAGACAGCTCCCATTTCTTTTGTTGATTTTGTAAATTAGATATTCAACGCCTATCGATGTAATAATATGTAAATTTCACCTTGGGGCTGTCTCGTTTATCCAGCTTCATCTTGGAGTATCCGCTTTTAGAAAGGGCGCCCTTTCTCAGAAGTGTTTTTGAGGGGGCTAGCAACTGAAGGTGCTCTGCACCAAGATTTATATATTTTTAACGTTGTTATCTTTCTTACATGTACATCTTCATAATAGTGTAACGTTACCTTCCTTTTCTTTCTTTCCGACAGTTTCATGGTTTTAAAAGTGTCGACACGAACAGTAGAACATTGTGTGCGATGTTCCGGTATAAGATAAGATAACTAAATACTACCCTAGGGGTAAATTGTAATTATTGCTGGATTTCTGTTTTCAAATGTTAATGGTGTATTTTGTTATTTATTTACGTTTTAATTTTCATCTAAATTTGTTAAGGAAATTGTACATTAATTTGTATCATCATTGACTTCACTTCTTCAGCATTGCCAATACCTTACACCGCCTGGATATGGTTCCCAGTCGCTTCATTGTTTTCGGTGTTTAATGTGCGTATGGTTTCAATTTCATACATAGTATTATCATGTCTGCGTTAATTAATGTTGGTGTGTAACAAGGTGATTGCACAATGGTAGCAATTATTATTATTATTATTATTATTATTATTATTATTATTATTATTATTATTATTATTATTATTATTATTATTATTAGAAACTATTACTTGTAACCTTACTTATTTGGAAGTTACAGAATGAAATGAAAAACAACTAAGTGCTTACCTGTTGGAGGGGCCAAGAAGACCCGTCAGCTGCTAAAGGCAACTTCACCCTTCAGTGGTCACGATTCAAAGACGCCTCGGAAGAGCTAGGTACTAGCGAAGCGCTTCTCTCCGGAAATTAGGAAATCGTTAAACAACCACTGAGCGACCGTTCTTTTTCCTTCACCCAACAATCGCTACAATTTTTATTATACTCAATTAGGGATCAGTAATTAGTGCTGATAAAGAACATTGCGCAGCATCCAGAAACGTCGAAATTGATGCAATATGATGAAACCGGAAATATCCCATGCCGATCTGGCGCGTGTGCTAGAGTATGTTTCCTAATACATCTTACTTTAATGTTACACAACAACCAAACCATCTTAAAGCCCTATCAAAATTAAACAAATCCCAAATTCACATACAGAAAACATAAACCCACAGAAAACAATAAATAAATACATGATATAAAATTCCCCAGTCTTACAATTTTAAATAATCACTACATACTCCCCCCCTTAACTTGGAGCACAGCTCCAAAAAATTGATTCAGTTTATTTCGTAGTCCAACTTCTGCATAATTTTTAAAAACAACTAATCACTTAATGTTCACTGAAAGAGAAAGGCGTATAACACTGCAAAAAATTCAAAACAAATCGCTTTCGTGTCCACAAAAAACACAACACTACAAGGATATTAATACATTTTCAAAAGTTTAAATTGTCACTTTCATGTCCATCAAAAAACACAACTCTGAATTTTTCTTTTTTTAAATTTTAATAACCCCTGAAAATAAAAAACATTACGGAAACAAAATATAAATGTCTTCTGCATGTGTATTGAGTCTTTATTAACACGGTAACCTCCCTAGTTCTTGCTGATTATGTGACTCGGCTGATGTCTTCAGCTTCCATATAATATCAGTTCCAACTGGGTTCACCAACACGTTACATGGATCCTTTATAACTGAGCACAGTCTAGCACGACTGTCGTCATTAAAAACTTTGGTTACAAGGTTGCGCTGTTGATTGACAAGTCCAAGGATATGTGGTGTGATTACGTGCCACCAATGGCCACGTCAGTGTCTGTCCGGTAAATATGTAGTCATTAGGATCTTTGGAATGGAATGATGGTCACTACCATGCAGACGGTGCCCCTTTTGACTAGGGACGTCTGGTTGTCAGACAGGAACAACAGTTGTCACCTGAACATCTAGTCACTAGGTTGCGGTGAAGAACGGCAGAGCCCAAGACATAACGCACCTCTCCTCGAGGCACGACAGAAGAAACGGGGATTGCATCCCCCTCCGGCCACTGTAACAGAAATTCATCCGCAGCAGACACGGAATTTCAGAAGATAAAGCCACCCTGGTGGACAAGAGCTTGGAGGCACCCAACCGGTTCTCCACGACATTCATTTGGGAGGTTCCCCTACAGGTTTGGGAATACCTTAGCCCCCCTATAGGCAAGCACTATAGATAACCTCAAGATAAAATTTAGAAACTGTTAAAGCAAACTCAAAAAACTCTACCGCAGTTTACCCTGATTCCAAAATTGCACTACAACCCCTAGTTATGAAGATCTTAATTCTACCCAAAATACATACTAAATTATATCTAACACGATCGTAAATGACCATTCCCATTGCAACTAAGGTGACGTAACTAAATTATTAACTATAGAACCCGAAAAATGCTGCGCAGCAATTAATTCGAATTTGCTTACAAGTAAATGCTTATAACTACCCCAAAACAAAAATAGTTTCTAAAGTATTATCTCATAACTAGGGAATTTTTACTTGCGATAAATGCACACGACTGATCCTCTTTCTTTCAGGATCACTGACCAACAATGATACAGGGGTTACAAATTTCAAAATCGTGCAAGGACCTCGAAATCTGGGGGATAACTTACTAATTACATGGTCCGCAGCACTGCTAATGGGATGAGTCTTTACATAGACCTGGGTACCTACATATAGATTGTGCGGTCTTCGCCCGTGATTATAGTTGCGTTGAACTTTAGCCTAATAAACCTTCAAATTTTAACGCGCACGGTGCCAAGCAGCAAGGATCGTTTCTGGATTAGCGACATCAGGCAGATCGTTAATGGACCACAGATTAGAAAGTGGAGAATTAGGCGTGAACGCTAGCATCGATGAAGCAGGAGTTTGCTTGTGACTTTCATGAACAGCAGTATTGAAAGCAAATGATAGCCAATTAAGTGAAGAATCCCACTTGGATTGGTCAGAAGAATGGTATGCAATAAGAGCAGATCTTAGATTTCGATTGACTCTTTCCGCATAATTAGGCCTGGGATAATAAGGTGTGGTAGTTACATGAGAAATGGATAGGTCAAAACAGAAATTACGGAACTGCACAGATGTAAAAGCTCTAGCATTATCACTCACCAAAAATTGACAGGGTCAAAATGAAGCAAAGATCAGTTTTAAGCAAGAACTAGTAGTACTAGCATTAGCCATGCGAGTAGGAAACAGCCATGTAAAACGCGAGAACGCAACAACACACACAAGTATGAAACGATAGCCGGTCCGTGATCGCGGGTATGGTCCGATGTAGTCTATCAATAGTCTCTCCATCGGGCGAGAAGCTTGCTCAGTTGACAACAGACCAAGGCGGGTATTAGGAGCAGGTTTACTAATGTTACAGGTTTTGCAAGATTTGATCATGGTGCGGATTTCACCATCCATAGATTTCCAAATGAAATGCTTACGAATTTACTCTCTGGTTTTGAATACACCAAGGTGTCCGCCAACAGGGGATTCATGCAAATATTTGAAAAGAACAGGAACTAAATTAGCCGGAATAACAATTTTGGGGTCTCTGCGACCACGAGCAGAACAACACAGAACACCATTTTTGATGACATATGGTTTGACATGTTCACCAGACTTAATCCTGTCAATAATACCCTTCAGTTCAAGATCGTCTTCCTGATGTTTAGAAATATCTTTGAAAAGGACAAGGGAATTAGTCAAAACCACATTAACAAAGGCCGAAACTTGTTCAGGAGAGGGATCAGCAGGCTCTGATTGAGGATCAGAACTGCCAGGGTAGAACATCCTACTGAGACAGTCAGCAACAACATTTTGAGTTTCACGAATGTGACGAGCTTCAAATTGAGAAGCTGAGATGCGTACTGCCCAACGCGCAAGACGACCTGTTCTTCTTGGCTTGGCCAGTACCCCACTAAACACCTGATTTCCGTTTCAAGATCAAAAGGTAGCCGTTCAAGATAATTCTAAATTTCTCCAAAGAGAAAACAACAGCTAAGGCTTCCTGTTCATATATAGAAAAGTTGCGTTCAGCAGGATTTAGACTACGGGAAGCATAAGAAATAGGAGGACGTCCATCTTCAAATTCCTGGAGGAGAACACAAGATATACCTGTAGATGAGGCATCGGTTTGGAGAATGAAACGTTTAGAAATATCTGGCATCGCCAGCACAGGATCGTTACATAAAGCAGTTTTCAGATCATAGAAAGCTTCAAGTTGGGCATCACCCCACTCAAATTTAGCATCTTTTCTCCACAAGGCATTTAATGGGGCGGCTCTTTTAGCGAAATTGGGGATGAATTTACGGAAGTAATTAACCATACCAACGAACCTTGCGTCAGCTTTGACATCTTTAGGAGTTGGAAAATTTTGGATAGCTGCAGTACGAGATTGGTCAACAGAAACACCTTTTTCGGACACGATATGGTCTAGGAAGGACATCTAAGGCTGTGCGAAAGTAACCTTGCTAGCCTTAAGGGTTAGTCCTGCTTTACGGAGTCTTTCAAGGACTTCATTGAGATGAGCAAGGTGTTCTTCAAAAGTTTCGCTAAATATTACAAAATCATCCAGATAATTGTAAACAAATTTGAATTTAATGTCTGACAACACGTTATCCAGCAGCCGAGTGAGAACAGCAGCTCCCATCGCCAGCCCGAACGGTACGCGCTCAAATTGATAGAGGTTCCAGTCAGTGGCAAAAGCCGTGAGATGCTTGGATTCCTCAGCAAGAGGTATCTGATAATACTCCTGATTCAAATCAAAAGTGGTAAAAGTTTTGGCATTAGCAAACCAAGAGAAACAAGAGTGTAAGTCAGGAAGAGGAACGGATTGAAGCAAAAATCTCTTATTCAACATCCTATAATCTAGTACAGGCCGAAAACCACCCTGTTGTTTAGGGACTAGGAATATGGGAGAAGAATACGCAGATTTAGAAGGACGTATTACTCCATCGGTAAGCATTTGGTCGTCGATAGCCTTATGGGCTTTCATCTTAGGAGGCGACAACCGATACGGAGGAGAACGAACAGGTACATTGTCAGTAACTTCAGTTTTATATTCTAAAACATTAGTTACACCTAACTTGTCTGTGAACACATTAGGAAATTTATCACAAAGATTCCTAAGCTGGTTGGCCTGGTCATCAGGCAAATGATTAAAGTCAAAAGCTTTTAGTTCACTTGTGTCCTCAGAGACAGCACTGACATGATAAGGAAGGATAGGAGAACGGTTGTGATAAAATTTGCACCGAGAATAAAAGGACAAGTTAAATCTTTCGCCACTAGCACAGGCATTTTCCATGTGAAATTACGAATTATAACTTTGAGATTCAGACTTCCAATCAAATTCAAGGAATTATAATTAGCCGTATGGCAGGTTAAAGACACAGGTTTTAAGGCAGGGATCTTACAAACAGATTTTACAGAGTTATACAAATTTTCATTCATCAAGGTGAGTCTACGTCCAGAATCAACTAAAGCACAAACAGGTTCATTGTTCACTTCTAGGCATATGTACGGTAATTTGCACGGAGTAATAGCAGAAATACGACACGATTGTGGAAAATTGATACTAGGGTCAGACTGAGGCTTATAATCAACAACAGGATCGGTTAATTCATCATCTAATTGACAGCGATAACAGACGAAACATGAAGATACAGTACACTATAAGGTTCGGCACAAGAATCGGCGGTTAGTCATCTGGAATTGCCGTTGCCAGAACTCCCAGAACCGGAAGAATTGTGAGGACACTGTCTAGAAAAATGTCTATTCGACCCACAGAATCTGGAAGAATTAGTGGAGGGAGAAACTCTATTCACATTAGGATTTGAATTGCCTAAGGGCTCAATCTTAGAACAATTCGTTTGGAAATTTTGAAGTTGACCATCCATGACAGGTTTTGAATTGCCTTAGGGCCCAATCTTAGGACAATTCCGCTGGAAATGATCAGTAGAACCACAGCTATAACATACACGCGAATTACGAGGCTTAGAAGAAGTAGCAACGGTACTAGTGAACTGAGAAGACATGCTCATAGGAGGAGGAGCTAACGCAACGCGTAACTGGTCGGCATACCTAATGCCTTCAGCAGAAACAGTGATAGCTTCCAACTGAGCGAACGTAGCGGGCCGTGGTGACAGAGCAAGATACGACCGATAATTTGATGCAAGACCCTAAACAATGCTAGCAACAATTTGAGACTCAGAATAGTTGAGCATAAAAATCCTAGCATTGAACTTAATGTCCTGAATGTATTCAGACAATGTTTCATTAAAATGCTGTACACGAAAATAATATTTCTGCACCAAGGAAGACAAAGCGCGGAAAGGAATAAAATACTCAAGCACATGCGCATGAATTTGGTCAACTGTCAACTTTTCTGAAATGTCTCTTATGACATGCTCAGAAAGAGCTCCAGATAATGTGGATATAAGACTTGGAAGAAATTGTCACTACTTAAGGAATACACTATACCCTGATCTTTAAATTCAACCAAAAACGAAGAAAGACAATGATTTCGTCAATTGAATTAGCGGTGAACTTGGATACTCCCTTCAATATAGCAGTTAATGGGTGAGGCAAATTTGAAAAATTCGAGAAGCAACAGGTGTAGTAGGTACCTGAACAGCACTGGATTGCATAAGAGAAGGCATCACAGTAGTATAGAAATCTTGAATTGAACGCCCCTGGGAAAGGGTAGATGTACTAAAAGTGAGGTTAGGTCTGCAGCTAGATTGCATCGAAACCGGCACAGATATTCGCATCTGCGAAACATCTTCGCACACTTGTGACACCACCGAAGCATTTGCTACAGGTAACACTTGGACAGGGGATATATTTGCACAATAGAAAGAGAAACAACTTGGGTCGCAACCGGAGGTGGAGATAAAGACACAGTAGAATTAACAGTTCCCCTAGGAACGGTTGACATAGCAACTTGCGTACAAGAAGCACCACTATTATTATTCATGGGCAGAGAAGCACTAGTAAATACAGCAGGAGAAGATTGCAGGGGAAAATTATTACAAGTTACCACTGTACTAATTTGTTAAGCTGCTGATACAGAAATAGTATCACTGTCACACGATTCAGATTGAACAGGCACATTAACTACCGAACTGGAGCTAGGCAATGCATTACCTTCCAGCAGTCCAACAATTTTATCAAGAATACCACAAAATTGTAATAATAACAGTTCGCACTCGCTTCGCTCGTTTTCAGATAAATTATGAGCTAACAGGTCGCGAATCCTGTCCACGTAATGGTGCACATGGGCTTTCACACGTGTTAACTGAGCATCAGACGGTTTAGAAGAACAAAATGACAAAATAATGGCTTTATATTCTACGATTTTATCTCTAACAATCGACAAAGATGCGCACACATCATCTGTTGATAACCCGGGGACGAAAACAGGTTCATTTAGCGATTGTTTTAACAAGCTCGTGTCATCTCTAACAATTCCTGTCGAATTCAACTTACGAATACGAAGTTCGTAAGCTAATTTCTCCTTCCTCAAATGGAACGGACCTGGGATAGCACGAGACATGTTGACCAAAAAACACTACGAGATAATACTTCCATTAAAACTTAGGTTGTAATCACCTAATAAGCATCAACTTTCCTTCTTCAGCAACCGCGCTCTGCTACCATTCTGTAACCTCCAAATAAGTAAGGTTACAAGTAATAGTTTATAATATTAATAATCACAATAATAATAATAATAATAATAATAATAATAATAATAATAATAATAATAATAATAATAATAATAATAATTGCAACCATTGTGCAATCACCTTGTAACACACCAACATTAATTAACGCAGACATGATAATAATATGTTTGAAATTGAAACCATACGCACATTAAACACCGAAAACAATAACAAACAAGTTAACCAACATGACGACTAAGATAGGATAATTGGGAAGCGACTGGGAACCATATCCAGGCGGGGAAAGGTATTGGCAATGCTGAAGAAGTGAAGTCAATGATGATTCAAATTAATGTACAATTTCCTTAACAAATTTAGATGAAAATTAAAACGTAAATAAATAACAAAATACACCATTAAAATTTGAAAACAGAAATCCAGCAATAATTACAATTTACCCCTAGGGTAGTATTTAGTTATCTTATCTTATACCGGAACATCGCACACAATGTTCTACTGTTCGTGTCGACACTTTTAAAACCATAAAACTGTCGGAAAGAAAGAAAAGGAAGGTAACGTTACACTATTATGAAGATGTACATGTAAGAAAGATAACAATGTTAAAAATATATAAATCTTGGTGCAGAGCACCTTCAGTTGCTAGCCCCCTCAAAAACACTTCTGAGAAAGGGCGCCCTTCCTAAAAGCGGATACTCCAAGATGAAGCGGGATAAACGAGACAGCCCCAAGGTGAAATTTACATATTATTACATCGAAAGGTCTTAATATCTAATTTACAAAATCAACAATAGAAATGGGAGCTGTCTCTTAACATTACTCTGATATGACTTGCCGCTAGACAAAGTCATTTTGCTGAAATTTTGGCGATTGAAGGAAGAAACGGGTAAATTCCGGCAAAAGAAATTAAACGGAATACTACATTTGAAGATAACCTGAAAAATGAAAAACAACTAAGTGCTTACCTGTTGGAGGGGCCAAGAAGACCCGTCAGCTGCTAAAGGCAACTTCACACTTCAGTGGTCACGATTCAAAGACGCCTCGGAAGAGCTAGGCTCTAGCGAAGCGCTTCTCTCCGGAAATTAATAAATCGTAAAACAACCAATGAGCGACCGTTCTTTTTCCTTCACACACCAATCGCAACACTTTTTTCATTTTTTATACCCAATTAGGGATCAGTAATTAGTGCTGATAAAGAACATTGCGTAGCATCCAGAAACGTCGAAATTGATGCAATATGATGAAACCGGAAATATCCCATGCTGATCTGGCGCGTGTGCTACAGTATGTTTCCTAATATACCTTACTTTAATCTTACACAACAACCAAACCATCTTAAAGCCCTATCAAAATTAAATAAATCCAAAATTCACATACAGAAAACATAAACCCACAGAAAACAATAAATACACTGACTGACAGAGCAAATGCAACACCAAGAAGGAGTGGTCAGAACTTTATGCCAATTGCAGGGTAGACTGACGTCACTGAGGTATGCTCATGATGTGAAATGCACCGCTGTGCTGCGCACGTAGCGAACGATAAATGGGCGTTGGCGAATGGCCCACTTCGTACCGTGATTTCTCAGCCGACAGTCATTGTAGAACGTGTTGTCGTGTGCCACAGGACACGGGTATAGCTAAGAATGCCAGGCCGCCGTCAACGGAGGCATTTCCAGCAGACAGACGACTTTACGAGGGGTATGGTGATCGGGCTGAGAAGGGCAGGTTGGTCGCTTCGTCAAATCGCAGCCGATACCCATAGGGATGTGTCCACGGTGCAGCGCCTGTGGCGAAGATGGTTGGCGCAGGTACATGTGGCACGTGCGAGGGGTCCAGGCGCAGCCCGAGTGACGTCAGCACGCGAGGATCGGCGCATCCGCCGCCACCGCCAAGCGGTGGCAGCCCCGCACGCCACGTCAACCGCCATTCTTCAGCATGTGCAAGACACCCTGGCTGTTCCAATATCGACGAGAACAATTTCCCGTCGATTGGTTGAAGGAGGCCTGCACTCCCGGCGTCCGCTCAGAAGACTACCATTGACTCCACAGCATAGACGTGCACGCCTGGCATGGTGCCGGGCTAGAGCGACTTGGATGAGGGAATGGCGGAACGTCGTGTTCTCCGATGAGTCACGCTTCTGTTCTGTCAGTGATAGTCACCGCAGACGAGTGTGGCGTCGGCGTGGAGAAAGGTCAAATCCGGCAGTAACTGTGGAGCGCCCTACCGCTAGACAACGCGGCATCATGGTTTGGGGCGCTATTGCGTATGATTCCACGTCATCTCTAGTGCGTATTCAAGGCACGTTAAATGCCCACCGCTACGTGCAGCATGTGCTGCGGCCGGTGGCACTCCCGTACCTTCAGGGGCTGCCCAATGCTTTGTTTCAGCAGGATAATGCGCACCCACACACTGCTCGCATCTCGCAACAGGCTCTACAAGGTGTACAGATGCTTCCGTGGCCAGCGTACTCTCCGGATCTCTCACCAATCGAACACGTGTGGGATCTCATTGGACGCCGTTTGAAAACTCTGCCCCAGCCTCGTACGGACGACCAACTGTGGCAAATGGTTGACAGAGAATGGAGAACCATCCCTCAGGACACCATCCGCACTCTTATTGACTCTGTACCTCGATGTGTTTCTGCGTGCATCGCCGCTCGCGGTGGTCCTACATCCTACTGAGTCGATGCCGTGCGCATTGTGTAACCTGCATATCGGTTTGAAATAAACATCAATTATTCGTCCGTGCCGTCTCTGTTTTTTCCCCAACTTTCATCCCTTTCGAACCACTCCTTCTTGGTGTTGCATTTGCTCTGTCAGTCAGTGTAAATACATGATATAAAATTCTCCAGTCGTACAATCTTAAATAATCACTAGTATTTAAAATCTGGGATGTAAAAGCAACCAACCTATGAAATTTTAATTTTGTACGTGGAATTGTAATGAAGGAATATATGCTTTTTAAGGGGTAAATGTTTTTAAATATTTATTAACGTCTAGAGGACAGGAGATCAAATTTCATTTTTTTAAAGTTAGTGCCTGAAAGGGTTTTGGAGGGTCAACCGCCATCTAAACCCCTTAGGGAGAAATATTTTTTAAGTGTACGATATTTTACACCTAAGGCATAAAAGAACACCCTTGCAGTAGAATTACAACTTTGTACGTCAACCAGATTTGGAGCGATGAATAATTTCGTTTACGGAGCTAACCTCATTTAACACTTAGGGTTGGAACGTTAAAGAGTATTTCCTAATTCACACCTACGATTTGGAAATGGAATTTTGTCTTCGTACGTTAAACCATTTCGGAGGGAGGAATGAACATATTTGCTTTCGGATCTTAACCCCATTTAACTCTCTGAGCGGTTTAATTTGTTTCAAACCGTCTGCTATTTAACGCCTAGGATACATTTGGAATTTTAACTTAATAATTCAAACGGTTTCATATAAATGCTTATTTTTGTCATCATTCCTGACAAAAGCCTATTGTTGTAAGTCCACTTCCTATTCGCATAAAAATAATTCAACTCCTTTTACGCTCGCCCCCCCGCCTAAGTTGATTCCACCCACTCCCTTCCCCCACCACCAAATACGTGTGTCTTTTCTTTAAAGGAGATTCCAAATACCAATTTTCTCGTCCGTAACATCCTTCGTTTTTGAGATATATGTATCCTCAAACAAAGAATTCGTCTCATTTTTCATTAAATAAAATTTCCACCACTCCCCTTAATGGGATTTTCCGAAAACAAAATAATACGTGTTTCTTTTTTAAGGAGTTTCCAAATATAAATTTTCATGTCTGTGTCATCTTCAGTAATTGAGATATAAGTATCCTCATAAAAAGAAATTATCCCCTTTTACAGTCCTTTTTACAACCCCAACCCCTTAAGTGTTTTTTCGAAAACAAATTTTCACGTCTGTAACATCGTCAGTACTTGATATATATATAAGGATCCTCATAGAAATAATTAAACACTTTCTTCAGTTCTTTTCACCCATCCCAGCCCCTTAAAAATACGTGTTTCTTTATTTTTAAAGAAGATTCCAAATACAAATTGTCATCATATCTGTAACATATTCATCTTTTGATACATAAGTATCCTCATAAAAATGTTTTCAGTCCTTTTTACAACCCCTTTACGCGAATTTTCCGAAACAAAAATACGTGTTTCTTTATTCTTAAAGGAGATTCCAAATACCAATTTTCACGTCTGTAATATTTTCAGTTTTGGAGATACCAGTATCCTATTAAAAAAATTCAACCCCCTTTTCAGTCATTTTAACCCCCCTTAAGTCCTTTTTTGAAAAAGTACGTATTTCTGCATTTTTAAAGGAGATTCCCATACCAATTTCCATCTCGGTAATATCTTCAGGTTTGGAGATACCAGCATCCTAATAAAAATAATTCAACACTTTTTCAGTTATTTTACCCCCGCCTTACGTGTTTTTTCCGAAAACAAAAAATACGTTTTTAAGAGAGATTTAAAATACTAATTTTCACCGATGTAATTCCTATGTTAAGTTTTTGAGATATACCACAGATTTGTCATTTTAAAAATTCACCCCCTTTTTCAGTTCCCCTTAAGTGGACTTTCCGAAAAATTATTGATGATTCTTTACATTTACAGGAAATTCCAAATGCCAGTTTTCAAATCTGTAACAATTTACGTGTCTGAGATAATTTGCAGATATAGTCTTCTATAAAATTCACCCCGTTTGTTACTCCTATTCACCCCCTATTCATCGGATTATCCAAAAAACACAAAAATACGTGTTTCTTTATTTTCAAAGGAGATTCCGAATTTCAATTTTCATGTCTGTAACATCTTCAGTTTTTGAGATATAAGTCTCCTCATAAAAGGTGTTCAAATATTTTTCCCCCTTTTTTCACCCCCCTTGATAGGATTTTTTGAAAACAAAAAATAGGCGTTTTTTATTTTTAAAGGAGGTTCCAAATACCAATTTTTACGTCTGTAAACTTTTAAGTTTTTGAGATATACATATCCTCATTTTAAAAACATCACCACCTTTTCATCCCCTTAGCGATGGAATATCCGAAAATCCTCCCTTAGCGAGCACCTACATGTTGATATAGATGTATTCTCAAAATTTCATTTCTTTATGTCCAGTAGTTTTGGCTTGGCGATGATGAATCAGTCAGTCAGTCAGTCAGTCAGTCAGTCAGTCAGTCAGTCAGTCAGTCAGTCAGTCAGTCAGTCAGTCAGTCAGTCAGTCAGTCAGTCAGTCAGTCAGTCAGTCAGTCAGTCAGTCAGTCAGGAGAAGTTATTTTATATATATAGATATACTAGCAATATACCCGTGCTTCGCTACGGTATTATACTGAAATTTGTAATTGAATGCTTATTGTTTTAGATATATAATACGCCGAAATTCGCGATCTGACTCGTTTTCTGCGAGAATCCGCCAAATTTCGCGATCTGACTCATTTTCTAATAGGTTACGGCAAGTTTCCTCCCATTTTTCAATCTTTCTTTCCAGCAGTCAATTTCGTACTTCCCGGGCTAGGTCCAGGTATTCCACCCGGTCAGTTGGGTCCCTCAATCTTTGCCATCTTTTCCTATAAGCATTTTAAATATGGATCAAATCCTTCAGGAGATCCGGCGTGGTGTCGTCTTGGATGCCATGGCGGTACTGTCATTACCTGTCCAGGACCCGTTTCCAGCGTGGTCCGCACATTTGACGGCGGTCCAGAATATTATTATTATTATTATTATTATTATTATTATTATTATTATTATTATTATTATTATTATTATTATTATTATAGATGTTCTGGACCCCACAGCAAGATGCAAGACCGCTACTTGGCAGTAAATTACATCTGCTACCATTGTAATTGTTGACAATGCGACCAGCACCATTGTCGCGCGGAGGCAATTGTGCGGGATTACTGGCGATGCGATTGACGTATTTCCATGCATTATTGACCTTTTTAGCCTCCGTGGCTCAGACGGCAGCGCGTCGGCCTCTCACCGCTGGATACCGTGGTTCAAATCCCGGTCACTCAATGTGAGATTTGTGCTGGACAAAGCGGAGGCGGGACAGGTTTTTCTCCGGGTACTCCGGTTTTCCCTGTCATCTTTCATTCCAGCAACACTCTCCATTCTCATTTCATTGCATATATCATTCATTAATAAATCACTTTGGGAGTGGCGTCCCCATCGTACTAACAGCCTATATCTGCTTCATTCATTACATTCCTGTCCCGGTCAATGACTGGAAAACAGGTTGTAGGTTTTTTTTATTGACCTTATTATAGAGGTGAACAATTGGACGGTCAATCTCATTCCTATCGTTTATTTCAAATGTGTTTAAATTTTTAGTTATATGCCAGGATAATCTACTCTAATCTAAGAACGTTCTCCGAAGGAAATGATGGCTGTCGAAAACGAACCCAGGAAAGATTAAAAATGATCGGTTTATGATCAGAATAAGTACATCGAAAATCTACAGCCTGTTTCCAGTCATTCGACAGGGTCAGGAATGGAATGAATGAAGCCCCATCTACCGGCGACAATAGGAATTGTGTCGGCTGCCGAAGCACTCCTCTGGGGCAATGATCGATGAATGACAAATGAAATGAAATATTGGACAGTGTTGCTGGAATGAATGATGACAGGGAAAACCGGAGTATCCGGAGAAAAACCTGACCAGCCTCCGTTTTGTCCAGCACGAATGTCACATGGAGTGACCGGGATTTGAACCACGGAACCCAGGTGTGAAAGGCTGGCGCGCTGCCGCCTAAGCAACGGAGGCTCTTTATAAGTACATTATGAACAGTAAAATCAACTGATCTCACCTCCTTTTACACCCCACCGCCGTTAAGTTTATTTACACCCCCCTCAAAAAATGAAAAGAAGGCGTGTTTCTTTACATTTAGAGATTCCAAACACCAATGTTCACATCTATTACCTTCAGTTTTGAGATATAGCCTAAGTATCCCCATAAAAATAATTCACTTTTTTTCGCTTCCTATCACACTCCCCCGCCCCCCCCCCCTCAAGTGAATTTTCCGGCAAAAAATACTTGTTTCTTTTATAGTAAAGGGTCTTCTAAATACCAATTATCACGACTAAGACTTCTTCAGTTTTTTATTTATGTGTGCTCATGAAAGGAATTCAAATCCTTTTCACTCCCACCCCCAAGAAGGTTTCACGCTCGCCCCAGGAATGCGTTTCTCTTTGTTTTAAAGGAGATCCAAATACCAATTTTCACGTCTGTAACAACTTTAGTTTTTATTAGATGTATGTATTCTCATGCAATTAAGTCAATTAATTTTTCAATTCTTTCACCCCTCCCCCCTTATTGGATTTTTCGAGAATACGTGTTTCTTTACTTTTAAAGCAGATTCCAAATATCAAATTTCACTTCTGTAACATCTTTATTTTTGAGATATCAGTAGCCTAATTAATTAATTCAACACCATTTTCGGTCACATTTACACCCACCCCCTCCACCCAAGTGGTATTTGCGAAAACTAAAAATACACGTTTCTTTATTTTAATAGAAATAAAAAATACCATTTTTCATTTCTGTAACATGTTAAGTTTTTGAGATATACTCTAGAAAATCTCATTTTAAAATTTCACCCCTTTTTAGTTCGCCTTAAGTGGAGTTTCCAAAAACAAATCACCTATTTCTTTACATTTACAGGAGATTCCAAATACCCACTTTTTACGTCTATAACATTTTACGTTTCTCAGATATTCTGTAGATACAGTATTTCAAAAAATTCACCCCAATTCGTCACTCCTGTTTAACCGCCATTAATTGGATTTTCCGAAAACAAAAAAATACGAGTTTCATTATTTTTCAAGGAGATCCCATATACAAATTTTCAGTTCCGTAATAACTTCAGTTTCTGATATATATGTATCCTCATTAAAGGCATTCAACTCATTATTTACCCTTTTACACCGCTCCTATTGGGATTTACAGAAAACAAAAAAATACCTGTTCCTTTATTTTTAAAGGAGATTTTAAATACCAATTTTTACATCTGTAAACTTTTAAGGTTTTAAGATGTAGACACACTCATTTTAAAAATTCGCCACTCTTTTCACCCCCCATTATTAGGACATTCCAAAAACGAAAAATTACCTGTTTCTTTATTTTTAAAGTAGATCCCAAATACCAATTTTCAGGTCTGTAATATCTTCAGGTTCTAAAATATAAGTAGCCTCATTAAAGGCATTCAACCATTTTTTTCACTCTTTACCACCCTTCCTATTGGGATTTTCCAAAAACGATAAAACATGGTTATTTATTTTTAAAGGAGATTCTAATACCAATTTTTACATGTATAATCTTTGAAGGTTTTGAGATATAGATACTCTAATTTTAAAAATTCACCTCCTTTTCACCTCCCATTAATTGGATTTTCCAATAACAAAAAATACGTGTTTCTTTATTTTTAAAGGAGATCCCAAACACTAATTTTCAGATCTGTAATATCTTCAGTTTTTGAGATATAAGTATCCTCATTAAAGGCATTCAACCCTTTTTTCACCCCTTTTCACCCCTCCTATTGGGATTTTCCGAAAACAAAAAAATACGTTTTTCTTTACTTTTAATGAAGATTCTAAATACTAATTTTTACATCTGTAAACTTTCAAATTTTGAGATATAGATGCACTCATCCCCTTTTCACCCTCCCATTAATTGGATTTTCCAAAAACAAAAAAATACGTGTCTTTATTTTTAAAAGTGATTAAAAGTACCAGTTTTCAGGTCTGTAATATCTTCAGTTTCTGAGATATAAGTAGCGGTACCTGATTAAAGGCATTCAACCCCTTTTTCACCCTTTTTTCACCCTATTGGGATTTTCCGAAAACAAAAAATACGTGTTTCCTTATTGTTACCGTGTTTTAGCGGTAGGTAGAGGCGTAAGAAGGTGCGGGCGTGAATGGGTTTCAAACTACGGAATCAAAGTTAATGTAAAAGTAATTTAAAATTTAACTAGGTTATATTTTCTTTTCAAAAACAAAGCAATAACAGACATGGCAGGTACAATGTAGCAAAACAAGGGGAGATACAATATTTACAGGTTTTGGGCTTCACGCCCTGACTTCAGCGATCAGCTCAGTTTTACCACAAACACAAGTTTTAACAGAGGGGCAGAAAACCCCATTCATCCCTAGGAGCCCCTGGCTCCGAATTACACAGAAAGGCCTCCACGAGGCATATGACACTCCATTTTCCAAAAGAGCGATCCGCTCTTAAAATTTAAGCCTCTCAAAGGCCACACCCAACTCTACCTTCAAGCTGTCCTTTAAGGACGTATTCACAGGGGTAAAATACCCAACCTACAGAGGTCTATTACATGAAAAGAAGGTTGATTACATGACCTCTAAAATAACAATTTGAGAGGAGGCGATCTTGCACTCCTAATACACTTTGTTTCTAAGACCTACGTTGGCTCTTAGACCGCTGATGCAAGGGCTAATCCCATACTACTGAGGTGACTTAAGAAAACACAAACTTACATTACATTACTGAAGAATAGGTTGCGAAAAATAAGTTCACCTCAAAACAATGTGAGTGGGAGCTCGAGAGGGTTAAGCACTCTCTATCCCGATATGTAGTTTGAAAGATAGAATAGATACCAGTTGCTTTTACATTTGAAAGGAAAGTTACATGGTGGAAGACCTAGAACCCGCCGCGAGAGTTAAACTGCCAACTCTAGCTAGAAAAGATGTTATTAAGAGGCCATTACCTGAAGTTGAACAGCTGGTGAAGAAAGAGGCGCTTCCCGCCTCCTGCTATGTACTTTACACACTGAGAGATGGAACAAAAGTGGCCCTGAGACCCTAAAATCAGCAGTTTAAATACTCTCGCGGAAGTTTCTAGGCGTTAGGGGAAAGAAAACACCCGCCCACAATGTTTTTATTGGATAGGCCCCAGCAACATATTCAAGTTGGGGGAAGATACATCTGATTGGATAGAAATTAATTTAAGAAATTCGTGATTGGATAAATCTAAAACAAGGGGAAAAAGAGGGGTATACAGCCAACTTAAACAATAACAGAAAGAAATTTAACAAAACCCAAACTTTTGAAATAAAAATTTCTCCAACAAAATAGTTCTTTAACTCCGCACTAGGTCGCACTATTGTTGATCTTCAGTAGTGTCCTCTAGAAGAGAAAGTTCACACTTCTTACTTCAAGCGAAACAAAAACACATCAAAAGTGACACAGTTCAAAAACTCAAAATTTTCCACGTGGTGACATCTTCTGAGAAAGTAGAGAATTAATAGAATAGATAAAGTTCAACCTTCCTCCAGAAGAGGAGTTTCAACTGGCGCAATTTTTAAATAAACGGTGTAGAGGTGTACCGCCCGGTACAGACCTCCCCCCCCAAAAGTTCCTCCCGGGGTGACACATGAAATCAGTTTGAAACAAAGTCCAAGTAATGATGTTGATACGAAGATAGATAGCAGAAGCATTTACAAGATTTCTTAATTCAGTTTCAAAATGTTGTTGTTGCAGGTGAATGAAAGTCTTTATGTTTGTAAAAGTTGAATTTCTGAAGATAAACATTTAATACTTGAAATTGAAGGAAAAATTTGCAATGTCCACCAAATATTGCTGTTGAATTCCCATGAAGCGGAATTAAGGTTGAACAGAAATGTCTATGTAGTTGATGTAGGCTAAGTTGAATGGCCAGACCGGCCGTTGCAGCTTGCGTCCAACGGAGGCCGCTCGGACCCCTCAAGTACCCTGAGATACCGCTCGCCCGCACTATGAGGGGAGCAGAGGTGTTGAAGTACGCCGCGCCCGCAGTGAACAGATACAGGCTGCGGGCATGTAGCAGGTCGTGCGCCGCACATCAGCCTTGGCCGGGAGGAGAGCTCCGGCTCGCCGTGCACATGTCGTCCTCGCTGGAGAGGAGGGGGCCCATCCCCCTCCCCAGTCGCTGCACGGCGCTGCGCGGCTGCGGGGGCGCTGAAACATTAAAGCTAGGCGGCAGAATTGTGTTGGACTATCATCTTCTTTGAGGGCACAGGCTTGTGGAGAGGTTGAGGGGCCAGCGGCGTGTAGATATCCATGGCATTTACTATTATGAAGCCACAGTGTAGAGTGGAGCAGGAGACGGGAGCGTGGTAATGGCCGTGGCAAGGACAGGATGGCAGTTTAACGGATCGGGGCAGGTAGTACAAAAGGCTTACATCTAAAACCAAAATATTACAGAAGGGGCAGAATGCCTTAAAAGTGAAACTCAAAAAAAAAATATAACCTTCATATCCTTTCAAAATAATATGAAGCAAGTTAACACAGAATCTACACCGGTTTCACCTGGGACAGGTGAACTCTAAATATCCTCTCGGTGGCTGGATTACTTAACAATAAGGTAACCGGTGTGAGAAAATCGAGAATGACACAAGGCCCATGAAATCTGGGGGCAAGCTTGCCCGCGGGAACAAAATTTTTGACCATAACCTGGTCGCCTACCTTCAAAGGGGTGGGTCTCCGTCCACGATCATACCTTTCCCTAACCTTTTCATGAGACACTTTAAGATTGGCTTTAGCCTTCTTCCAAAGATCTTTAATATTGTCTGGATCTATTGTCTCGGGTAGAATGTCATTCAGAGACCAGAGGTTAGAAAGCGGCGAGTTGGGAACAAACTTAAACATCAAAGAAGCTGGAGTAAACTTGTGAGATTCATGAACCGCCGAATTCAAAGCAAAAGCTATCCAATGCAGGGACGTGTCCCACCTGGAAGGATCTTCATGATGATAGGCAATGAGTGCGGACCTGAGATTACGGTTAACCCGTTCAGCCAAAGATGGTTGAGGGTAATAAGCAGATGTAGTTACATGAGAGATGGACAAGTCAAAACAGAATTTACGAAACAGATTTGATGTAAAAGCTTTAGCATTATCAGATACAATGTATTGGCACGGACCAAAAGAAGCAAAAATAGAATTTAGGCAAGTAATGGTGGACTGAGCGGTAGCCAGCTTAGTCGGAAATAACCAGGAAAATCTTGTAAAGCCATCTACGCACACAAAGATAAACTTGTTAGCATTGCCCTTTGACTGGGGGAAGGGTCCTACATAATCGATATACAGACGTTCCATGGGGCGCGACGCTTGATGCGAAGACAAAAGGCCTACCTTGGTGGACATGGTGGGTTTACTGAGCAAACAAGATTTACAAGCTTTTACAAGTTCACGGATTTCACCGTCCATACCTTTCCAGATGAACATTTCACGAATCTTCTCACGAGTTTTAAAGATTCCAAGATGCCCTCCTAATGGGGTCTCATGATAATACTTGAAGATCATAGGTACAAGAACAGCTGGAACGACAACTTTCATCATCCTATCATGCCTCGATGGGCAACATAGAACACCATTCCTCAGAACATAAGGGACAACATGTTCCCCAGAAGAAAGGGTTTCCATTATCGGAGCCAGCGTCGGATCTTCACGTTGGTATTTCTCAATATCCCTAAAAAGCATGGGAGCATCTGTTAAGATGGCATTAACACCAGATAGTATGGACTCGGGAGGTGATGAACTGTCGACCGTTTCGTGGGTCTCGACGTCGTTATGAAACATACGGCTGAGTCCATCGGCAACAACATTTTCGGTACCTCTGATATGCCTGACATCGAATTGGAAGGCAGAAATACGGATGGCCCAACGGGCTATACGACCTGTACGACGCGGCCTACCTAAGACCCAGCTTAAGGCTTGATTATCTGTCTCCAGATCGAATTTGACGTGTTCCAGATAGAGACGGAACTTTTCTAAGGCGAATAAGACTGCCAAACCTTCAAGCTCATATATGGAGTACTTGGCTTCTTGAGCCGATAGAGTCCTAGATGCATAGGCGATGGGACGCCTCCCTAGTTCAGTCTCTTGAAGAAGGACTGCAGCTACAGCTGACGACGACGCGTCCGTTTGGACGATGAATTTCTTCGAGAAATCAGGCATAGCAAGTACAGGGGCATTACAGAGAGCTAATTTAAGATCTTCGAAAGCGGCTTGTTGAGAAGGTCCCCACTCGAATTTGATGCCTTTCCTACGAAGAAGGTTTAAGGGCGCCGCTCTATTAGCGAAGTTAGGAATAAACTTCCTGAAGAAATTCACCATACCAATGAATCTAGCGATACCTTTGATGTCCTTAGGAGGTTTAAAATCACGGATGGCCTGTGTTCTAGAATGATCGACAGCAACCCCATCGGGTGACACAATATGCCCCAGGAATGACATAGAGGGCTTAGCAAAGGCAACCTTGGACAACTTAACAGTTAACCCAGCCTTACGAAGGCGATTGAGAACTTCTCGCAGATGATCTAGATGTTCTTCAAAGGTCTCTGAAAATACGACGACATCATCTAAGTAGTGATATAAGTACTCAAATTTGATGTCAGAAAAGACCCTATCTAGTAGCCTAGTGAGCACAGCTGCCCCCGTGGGGAGCCCGAAAGGCACGCGGTTGTATTCATATAAATTCCAGTCCGTGGCAAACGCTGTAAGGTGTTTAGACTCTTCGGCAAGGGGAATTTGATTATAGGCCTGATTCAAGTCCAAGATAGTGAAGAACTTGGCCTTACGAAACCATGAAAAACAAGAATGAAGGTCAGGAAGGGGCACAGATTGCAACACCACCTTCCGATTGAGAGCCCTGTAATCAATGACAGGCCTGAAGCCTCCTTGGGGTTTCGGGACTAGAAAAATAGGCGAAGAATACGCTGACTTAGAGGGCCTAATAATACCATCCTTCAACATCTGATCGATGATTTCTTTCAGAGCTTTCATTTTAGGAGGAGACAGCCTATAAGGTGGAAAGCGAACAGGAATCGAATCCGTGACCTCAATTTTGTATTCAATAAGGTCAGTAACACCAAGAGTATCAGAGAACACCTCGGGAAACGACTGACACAATTTGCGAATACTATCAGCCTGCTCCTCAGGTAGATGTCTAAGGTCTAACAACATCTCATCCTGGGTAGGCGAAATAGATGAACATGATGCAGAATTACACTTTAATAGAGGGATTTTACAATTAGAGGCAAATTTGAATGTGCACGACTTACTCTGAAGATCGAGCACAAGACCAGTGTGAGACATGAAGTCCGCTCCCAGTATGATGGGGCAAGACAAATGCTTGGCCACAAACAATTTGAATTTCCATGTAAATTTAAAAACACGAATTTTGACATGTAAGGAACCTAGAATTTCTAATGGAGATGAATTAGCCGAAACATATTTAACAGGAGATGAGTCATAGTTAGGGAGTTTACAAACAGATTTCAATTTAGAATACCATTCAGCCGAAATAATTGAACAAACACTGCCTGAATCTAAGAGAGCTGTTATAGGCTCGTTATTTAACTCCATCTTAAGAAAAGGAACAGGTGCGGGGGTGTCCGCCGCAATCCTAAGACACTCTCTGGGGCATTCAAAAAATGAATTTGAAGATTGCTCATTCCCTGAATTCTTGACCTTTTTGCCCGGGGCTGAGCCTTGGAAAGCAGAATTAGTCGACTCAGCCGAAGCCGTTAGTCACTTTTTATTATTGGCATAGGTGGAATTTGCACCAGAAGTTGAGCAGGAGGAGGTGCTATTGGAGTTTGGGCAATTCTTGGCGATATGTGAGAAGGCCCCACACTTAAAACAGCCTTGTGATGACCCTGCTCCATTCCTTGTCCCACTTGACTTGATCAGTGGACACTTGTTGCGCAAATGGTCAGGCGACCCGCACGCATAACATTTACGGGGATTGACTGGTCGGCGAGGTGGAGGCCGAGTGTTACTAAAAGAAGGCGGGGGTTCTTTTGCCACACGCAAGGAATCGGCATACCTAACTCCTTCCGCAGAGACGGCTAATGCTTCCAGTTCAGAGAAGGTTTGCGGGCACGCCGCGAAACACAAATATGACCTGTAGGGTGGTGAAATCCCTTCGACAATAGCTTGCACGATCTGATCCTCAGGGAAGTGGAGAGCAAACACCCTAGTATAAAACTTAATGTCCTGTATGAAATCAGCCAAGTTTTCATCCAAGCGCTGTACACGATAATAGTACTTCTGAATAAGGGAGGACCTGGCCCTAGCCGGGATGAAGTTAGCTAGCAAATGGGCATGGAAATCCTCAATAGAAGATTGCTCGGCAATGGCTCTAACTATTTTGTCAGATAGAACACCAATAGCATAAGGATAGATAATTTGCAAAATTTGACATGGGGAAAGAGAAAACACAAGGGCATGATCCTGAAATTCCACTAGAAATCTTAAAAATGAAATTACATCACTAGTGGTGTTGACAGAAAACTTAGAGATACCTCTTAGCAACATTGCCAATGGATGAGGCAAGCTGCTAAACCCAGGTGACATAGTAGGTAAAGGTTTCAATGGCAACGAAGTTAAATCAGAACGGATGTTACTCAATGATGCACGGCGTTCAGATTCGTTGTTCGATGGGGCAGAGATAGTTTGAGCAGCAACGGTTATCCTATTGCCTTCTCCCTGAGGAGGCTCTTCATCACTACCTACGTTCACTGTGGCGGGTTGATCAGTTTTGGGAGGAACTTCGCCGGTTAGCAATTGAGTGACCTTATTAGACAATTCAGAAATAGTTTCAAGGAGCGTATTAGCGTCCTTCCTCTGAACGTCATTCACCTTTAGAGACAACAGATCATTAACTCTATTTGCAAAGTGATACAGCCTGCCTTGCACCCGCTTAATTTGATTAGGAGACGGATCGTTTTCATCAAAAAAGCTGACTACAGATGCTAGCCCAGTAATATTCTCGACGATCGTGGAAAGAGAGTCATCAATTTCTTTCTCTCCCAAGTTGGGGATGGAAATGGGCAAATCAAGGGACTCTCTAAGCTTGTTGGTGTCGATTGCAACCGTGCCTCCAGATTGCACATTTCTGATAGTTAACTCGTATATCAACTCCTCTTTGCGCAAGTAGTTAAGGAGGAGAACATCGCGAGGGCCGGGCATGATGACAGAACAATTTTGAAAAACTCAAAAAATTCCAGCAACTGAGAAAATTGTTAGAGTTCGAATCAAAGCAATGTGTAGCCGTCAAAAGGGGCTAAATTGAGACCCATTCAACCACGCTCTGCTACCACTTGTTACCGTGTTTTAGCGGTAGGTAGAGGCGTAAGAAGGTGCGGGCGTGAATGGGTTTCAAACTACGGAATCAAAGTTAATGTAAAAGTAATTTAAAATTTAACTAGGTTATATTTTCTTTTCAAAAACAAAGCAATAACAGACATGGCAGGTACAATGTAGCAAAACAAGGGGAGATACAATATTTACAGGTTTTGGGCTTCACGCCCTGACTTCAGCGATCAGCTCAGTTTTACCACAAACACAAGTTTTAACAGAGGGGCAGAAAACCCCATTCATCCCTAGGAGCCCCTGGCTCCGAATTACACAGAAAGGCCTCCACGAGGCATATGACACTCCATTTTCCAAAAGAGCGATCCGCTCTTAAAATTTAAGCCTCTCAAAGGCCACACCCAACTCTACCTTCAAGCTGTCCTTTAAGGACGTATTCACAGGGGTAAAATACCCAACCTACAGAGGTCTATTACATGAAAAGAAGGTTGATTACATGACCTCTAAAATAACAATTTGAGAGGAGGCGATCTTGCACTCCTAATACACTTTGTTTCTAAGACCTACGTTGGCTCTTAGACCGCTGATGCAAGGGCTAATCCCATACTACTGAGGTGACTTAAGAAAACACAAACTTACATTACATTACTGAAGAATAGGTTGCGAAAAATAAGTTCACCTCAAAACAATGTGAGTGGGAGCTCGAGAGGGTTAAGCACTCTCTATCCCGATATGTAGTTTGAAAGATAGAATAGATACCAGTTGCTTTTACATTTGAAAGGAAAGTTACATGGTGGAAGACCTAGAACCCGCCGCGAGAGTTAAACTGCCAACTCTAGCTAGAAAAGATGTTATTAAGAGGCCATTACCTGAAGTTGAACAGCTGGTGAAGAAAGAGGCGCTTCCCGCCTCCTGCTATGTACTTTACACACTGAGAGATGGAACAAAAGTGGCCCTGAGACCCTAAAATCAGCAGTTTAAATACTCTCGCGGAAGTTTCTAGGCGTTAGGGGAAAGAAAACACCCGCCCACAATGTTTTTATTGGATAGGCCCCAGCAACATATTCAAGTTGGGGGAAGATACATCTGATTGGATAGAAATTAATTTAAGAAATTCGTGATTGGATAAATCTAAAACAAGGGGAAAAAGAGGGGTATACAGCCAACTTAAACAATAACAGAAAGAAATTTAACAAAACCCAAACTTTTGAAATAAAAATTTCTCCAACAAAATAGTTCTTTAACTCCGCACTAGGTCGCACTATTGTTGATCTTCAGTAGTGTCCTCTAGAAGAGAAAGTTCACACTTCTTACTTCAAGCGAAACAAAAACACATCAAAAGTGACACAGTTCAAAAACTCAAAATTTTCCACGTGGTGACATCTTCTGAGAAAGTAGAGAATTAATAGAATAGATAAAGTTCAACCTTCCTCCAGAAGAGGAGTTTCAACTGGCGCAATTTTTAAATAAACGGTGTAGAGGTGTACCGCCCGGTACACTTATTTTTAAAGAAGATTCTAAATATCAATTTTTACGTCTGTAAACTTTTAAAGTTTTGAGATATAGATACACTCATTTTAAAATTTCGTCCCCCTTTTCACCCGCTTAACGACGGAATATTCAAAAATCCTCTCTTAGCGAGCACGTACATCTTAACATGAATATATTCCCAAAATTTCATTTCGTTATGTCCAGTAGTTTTAGCTCGGCGATGATGAATCAGTCAGTCAGTCAGTCAGGACAAGTTATTTTATATATGTAGATTACTTCTCTTCACAACCCAAAGTCCTCCAAAAATCAACTGTGGTGATACAGTTTGATATTATCAATAAAGAAGTACATTTTCTAATCACTAGATTGCATGCCAAAAGCCTGGATTAAATTCCAAACCTCTCCACAGTTGTCATATTAAGTGAGGGCATATGACGCTGTTGACGGTGATTCGTCCATCGGATGGGGGCATTAAGCCTTGAGTAGACCCCTTGGTGCTATTCGACAGAAGTCGTCTATTTGCTGGCACTGGGTTTCACCCTCTCCCTACTATCACATATCACGTCAATCATTTCATCTCATGAATTCCTCTGATTAAGTTAATTTCAGGAAGGGCATCCGGTCATAAAAACCCTCCACGACGGATTCATCTGACCTCATACCTGACCCCCTAGAGAAACGGGACAAGGGTTGGAAAGTAAATTTTACTCAATACATTTTAGTTCCTAGGATGTCACCAGATCTCTTTTGACTGAAAAGTTTATATCCTGCAATATAATTGTTTTACTGCCATAAGTGAACCTATTACCATGGAATGTAAAGCTAGTATGGGGCTTCATATGCCTTCCCTGTTGTCCTGTAGTCAAGATCTGGATATTAATTTACAGTACTTCACCAAGTATAGTACGCGAACTTTTTCTTGAGCCCTGAGCTCCATATTGCTGAATGGGAACTAGGGCTCAAGAAAAGGTTCGCGTACTATACACTGAAATGTAAAATGCCTTTTAATATGGGTTTTGCTTTTAATATATATTTTTTAATTTCGAGTGGCTATTTCTAGCCGAGTGCAGCCCTTGTAAGGCAGACCCTCCGATGAGGGTGGGCGGCATCTGCCATTTGTAGGTAACTAAGTGTTATTGTGGTGGAGGATAGTGTTATGTGTGGTGTGTGTGAGTTGCAGGGATGTTGCGGACAGCACAAACACCCCGCCCCCGGGCCATTTGAATTAACCAATGAAGGTTAAAATCCCCGACCCGGCCGGGAATCGAACCCGGGACCCTCTGAACAGAAGGCCAGTACGCTGACCATTCAGCCAACGAGTCGGACTTTAATATATTGACTGAGCATCATTATTATTTATTTGTCATAACAATGTGGTGTGTGGCTGCATGATGTCTGCTAACTAACACTACCTTATAGAACCATCACAAAGACCAGCAGGGATTCTTGGTGACGATAGCTCTACTCTTGTGGTAACAATGGGTTCTCCGAGCATTCTCCACTGTTACGCTATGGGCTGGCCATCTCTCTTGGTTACCTGGTGGGGGGGGGGGTGATCGCATGCTGCCTCTCAGCTCAGAAATGTTTGAACAACGTCGAGATTTCTCCCTTATCATTCGCACTGTTAACTTGAGAAACCTTGGTCCTTACACTTGCCAAGCTTACAATGGGCTGGGAAGAGCAGCCTCTTGGACTGTCACAACTAAGGCAATAGGACCTGTCTATAAAACTAATCCTCAGGATACCAACTATACCAAATATCTGTTACCTCCACCAGAGAGACCACCAGCACCTACTTACCCCTATCGGTCACCTGCCGGGTCTCCTCGGACACCACAACCTCCTGTTGTAATCCCACCCGTACCTACACCTTCTCAAACTTATCCAGCTAGACCAGAACCAGACACTCCTAGGTAAGCACCATACTTCATTTACTACGCTTAGTAACACGGGTATGAAATTGTCAACCATGTTAGTAACCATTCATAGCTGATCATGGTTTGATAACTGTAAGAATTGCTCAATGTCTTTATTTCATAACTAGCACTATGTCATTTATCTGATATATATCTCAAATCATGTTAAAAATTCAATTTTCCAAGTCATAAAATAATGTTAATAATTATTAAGGCTAATTAAAAAATTATTAGTTAAAAAACTGACCAGATTATAATGAACTTGTGCAGTGAGAAATATTTCAGGAAGTACTCTACAGTATTCTCTCACTATAAATAAAATACCTTTTTTTTTCATGGCCTAGGCCTATCTTTGAGTAATAACATAGCTATAATATGATTATTATTCAATACAAATATGAACAAAGCTGGATGTACGATTTTCTCTTTTTAGACCACATAAATGTGCAGATTACCCACCCTCCCTATAGCATATAAAATAATCCAGAATAGAATCCTGTTTTAGGTACTAGAGTTGTAAGATGATAAACCCAGGAGAGTCAATTCTCCAGCTAAAACTACTGATAAAACAAACAAACCTACCCGCCAACCACTGTTAATTCAGAAATCCTGCAGATTACAAGGTGACATGTGGTCAGTACCGTGAATATCTTGGCTTTCTAGACCAGGGTTGCTATCCTATTGTCAGATAGCTCCTCAACTGTTCTCATGTAGGGTGAATGGACTTCAAACCAGCCTTCAAATTCAGGTAAAACTCCCTGCCGTTGATGGGAATCGAACCCAGGGCCTCCCGGTAACTTGGCAGGCTTGCTATCTTTAGACCATGGGGCCAGCAAAATTATTGGTAACAAATCTAAATCAAAGCATCTTCTTATATAAATATTTTATCTTGATTATTTACCTAGGACACCTTATTCCACATATTTTCTTCTTCTTGAAAGCATGAATGTAAAACTTCTATTAGAGGTAATGTAAATTTTGCCTTCTACTATTTTATGGTAAAGTGCATGCTAGTGGAGAGAACAGAGTTACCTTTACTCATATAATTTTAAATCACTATAATTATAATTTCGTGTGGCTATTTCTAGCCGAGTGCAGCCCTTGCAAGGCAGACCCTCCGATGAGGGTGGGCGTCATCTGCCATATGTAGGTAACTGCGTGTTATTGTGGTGGAGGATAGTGTTATGTGTGAGTTGCAGGGACGTTGGGGACAGCACAAACACCCAGCCCCGGGCCACTGGAATTAACCAATGAAGATTAAATCCCCGAACCGGCCGGGAATCGAACCCGGGACTCTCTCAACCGAAGGCTAGTACGCTGACCATTCAGCCAACGAGTCGAACATTTTAAATCACTGATAATGTTATTATCTCAATACAGTTTTTTTTCTTTTTTTAAATCAATCTTTCACCATTGGCATGCATTTAAGGCTATTATAAGAAATAAATTGGCAAGAGGTTCCACGTTTTCAATACAATATATCAGGTAAATAATATTACATCAGACTTGGATCTAGTTTCAGCCACTTAGTAGCCATATTCAGTCAAATAAAAATTAAACAGATTATGTGATAACTAAAACATATGTATACTAGACAAAGACAATGTTGCAGGAATAACTATAACATTAAAATATATATAATAACAAAAATTATGGTTATGATCTTCTTGTCATAGTATGATGTCTTTAAGTTGACTTAGGACCTCAGGCAAAGAAGTAAATCTCTAATGTCTGATATAGAACAGTGCTTACTCTCTATTCGTCCTAAGTTATACATGTAATGTTGCATGTAAGGAAAGGAGTCAAAAGCCAGAGTTGGATGGTTCCAATCCGAGTCCTAATGCGTTTTGTTAACACCTTTGATGGGATTTTACCTCAATGTTAAACACCAGAAATAAAATATGCAGAGTGATAAAGTTCCCCAATTAAGATGATACCTAATAATATAACATTTTAGTAACCTTAACTAAGATTGCAGTGTATTATCACTAAAGCATGTCTTTTTTACTTCCAGGCATTAATCATTTTTATATCATTAATTTTATCTTTTGCTCTCTTTGATATCTTCCATTTCAGTTTCTTGTTAGTTGTTTTAATAATTTACATTATTAATTTTATGACTGATGGAAAGGAATAAACAGATACAAATCAAGTCATACACAGAAGGATTGGAACATATTATGTGTTCCACTCTAGGACAAACACAATGACAAGCCAAATGTGAGAAGAGTTGTGGTGTCCCCACCAAAGTTAATAAACACAAAACAAAGTTAATAAACAACATTAATGAAAACATTTCTCAACATGTTAATAAACTTTTGCTAACAAACTTCACCAATATTTTGTCCATACCAAAATAGCTGTTTGTGAGGTTACAATGGATAGGGTCAGGAAGAAGAAATACTTACAGCTGCAGCTTTCATTATTTTAGTGAGTACAATTACATAAAAGCGCAGACGCAAAGTGTGGCAAAGAAAAATATTGGAAAGGTGAGTAAAATTAAGTTTGGAGAGAACTCTTAAGTCAGAACCTATACAGTAGAACCTCGATTATACGTTCCCAGAAAGTACGTTTTTCCCGTATTATTCGTTCGAATATACAAAAAAATACATGATAATACTTTGGTAAATTCGTACATAGTTCACTTAAAGAAGGAGACGTATCAATCAACATTGGATTTTATATTCTTTCTACTATGTATTAACTTGTCAATTTCCTTCAACATTAAGCACTGACTACGGCTCTAAGCCATCAATTATGTTATTTACTATCAAATGACATCTCCTTCATTAAGTGAACTATGTGTGAATTTATCATTGTATTAGAGTATTAATTATTTCAGAAACATGTTTATGATGAACTGTAAATTTTATCTCACACACATCATCTTCAAACATATTTTAGAATAATCCTTAACCAGGTACCTGGTAAAAAAATAAGGTTTTGATATTGACTAAGAATGCCTCATAAGAAGACGCGAAACATGTCTCATTATATAATGTTTTAACTCATATGTTAACATTCTGTATTGTATTGAATAGGTGGCAAAATAATAAATATTTTCCTATATACAATATATGATACTTTCAATACGGACCAAAAATGATCTTCATTACTTGTAATGAGACCAGAACAGATCTTGCACCTTACACACATATTGCCAAGGGAGGTTTTGGGATTGCCTATTACTGTTTTGGTCCTAATATAAGACTGGGAATTTCATATTTTTGTGTTAAAATGTTATAAAAACTGCAGTCATTTTATTTACGCACGTTACATTTAAAAATTTTGCAGCATTCGCACTCGTACCGACTTTTAGGGCATGTGCGCTTTCCAGCTGAGCTTAAGGTCACGAATACCTATAATTTTTGAAGTTTTGATTATATTTTTTTCTCTTTCCAACTTGATTGTGATTAGTGATGGGCAGAATTGGATGTAATGCTTTCGAGAACTTTCGAGAATTGATACTTGCATTCAAATTGAAACCACATTCTCGAGTTCAGTTGACCTTTACAAGTTGATATAGGTCTTATATACGTGGTACAAGATTTCCATCAACTGACTATGAACTGTAAACCGGTGACCAAATGAAAATGGAAAATTAAAAAAAAAAAAAGAGATTTCGCCATCATGTAGGGCGCTTTTGTATCTAATGGGTTTTATTTTATTAGATTAGAAAATTAAAAGCTACTTGTCGTCAATTGTTGTTTGCCTTGGCGTTACCGGTATTGGATTTTTCGAAGAGTTTGGCTGATCAAAGTTGCTGAACTGAAAGGAGTTTTCACGGGAAACTGACGAAGTTTCCCCGGTAAAACTGAATGTTAAGTTTTGAGATTTTTAAGTCACATACCGGTAATTAATAATTGAAGCTGGCCTCACGATCTAACTTGCCTGCCTCTCACCTGGAGGGCCCGGCTTCGATTCCCGGCCAGGTCACACATTTTTATCTGCGTATGAGGGCTTGTTCCAGGTTCACACATTCTATGACTACCGTTAATTGAGGAACTATCGAACTGTGAGACGGCGACCTCGGTCTAGAGAGCCAGGAATAACAGCCGAGAGGTTTCGTCACACTGACCATGTGTCACCTCGTAATCTGCAGACTTTCTGCAGAATATTCATAAAGGTGCCAACTGAGTCGTATATCTTCTTCCCTTTTAGCGTAACTTGCCTTAATGTATGTATGTATGTATGTATGTATGTATGTATGTATGTATGTATGTATGTATGTATGTCATTATTTTGTGTTAAACTCACGAAGTATTTCATTGCGTGAGAATACCATCGGCTCTTTCTCTGCCAGTGCGGAGCTAATAACGTAGGCCACACCACTTCCAGCTACAGAGGTTAAGCTACTATCACCCAGGCTCAGGTGATATCACATTTTATTTTATATCTCCGATGATAATTGACATCCGAAAAAACTGACAACGTCAATACATGTATTTGAATAAAGGCTACAAGATTTACCAGTTTTAAGACAACTGAGACATTATTGTGGCAGTTATTAAGACCTAAATAAACTGGTGTAATCAGTGTGACATGACTCACAGGCTACGGTCCAAGATATATAAGCTGAATACAAATAATACTCAATAACTAGTCTACTATACACAGCAGTATCGTACTGTTTAGATGTTGGATCAGAGAAAATTTCTGCATAAACTCTTCGTACTAAAAGACTTAGTACTTAACTTTCGACGATCTCATATTGCAAGTGAACACTTACAAGAAACTCTTCGGGTTTAAGGACTTCGCTAAATTCTGTGCAACGAAAATACTTGAACTTTCTGCAATTATATAGAAAGAATTTACATTGGTGTAAATATTTTAAGTTTTGGACATAGTTGTCTCATGTTACGTAAATAATTCCTAATAATGTTTTGACAGTTTACGTTATGTGTCTTAAATTCAGAATAAATATTTACCTTCATTCATCATGAGAGAACTTGTACCTTTTGAGGCAGTGCTCAAGAGTGTAAATAAATTCTAAGTGTTCAGTTTGTCACCATGTGTAGGAAATTATAAATACTCATTCTACCTACACATTCTCAGAATTTGACTTACTTCGTTTTTAATCTCCAATTTATTTTTAAGTCAACGTTGGAACTTTATTTATTTTTCACAACGAAACTCATCCTACAGTAGTTGTCGACATCTATGGACTTTAATTTATCTATGAATTGACTTTGGAATTCGCCTAGTGAAACAATGAAGTCATCGGTTCAGCTTTTCATTTTGGAACATGTACCTTCAACTTCACATTTCAAACTTACAAGTAAGGGTGATTCGTCATCGATGGCGTCTGTTGAGGGAGCCACATCGGGATACGTGGTTCCATGGTGAGGATATCACTAACTGGGGTTCATGAAGTACTATATATGTCGTACCAAAACCCAGATACTTGTTACAAAGGTGATATAAATCAAACATTGAAATAAAACCAGAACTTCAAGATTAATGACTATTCTTGAACTAAAACCTATCTCTGTACCCACTCAAATAGTTTACCGCATACACCCTGTGTAAACTGCCCATGCTCGTTAAGGTAGGCTCAAGTGCATGTATGTATGTATGTATGTATGTATGTATGTATGTATGTATGTATGTATGTATGTATGTATGTATGTATGTATGTATGTATGTATGTATGTATGTATGTATGTATGTATGTATGTATGTATGTATGTATGTATGTATGTATGTAAGTATGTATGTAACGTGTTACAGTAGGCGAAGCTTTATCTGACCCTGTAATCATTAAGAGGGGAATTCCTCAAAGCAGTATTATTGGACCTTTATGTTTTCTTATATATATATAAATTATATTCATACAGAACTGGAATCAGAGATAAGGATTTTTGTGGATGATGTTATTCTGTATAGAGAAATAAATAAGATTGTAAGCAACTGCAAAATGAACCCGATAATGTGAAATTGGTATAATGATAAATGGGGTTAAAATACAGGTTGTGTTTAATGACTTCTTGAAGTACTGTATATATTGTATATGTCGTACCAAAAACCTGCTATTTGTTACAAAGTTGATATAAATCAAACATTGAAATAAAACCAGAACTTCAAAATTAATGACTATTCTCTGTACCCACTCAAATTTCACAAGAAATAAGAAAGGAGTGACCAAATTCTAACTTTAAAAAAGTTTATTTTATTATTAAGGCTTTTTCATTAGCAATCATTTGTGTCAACCACAAGTTTAGAAGCTTTTATTGTGTCAGTTTAAAGGCATTATACAAGATTTATTTGATTGAGAACGAAAAAATAAGATTTTTTTAATCTTTGTTAACATATAAGGATTGTTCAGGATCCTGAATAATGATTTTTAAGGTTTGAGTCAAGGCACTTTATAATATTATGTAAATCTTATCTACAAGAACTTGCATTGTATTGTATTGAAAAAGTGGTCTTAATAAACATTTATGTAATACTCTTGATAAACATCGAATTCAATACGGATCAAACATGAGAATTATCACTTGTAACTAATCGGTATGTTCCGAGCTATCAGTGGAGAGATTGTGCGGAACGACATTAGTAGACGAATAAGATTGAGCGGTGTCTTTAAAAGTAGGAAAGATCATAATATGAAGATAAAGTTAGAATTCAAGAGGACAAATTGGGGCAAATATTCATTCATAGGAAGGGGAGTTAGGGATTGGAATAACTTACCAAGGGAGATGTTCAATAAATTTCCAATTTCTTTGAAATTATTTAATAAAAGGAGAGGAAGCCAACAGATAGGGAATCTGCCACTTGGGCAACTGCCCTAAATGCATATCAGGATTGATTGATTGATTGATTGATTGATTGATTGATTGATTGATTGATTGATTGATTGATTGATTGATTGATTGATTGATTGATTGATTGATTGATTGATTGATTTTCATATATATGGAAAGGTCATTTGTTTATTTCATTTTAATCATCAATAAAATTTAGCTAGAACTGCTTTATTAAGATAAATTTTTAAATTCCAAGAACATTTCAGAAACCATTCTCAAAAACAAAACCTCAAGACCTTACTATTTCTGAGTCTGCTACCCCTTGATGTGCGTGTAGTGGTATAAGGTTTATTAATTCAAATCTGTAATTGACTGGATATTATGAGGTACCAATGGCATTACTTACATTTTAAAAATAGTTTCTTTTTAACAATTACTTCCAGATTCCTGTTATCTTCCCAAGATTGAAGGCCCTTGTAGGAGCAATATTTCTAAATGGTATTATGATGTTGAACGGAAACAGTGTGGCCAGTTTATTTATGGTGGCTGTTTGGGTAACAACAACAAGTTCCAGACCAGAGAAGAATGTGAAGAACTCTGTGTAGTTCCAGACACAATTGGTAAGAAATATATTTTTATAGTTACTCGGTCATTTATAACCAGAACTGCTGAATTTTCAGAAAACTAATATTTTTCACTGAAATATCAGGAAATTAATATTTTTTAAATGATTTGGCAGAACAAGAACTTTAGCTGAAAAGAAGGGCATGCTAGAGAAGGGGACATGATAACCAAGTAAAATAGTCACTGAATTCTCACCAATGTGTCATGGTTAAAATTTTGACCAATGGAGGAGAAACTTTTAAATTAAAAGTCATTTCCCTGTCATTCAGTTTCCATGTAAAACTGGAGGTACCAGGCGAGTTGGCCATGCGGATAGGGGCGCACAGCTGTGATCTTGTATGCGGCCCACCGTCGGCAGCTCTTAAGATGGGTTTTCCGTGTTTGCCCATTTTCACACCAGTCAAATGGGGGGCTATATCCTAATTAAAGCCACGCCTGATTCCTTCCCACTCCTAGACCTTTCCTATCCCATCGTCACCGTAAAACCTATCTCTGTCATTGTGATGTAAAGCAAATTGTAAAAAATACTAGAGGTCCCATGACTCTAACAATTGCTTCTAGATTCCTGTTATCTTCCCAAGATTGTAGGTCCTTGTGAAGGCTATTATCCTACATGGACATGAAAAACTACAAGATGTTCTGTATGTTATAAACATAATGGATTTTGATCTCAAATCAGCATTCCTCATAACATTTACCTTTCCAAAATAAGGTGAATTTTTTAATTCGAAATTTCTATTCTATACTTAATTTCTAAATGGAAATTTCATCGAAATATTTGATTTAAATTATAGTATGAAAAAATAGAATACAAGTAAATAAGAACATGAGAAATAAGCCAATTATAGCCCTAAAAGAAATAATTACAAAATGCCCTCACTCATTCCCGTGAATCTAGTCTCAAAACAAAATATAGACATGCCAAAATGGACAGTCCCTCGAATCAAGTCACTTGAATCAAAATACCTGAAATGTTTTCCCCGAATCAGTAATCCTAAAAGGCAGAAAGCCATGAAGAATCCCAAACCCCAAAAAGTACCGAAACTAACAATTTATTCCATTGCTACACATCCACACATTTGGAATATGTACATTCAAATTATTCGTTCATATGGTAAGTAACAGTCTCAAAATAACCCAAGTATATGCCCCACAGGCAGGAAATAATGATGACGAAAAGCAAGAGTTCGTTGAAAATTGGGAGGACCATGGACAAGAGGATAATATGACAATAGGGGATCTAAATGCCCAAGTTGGAGTAGAGAGAATAGGCTATGAAGAGGTAATGGGGTCTTTTGGATATGAGGGAGGGGATGCTGAAGGCGAGAATGTCCTTGATTTCTGCGCCAGAAATAAAAAAGGAATAGAAAACACCTTCTTCAAGAAACAAGACACCCATAAATTAACCAGATACAGCTGGGATGGAAGAACTAAAACTCATTTATTATGTAATAAGAGATATAAAAAGTGGAGGAGGCATGAGAGATGTAAAAGTGAATGTTTACACAGCATTCACAGGCTACTAATACCTGACTTGAACTATAAGGTTGTGCGAGCACCAAGTACACAGAAAATACCAAGAATAAAAGATTGGAAATTGAAAGATGAGGCAAATAAAAAAGATTTTCAAGAGTTATTCTATATATATATATATATATATAAGTGAAACTGTGTGCGTGTGTCTCTCACATGCACTCAAAAACTATCGGACCGATTTCGCTGAAAATTTTACAATTTGTTCTTATTGACCAGAGACGGTTTAGGTAGTAGTCTGAACGAAATCCGATGGGTAGTTCTTTTAGGAGTAATTTGAAGTACTTAAATTAATTGCAAAGCCGCACCAAGATTAGATCGACTTGAAGGACAGATTTTCACTATGCGACAGCGACTTACTCTGTATCATGATAGTCCGGCAAGGAATTTTGTACGTAGGGAGATGGGAACACGCCGCCATGTTGTATAAAGTATCTTTCTTGCTAGAAGGTTCATGACCGTGCCCTTATTTGCAACTATCAATCCAACAAGCCATGATCGAGATGTTCTTCCATGTCATAGGCTCAGGTTTGATAAGTCTGCTAAGTTTGAAGAATGTAGCTGTGAATTAGATGTGAAGAAATATTTAAGATACTGTGAAAATGATATATCAGCAAATTAATGACACGAGTTATCACCCACTCCTAACGAAAAGTAGCTGGGGGTTTGGGAGCGGAGCAAGGGAGAGTCTATACAGTATAGTATAAAAATAAAAGTATGTAGGCTATGAGTATAATTTCAACATCTTTTCGTAAACCACTGGAGCAATTCCAACCAAACTTGGTACACTTACTATTTACTATCTGGCTCAAACACTGTGGGGGTAAGCCTCTCCTAGCACCCCTATAGATAGGGGTGGGTAGGGATAGTGTATAAAAATAATCAAATCTATACTTTTCAGGGTCGCTGAGACAAACAGAGACACTCCGGATGTCTTTTATGTCCAAATTCAGCCCCATCGTCATAGGGGGGTGGGAAGATATGAAAAATGTTCAAAAAATGACTGGGGTTATGGACATATATGTTCCAGCATAGCTGTCAAGTAAACTTGGTAAAAGTGTGACTTACTATCTGGAAAAAGATTGCTGTGTGTGCATGACACTCCTAGAACCCATAGGAGATGGGATAAAGTGTAAAAATAATCGAAAACGACATATTTTAATGTCGAATCCATAGTTTTTGCGGTCAGTGAGATGTACTGTGACACTATGGATGCTGTTTAAGTCGATGTTCAGCCACAATCGGCATAGGGGATGAGAAGGAGTTAAAATGTCAAAAAACGATCGAGATTATGGACTTATGGGTGTGTGTTCAAGCATAGCTGTCAAACGTAGCACACTACCGTATCTGAAAGAATACTCTGGGGGCAGGACACCTTTAGCATCCCTAAGAGTGGATGTCGAACGCGGTGAAATATAAACATAATACAAAAAGACAAATATTAATATAGAACCCATAGTTTTCGGCGTCACTACTATGAAGAGTGACACACCGGATATCGTTTAAGTCCAAATTTAGTTCCTATCGGCATAGAGGGTGAGAAGGGGTGAAAAATGTCTAAATGACAGAGATTACGGATGAATGTGTGTCTGTTCAAGCATAGCTATTAACCAAATTGATACACATATAACTTACTGTTTGAAAAAAATTACTGTACGGGCATTAAACCCGTAGCACTCCTAAAGAAATGGTGTGAAATGTAAAAATATTCCAAAATGACCGATATTACTATCGAATCCATACTTTTAGGGTAGCTGAGGTGAACTGTAACACTCTGGATGCCATTTAAGTCAAAGTTCATTCCCAACGGGGATGGGGGTTAGGAAGGGTGAAAACGAATGTCGAAAACGACCAAGATTATAGATAATAGAAAATGGCCAATATTAATGTAGAATCCATAGTCACTGAAATGAACATTGGCAATCCGGTTGTCGTTTAAGTCCAAATTCAGTCCACATCTGCATGAGGGTTGAGAAGGGGTGAAAGATAAATTATGCAACAGTATGTATGTTCAAGAATAGACTCAACTAAACTTGGTACACTTACCACTTACTATCTGAAAAATTACTGTGAGTATAAAACACACTAATCACCCTTACGAGATGGGTGAAATGTAAAAAAAAATCGCAAGAGACTCAGCCTCCATTGGGACTGGGGCTCAGATGGGGTGAAAAGTAAATGGTGTAAAATGACCGATATTAGTGTTGAATCCACAGCTTTTGCGGTCGCAAGGCTAATTGGTGACAGTCTTAATGACAGTTTGTATCGTATACACCATATCGACAGCGCAACAGGTATATACATAAAAAAAATAAATCAAATATTTTCCAGGCAATTCTGGCTTCCACAAAAAACAAAGTTAAACTCGAAAATGAAACGTGAAAACGAACACATTAAATAACTCTAAAACTACATAATAGATCGCAAAATATCAATCGTCATCTCAATAAAGAATTATACAAAAAATCATTTCACACATAATTAACAATACAAATCCTAAATGTAAGCATTCAGGAACTTTCCGGCCAACTCCACGTACTAGAGCTAGTAAGTTATACATTTGAACAGCTTGGAAGTTTTCCTCAAAGGAAAAAGTGTCAAGGTGTTGCGATTAGCATTTGCACACATACGGAGAAATTAAAGAAAATAATACAGTTAAACAAAGTCAACATTAATTGAAATAGGATAATAACTCAGGACAGCCGGATAGGACAAGTATGTGTACCGTTTCATTGCCCTGATCATATGAAAAACGAGGTATTACAACATCTATATTTGCCATGCACCGTAGTAAGATGACAAAGATTATATAGTTGAGCAATACATCTGAAGAAAGTACGGACATATCGAGTTAAATAGGCCGTGATTACGTTATAATAAAAATACGGACACATAGAATCAAAGAAGCCTTGAATGTGTCGAAAGGGTTACTAATTTAACGGACCAAATAAGCCATGGTCACGAAGTAAGACAGTCAGACTTAAAGAATCCACGCGGTCGTGATTAAGAAAAATGCCGAATGTTTTAAATTGTTAAAACTGCAAAGTGAACAATCAATTCGAAACCAAATTTCACGCAAAAAAAGTCGTCACGAGGAAGTTTCTACGGAGCAAGAATTGAAGAATAACTAATACGTCAAGTAATATTAAAAAGATATTACGCCAATCTCCAACTTAACCCGCCAGTGCACGGGTCACAAAAAGTTACATGAGTAAACGTGTTGGGTCTCACAGACCCATGATCATATTTCTTTTTTATAGTATGCTAATATATTTTTATTTTCAGTACTCATTTCCTCCTATTCCGGTAATATTATAAACACATTGCTGTCACAAAACCGTTGATGATTAACACTTACTTAACATTTTACAACGCAATTCTCTAACCACCACAAATTTACACACAATATTTTCTTTGATCACAAAATTCAGAACTTATCAAGTCAAAATTTATGAAATCGTCATAACCTAATCTTCACGATCCAGAATATTCATTGGAACATTTCAGCTTTACATTCACTGCACACAAAAACGGAGAGTTCAAGATACATGAACTTTCTGCACAAACAGCACGAGTAGCGGGTCTTTTCTGACTCTACAGTATGCACGACGTCCTCTTTTATTTTCTGTATTTTCACGTCCTGCTTTTGCCGTCAACCCAGATATCCTTCTTGCAGTATCGCGAATGCTCTTAGGAAGATATCTTGAGACATCTCTTTCTCTTATTTGTTCTTCAGTTAGAAGAAACAAGAGTTTATTCAAAAAAATGATTCTGCTCCTTGCGTCTGGAGAGTTAGGCTTGTTGACTCTGAATATTAAATATGCGTTAAAGCCTGTAATATTCAGCAACGCATAGAAGACCACCATTGTCCAATGTCTGGTGCTTCGAGCCGTCCTTTCGTCTACACAACCTACACCACCCTTAGCTGAATTATAGAATGTGACTATTACAGGCTTCTTCTTTCCTTCTATACTTCCCTCAGTTTTATCATCGATGTGCACCGACAAGAGGAAAACCACAGTAAATTTCATCATCTGATAATGGTTCCTCCAATAATGCGGCAACTCGTTCCATATCACGTGGATTGTTGACATCATAACACTCCTTTTTCTTAGACCTACGAAGAAACGAACTCATTTGCCCAGGTCAACCCATTCTCAGTCTCACCTCTGTACTTAAAAACCAAGGAACTAAGGTGAAAAGACAGCCAGGCTAACTAAACTACGGATTTGGACAAGACGCTAAGATATAATCACCCTATAATCTTCTTTATGTACACGGTTAATATGGAAAGACTAAAATGCTTATGATAAAAAAAATTACATGACTGCACGGGTTGGGTCTCACAGGCCCACAGAGCACTTTAACTTACCACTGCTCACGTACTAAAGCAATCACTTCCATGTTCGTCTGCAGGAATACTACATTCGTGAAAACAGGAAGGTAGCAGAAGCTGGAAGTATGCAGCTATCACCGTCTATCAGAAAATGTTGGAAATACCAGCGCATGGGTCTCACAGACCCAACCCGTGCATTGGCGGGTTAATATCAAGGCTAACGAGGAGGAAAACTTAAAGGAGAAGAATAAATAAATTATCAGAGACCGGAGTTCAAACCGAAAGCTGACGCGAATCACCTAATGAAAGAAGATATCGCCAACTCAAAACAGATTAACGAAAGGCTAGAAGTTAACTAGAGTACCATTACAAATCTTATAACTGAGAATTGACATTGCATATTCGTAGAATAACCTGTATAAAAATTATAATTTAGATACAAGAGAAGTTCCTGAAAAACTGAATTGTGATACTAATTATGATCTTGAATATGTTTCTATCACATGCAATCAACGGGCTCGACATCAGTAACTAAATCGGAAATGGGGCTGGCGACTGATGGTCTCCTTGCCAGCTGATTCTACAAGCCCGTAACTGGTTGCTACTGCCCATGTGTGACGCAGCTAACACCTGAAGCCGGCCGGCGATCCAGATGACCGAATTGGATTCTAGCCCAGTCCAGTGACGCCAGCAGATTAAAGCTAAGTTCCAAGCATTTTTATTTATTCAAAGTAACTATGAATACTTAAATTTAGGATGTAGTATGTAGAGGTTAGAAGTGTGATTTTCATGAAGGTCGTAGTTTATATCTTCGAGATTTGTTTTCAATGTGCAGTGTCTTCGCAAAGAAATTATCATAATCGCTTTAAAACCATGGAAATAGGGTAATCTTCGATGACGTAAACTAATATCCTTGTGTAGGGATGTTCATAATCAAATGTGGAGAGATTGAAAAACTATGTTTCGACGATTACCAAAGAAAAGTGTAATGCATAATGTGATATAATCTAACTGTAATGCGGAGTGGAGTAAGATGTTTTCGTTGGTTATTAAGACTTGGTTATCGGCAGTACGTGATCGCATGTAAGTAAATATGAACCTGATTTGTTCATACATGTATTTCTTTTTCAGGAAAGAGTGATTATGTGTATTTGAGTAGAAATATAACCCATTAATGCATCTTTGTCATTTGATAATGGAATATTGAGACGATACGCCGCTAAAGCAGAGATGTTTGATATTTATATGTGTAATTAAGAGTTTATACGTCGTAATTATGAGATTTTAAGTATAAATATTCTGAGGGATATATTTGTTGATATTAATAATGCGAAGTTATAATGTTTACGGTTGGAATATGGAGAGAGATAGGTATTTGTGATTTATTGGTAGTAATTACATGACGTGATACTAACCATTGATTATAATTGACGTATTCGCGGCATGATTTTAATAGCAGCATAAGATATTTTTGGGTTAATAGAATATACATACAGTGAAATACGTTACGGAATCCGTAGGCTGATAACCATATACAGTCATCAAAATAAAATTTTCCAAATAATAAATATATTTAGGTGTAAACCAGATTTCTTCTAGGAGGATTTCACATATTGTAATGAGTCTTGTTTGGTATTTGTTGTCGAAGCCATGATTTGATGGAAGGAAGCGTCCTCTTAATTTAAGTCTCTGCCATTGACAAATAAATATTGTCACCAACTATATTCTCTAGAATTCCATGAAATAGTAATTGAACTTAGATGCGATCGTGAATCTCTATAGATATAAGACCTGATAGGATATTGGTAATAATTTGTTATTAGGCGATACCTACATTTACTTCTTAGGATATAATATGGATATATTTATCCAGTAACATGATGAAACTGATTGATATATGCTTTTATGCATCGGAATATATTTAAATAGCCATTTGAAGCTATAATATTTGGAACTTTGCTTTCTCTGCTAGCGTTACAATTTAAAAACAATCAAAGAAGAATGACAACATTAATGACTTAACATAAAGAAGAATAAGCATTTTTGATGTTTCGGAACTTTGATTTTAACCACTTTTAATTTATTTACTAATGATTTTATTCACTTTTTAACTTTCTTGACACTTTAATTTCACGAACATCCAGCAAGATTGCTACCTAATGAGATTGATAATTACGACTTATGAAACTGCGTAAACTTTTCTTTGTTTTGTGTTGTGAGAACCATAATTCTTTAACGAAAAGAATGTTTAAGCTCAATCAAAGTCTTTATTGGTTTATCTTTTCAATGAAGAGACACTGATTGTAATTGAATATTATTTTAACATATTAATTCATCCCAAAGTAATTCATGATAATGAATAAATCAAGAATTTATATATTGAATTTATTATTATTGCAATTTATTTTCATTATTGTAGCAGATAAGCTTATATTGAATTCCTACATAATTATTTTCAGTTGAGTTTGATTGATGAATTGTATTGATATTTAGGGAAGGATGGAATTCCTGGTAAATTATATGAAAGGAAATGCGGGTTTCCAGTCGATCTCACGTAAAAAATATACTTTATTGATGCATATTAGTTACCCCTGAGAGGTATCGTGTAGCAATTCGGAGAATATTTTTATGCTTACAATGAAACATGGAATGGAGATAACTGCTTTAATCGGAACTTATACAGGCGTAATGAATTTATTATTCACCGATTAATGGAGACAAACGTAGCTGCCGATACTTAGCATAATTTTTAATGCATGGTCCATTCAGTTGATTCCAATACGTGATGTAGTCGGAAGAGGGGAAACAGCCGGTGCAATACATGGGTCGCCCATCATGGCGCAAGAAAGAGATTTCCCGAAGGATGGTGCATTAAATTGGCTGCCCAACGCGGCGCATATGTAAATATCAAGTGTTAGTATTGGAAAATGAAATAGCACTCACTAAACTGTGCCGATATGAGTTACGGAGAAATTTAGGTGAAGGAATTCTTAAGTAAACAGATAAGAAGATGGCTTTTGGTGTTATTGCTTAAGCCTAAAGAGGCAAGGAATAGGCAAGAAATGAAAGCGTAAAATAGAAGTGGAAGAGAAATACAGTAAAAATTATAGCAACTGCCAGAAACACCTAACGGTGCAAAATAACGGGCTACATTCCGAGGGACTCTTGAAATGTAACAGCCCCCCTTAGTGCTACTCGAAAACAATTGTAACCTCCAACGGTATTTCGCTCATATCCCGCAGAATGGCAGCTTGACGTCTCTCTCGCTTTCTACACAAGGAACGGTTTACAGGAATGATGACGAAAAGGGCACAACGTCACTTCCCTGCTGGCAAGCAACCAGAGACTTTGCCATGGTAACCGGTAAGTTCGTTGTCGGTCTGTAGGTCACTCAGTACTGAGAATGAAGCCCCAGAAAGTAGAAATTTTCTCCGTCATTTGAAGAGTAAGAAAAATTATGCACATATTAAAAGTTGCTTAAAATGAAGGGGCGTTTCACATATAGTCCACGGATTTTTTTAGAAAATCGGTAGTATAAGAGAAAATTGAAGAAAACTATTCTGGTTTAAGTATAAACCCCCAGTCTATTCAGTGATTCATAAATCATAGTTATATCTAAATTTTTCCCCTCTACCGAGCTCGATACCTGCAGTCACTGAATTGCGGCCAGTATCCAGTATTCGGGAGATAGTGGGTTTGAACCCCACTGTCGGCAGCCCTGAAGATGGTTTTCCATGGTTTCCCATTTTCACACCAGGCAAATGCTGGGGCTGTACCTTAATTAAGGCCACGGCCGCTTCCTTCCCACTCCCAGCCACTTCCTGTCCCATCGTCGCCATAAGACTTATCTGTGTCGGTGCGACGTAAAGCAAATTGCAATCTTTCCCTGGATGAGTCGACTCTTAGTATACAGTTTGGTCGAGATCTATCCAGCCGTTTCGCCGTGATGGTGGAGCAGACGGACAGACGGACAAACAGACATGAAAGCTAAAATCCACTGATACGATCTTGAGTTGACCTTGAATGGATAAATATCTCAAAAATTGACAAAACAAATGAAATTAAAGACAGTGGACTCCCTAAAACTTTATTCGATTAGGAAAATATCCTGTAATTCTCCCATCGTTTTATTTATTCGCCTAATATTTTATTTATTCGCCTAATATTTTATTTTCAAAATTTTTAACAATTGATAATTTTTGGGAGTAATGATGAATAAGGAAAGAAGTAAGTGATGTCTGATTTAGTTTCAAATGTGGGACACTCACGTAGCCGTCTCATTGCTTTGCAGAGGTAATTTTGGCCTAATTCAGTCCCTTATTAAGTCTATTTTCTTCCTGGATAGGTGTGTTATAGGAATTAGCCCATTTATTTACTGTATATCTATACCAATACATAAAGAGAGATAGGAGTTTGTTTGTATATAACGGGCAAATCATAAACTACTGGGCCGATTTTGAAACTGAGTACTAGAATGCAAGAGGGAGCTAACCCACACAGGCATGGAGCTGAGATATTTTGAGTTTTGCGTTTGTCTATTGCATGAAACTGAGCATATTAACAGCCACACTTTTCTTCATAGGCCATCATTTATACTTAAAAAATATAGGAACATTCAAATCGTCTTCTAATATCCATTATTTATCTGAAAAATGTCAACTTCAAATACCCAAATCTGTAAAATAAAAATGTTAAAAATCCGTTACTTTTACAACAGAATTACATGTTACATTTAAGGTTTACTGTCTGGAGTTTAAATAATACCGACTCTAAGCCATCTGTCATCGTCTGCCATGATGTCAACACTAAAACATATGACAGCAAGCGCGTGTGTTATGGGCTACCACTAGCTGAGGTAATGTTACTGCGTGTCTTAGTTCCCTCCCGCACTGCAAGATTGCATTCGGAGAAATTCGAAAATCTTAATTTTGTGGGCAAGTAAAAGTGGATAAAAGTTATTCATATATTGTGGGATGACTCATATTTTAACAATTTGTGGATTTCTTTTCTTTATTATGACCTTCGTCTTTAGGAAATTTGGCCATCAACAATGTACATTGATAAAATGTAGCAGAAAAAAGTAAGAAAAAGAGGGACAAGTTAAAAAAGATAAAATAACAGTTAGGACCTAAAACAGAGCAAAAAAAGCAATACACACTTGAAATAAAGACACCAGTTTTTGTCAAGTATGATGCAATTGCACTTTGCACACGTAAGTCTCCAGTTGCCAGTAATAGCTGAATATGTGTGGGTAAAAGAACCCGAAGGTACACAAGAGTAGCGAACAATTCTCTGCGAAAGGATACAGTCCTACTGCACTCGAAGATGATGTGGTTCACATCTCCCGTGTTTCTTGCGCTACATGGACATTGTGCTGATTGGAGAACTCCAATCCTGTTGAGGTGAGCGGACATTGAATCATGGTTAAATCTCATCAGAATGATGGTAGTTGCTTGGCCTCTGACCCAACTGACGTCTTGATATCATGGTTTGTATGGGGTAGCTGGATGAATGCACACATAGCATCATCCTTTGTGTTGAGTAGTCCTGTTCCAAAGAGCTCTCCATTCAACATACGTTTCCCTTCTGCTAGTTACATAAAAATTAGTACAAGTCAGGCGTAATGAAAGAAATAAGCCAGTGCGTGCGCCTTGTTTGGTCAGACTGTCGACTAGATCATTGTATTGAAGTCCTGAGTGGCCTTTCACCCATAAAAATGACACACATTTCCCACGCGATTTCATGACAGATGATAATTCTACTATTTTATAGATGTAGGAGTGTGTTCGTATGTTTCTTCTAGGATGTACCAATTTCCTAATAGCACTATGAGAATCGGAAGTGATAAGTATCTTATGAACATTTCTTGAATGTGAGTAATACAGTGCCTGCCGCATCGCGACAAGTTCAGCAGTGTAGATGGATGCTTCAACGGGAATAAAAAAATGACCATATTCCTGTGTTTGCACGCAAACATTTTCAAAACGAACTGAATCTGTAAACTTTACACCGTCAGTATAAATGTGGATGTACTTTGACCAGGTAGATTCAATAACATCAATTACGTATTTATTTGGAGCAGTTTTTTCTGGTAGGTACCTTGGGACATAATATGTGGAAGCTGGAGATATCGAGCAGGCGTAGTTAAACTGAAATGCCCGAATTGTGTGAGACTTCATTGTCAAGGGTACACAGAACTTCAGTTCTATGAAACATTCTAGAAGGAGAGGTGGACGTTTTCCATGATGTTCTCTGTACCGGTTATACAGAAGGTGTAAGCTCTTGAATAACGGATGATCCTCCAGAGTAGAAAGTTGAAGGTGAAATTTTGTTGCCAGTAGTTTCCTTCTCAAGTGCAGGGGTAGTTCATGAGCTTCGACCTGTAGAGCATTTGTAGGCGTTGATAACATAGCACCAAGACATACTCTGAGAGCACGAAATTGTAGGACATTCAATTTCTCCAGAACATACTTCGGAGGGTTGCTGTACGATTACTGCCATAGTCAATAACGGTCTGAACCAAGGAGCGGTAAAGAATTAGCAAAGATGCGGGATCAGCGCCCCACCAAATGCGGGTTAAGAAGCGAATGACGTTCAGTGCACGCAGTGCCCGTGTCTGATTGTAAGCAACATGTCCACTCCAAGTTAGTTTGCTATCCAAATGCAACTCCAAGAGGCAGATAGTAGACTTCACAGGAAAATAATATGGTCCAAGTTAAATTGTAGGAGACTGAAGACCCGGTTTCTTTTTGGTTAATATAGTTACTGATGATTTTGAAAGAGAAAGTGCAAGTCCATTCTGTGTAGTCCATTCTTGAAGACATTGTGACGCTGTGTGCAGACGCTGGAGAGTAATTGCCAAATTGATTGAAGATGTATAAATGCAGACATCATCAGCGTATTGTAAGACACGGATGGCAGGAGTAAATATTGCGTCCAAGTCAGAGATGTAGATAGCATAGCGTAAAGGACTTAAAACAATGCCCTGTGGAAGGCCTTTAGAGATTGTACGCGATCCAATAAAAGTAGGGCCGTTCCGAACGTACATGGTACGTTCTTTAACCAAAGTCGCAATGCCAGAGTTCTTGGTTGTTTCAATGCTGCTAACATGCACACTAGCAGAGATACGTCCACATTGTCGTAAGCAAAACCAATGTACAAGCAATGTGTGACCAGATAACCCCGAGTTTGGAAAGTACACTCGATGTCAGTGGCGAGTATGCTGGTTCCACGTCCTCTTCAGACTCCATATTCAGATACAGGCAGTAACCTGTAGTGTTCCAGAAACCACTCAAATCTGTTTTAACCATTCGTTCTAGTGTTTTAAACTATTGGTTTGTAAGACATTGCATTTTGAGGATCCTTACCGGGCTTTAACATGGGTACCACTATTTGAGTAGTCCAGTCTTCCGGTAGTGGGCCACGTGTCCATATGGAATTAAAAACCTGGACAAGGAGAATTTGGGCCGAGAGGGGCAATTTACTAAGTATGGAGTATTGTATGTTGTCCTTTCCCGGAGCAGTATTGTTACAGTTTTTAAGAGCCCGCTGAAACTCATACAATGTAAATGGTCATGTGAGGAAGTGATTGTAATCGTCGCAGATGTTATCCATTGTATCTATGGGTTGAGTCATGAACGGAGGTGCAATAATGTCAACAAACTGTTCTCCCAGCTCTGAAATGTAGGACGGAGAAGATGTAGTATCGCTATCTTTCCGGAGGCCTTTGATTTGCGACCATATTGTAGTTAGAGGGATATCTTTATTAATAATCCTCCAGATTTGACGTTTTCATTGTTTCAAGTAACGTTTCACTTTAGCATTCGTCTGTTGGTGCAACACATAATTATTGCAAGTAGGTTAGTGTCGGTAGTGGTTAGAAGCTTGCTTACGCTTTGCAATCATCAATGAACATCCTCGGTCCCATCAAGGGGTTGAGGGTCCTCTTTTAAGAGTGTATGGGTGCATTTCAGGTATTAAAAGGCGGACGTCAGAAATGATTATTTTCAGGAAAGCAGTATAATCTTCTAATGGGGTTAGCGGAGTCCACACTAACTGGAGATCGTTGTCGATTTTATAAGTGTAGGCGTACCAGTCTGCAAGTTTTGTATTCCTCTTGGGGGATGTGTAAATAGTGCATGGTGAGATATAAAGAGTATGCAACATAACTTCAATCGCATAATGGTCTGAACCTATGACATACGGCAAAGTTTTCCAGGGACAAGAGTTGGAAATTTATTATTTAGAATGGAAAAGTTAAATTCGTCGAGGGTATTCAATAGGGCAGTGACTGCAGCATCAGTGAACGCACAACCCCAGGCTTCACAATGAGCATTTAGGTTGTTACATATTAAGTGTGGCGGGTCGAGTTTTGATAGCAAAGTGTACCATTTCTTAAGCTCAATCATACATTGAGGAGGGCAATATATCGATAACAGCGTAAAAGGCTTGGGAGGCAAGTCTATCCGTAATCTACAGCGTGGAAAGACGGCACTTGTATAAAGTTCAGAGGGATCATCTTATGCCGTACTTGAGGGGAAATAATGAGAGCTGCTTACACCGTAACCATCCACACGATAATCTCAGTACACTCTGAAACATCTAAATCGCACCTCCAAACCTATAGATGTCCAGCTTTCAGATATGGCAAAGACAGAAATCTGCCGGTCATGAATCTCCTTTAATGAACTGTATTTTTTAGCTATCAAAGAATGAGCTGTAATATTTTTAGAATAATTGCCATTGTTAATGCACCGAGAAATCATTTCACGCAGTTCTTCAGACGCTGGAGGGCCTTTCAATGATGAGGATATTCCTTGTAAAATATGTAAAATATGATTGTGAACATAGGATGTTAAGACATCCATCACAAAAGGAGAATTAATCTTTGATTCAGAGTTATCCACGTTAATTTGGGAAGGAATACGATGAGGTTGAGGTGTAGGGTGTTTTTTATGAAGGGGTCTTGTGGAAGATGACGAGGGGAATAAAACAGAGGTGGTTGCTCATAAACACGGGAGACAGGTGGTGGGGCTAGGCGCGGTTTTATAAGGCAGTGGGAGCGAGGGGACGGTCCGTTCATCTCCGATGGGAAGGATTGATCCCACCTCTGCGTAAGGTCGGTGTTTCAAAACGTTGATTGTGTCCTTGAAAGGCATATTCTTAGTAGCTGATATTTCGTTCACCTTCTGCTTTTAGAGTATTCTGAACAATCTTTACTTGTGGCAATATGTGCACCATTACAAAGTACACACACTAATTGCAAGGATGAGCACTGTGTTACAGGGTGCTGATTACCACATTTAGCGCACCTTCCCGTTGAACGACAGTATAACTGAGTGTGGCCAAACTGTAAACACTTAAAACATTGGCGTACAAGAGCAACATATGGGGTTACGTCTGACCGCATACCGTAAATAGACACACTGTCCGGAAAAAACTCGGAATCGAATTGTACTACACATGTTTGAAGAGGGATACTCTCATGTGTTCCATTGTGATGTATTTTCTTCATCATATGGCATACCCTGAGAATGCTAATGGAGGAACAAATGTTCTGTAGGAGCTCTTCGTCACCTAGACAGACTTCAACGCTACGGATAACTCTTTGGCGAGTAAGTACATGAGCTGGAATATAAGCTTTCAATTGGTTCTCAGCAAATAGGGGAGACTCTACATGTAAGTTAGCAGTTCGAGCTGTTTTCAAGTCAATCTTGATTCTGTTCGTTCCAATGGGGCTAATGTTCAAAATGCTAGACCTAATTGTTGGCATACTACTGTACAGCAATTTCCCTAATCCCATGGGATAAAATTTTCCAATATTGGCCTCCGTACCATTTACGCAAAATATAGAATGGGCCAGGAAAATAGTCCTTGTATCTCTTGCTTTTGTTGTTCGCATAGGGGGAAGGATGCGGTTTAGCTGTACCGTACTCGGAAGTTTTTCTGATGACAGCAAAGATATATGTTGACCTTGTAATTCAGAAGTGGTTGTAGCGAACATTTTTCTTTGTTGTGTGGCTGGTGTTCCATCGAACGCTTCTGGACTGTTTTGCATCGAAGCTCCATTTCTACGTCGTGATACTGTTCTTCACTGAGGGCGAGGAGAGCTGCCTTCACTGTAGAATGTAAAGAAGGTGTGGGAAGATTCAGTGTGCCAGTGTGTACGTCTGGAACCCTTATAAATATCAAAAACAGGAACACACTCGGTCAACTATCATGGCATGGAGGTTCATTAAAATATAATATTCTTAGCACTCTCAAAGTTGTTATAATTTAGTGATATATCTTCGAAATGTACTGCTTTTTAGGGAACCGTTTTACTCAATACCTACGGACAGGCCAAATAACCCATATATTTTCGAATAATAAAACATAATTGATGCAAACATTTTCTCACGGAACTGGAGGATGTATCGTAGAGATAGGATAGGAATGGTAAGAGGGGGAGTATTCATTCTGGTGAAAGAAGAATTTGTAAGCTACCAGAAAGTTAAAGATGACAAACACGAAATTCTAGGGGTAAGGCCCATCTCTAAAGGTAATAGGCAACTTGATACATTTGGAGTGTACACACGAGGAAAGGGTAGCGCAGATGCTGATTCAGAATTATTTGATAAGATAATCAGCTATGTAGGAAACGATAAGGAAAGGAACGTGATTGTAGCGGGTGATCTCAATTTACCATATGTCAATTGGGAAAGTAATGCTCACGACAGGAAGCATGACTAACAAATGGCAAATAAGTTAATATGGGAAGGACACCTGATTCAGAAAGTGATGGAACCAACTAGAGGGAAGAATAACCTGGGTGTGGTGCTGGTAAAACCAGATGAGCTCTATAGAGAAACCGAAGTAATAGATGGTTTTAGTGATCACGATGCATTTTCTTTTGTAATTAAAAATAAATGTGAAAGAAAGGAATATATTAAAATTACGACTATTAGGCAGTACCATATGGCTGATAAAACAGGCATGAGGAGTTTTTAATAAGTTATATGACCGGTGGAAAACGGTAAACAAAAATGTAAACAGACTCTGGGATGGGTTTAAAGCATTTGTTGAGGACTGTGAAAATAGGTTTGTACCTTTAAAGGTGGTAAGGTATGTTAAAGATCCACTATATTATAACAGATAAATAAAGAGACTAAGAAGGAGGTGCAGGTTGGAAAGAAATAGAGTTAGAAATGGCTGTGGAAGTGAGGAGAAATTGAAGGAACTTACTAGGAAGTTGAATCTAGCAAAGTAGTCAGCCAAGGATAACATGATGGCAAGCATAATTGGAGGCCATACAAATTTTAGTGAAAAATGGAAGAGTATGTATAGGTACTTTAAGGCAGAAACAGGTTCCAAGAAGGACATTCCAGGAATCATTAATGAACAAGGGGAGTGTGTATGCGAGGATCTTCAAAAGGCAGAAGTATTCAGTCAGCAGTATGTAAAGATTGTTGGTTATAAGGATAATGTCCCGACAGAAGAGGTGACTAATACTAAAGAAGTATTAAAATTTACCTATGACAGCAATGACATTTACAGTATGATAGAAAAGTTGAAAACTAGAAAAGCAGCTGGAATTGATAAGGTTTCGGGGGGTATACTAAAGACAATGGGTTGGGGTATAGTACCATATCTGAAGTACTTGTTTGATTATTGTTTGCATGAAGGAACTTTACCAAATGAACGGAGAGTTGCTATAGTAGACCCTGTGTATAAAGAAAAGGGTGATAGGCATAAAGCTGAAAATTACAAGCCAGTCAGTTTGACATGCATTGCATGTAAGCTTTGGGAAAGCATTCTTTCTGATTATATAAGACATGTTTGCAAAATTAATAACTGGTTTGATAGAAGGCACTTTGGGTTTAGGAAATGTTATTCCACTGAAACCCAACTTGTAGGATTCCAGCAAGATATAGCAGATATTCTGGATTCAGAAGGTCAGTTGGACTGTGACACGATTGACCTGTCTAAGGCATTTGATAGGGTACATCATGGGAGACTACTGGCAAAAATGAGTGCAATTGAACTTGACAAAAGAGTGACTGAATGGGTGGCTTTGTTTCTAGAAAATAGAACTCAGAGAATTAGAGAAGTTGAAGTTTTATCTGTCCCTGTAATAATTAAGAGTGGAATTCCTCAAGGCAGTGTTATTGGACCTTTATGTTCTCTCATACATATGTCAATGATATGTGTAAAGAAGTGGAATCAGAGATAAGGCCTTTTGCAGATGATGTTATTCTGTACAGAGTAATAAATAAGTTACAAGATTCTGAGCAACTGCCAAAAGACCTCGATAATATTGTGAGATGGACAGTAGGCAATGGTATGATGATAAAGGGGGATAAAAGTCAGGTTGTGAGTTTCACAAATAGGAAAAGCCCTCTCACTTTTAATTACTGCGTTGATGGGGTGAAAGTTCCTTTGGGGATCATTGTAAATACCTAGGTATTAATATAAGGAAAGATCTTCATTGGGGTAATCACATAAATGAGATTTTAAATGAAGGGTACAGATCTCTGCACATGGTTATGAGAGTATTTAGGGGTTGTAGTAAGCATGTAAAGGAGAGAGCATATTTGTCTCTAGTGAGACCCCAACTAGAGTATGGTTCCAGTGTACGGGACCCTCACCAGGATTACTTGATGCAGGATTTGGAAAAAATCCAAAGAAAACAGCTCGATTTGTTATGGGTGATTTCCGACAAAAGAGTAGCGTTACAAAAATGTTGCAAAGTTTGGGCTGGGAAGACTTGGGAGAAAGGAAACGAGCTTCTCGACTAAGTGGTATGTTAATACCAATATAAATGGTCCGTTATTGGACATTATAAATTTTCCAGCTAACTCATTCCTGGTTGCCAGCTTTTCGCCCTCGTGTGCTAGGTTGGGCTCGTCAGTTGGTACGTAGCACACCTACCAAGATGCATGGCTAGTGCAGATCGTAGAGGCCACTGCGTAGGCTACTTGAAGCCACCGGCAGTGCCAATGCACAATGAGAGACCTTGTCTCACTATCAAAAATTGATGCCTGCTTGGCCATCAGATGATATAGATGTTGATTCCCATCGGGAATCTGAGATATTTGTCCCGAATGAGTAAATTTATAATACCAATATAAATGGTCCGTTATTGAATATTATAAATTTTCCAGCTAACTCATTCCTGGTCCAATAACGGACCATTTATATTGGTATTATAAATTTACTCATTCGGGACAAATATTTCAGATCTATATCATAAGTGGGACGTTCCGAGCTGTCAGTGGAGAGATGGTGTGGGAGGACATTAGTAGACGAATAAGTTTGAGTGGTGTCTTTAAAAGATCATAATATGAAGATAAAGTTCGAATTCAAGAGGACAAATTGGGGCAAATATTCATTTATAGGAAGGGGAGTTAGGGATTGGAATAACTTTTACCAAGGGAGATGTTCAATCAAAATCCAATTTCTTTCCAATCATTTAAGACAACGATAGGGAAACAACATATAGGAAATCTGCCACCTGGACGACTGCCCTAAATGCAGATCAGTAGTGATTGATTGATTGATTGATTGATTGATTGATTGATTGATTGATTGATTGATTGATTGATTGATTGATTGATTGATTGATTGATTGATTGATTGATTGATTGATTGATTGATTGATTGATTGATTGATTGATTTAATATGAACATTTTTTATAATTTTGGCTTGGCTTTGTACTTACACAGATATGTATTAAAATACTTTATTGCGTTAATATTGCTGTGATGTTGCTTTTCTGTCCATTGGCAGATCCTTAAAGACTTCGGAAAATCACAGAGATAGTCTTTCTGAGGAATAAAAGAAAAGCAGGTGGAGAAATCTCCCTAACCCGGTCCTCATGTGAGGAACGACGTGTGACAACCTCCCGTTGTGTTTCTGGGGTAACGCTAAGAGCTACGCATATTAATAAAATCTTACTCATAATGTGTACACTACTTCACATAAAATTCTGTATACAATGTAGTTTTCCGCAGCGAAGCACGGTTATATCAGATAGTATGTATGTATAAAAATGTATGTACGTATTTACGTAGACTGTATGTGTATATGTTCCATGATAGTTCTGTAACTCATGGAGCAATTTCAATCAAACTTGGTACACCTATGACTTACTGTATGGTAAACATACGTATCGATAAGTCACCCCTAGCTCCCCTAGGAACAGGGGTGGGAAGAGGGTGGCACGTAAAAGTAATCGTAAACATTGTTGAATCCATAGTTTTTGGGGTCTTTGAGATAAATAGTGGCACTCCGAATGACGTTAAGTCCATGTTCAGCCCCCATCGGCATGGGGGTTGAGAAGGGTTGAAAATAAAATGTCCAAAATGACCAAGATTGTGGTTGTATGGGTGTATGTCCCAGCACAGATAGCTCTCTCCCAAACTTGATGCACGTATGCCTTACGATTTGTATATAGGCCTATATACAGCACACTCATGATCATAAAAACTAGAATACCTTCAAGACTAGAGACAGGAAGTTCATATTCATAAGACATGTGTATTAGTGTATTCTGAAGAAGTGATTAGCATTTGAACCATGTCGGCCCTAGGTTCAAGGTCCACATCGATATCTCGGCGCACCACCACCGACTCATAAAGTGTGTCCGCGACACTCGTTGTCGGTATAAACCGAAGGTAACGGATCAGTGACACTTTAGTGGACGTGCAGGTTGCCTCGTAGACGTATGCGAGAAGCGTACCGTCAAAGGAGTGAGTTTGAAAGAGGGCGCATTGTTGGCATGAGAGAATGTGGTGCATCCATCCGCGAAATTGCTGCTCGTGTAGGACGAGGTGTGTCGTCAGTGCAACAGGTGTGTACAGGATGGTTCACAGAAGGCCATAGAACACGACGAGATGGTTCTGGTCCCTCACCCGAACGGCATTGCAGGGACAAATCTGCGTCCTCCTCGGCTCTGGTGCAACAGTGGAACAGTACACTATCAAGAGTGACAGTCCGTCGCCGTTTATTACGGTCTGGATTACCGGCGCGTCGTCAACTTCTCCGCCTACTTTTGACTAATGTGCATGAACGTGCTAGACTGCAATGGTGTACAGAACGACGTCACTGGAGACAGAAATGGCAGCAGATAGTGTCTTCAGGCGAATCCAGGTTCTGTTTGTTCGAAGATGATGGCCGCATTTAGGTTCGCCGCAGACAGGATGAAAGGCATCACATTGACTGCATTCGCACAAGACATACCGCGCCAACTGGAGGCCGTATGGTGTGGGGTGCTATTGGGTACAAACAAAAATCACAGTTGGTGCGTGACCAGTCTGACCTACGTGAATCACATCCTGTGACCCGCAGCCATACCCTTCCTGCACGACACTCCAGATGCCATATTTCAGCAGGACAATGCGTGACAATATGTTGCTGCACAAACACGTGCCGTCTTGTTTTCACAGTGAACCCATGACTTACCATTCCATCGTTGGTCGCCCACAGCTGCTACAGCAGTGCAATATTGAACTCTTAAATCTTGGGATCGTTGCGGGAATGTTTCGGTCACTAACATTTATTAAATTCTTAATGGCACATTTTTTTTATATAAATCTTTGACAAAAAATTTAATTATTAATTATTAAATGTTTCAAACGCAGTCACATTGCGTAGCGTTAATTCATTTATTACAATATCGAAGAGTTCTCTTCGGAGAAAGTAGGAATCTCATAAATAAGTGGACAGCGAAACTGAAAACGTGAAAAGAAAACCTGAACATTCGGGCACCTATTAATCCAAACGATAACTGAGAATTAATTCACACGATTCGTGGGAAATCTGACCTTCAGCACGTAGAACGCCTGATTTACTCTTAATTAAGGTTATCCACCAGTCGAATACCCTTTCGGATATGGAACACCCGCCGAATGCACCCTTAACCAAACCAAATTGACTATCAGTTGCTTTGGATAGGTTGCGAAATATTATTGGAAAGCATGGTGTTCACTACCAATTAACAGCAGCATTCACAATTGAAACAAAATTCCACCATGTATTTGTCATTTCATGACACCCTTAAGTGATAAAATAAACCCGATGCTAAACGTTCATCACCCGAACAGCTGTTCAGAAGGAACCAACAACAACACGATCCGTGAAGATCTTACGTTACGTCGTTCTGAAGGAACAAAACTGCGAAATGCAGGAAACACTTATTCATCACGCATTTAGAAGAAATGCCAAACACTGAAGTTAATTAAAAAGTGGTAAATCACTTGTAAAATATTATTATAAAACCGACTTTCAGGTTATGAATGGCTACATTACGCTTAATAAAATTACAAGTCCACATGGAAAAAAATAAACAAACTGAATTCTTTCCTACTTAACAATTACTACCCTCACAGATCCATCTACTTATTGTTTGTTCCAACACACTACCTACAAGTTATCAATTTATCAAACTCAACTACGTATAAAAATGAAAGAACGACAAAGATCGAAAATAAAATATATTACTGGCTGACGAATCGAATCCGCATTCGTAACTCAAGTCTCACACTAATATGTTGAGTGTCAACATGCACACTATCAAAGCGAAACGGACATCAGAACTACAAAACAATTATGTCCGTAAAATAAAATAAAATACCGAAGTTATTTGAACTCAACACGCATGGCGCACTGCAGTAAATATTCAATCACCGCTAGCTCAGTATCCAATATTGGACAACACTCATTTTGCCGATAGCGGTTCCATAATATTAGGTAAACACCTTCCAGCTGTTTAGGGATGCGCACAAGCTTGGCCTCGTTATTACCGAGCTAACTCTCTTCACATTTCGTATTCTACTGCAGACACTACCTTCGATCAGGTCACTTCGCAAAACATCTAATCTAAGTCTTGAGTATGTACAGCTGACATCCCAGACCTAACGTCGGTCCTACTTAACGTCAGTACAACCTAACACTAACCTCTATGTACACGTACCTTCCTAATTCTATCGTTGAGCGTGGACTAGGACGTCTCATCATCGGTATACTCCTAGAACAACATGTGACGTCTTAAATTTATTGTCGGGCGGAAACTGGGTCGTATACGCTTCCCCTAGCATATCAGGCGAAATCGTAATTTCAAACAAATTCTTAAATATTTCAGCTGAAAATCTGGTCGAAACTAATAACACACAACGATACAACTCTTGCCAAAGAACAAACGCAAGTCGGAAAATGCAGTAAATCCCTATCTTGTGACTAAACGTGAAATTGAAAATAAACATCGCATGGCGAACAATCCACGACTCACAAGGTCTCAGCATGCGCAATGAAGTTTAGGAAAGAATAATGACTTCCAACACACGTATGACACTTCTTGACTACCGCCCAACAATAATCATCACCATCGCAAAAATCCATACTATAATTTAGGGTCAGGCCCTCAAATCGCCTACCGTCATTTTCCAAACATTCGTATCCATGACTATCCAGTGAAACGAAACCCAATGAATCTACACAGCCAAACATATCGCTTTAAAACGTCCAGTATATCATTCCACAAATGATTCCGATTTAATGATAAATTACCGCCTTGTAATTTATGAACTTTACTGATTGGAAACTTGTCATCGCAGTCAAACAACACCAACCGCGTATTCAAAATGCTCTTCTATCCTTGAGGTCCTATTATTCTGATATTCATTATATTGACTTACGTAACTAGTCACTTGAATTTTTACTACCAAGAGTTACCATCTTCACCAAATCGTTTTTCACTTGGGATCTTATTTGAAATTTTCTGTGCTTCACACAATAATTATCTCGAACCGACCTTCTCCAGGTCCCAGCTTTCGGATTGTTAGCGGAATATACTACAGCCTGCCCCATAAATCTCACATTTAATATACAGCCTGTCTCAAAAATTCTTAACATTCGGCAAATATAGCCTGTCTCAAAAATTCATTCTCATCGCCTTCTCATGGCGGTATTATATGAAATATACAGGCTTTCTCTGCCTTCAACATTCCTACAACTCTTATCTCAACATATATAAATTCTTCGCTCCCAATCCATTTTCTTATATTTCAAGATTTTTTCAAACCTCCCTCTCGTGACAAACGACTTTTATAAAAATACACCTTTTTATTTTACTGTTATTACAACTTCCGGACCTCGAGAATACAACAACATACCGTGATTTTTCCTTATCGACATACACGATGCCACAAAATTTTACTTCCCATGAATGAAACATAACTTTATCGGATTTCACTGGAATATTCTAGACACCCGAAAATCTCGTAGAACATACTTGTTAAATCCACTTTTAACATAGGAAAATTTTACCCCGCGGTAAACATTATTATTATTATAATTTTTTTGCTAGTTGCTTTACGTCGCACCGACACAGATAGGTCTTATGGCGACGATGGGACAGGAAATGGCTAGGAGTGGGAAGGAAGCGGCCGTGGCCTTAATTAAGGTACAGCCCCAGCATTTGCCTGGTGTGAAAATGGGAAACCACGGAAAACCATTTTCAGGGCTGCCGATAGTGGGGTTCGAACCTACTATCTCCCGAATACTGGATACTGGCCACAATTATTTTTATTATTATTATAATTATTATTATTATTATTTCGCCAAAAAATCTGACTTCAAACGATATTCGAAATTAAGACACTCGCCACGACTACTTTATCATGATCACCTTCGTAATTTTTCTCAATTCGGACAATATCTCAAAGAATATTAACATAAGATTTAAACTTCGCATTTTATAGTTTCTTGATGTGAATTTTACAACACTAAAGATTTTCACACGCTGACCAGAAATACAATATCTTTTCCTGATCATTACAAAATATCAACCCAACACACGTAATGAAAATTGGTAGGGACAAACAATAATCTAACTACAACATTGATACAAAATATTCACAGACCTGCAATCGTAGCCATCGTCCTGGATTCTGGCTGCAGTTAACCAGCAAACCTCGTTTATTTTAGCCTTCCATGGCTAAATTTATCATCATCTTCTCATACATACAACTTAAATTACACAACACTTTCCAACGCACTTTCAAACGTTTAGCAAGCGACGAACACTCTGCTCAAATGACCACATCTACTGCGTTCACAAGACCGCTGCCTCCTTCACCCTACTAAACCCCAAGGTTCTGTCTTCACGTAGGGTTTAAGATTAATTTAGATTCTTTATTTCTGGAGTTACTGTGTTGCCAAAATCTCTCGTTACGAAGAATTTCTTGAATTTGAAAAATTGTTGAATATTCGAAGTCCACCGAAGTGTCACAGTATTTCCTCTTTAACAAACACACACTGAATACCGAGAGAAATTCAATTACTTCTACACCTTCAAAGTTTCCATTAGCGGCGGCTCAGAAAATTCCTATCATCTTCCATTTCTAACAGTATATTTAACCATAGCCACGAACATGTAATAAGTTATTTGGAGACCAAATTTTTCACACTTTTCTGCCGACGAGTGACGCGGGATCCGCCGCTCCAGAAACCAGACAGACACTGAGAAATATACGGAGGAAGATTTCTTTTATACTCTATGGGATGACGCTACTCACACCATGAAGCTTGGTTGTGCAATATGCTAATTCCGCATCCAATAGACCGATTTTCCTGAAATTTGTTCCATAACTTCGGACAGACGTACGATTTATTTCTGTGTTAATTTCATAATTTTCCCATACTCGCAACAGGTGAAATAAATTATTTCTGCGCGGGCGTTTCGCGGGTTTTCTTCATTCATCGACCTTGGCACGTGTCGGTAGTCCGCGGGTCGGACGCGGATTTATCTCTAGGCTTAACTGCATTTATTTTTACCCTGGGGGTTCTGTCTTCACGTAGGGTTTAAGAATAATTTAGATTCTTTATTTCTGGACTTACTGTGTTGCCAAAATCTCTCGTTACGAAGAAGAAAAATTGTTGAATATTCGAAGTCCACCGAAGTGTCACGGTATTTCACGAGCTTGCGGCCGGCCCGACACGGTGAGCTCGTTCCCACGAGACAGCCAGACTCATGAAATGCAAACATGGCCGCTCTCAAACAAGTAACTTTTATTCGAAATAAATATTGAGAAAAGAAAAAAATAATTTTCTCATCGTAGAATTATGGGTTCAACAGAATGCCTGACTGTTGCCCTGGCCCACCTGATCACCGGACTTGTCGCCAATCGAAAATGTGTGGGATATGGTGAAATGACGGGTGCGGCGCTGTGACTCAACGGCAACCACAAAAGATGAACTGTGGAATCAGGTGAATGCAGCATGGATGGCTATACCCCAGGACGCCATTCACGCTTTGTACGCGTCGATGCCATCACGCATGGAACAAGTTATCCGTGCCTATGAAGGACCCAGTGCCTACTAGGCAACAGGACACATGCTGAACCTAGATCCCTGAAATGCCAATCGTTTCTGCAGAACATACTAATGAACATGTCCTGTGAATATGAACTTCCTATTTCTGGTCTTTCAAGGTGTTCTATTTTTTATGAACATGAGTGCATATACTGTATCTACTGTGGGGTCGTTGAGATGAATAGTGACACTAAGTATGTCATTTAAGTCCAAGTTCAATCCCCATCGGCATGGGGATGAGAAGGGGCGAAAGAAATGATGCCAAAATGAAGGAGAATGTGTGTATGTTCCAGCATAGCTGTCTACCAAACTTTGTACATATGTTAGTTACTGTCTGGAAAAAAAATACTGCTGGAGTAGGAAACCCCTAACACCCCTAGGTCAGGGGGTGACATATAGAAATAATCAAAAATGACCAATCTTACCGTCGAATCCATCGTTTTCTGGATCGCTGAGTTGAATTAATTGTGACACACTTGGTGCCATTTACAAATTAAACCTATATCGACATGCGAGTTGACAAGGGGTGAAAATGAAAGGTCCAAAATGGCCGAGATTCGTGCTGAATCCATAAATTCGGGGTCACTAGGCTGATTGGTGACAGTCCCAATCGTGTACATCTATCTATATATATATATATATAAAATAGGAGTTTTGTCTGTACGTTACTAAGAATTGGAAAAGAATGGTATTTCTGTATCAGTCATGTCCACAGTAAAAAGGAAATGCACTTTTTAATTTTCCGTAATGTCTGTATGTCTGTCTGTCTGTCTGTCTGTCTGTCTGTCTGTCTGTCTGTCTGTCTGTCTGTCTGTCTGTCTGTCTGTCTGTCTGTCTGTCTGTATGTATGTATGTATGTATGTATGTATGTATGTATGTATGTATGTACACGCTTCACGAGAAACCGGCTGAAGAGAATTTAATGAAAATCGGTATGTAAAGTCGGGGGTTGAGCCGCTATAATCTAGGCTATAAATCATCTTATTCACACTGAGTGAAATGGTAGTTTAGGAGAAGGCCTAAAATTTAACTCTCAAATATGTATATTATTAGTGGCCCTATCGATAAATATTGCATGACTAAAGTTATATAGAATTAAATTTCCGATCATATGTGACATACATTGTTACCGTACCGGCTATGATAACACAGATATTCATGAATTTGTATTTTTGTTGCTAAGTCCATATCAACGGCGAGGCACGTTAAAATGGGTTAACAGAATTTGATGAAAATCGGTATATAGAGTGCGGGAATAAGAAACTACAATCTAAGTTATAAACCATTTCATTCACCCTGGATTAAATTGTTGTTTAGGGGAAGGAGCCTAAAATTGAATTTTAATACCTATTTTATTGGTACCATCGAAAAGTACTACATAACAAAAGTTATAGAGAATACAATTTCCGGTCATTTATGTTTTATTCAGTTTTACCGTGCCGACTATGATAAGAGTCGGAAGAAAACTAAAAGAAAGCGCGTAACATTGATCAACAATAACATTAACAATAACAATATTACACTGACCATTGGGATTACTGCAGCATACCGAGTGTAACTGTCTGACTGTATATTGGAGGAAATAGCTGGGGAGTTAGAAAACGTTCTTCTTTAGCATGCCATTGTTCTGGTTCATACATTTTCTGACACTGCAGGTACGTAACACACTGGTTCATCATAGTATTCCATCTATTCTATCCCTACATTGACACGCTGTTTTGAATGAGCAGTGTGCACACTTAACGCAGCGTAGTAGTAGTAGTAGTAGTAGTAGTAGTAGTAGTAGTAGTAGTAGTAGTAGAAGAAGTAGTATGACCTGGTCTAGAATGACAAATTAGGCCTATTCCAAATTATATCACCACAATACACTAAATAACCCAAAATTCAAGCCAGAAAGAGCCGTTTCTTAAGAAGAGCTTCTTCCTCTTCACTTTTATTAAAATCTACATTCATTTCATTCCAAATTAGCAGTAAAGAGGGCGTTTCTCCTCTGGCTTGCAGGAAAAATTTGCATCCAAGTCAGATTTTCCGCCGCCAGGGTAGTGAATTGAGATTTTCCGACTCATCGGGTACTCCTAGGAAACAGATTAGTAAAAGGGCATAGTTACCCTGCAACTGTCCACTATTCGAACCTTCCCCCCGAAAAAAGACGAAGAGTGTTGACGGATCACGACTGTCTGCGGCCTGGTCTTTCCAGCTCTAGAACTTTGGACTGTTAGATCGGCAGCGCAGAACTGTTCGTTAAAAGTGAGAAAATGTGTGGTTTTTAATTTGATCGAGTATTTCATATGAAAGCGTTGCTTTTACTCTCACCATTTCTACTGACGTCATTGTAATGACCTATGTTCATTTCAGTTGGGAAAACCACTAAGATAGTCTTTTTGAGGATGTAAACAGGCAGGTGGAGAGTGAGTGTCTGCCATTATAATGAAATTCCCCAACCTGATTGTGACTGATGGTAGGCAAGCGGGCCTATCATTACAATGAAAATTACCTAACCCAGTCCTCATATGAGAAAAGACGTTTGGTGACTTTCCCGTCGCGTTTCTAGGGTAACATTAAGAGCTATACAATCAGTCTTGCTCACAACGTGTACACTATCTGACCTAGAATTCTGTATATACAATGTAGAATCCCGTAGCGAAGCCCGGGTACATCAGCTAGTCATATATATAGCACGACTTGTAAACACATGCACACAGTTATCACTTTCTTTATTATTTATTTGAAAGAATCAACTACTTCCCAGACAATCTGGGTGACTACTAGGACAAAGTAACAACAAAATAGTGTACAACATATATTTTTTGCTGCTATTTGCTTTACGTCGCACCGACACAGATATGTCTTATGGCGACGATGGGATAGGAAAGGCCTAGGAATGGGAAGGAAGCGGCCGTGGCCTTCATTAAGGTACAGCCCCAACATTTGCCTGGTGTGAAAATGGGAAACGACGGAAAACCATCTTCAGGGCTACCGACAGTGGGATTCGAACCCACTATCTCCCGATTACTGGATACTGGCCGCACTTAAGCGACTGCAGCTATCGAGCTCGCGCAACATAAAATTAAAGACGTAACAATAACTCTGAAAGTATAAAATAGTTCGCAAAAAATCAATCAATGCCATAATAAAGAAATATACAAAACTTCCAGTCACAGATAATTACCAGGGAATACAGAGCCTAAAATTAAATTTTCTAAAAGAAAGGTAACCGGGGAGCGCCGGGTCCTACAGCTAGTTAGTACTATATTTGGACATGCTTATATTGTACCCATACTGAGTCATTTAGGGCAGTTATTACATAATTTGGTTTCACAAACATATGTATAGATGGAATTGTTGGATGAGAACCTTCAGAAGTCACTTACCAGGTTTGAAGTCTCGTCCTCCCTACTTTCATTGCGTCTCCGGCTGAACTCACGAAGCATACGGGCGATGGAATGTTCGAAAAGAAAATAGGCACTACATAAAATATAATGAAATTAGGATTCTCTATAATGTGAGAGGAATACACTACAATTATTAAATGAGAAGAATATATTTTTCTAAACATTTTATTATACTGATAGAAACCACACGAGATGATGCCGTATTTCAACATATGAGCAAATAAACAATCAAGACTGATGCAAAAATTATATACATGGTATGCCTTCATTTCCTTGTAGTTTATTCACAGTCGTAGTTGGTCCTTGACATACCTCAAGTCATTTGATTAATACACACTGACACGTGATTTTATTTATTTATAACAATGATATTAAATGGCATCTAATACAAATAAGCTAATCAAAAATGGATATTAAATCGCATCCATTCTGTTGATTAATTAATTATCATAAATCGACATTAATTAAACATATCTTTAATTAATTATTAATCATCATGATTTGGAATGAAATCACTAGTACATCAACTTTACACACGAGATTGAATCGCCGCATATCAAACATATGGTCCATTTGACCATGACAATTATATATTTACACTGAACACATAGGTGTATCCTGGGTTTACCTAACAAATTATATTCAAAGAAAAATCCGCCAACGCTGGAATCGAACCCATCACCACAGAACCCACTGGGGAATAATAAAACACGTAAACACATTACATAGAAAAAATATCAAACATATTTCACACAATACATCTTGAAGACACGGCATAATCAAGCCATAGTATCAGCATAAATTCTTCGTTCCAACATGAATTGAACTCAGGTACTCCTGCTTCCAAGGTAAAAATTTAAAACTCTGATCACGAGCTAATTTAATGCATAAACATAGGAATGGATCTATCCTTCGCAAAATCAGAAAATTATCCGCATTACTCATAACGTACCATTAGAAAGGAATTGAGAATGCTCTGGCGAATGAAAGGATCCCGCCGGTAAACATTAAGCTTTGCTGGAAACTACAGAGTCTTCCTCGACCCTAAGTCTGCCCGTATCATAAAACTGTCAACCATGACAATAGCTGTGTGTCCAGCTCCGTGGCTACAAAAACATATTGAACTTCTCATTTCTTTCTTTCTTTCTCTCTTACTTTCTTTCATATATCATCTCGGCTCGTTATCAAATACGTGTTCATTTGAGAGCCATTACTTCTTATTATTCATTATTTGGCTATATATTCAGCCCAATTCAATATCTCACAACAGCCACAATTATTATTATCTTTTATCACTCCAACAACACAACAGGTTACAGCTTCACCCTTCCATATCATACCACCGCATCTCAAATCCATTCTATTAATTTACATAGAAGACTCCATTCTTACAGGTTATTTAATTCTTCTCGCATATATATATATATATATATATATATATATATATACACTTCACAAAATACCTCGGTTTAGGACATCTTCAATGATCATCTGTTATCATACGGGATTTATAAATACCTGAATCACCTTGAAGCAAACATTTATATACAAAGTACTATGGAAATCTTTACCAGATAATAATATTACTATAAAATATAAGTTTAGCTAAATCGCCATTCTTCCCAAATGTGTGCTTCATCTACACTAAGAATTTATGGAATCTATATAATAATTCATGCAAATGAACTTGCTAAATATCAATGATTATTCTTAAAACACTTGAAAATCCCAACTAAAATAATAAATCTTTTTCCAGTCACACGCGTATGGTGTTCCATACATTCAGTATTATTAATCATACATTTTAATATTTACAAAATAAAAATTGCTACTGGCATGCAAATCTCGTGCTTTTATATATTAAAAATCAGTTGTACTTATCAAATACTGGGTATGGTTTGCCGTTATCTCGAGGTTCACCTTGGATTTTTACACGACCATAATGAATGTTCTTCTCTCTGATAGTCCTTGCTTCCTCTTCACACTACCACGATCGATGTCTCGAACTGTGGTCTTTTTAGTTGAGTCTCTGGACGTTGCGTGTAGAAAATGATCGCAGATACTTAGGCGCGATTCTTGTAGTCTCCAGATCTCGGGGTTCGACGATCACTCACAAACATACAGGCAAAAATGGGGAATCAGTTAATAAACACTGTTTATGTACTTTTCAAAGGAATCTACATGTGACAAGACCCACTCTTAATTTTAAATAGATTAATGCAAATAGTGGCAAGTTTGTAGAAATCACTGTTCATTTCCCCATTAATCACACAGTCTATCACCACGAGTGTCCATGGAGTACGCAAACGCTAATTTTGTCATTTATTTAATTTTATTGAACGTGACTCACTCTTAAAATGCTTTGGATCGGTCATTAGTAATTACTGGATGTAATTAGCTGTCTCACTACCTCTAACCAAACTGACGCGTTTAACCTTTCACTGATTATTGCACCATGGACCGCAACTGACTGTCGTTAATGTTCGAAATATTGAATATTGAGATAAGGCTTCTATTCATAAATACTGTATTTTTTCTTGTACCACACGGCTTATTTAGCGCTGATGTGTTTTTCTTCTATGACACAACACTTCATAAATTGATATCTAAGTTCACTCCTAACGTGTTAGTACTGCAGCTACACAAACAAAGTGATCAGGGGGAAGTAAATTATGCCCCTGCTGAAATTGAGGTCCGGTAATCGGAATCTTTCAGCGACGTGATAACAATCAAATTATAGCTTATGACCTCTACTTTCTACTGAACACATAGAAAACCAAAGCGATCAGTGGGTCATTCACAATCTCAACAGCGTCCTTTTAGAAAATCACGCGTCATGGTTCATCACGCAAGATCTCCCACCTTTTTCCACACGTTGTCAGATTTCAGCAGTCATCTTTAATCTACGTACTACTGTTTGACAAGCGTCATTACCGATCCACTATTAAAGTATTGCATTTATATGCATCAACAGTTAGCATTAAATGCATCAGTTCGAATGAGACCTGACTCATAAATTTCCAAAAACTATTTCAGATGAAGGTGTTCTTCTTCTTCCTCTTTTTAGTAAATTATGGTGAAGTGGCACTAATGAATGCGGTGTTGAATTAGTAGAGGACATTTATTTCTCAGGGGTTAACACACCTTAACTCAGCCCAGTCTCCAACAACCTCCATCTCCACGCGTAGCGTCATCTCTTCTCGAAGAGAGAGCGCGATTTCAAGAATTAGCAATACTGCGCTATCCTTTTTCTGGTTACAGCGCAGGAAACTGCTCCCTTGGGGCTGGGGTATAGCAAATCACATCCCGGTTCGGCATGTAGCCTGCTAATTACTACGCTATATGTCACAGAATGTTGCGGAAAACGGCATATATAATTAACTAAACCTCTTAACTTGCCTATGGCATGGTGATGAACGGTTACAATATATTATGCCAAATTTCGTCAATTTTCAGACAATCCTTCTTGTTTACAGTAATATTTTAATTTATGGTGTTCATGATATATACAAATCATAACACTCTTCTCCTGCTTCTGGACAATGAATCCACGCCAGTTTACAATGCCCGGTAACTGACTTTTGACCACATAATCATACAGTACCTTAATTGCACGGCTACGCCGCCTCTGTGGTGTAGTGGTTAGCGTGATTAGCTGCCACCCCCGGAGGTCCGGGTTCGATTCCCGGCTCTGCCACGAAATTTGAAAAGTGGTACGAGGGCTGGAACGGGGTCCACTCAGCCTCGGGAGGTCAACTGAGTAGAGGTGGGTTCGATTCCCACCTCAGCCATCCTCGAAGTGGTTTTCCGTGGTTTCCCACTTCACCTCCAGGCGAATGCCGGGATGGTACCTAACTTAAGGCCACGGCCGCTTCCTTCCCTCATCCTTGCCTATCCCTTCCAATCTTCCCATCCCCCTACAAGGCCCCTGTTCACCATAGCAGGTGAGGCCGCCTGGGCGAGGTACTGGTCATACTCCCCAGTTGTATCCCACGACCGAGAGTCTGAAGCTCCAGGACACTGCCCTTGAGGCGGTAGAGGTGGGATCCCTCGCTGAGTCCGAGGGAAAAACCGAACCTGGAGGGTAAACAGATGATGATGATGATGATGAATTGCACGGCTATCTAATGGTGATGTTATTCACATTAAGTCAACTACCATGGTCAATTATTATTGTGCATCCATCCTTTTAGTTCGACATAATACATAAACCATTCCCATATATCTTGCGTCACAACGAGTTTTAGCCGGAGACTCGCGATTCCAACTTGAATGGCGTTTCACGTCAAGAAACAATAAACCTAAACAACATTGGAGATGGTTTCTTTTGGACCAACACCTGAATCCATCTACCTACAATTCTCGACTGGTCATTTTGAATTTTGTATTTTTCTTGTTGAAATTTTTCAGTGAATACAAGCTGTCAGCTGCCAGGTGGAAAGCTGGGAAAGTGTGTCAGAGCAGCAGAATGTCCTGAAGTTACATGTGGCTACGTATACGGTGTAAACGGAACATACTGCGAGGAAAAAAACAATGAGTACCTGATTTGCTGTAACCAAAACGAAAGTCTTAGCCAAAGAGGTATGATATTTACAGTAGTTCTTTTAGCCTTCCTTTCAGATATAATGTGTGTATAATTTTTGTTGTGCATGTAAATATGTCCCCTTTCCTACAAACTTTCAGTACCTTAACCAACATTTAGTCTCCCAAACCAACCTAAAACCGGCCGTGCAAACAGCTTTGCTATATTGCATTAACTTATTCCATGCATTTTCTGAGGGGCTGCCTGGACGAGGCGGTAAAGGCGTGCTCGATTCGCCCGAGAGGACATGGTTTCGAATCCCCATTAGGAAGTCGGAGGTGCGTATGGCCCTGAGGTTTGCTCAGCCTACACCAAAAATGAGTAACCGGTTAATTCCTCGGGGCAAAGGTGGCCGGGCGTAAAGTTAACCGCTCAATCTCAGGTCACACTGCGATCTCCATTAGACCTATTCAACTTCTTTGGAACCACCTAATTTAAGTGAACAAGTGCCAACTCACTTAACCTGTAGATACACAGAATGGACTACACAATATTATATAAAATTTGCGGCGAAGTCGCTATAAGAACTTTATACCGCAGCATTTCAAATTTTACCATAATTTTAACTCATTTCATGTACCATCATAGATGCTAGTAATGTGTTTTAAAATGTGTTTTAGGTTGCTTTAGGTATGTGAATATAATTATTCAATTTGCATCTAGGGCCGATGATGGCACATTATAATGAAATAATGAAACATTACTGTATTGGAAAGGTGGACCTTTGAAAACTTTTATTTTACTGTATTCCATCGTCGCCATAAGACCTATCTGCATCGGTGCGACGTAAAGCAGATTGTTAAAGAAAAATAAGACGTAATTTATTGGCTGCAACTTGTTCTTCCCACTATCCTGTTCGACGTACAATTTCGTATTAGCATCTGCATGGCAGTCTTGTGATGGTTTGTCCACTGTAGCCTTTGGAGATATTTACATGCTCTCGGGCCACACTGTAATAATAAGAAACATTAGAGAGTGAGTTACTGTTCACCAACGCTGCACTAACGCTGCAAATAATGCAGAACAATCACTTTCTAACATTATTACACGATGGAGGTTATTCTCTAGCATATACGTACGTCAGTGTCAGACGTCAAGAGCGTCCTCTCCGTGAAGTATGTCTTCCCCTGTACCTTTCTCTGCACACTCTTTACAGAACATAAACTCTTTGTTCCACCGAATGTTCATTTTCTTGTAACGATTGTTCCACATGATCTCTTAGACGCTGATGTGCAACAACTTCGATATACCTTTTTTTTCTTTTTTTTTTTCCTAGTTGCTTTACGTCACACCGACACAGATAGGTCTTATGGCGACGACGGGGCAGGAAAAGCCTAGGAGCGGGAAGGAATCAACCCTGGCCTTAATTAATGTACAGACCCAGCATTTGCCTGGTGTGAAAATGGGAAACCACGGAAAACCATCGTCAGGGTTGCCGACAGTGGGATTCGAACCCACTATCTCCCGGATGCAAGCTCAGAGCTGCGCGCCCCTAACCACATGGCCAACTGACCCGGTTGACATACCAATGATTAACACGCACTGAGAGTTCGGTCGAGTACCATGACGCGTTTAACTCATTAAACAGTTATGTCCTCTTTTGAGGAAAGTGCCTTGATTCCAATTAAAAAACAATTTAAAGTTCACAATTAATGGTTTTCTTCCAAAATCATATAAACTGGAATTATATGAACTGAAATTGTTTGGCACAAGTTACTCGTATACCAAAATGACTGGTGCTTATAATAAATCATAGTCATATCATCGACAGTTTCCCGTCTTTATAATAGTTTACTACATTTCCATACTTCTTCCCGCTAGACCAAATGAAGTTGTATTTGTGTTTACTTTATAGATTCACCCTTTATGTTATCCTAAAATCAGCTTCAAAATGGTTTGTAGCTTTTAATATAAATAATTGTGTCGTGAGGGTAACTATACTTTTATTAAAATAGACTAACATTTGTAGTTCGCATGGGAATTTGTAATGTATTACATCTCTTTTTTTTATTAAAACATGCGAATTTACATGCCTGTAGTCCGGCTCTATGGATAAATGGTTAGCGTGCTTGTCTTTTGCCACAGGGGTCCCGGGTTCGATTCCAGGTAGGGTAGGGAATTTTAACCAGCATTGGTTAATTTCGCTGACACGACGGCTGGGTGTATGTGTCGTCTTCATCATCATTTCATCTTCATCATGACGCACAGGTCGCCTACGGGAGTCAATTCAAAAGACCTGCACCTGGCGAGCCGAACATGTCCTCGGGCACTCCCAGCACTAAAAGCCATACGCCATTTCATTTTACATGCCTGTATCAGAACGTTTAATACCGCATGTTAACTTACATTTTTCTACGAATGCACGTGGCAGTGACGTGAAGTAGGTACGATAAAGATCAACAAAGTCGAGACAGAATGAAGACGATTAGAAACTTTACCGTACGGCACAGTTCCAGGTCCAAAATTGTGCGAAATTCTCCATGCTTCTCGGTTAAACATTTTGCTTCTCTGACAACGGGTGAGGCGCTCTGGCTTTAGGTTCATGAAACACATCGTTGATAATAACTTCCCTTATTATCTGTTCTGTCCAAAAGAGGAAAATAGCTCTTTAGTTCATCTCGTTAACCCACCGGGAAGTGAAATGCACCAAGAGGTCTTGGACTAAAAATCCCATTTTTCGTTAGCATCCCCATTACTTACCGTCATACAATAAATAGGTATACGGCATATCGTCGTTGCCGGGGAAAAACCTCCTATGTGATGATATTTTTTGAGATATACTGACCCGCAGCACATACATTATGAAGAGCGTGAATGCCTTGACTATATTCACACAATATTGCACCTTAGATGACAGAACCTTACCGGCCAAAGTTCTAAGCTAAAATATTTCACATAGGAGGTTTTGTCCCGGCAGCGACGATGTGATAACGGAAATAACATTTTTTTAAACGTTCGTTATATACAGTCTTTTCTTAGACATAAATTGACGAATAAATAAATGGAATAACCTTCTTAATAAACGCTAACTCCAAGTAATAACTTGGCGTTATATGCACCTGATAACACAATCCTGAATGAATAGGTTACAAATTGCACCTGCTTTTGGACTAATTCCACTGAGAATTAGACTGTAAAGCCGTCTGTTAATATCTCCCTTATTCACCCTCCTATCGAAATGATGATAACGAAAAAAGGTTGTGGAAATTGATTTCCATTAAGGCAGGTATATTTCCATTCAGGATGGTCTTGTATATTTTGTGGGAGAGAAAAATGACGGCTTCATTTCGCACAAACCCCCAGTCAATTCAGGGACTGAGAAATAATATTGGCTCCAAATCCTATTCAAGGACAGGTGGATTCTAAATATAAAGTTTGGTACGTATATTTCGAGTAGTTTTCAAGTTATAAGAACTCACACAAGCACTCACAAACCCACAAACAAAGAGATATCAAAACTAAAAAATATGCAAATGGTCATTATTACACCTGAAACGGATAACTGTACGAAAATTTCGCCAAAATTGTCAATGTACAGACACACTGTCGTCACGAGTTTTATTTATATAGATAAGAAATCTGATCCATGGGCAGCACATTTTTGGATTTAGCCTGTAGAACCGCCCGTTAATGATATCTCCCTTAGTAATCCTATCGAATAGGTGCATATGAAAAAATCCATTAAGGTAGGTAGATTTTCATTCAAGTTGGACTTTCATATTTCGTGGAAGAGTAAAATCAGTGTTTTTGTTCCTCTATAAACCCCCAATCAACTCCGGGAATTTAAAAAGGTATGGACCTCAAAACCTATTTTTGGACAGGTGGGTGCTAATTGTGAAATTTGGTTGAAATATCTCCAGCAGTTTCCAGTTATATAATATGCTTTACACGCACCAGCTTTTGAGTTACGTCCGCTGGAACTTGTACTGAAAAAATCCGTTAGTGATATATCCCTTATTAATCCTCCTATCGAAAGGATGCACATGAGAAAAATGTTTTAGAAATTCATTTACATTAGGGCAAGTAGATTTCCATTAAGTTTGGTTGTGTATATTTCGTAGCAAAATCACGGTTTCGGTATCCTATAAACCGCCAGTCAGGTCCGGTAATTCGAAATGTTATGGACCTTGAAACCTACCTATGGACAGCTGGACGCTAAGTATGATATAGATGTTGATTACCATAGGGAATGTGAAATATTTGTCCCGAAGGAGTAAATTTATAATACCAATATAAATGGTCCGTTATTGGACATTATAAATTTTCCAGCTAACTCATTCCTGGTTGCCAGCGTTTCACCCTCGTGTGCTAGGTAGGGCTCATCGGTTGGTACCTAGCACACCTACCAAGACGCTGGCTAGTGCATACCGTGTAGGCCACTGCGTAGGGTACTTGGAGCCACCGGCAGTGCCAATGCACAATGAGAGACTTCGAATCTTTACTGAAAATTGATGGCTGCTTGGCCATCAGATGACATAGACGTTGATTCCCATAGGGAATCTGAAATATTTGTCCCGAATGTGTAAATTTATAATACCAATATAAATGGTCCGTTATTGGACATTATAAATTTTCCAGCTAACTCATTCCTGGTTGCCAGCGTTTCGCCCTCGTGTGCTAGGTTGGGCTCATCAGTTGGTATCTAGCACACCTACCAAGACAGTGGCCTACACGGCATGCACTAGCCAGCGTCTTGGTAGTTGTGCTATGTACCAACTGATGAATCTTTGAATCTTTACCAAACGCGAAACTCTGGCAGCCAGGAATGAGTTAGCTGGAAAATTTATAATGTCCAATAATGGACCATTTATATTGGTATTATAAATTTACTCATTCAGGACAAATATTTCAGATTCCCTATGGGAATCAACATCTATGTCATCCGATGGGCAAGCAGGCATCAATTTTTGGTAAAGATTCAAAGTCTCTCATTGTGCATTGGCACAGCCGTTGGCTCCAAGTAGCCTACGCAGTGGCCTCCACGGTATGCACTAGCCAGCGCCTTGGTAGGTGTGCTAGGTACCAACTGATGAGCCCAACCTAGCACACGAAGGCGAAACGCTGGCAACCAGGAATGAGTTAGCTGGAAAATTTATAATGTCCAATAACAGACCATTTATATTGGTATTATAAATTTACTCATTTGGGACAAATATTTCAAATTCCCTATGGGAATCAACATCTATGTCATCTGATGGCCAAGCAGGCATCAATTTTCAGAAAAGATTCAAAGTCTCTCATTGTGCATTGGCACTGCCGGTGGCTCCAAGTACCCTACGCAGTGGCCTACACGGTATGCACTAGCCAGCGTCTTGGTAGGTGTGCTAGGTACCAACTGATGAGCCCAACCTAGCACACGAAGGCGAAACGCTGGCAACCAGGAATGAGTTAGCTGGAAAATTTATAATGTCCAATAACAGACCATTTATATTGGTATTATAAATTTACTCATTCGGGACAAATATTTCAAATTCCCTATGGGAATCAACATCTATGTCATCTGATGACCAAGCAGGCATCAATTTTTGGTAAAGATTCAAAGTCTCTCATTGTGCATTGGCACTGCCGGTGACTCCAAGTACCCTACGCAGTGGCCTCCACGGCATGCACTAGCCAGCGTCTTGGTAGGTGTGCTAGGTACCAACTGATAAGCCCAACCTAGCACACGAGGGCGAAACGCTGGCAACCAGGAATGAGTTAGCTGGAAAATGTATAATGTCCAATAACGGACCATTTATATTGGTATTATAAATATGAAGTATGATTAAAATATCACCAGTAGTTCTCCACTTATAAGAAATATGCTTTACACTCACCCACTTTTGAGCTAAGTCCGCCGGGACTTGTACTGAAAAAGATCCGTTAGTGATATATCCCTTATTAATCCTCCTATCGAAATGATGCATATGAGAAAAAACGTGTTAGAAATCAATTTACATTAGGGCAGGTAGATTTCCATTAAGTTTGGTTGTGTATATTTTGTGGAAGTGCAAAATCACGGTTTCGGTTTCGTATAAACCCCCAGTCACTTCAGCGATTCAGAAATAATACTGGTCCTAAAACCTACCCAAGGACAGGTGGATTCTAAATATCAATAAACGTAAGGAACTTCATCTTTTGGTCCGTATTGAACTGAATATCAAGTTTGGTAGAAATAGATCCAGTAGTTTTCAAGTTATAGGAACTCAGACAAACAGACACCAAAGCTAAAACATGTGCAGATGCTCATTATTGCACCTGAAACCGAAAATAGTACGAAAATTTCGCCAAAATTGTCAATGCAGGGAGACATGGTCGTTAATATTGTATTTATAGAGATTGATACAGACCTCTGTAATAACTATGATCACGATATCGACAGTCATTTAAAACTGCAAGCTTGCTTGTGAACAATTTCTGTATTAAAATGAATATTTCTATACTTATAGCGTAGGCGTTCCCCTCTGAAGTCTTATCGCTCGGAGCTACATACATCCTTCAACAACAAATCTTTCTAATTCATACTGACATTTTAGTAAAAGTTAAAAAGAGTGAGCCGTGCGGTTAGGGGCGCCCAGCTGTGAGCTTGCATTCAGCAGATAGTGGACACGAACCCCACTATCGGCAGCTCCAAAGATGGTTTTCCGTGGTTTCCTATTTTCACGCCAGGCAAATGCTGGGGTTATGCCTTAATTAAGGCCACGGCCTTTTCCTTCCAACTCCTAGCCCTTTCCTATCCCATCGTCGTCATAAGACCTATATGTGTCGGTGCTACGTAAAGCCGATTGTAAAAAATGTTTAAAAATGTAAAAAATCATTTATGCTTCAATAGGTTTACAGATGTATCTTTCATTGATAAACTGTGACGTCGAATAGACCTAAGGACGGTGAACTTGAACCAATGAGTACGTTATGATAATCACATCGTAAGTACTTCTTAGTAAAGCTCTTTCCTAAACCTCCGAAGTTTACCACTATTTCTTCATCTTGATCAACTTTGGTGTATTTATATGATTTGTATAATTGTACCTATGTGACAAATGATGAATTGGTATGATTAGCATGTTCTAGGTACGACAAACATCATGTAGATCTTGCCATAAAAGGAGGCGAAAATATTACGTCAGGCGAATTCCCATACTTGGTAAGTGTTTCATTTGTGGGTTTAGTGAGTAAATTACATATACATTACCTGTTAAGTTGTATATGACCATATACTATTATTACGTCCATTCCCACATATCAATCATTCAGTTTGCTTAGTTCTCACCGATAAAGGCCAGGTATTTTTAGACATGTAATACAATAATTACTAAACGCCAGTTTAATGTCATAATTACTTCTTATATCTGATGATCTCATTTTTCATATTTTCTGTATAACCTTCCTTCGCACTGTAGCACTTTAAGCATTTATCTATATCAGGACCGCCCAAATTGTGTAGGCCGCCATGGTCTTTCTATGGCCCGCCAGAACTGAAGTTACTTTTCTATCATGTTTGGTTTCTGGTATTTATATAAATAAAATCGTAATGACCGTGTGTCTGTACATTGAATAGTTTGGCGAAACTTTCGTACAGTTATCCCTTTCAGGTGTAATAATGACCATCTGCATAATTTTTTAGCTTTGGTGTCTGTCTGTCTGTCTGTCTGTCTGTCTGTCTGTCTGTCTGTCTGTCTGTCTGTCTGTCTGTCTGTCTGTCTGTCTGTCTGTCTGTCTGTCTGTCTGTCTGTCTGTCTGTCTGTCTGTCTGTCTGTCTGTCTGTCTGTCTGTCTGTCTGTCTGTCTGAGGTCTTATAACAGGAAAACAATCGGATATATTTTTACCAAACTTCATATTTAGCATCCACCTGTCCAAAGGAAACCGAAACAGCTACTTTACTCTACTACAAAATATGCTATTTCAACCTGAATGGAAATCTACCAACCTTAATGGAAAGCTATTTCTGAAACTTTTTTCTCATATCGACCTTTTCGATATGAGGATTAATAAGGGAGATGTCATTAACGGACGGATTTACAGGCTAAATCCCAGCGGACATAGCTCAAAAGGTGTTGCACGTGGAGATATATAAACAAAATCGTAACGACCGTGTGTCCATACATTGAATATATTGGCGAAATTTTCATACAGTTATCCGTTTCAGGTGTGATAAGAACCATCTGCATATTTTTTAGCTTTGGTGTCCGTTGTCTGTTGGTTTGTCTGTCTGAGTTCCAGTTATAATTGGGAAACTACTGAATATATTTTTACCAAACTTCATATTTAGAATCCACCTGTTTTTGAGTAGGTTTTTGGGTCAATATTATTTCTAAATCCCTGATTGACTGGGAATTGATAGGAAGATTGAAAGAGTGATTTTACACTCTAACAAAATATACATGACCAACCTCAAAGGAAATCTACTTGCCTTAATTGAAATCAATTTCTAAAACGTTTTTCTCATGTGCACCTTTTAGATACGAGGATTAACAAGGGATATATCATTAAAGGACGGTTCTTCAGTCTAAGTCCCAGTGGACTTAGCCCAAAAGCGGATACGTGTAAAGCATATTTTTTTATAACTGGAAAACTATTGGAAATATGTTAACTAAACTTCATATTTAGCGTCCACCTCTCCAAAGGGTAGGTTGTTAAGGTCTATACCATTCCAAATTCTTGGAATTGACTGGGGGTTTATAGGAAACCGAAACAGTGATTTTACTCTCCCAAAAATATACAACCCCGCCTGAATAGAAATCAATCAGTCTTAATTGAACTCTCTTTCTAAAACTTTTTTCTCATTCGAACCTTTCCGATAGTAGGATTAATAAGGGAGATATCATTACAGAACGGTTTTACAGGCTAAGTACTAGCGGACATAGTCCAAAAGGTATTGCACATGGAGCAGATTTCTTATCTATATATAAAAAATCGTAACGACCGCATGTCAGTACATAGAATATTTTTGCGAAATGTTCGTACAGTTATCTGTTTCAGGTGTAACATTGGCCATCTGCCTATTCTTATAGCTTTGCTGTCTGGTTTGCTGCTTGTCTGCTTGAGTTCTTATACCTGGACAACTAATGTATGTATATCTACCAAACCATATTTAGAATCCACGTGTCCTTGGTAGACATAGAGGCCAATATATTTTTCTAAATCACTGAATAGACTGGGGGTTTATAGGAAGATCGAAACAGTGATTAAATTACAAGTAATAAACATATAAATGTTGATTCTTAGGGTGCCATATATGTTAAGGACACTAGGTTCAGGGCCCTGACCTAACTTTAGGCTAAGATTTATTTTCGGCTGATGATGCTTACTACTGTTAAGCGAAACATGTCCCATCTTACAACGCCTGTTGTAATGTTTATTTCCTAAATATAGGAAAGATAAGTATTGGAAAGGTGGTGTTAACTATTATTCTTGTTTTAATGTTCATAGTGATTAAATTCCCACAAAATATACTGTGCATGACCAACCTTAATGGAAATCTATCAGCCATAATGGGAATCAATTTCTTAAAGATTTTTCTCATTTGCAGCTATTCGACAGGAAGATGAATACGGTAGATATCATGAACGGACGGTTTTGAAGTCTAAGTCCCAGCGGAATTATCCCAAAAGCGGGTGCATATACAGCATATTTCTTATAACTGAAAACATCTTGGATATATTTTAACCGAACTTCATATTTAGAATCCACCTGTTCAATAGTAATTTTAAAGGTCAATACCATTTCAAAATCCGGGAAGTGACTGGGGGTTTCTGGGCAGCGAGTTTATCTACCTGTATTCCTAAAACTCTGGATATATTTCAAATAAACTACGTATTTGTAATCTACTCATTCAGGATTATGTTTTCAGATGTATATGACTTCAAGGTATCAATGAAGTTAGCGTTTATAGGAAGAATATTCCCCAAACGTATTCATTAAATTAGGTCTATCAGAAGACTGTATGTAACAAATGTTTAAGAATATGTTATTTCCGATATTTTATGCTGTATAAGTAGTTATCGTACGACCGAGCTCGATAGCTGAAGTCGCTTAAGTGCGGCCAGTGTCCAGTATTCGGGAGATAGTAGGTTCGAACCACACTGTCAGCAGCCCTGAAAATGGTTTTCCGTGGTTTCCCATTTTTACCAGGTAAATGATGGGGCTGTACCTTAATTGAGGCCATGGCCGCATCATTCCCACTCCTAGCCCTTCCCTGTCCTATCGTCGCCACAAGACCTATCTGTGTCGGTGCGACGTAAAGCAATTAGCAAAAATATATATCGTACGACGGATAATGGCGGAGATGCTTTAAAAAAATTTATTTTTAGTCCTAGTCTTGTGGAACAGTTGTATGTCACTTTAAGGTGGGTTAACGGCAGTGGCGGCGCGTGGATAAAGCGTCTGGGAGTTCACTGCTGTCGAAAATAACGTGTTGAGATTTATTGTTACTTGATGTTTACACAGATGTAAAATAGTGACATTGCTTGATTAGAAACGCGACTTACCTTTGAAGGGACACGGCTACAGCTCGAAGAAGTTACCAAAACAATGAAGAACCGAAACAATGAAGATGAAAGGCAGAGAATATGGGTTGCAATTACTTAAAGCTGATCCAGTTTCCTCTGATTTTGGAGACGTTGTTTGCGTACAAATAACTTCTATAAGAACGTGTTAGGCAGACTACCGTTGTTTATGAATTGACTTATTTTGCTGCTTACTTTTCATAAAACACGTATTACTAATGAAAAGCTCCAGGGACTTTCAATTTGGGAGCGTGGGTTGGCGACCATGGGGCCCTTAGCTGAGTAATGCCATTGCTTCCACTTACTTGCACCAGGCCTCCCACTTTCATCTATACTATCCGACCTCCCTTGATCAAGTCTTGTTCTTTTCCGGCCCGACGGTATTAGAGCACTCGAGGCCCAGGGAGTGTTTCATTTTCTCACCCTTCGTGGCCTTTGTCTTTCTTTGGCTGACACCTTCATTTTCGAAGTGTAGGATTCCTTTCATTTTTTCCTCTATGATTAGTGTTATATAGAGGATGATTACCTAGTTGCACTTCCTCTTAAAACAATAATCACCATCACCACTTACTAATGAAACGTTTCATTAATTACATAGATGCTATACAAAACGTAGTTACCAAAATATTCTGGATCATTGAGGTTAATTACATCAGGATTGCAAAATCGTCAAATTAAAACCCCTCCAAAACCTACCACATACGGCAAACTTCAACCGCGCGCTCTGAGAGTGCTTCGGCTAATTTCGGAACTGCTCGATGTAACTCGTGTCTATCGCTGGTCCAATCACCACCGATTCCTGGGCTATGTTTTTCCTGCTCCTCACAGCCCCTTGCCTTGTGCACACTCCTTATTTCATGGCCCCGCTCCCACAGTCCTGAAATTCTCTTCGCTGGTTCCGACGAAGAGCAACAGAGTGTTGATGTCAAAAATACCGCTACGCGCGTGGTTATACAGAGCTTATTAAAGGAATAGGCTGTAATAAACCATTTTACATAGACTTATCTATTTCTAGGGGGTTCACTGAACCACTGAACGCACCGCCACTGGTTATCGGGGAGAAGTAAAGAGTCATTTTACTCTTTCTGATAGAACAGGTGATAAGGGGGGTTATCATCAACGATGGGTTCCATTAGGCTTCAGTCACAGCGCCAATCCAGTGGTCAGAAAAACAACATGTAACTGAGCTGCAGGGAGAATTTCGCACAACTTCGGACCAGGAACTGGACCATACAATAGATACTGTAATCATTTTCCTTCCGAATCGACTTGGTTCAGCTTTATCGTATTTAACGTTACTGCCACATGCCTTCGTCAGTTTAACATGCCGTATTAAATGTTTGAATACAGGCATGTAACTTCGCATAAATTTATGAAGGAAACATGTAATCCCTTACAAATTCCCCGTACGAGGAACTGGTAGAAAAGCGAATATTAAATTATTTCAACGAGACTCGAGTGTGAGTAACACTATTCAAACACTATTCAAACATTATTCCCACAAAACATAAGACCAAATAGTATGTCAGGAATAACATGTAGTTTTTATATATCCTTGTAACAAACAGTAGCAAAACAGCCAGCTTAGTTTCAATGTTGCAATTCCACGCCGGCCAGCCATCAACATGACTAGTACTTACCACTCCTTTCACTGCTTTGTGGCCCCCATTCTCCGTCAGTGCTTATTTCGTTCTCAGTGATTTCACATGTTCAGTAATGTTTAAAAGAGTGTAAAATGTTTTCGAAAAGCAGAAAAATTGGTAGTAAGTGCAGGACATACACTAGAGTACAACGACCAGGTCTCTACACCCCTAGCTCTAGCAACTCTATACTGTACCAGGCAGGCATAGGCCCTGGCACATGAGTTATAAAATCTTTATTCATAACGAACGGCTAAGTTACGACGTACAAATAGCTGTGCGAGAGAATGTTCTCGTCCCTACTGCACTGCGTGAGGAAGGCAGCATGAGTGAGGCAAGGTCGAGTGACGTCAGCACTGCTTGTAGCTCACCTCCCCGTGGAAACGTCTCGAAACTATTTTTTAAGCTCTCGATGACTGGACTAATAAATATGAGACTAACACCAAATTGTAGCTCGCATTTTAAAAGTACAACCCTGCAAATTTTAGACTAATCTGTCCAGTGGTTTCAAAGATATGACGAGTTGAAATTTGGGAAGTATTATCACCCCTCCGTCACCTGACTCAGAGTGCGGCTCCCAGCCGGATATAAATAGGTCGATGAACCGAGGGTATAGTCAGTGTATCTTAAACTCTACGCGATCATGACAAGACGTCAGTATGCTCCGTCGCGCTTCGCGAGAGACTTAGAAGTTACACTCTAGAACTTTGAAATTGTGCGAGGATGTCGCAAGTGAAGTTTCAGTCACGTCAAGGCGTGTGAAATGTTATAAAATTTTCTCCGACTAAACCATCATTGTATAAGATTTGCGAGTGTCTAAAACAAATGAATTTACGATAGAGACTGTGCATTGAAGTGTAATTAGGAAATCAAGTGTTTAGTTTACCAGTTGACGGTATTGCGGACTTTATCAGTCTCTCGTGATTTTGAACTTTGTTAGCATACTAGGACATTGTGTGTGATAAACTGAACTTCCAATTTATGACAATTTAATTGATTCTGAGACGCATTTCTCGTGTACTAGTACGATTATGAACTGTGTGAAATACTATTCCACTAAATATTCAACAAATAACAAGACTAAATGTGACTATTTTTTCACGTATTTTCTCGAACTTTTGATTATTACCCTGAAAAACTAACTGAATGTTAAGGACTTTTATGGCAATATTAGGTCATACGAACTCATGTCATGCAAATTCAGTCATAAAAACTTCTTAATCTATGAACATTAGTATTCCAGAGACTGTTACAGGAGTGATATTAATGGCATTTTCTCGAGTGTTTCATGGACTGTGATGATTATTCTATGATTGAACCTAAGACATAATCGGTGATTATTATGAACTGTGACAGTGTTCAATTTTTATTCTATAAACTGTGAGTGAAAGACTGTGTTTCCATTTTTGAAAACGACTGTATTCATTACTGCATTTACTTGACTTATGGATCATACTATAAAATAGACTGGAGTATTCTAAGTCACGTATTTAACATCGTAAAACAAAAAGTGAGAATACGAAATATGCATTAATAATAATAATAATAATAATAATAATAATAATAATAATAATAATAATAATTCGTCTTTATTCGTGGTGAAGTTAGGGCTCAAGGCCCTCTCTTACACTTAACCACAATATTTAAAATAATTTACATACATATAATATTTAAATACAACAAATCTTTTAAACTAACATAGTACTAATAGAAAATGTGGAGATTGTAATAAAAAACTATTATAGAATGTACAACATGACAATCTAAATGCACATGATAATAAATATAAAACTAACACTAGTGATAATAAGAGACGGAAACATAGTAAAAACCTATAACTAGCAAATATATTTCTAATTTTATGGAAATATGCTCATTCACGCACTCATTCACACTACACACATCGAAAAGTCAGCTGGAAGTATTCAGAAAGTGATTTCGGCAATCCATCTTAAATCTCCTACGAGAACGCAAATCCCTAATGGTAACAGGTAGGGTATTCCATAGCCTCGCGGCAGTGACTACAAAGGAGCGGTTGTAGGTCCTGGAGTGACTGAGAGATATTGTTAAACAGGAGCCACATCGTGTATCGTGGTTAAGATAGGAGGGGAGATAATTAAATTTTGATGAGAGATAATTCGGTACACCAGTGTTAAGAACTCCATGCAGAAGGGACAACATGTGGAGATTGCGACGCTCATGAACACGAAGCCATGACAACTCCCTGTAATAAGGTGAAATGTGAGAACCATATCGAAGCTTAAATATGAATCGAATACAGGTGTTTAAACTCCGTTCAAGCATCTTGTTACTGTCTTGAGACATGTCCGTGAGTGCAGTGTCGCAGTAGTCTAGAAATGGTAATATTAGGGATTTTACCAGTTGTATTTTAAGATGTTTTGGAAATATAGTAGAGTAGCGTTTGAGAGGAAAAAGGGATTTCTGCACTTTACGGCATGTATTTGTCACTTGTTCGGTCCAATTTAGTGTCTAAGATTTGTGTCAGTGTAAAATACCAATCTTAATGATAATTAAGAGTTCTACAACCCATTATATTGTGCCAATTGAACTTTCCGTGTGTCAACATTTCTCTTTAAAAAGAACATCGGAAATCTTGTCGAAGTGTCGTGATATTACACTGCGTAGAACGTCATTTCCAACGTGGGATTAAACGTGGTTTCTTCAATTGTGGTATCCAGCGAGGGAATGATCGTGATTGTGACGAGGGATAATAACGTGGTGTCTTCATTGAATGGACGTGTCACGCTGCTGGTGGTGAGTTCGAGTCTTGGCTGCACGCTGCAGAAAGTTCCAGTCACCAAGCCGCAGGACAGTACTTCATCAATCCTTACAAGCAGATTACAGGTGATGTAAGTGTTTCTCGTATATTTTTTGAGTGAGAAATTCCACTTAGACACTAATTGACTTTTAACAAAGCACTCAAATCATTTATAGTGCTACATTCGTCAACAGAAAAGTGCTTTGTGTGAATTTCACTATTCCTAATAATTCAAGAAGACTTCATGTCTTGTTTTGAACTGTAGATTTCTCTTTAAAATCTTTTATAAATTGAAGTCATTTCACTTAGACGAACTATAGGGTTTGTCATAAAGCAAGTGCGCTATTTTTTTATTTTCTTATAAAATCAATTTAGATGAACTGTAGGAGTATACAGCAAGGGATTGGAAACTTTTACTTGAATTATCATATTATTAATGGAAGTGTGTGTTAATATTTTGTTTTAAAATCTTAGAAAAACTGTAGGTTTGCATCACAAGTGATGGACTTCATTTTTACGCAATTTGGTTAAATGAAGTACTATGTGCAAAGTGTTATTTTGGAATTTAAAGCTATATAAAAGATCCTAGATGTACTGTAGGGTGTTTATGATCTCAGAAAATTGGTATTACTTTTGGACATTTTTAACATCAAGTGGATGTCTCAGAATATAACAGCGCCGATATTTAATTTTTGCATTTTGAAAAGATTGACTGAAAATTTAACTTTGACAACTCAACTGCAGGGTGATTTACATGACAATTTCAATAAATATTGTCAAAAAAGATTTTACCACCTATTATTCGCCCTGCGAAAATATCCTTCTCTGTACCTGCTCCAATAAGTAACCGCACACTACATGAGATCCTTACCATGCTCTGGGCCCATAATCATTTCCCGGTACAATACATTCTGTACTGCTCACTATGTATAAAGAGTCTTGGCTCGGTAGATATTAATGCCAAAACGGCACTTCCAATTCTTCATATGAGTAATTTTAGGCGCTTTTACACATACAACACCAAGCTTTGCAAAACTGGCTAACTGTACTTTCTTAATCCCTTTACCATCTAGAGTTGGCTTTTCCCTCGGACTCAGCGAGAGCTCCTACCTCTACCACCTCAAGGGCAGTGTCCTGGAGCGTCCTCTTGCACTTCAGCGCGCGAAGAGGTTGGAGATGGGGACTTTCCTATCTCTGTCAACATGGTGCTAGAAACAGATGGTTACCATCACCGCACATCTGCCTAATGTATGTTATTAACAATGCGCTCGTTAAGTAATTCCTCCCCTTACATGATCAAATATTGTAAATTATGCTGAGTTTATTGAGTCCTTGTAAATTTATTAGGTTTGTGACGAATTTTTTATTATTATAATTATTATTATTATTAATTGGCACGCGAAATTTGTGGATTCGTATCAATAATATGCATGGAAATCTATAAGGACATCCAGTTCTCAAGTTAGAACACTGTTAAGTTAACTCCGCCTCCTGACATAGGCAGTAGTTGAACATGGCGTCCTACTTCACGCTCGCTTGCATGAGAGAAAGCGTAATTCCAAAGTCTCGCTATACTGAGAGCTTTTCCTCTCGGTACGCGCAATTAGAGCTTCAACATTCGAGCACGGATAGCTTCGCTCGTATCCCGAACCGGACATAAAATGCTTGTTACAACCAAGTATTTTGTAGAATGTTGCGGAAAACAGTATATATGTCTTGCTGGGCATCATGACATGTCTCCTAGCGATTACAATATACAGTACCTACAACATATATGCAAACACTGGAAATGATAACCTACGTACTGCTGTTGTTACTAAGTCAGGTATTGAGCTGCAATCAAAACAGAAGCTTCCCTCTGGCCATGGAATAAGTGATAGATTTCAAGATTACCTGTTTTACAATGTTTATGCGCCATCTGGTAGCAACAAACGCCACGAAAGGAACGAATTCTTTCAGTCAGACTTAACGTATTTATTTCATTCCATGCCTACGCGTTATGTAATGGGGGGTAGGGGGTGACTTTAATTGTATACTGCATGCAATGGACTGCACAGGTCCCTTCAAGCCAAGCAGAATCTTACAAAACTGTAGTTACAAATCTCAAAATATGTGATACTTGTGTGCTGAAACATAATACGCCAGGATTTACTTTCTTTTCTTCAAATTCGGTGGCAAGATTGGATCTCTTTTATGTTTCACAAAACTTATCTAATGAAATAAGTCATGCAGAAGAGGTACCAGCCCCATTTTCTAATCCTGCAGCTGTCATTCTATACGTATAAGATTAAATATGAATTTCGTAAAGCCACTATTACTGGAAATGAACGTAAATTGTGTATCCTTGAAGAACCGGAATTACTTTGGGCAGAATGGAGTAAAAAAGAATATATATCAAGATTGTGCTAACTGGTGGGATCGGAATGTAAAGCCACAAATTAAATATTTTTTAAGCGAAAATCTTACGAACCTTCTCAAGACGAAGAACATCTACCAAACCTCTATTTTTGTGTATTTATGACATACAAAAACTGCCAGCCATCATGTGGGAGAAGAAGTAACACCAGCCGTTATAAAGAAAAAATACGTGCTATATATTAAACCCTTTAAGGCCCTTCAAAGGATACCCTACCTTCCTTACATATTCGCAATCGTCTTGAGATCTTTCTCTTGTGTCGCTTATTGTTATTCGACACTTGCTTAGGTAAGAGGAGGGTTTCAGTAATTTAAAACTAATGTCTACAATGAGTGAACTCGATTTAAAAGTGTAGGTTTATTGATCATTTGAAACGAAATCTAAAACTTGTGACACTTCACAACACCTGATCAACGAACTCATACCTGTCCGTTTAAGAAACAAATGAATAATAACAACTATGATGAGAGACGCTGGCTTTGGAGACATTAACTTAATTGCCTGAGGGGTATCCTTATTAGAAACCACCATCTTAATTAAGGAATAAAATAAAGAATATCTAGAGATCCCTAAGACCGGCTTCCATGTGAGACTTCATGTATCACCATAATGATATGTGATAATTCAGTCCCCGTAACACGAGAACTGGTCTCTTGGTATGATTAAGGCTCTCCAATCGGTATAAACCATACAATGGTTGTACGGCATGGTCCCTTAATTGAATCGATGTGACCTGCGACTATGTCATGGACCGACATCTAATTTTGTGATTTATGTTAAAGTCATTGTAGATGATGACCGCAAGAAAAATGATGCTATAATGGCAGATGGCCCTAATCTAAGTCACTGAGTTTGATGACCCCATGCCCATCAAAATTTCTAGGCTGAAGGCTGAACAACATTAAGTTAAAGTAGTTGATGACCAAGGTTTCCACGTTAGTAAATCCCCCAGCACATCTGGTGCTCAACAAATCAAAACAAAAAATAACAACAACAACAAACGCTCACAACACTTGTGGCAGTAAAGTCTCTTATTATCGGACAATGCCCCTTAATCGTTATGTTAAGAAGTTGAATTTTCCCAGCAAATAAAACTAAGATTTCCAGAATACATTTTCAAGTTAGTAACTTGGTTTTAAGCTAATCCTCAAAATACGGTTTCACTCAATTTAATAAATTAATAAAAGAAGTAATCTCATAATCCTACTTAACAACAAATTTATCTATCCCGGACGAAGTGGTTTCTTTAAACTCCCTAAATATTTCAATTAAATTTACGTTATTCCTTGGATATGTTTACCAGAAATATTTCTAAAATAAAATATTTATCTAATGTTTATTCTCATAGTTTTCCTGTTTTGCAGCTGGAATACGAAAGACAAGGTCGTAACTACCGGTACCATTTGTTTATTTCATGATGTCACCCAACAAGTTTACGTTATAACAATAATAATTATTGGGCACTAGCTTGGATAATCCTAACCTTAAATCCTATAATCTACATAAGTTACACGAAACGCAAAATAAAACAACCCATGTCAATCTCTTATAACGTCTACGGTTATCCCTTGGACTAATTCCGGTCCCTCCTTCCGATATGATTTCATGCTGATGAGACTCAAGTGTCGTAATGAACCTCACCCAAACTCTAGGGTGGATGGACTATTGCACCCCCATGTGCTCCACAGGCATAACCTCATACCATACGAACCTACACTTATGCCTTGGAAAACAACAACAACACCTCGTCCATCACGAACTCTATCGAGTGACAAACTATCATGACATTCAAATAAAATAATTGCAAGACCTTGGCCAATACTCAACAACACGAAGCAACATTACTATAGATTCTCAAATTTTTACAACAGTAAAAGTGGTTATTTACAACATAACACAAAACGTATCATTTCCGTCGCACCCATAATGAATTTAAAGTCCTCCACCAAACAGTCCTCTTATTATGTAATGAAATATATTTCCAAACATTTACTATAAATGACAAATCTAAGTTACAATTCCATTCTGACAAATGAACTGGCTCGCTCGCCCAACAGGTGGTCTTCGTGGAAGGAAGACAGTACTCTCGTTATCTCTATGAATGCAAAATAACATTATCCCTTCTAACTGTATCAAAAACGAAATCTTACTTCGTCGTCAACTCGCGTGAAAAACAATACTTAACCAATACAGAATATGCGAAAGGATTTTATTTAAAAGTCACTTGAAATGTTCCTAACCACCACGTCCTTCGGTTTCACGTGAGATCCTAACTATGGAATGACCCTCTCCCATACCATTAAATTACACCAATAAATCCTCGGGTTCCCTACAATGAAAATTCCCGGCAACAAATATAATTTCAACACTACAAGATTTCAACCACCTGAGTCACATTTCGGCGTAACTCGGCAAGACTTGAGCCACTTGCTACCTCAAATTCTCTACACGGCAATAATACGGAATATCTCTGTTACGCGATCCACTATGCTGTTACATAAAACAATCTGTGACAAATTAACAATCCCTCGTCGCATGTGAGTCAGACAACAAAATAGTTCAAAACCGAAACTCACAAATAGACTTACAAAATTTTACCGTTATTTCCTTCGCACCAATTCTAAACATATTTCAATAGACATTTGGTATAACAATTCCCTTTCACAAATCATATGCCAGTTTCGCATCGTACATTCCTTGACAAATTCTACAGCTCCGACCACATTACGACGCACGCTCCGCAACAGCTGGCGTTCAATAATAACTACACAATCGCTTTAAATGATAAAATAAATCAATCAATCAATCACTACTGATCTGAATTTAGGGCAGTCGCCCAGGTGGCAGATTCCCTATCTGTTGTTCTCCTAGCCTTTTCTTAAATGAGCGCAAAGAAATTGGAAAATTATTGAACATTTCCCTTGGTAAGTTATTCCAATCCCTAACTCCCCTTCCTATAAACGAATATTTGCCCCAATTTGTCATCTTGAATTCCAACTTTATCTTCATCTAGTGATCTTTCCTACTTTTAAAGACACCACTCAAACTTATTCGTCTACTGATGTCCTCCCACGCCATCTCTCCTCTGACAGCTCGGAACATACCATTTAATCGAGCAGCTCGTCTCCTTTCTCCCAAATCTTCCCAGCCCAAAATTTTTGTAACGCTACTCTTTTGTCGGAAATCACCCAGAACAAATCGAGCTGCTTTCCTTTGGATTTTTTCCAGTTCTTGAATCAAGTAATCCTGGTGAGGGTTCCATACACTGGAACCATACTCTAGCTGGGATCTTACCAGAGACTTATATGCCCTCTCCTTTACATCCTTACTACAACCCCTAAATACCCTCATAACCATGTGCAGAGATCTGTACCCTTTATTAACAATCATATTAATGTGATTACCCCAATGAAGGTCTTTTCTTATATTAACACCTAAATACTTACAATGATCCCCAAAAGGAACTTTCACCCCATCAACGCAGTAATTAAAACTGAGAGGACTTTTCCTATTTGGGAAACTCACAACCTGACTTTTAATCCCGTTTATCATCATACCATTTTCCACCGTCCATCTCACAACACTATCGAAGTCACCCTACAGCCGCTCACAATCTTGTAACTTATTTATTACTCTGTACAGAATAACATCATCTGCAAACAGCCTTATCTCTGATTCCACTTCTTTACACATATCATTGATATATATAAGAAAATATAAAGGTCCAATAATACTGCCTTGAGGAATTCCCCTCTTAATTATTACAGGGTCAGATAAAGCTTCGCCTACTCTAATTCTCTGAGTTCTATTTTCTAGAAATATAGCCACCCATTCATAGGTTACACTTTTTACGGGAACTGCATCATTACACTGAACAGAATTTTGTGATAAATGATCCTAACTTGAGCAAACAACAAATATAGGAATAAACGAACGGAAATGATACCCCAGTCTACACATTACATTCGTTTATCCAACCATCAAATCTACTATTGTACAACATTTCGCACGCTAGTTTCGCGGCTCTACCGATTATCCAAGAAACAAAAAAATGACCTATCGCCGTATAATTTTGATATTTTCACGAAATAAAAGAGAGACCAAAGTGCGTCACAGATGCACAAAAAACTGGTGACATAATGAAGTAAACAAATGCACTTTACAAAGGGTAGCTTACATACCTGGAAGTCGTACGTGGCCTTGCATCATTACTGGCCCACCAGCCTCTCTCAATTTCTTATCTAGCCATTCCAACAGGTAGTGGCTTTACAAAACATACTTTTCCTTTCATCAGGATTCCTATCCCGGGTGTAATGTTTTATGGATTATTTTATATCGTTCATCTGAAAATAATGACATATAAAAATGTAAATGCCCTTCACATGTTTAGTACCCGAAGGACAATTAACACGTCAGGTTTACGCTGATTTATTTTGTCGATCACCTTTATCGCATATAGCCTACATTTATTTCAACAAGTCCATCCAAACGCTGACTTTCAAAAACTCTGGAAAAACATCAGTGCTGCTCACTTACTTGCTAAAATGCAATATACATGGTATATGGTAGTCTATGACATTTTACCAACAAAGGAACGGCTGTATCGAATACGAATGACTGAATCGGACTCCTGTTCATATTGTGCTCAAGGTGACCCAATACGTCACAGACTCACCACTTCACTGAGGATCATTATTACACTTGAAACGGATAACTGTACGAAAATTTCGCCCAAATATTCCATGTACAGACACACGGGCGTTACGATTTTATTTATATAAATTATTTCTGGCTTCGGTAAAGATGTATTTTTGTTTTGATTTTACAATTATTTTGCTTTACGTCCCACCATCACAGATAGATCTTATGGTGAAGATGGGACACAAAGGGGCTAGAAGTGGTAAGGAAGTGGTCGTGGCCTTAATTAAGGTACAGTCCCCGTATTTGCCTGATGTGAAAATGGGAAACCACGATAAACCATCTTCAGGGCTGCAAACAGTGCGGTTCGAACCCACTATTTCCCAAATGCAAGCTCACAGCTGCGCAATCCTAACCGCACGGCCAACTCGCTCGATCATTGTTGTTTTGAGGGATAAATTGACGTTTAGGAATATAGCTTCTACTATCCATTTTGAACTCCGGTCTTATTCATTTTGTTGATACTCTTTCGGTAATTCATTATTGTTCACTTACAATACCGACAGGATTAGATATCTAGACCTGAGTTGCTCATCTCATTCACACTCCCATTGCCTATATTTTGCTCAAAACTCCCCTTCTTCATTATAAGGCTCATTAAGTGAATTTCATGTACTTTAATCCCTTGTAATACGTAAGAGTTTTTTTTTCTATTTGCTTTACGTCGCACTGACACAGATAGGTCTTATGGCGACGATGGGATAGGAAAGGCCTAGGAGTTGGAAGGAGGCGGCCGTGGCCTTAATTATGGTACAGCCCCGGCATTTGCCTGGTGTGAAAATGGGAAACCACGGAAAACCATCTTCAAGGCTGCCGACAGTGGGACTCGAACCCACTGTCTGCCGATTACTGGAGACTGGCCGCACTTAAGCGACTGCAGCTATCGAGCTCGGTATACGTAAGAGTATAAAAAATGTAGCGTACTGTGTTTTAAAATGGCTGGTGATATCAATGGTGGAAATTGGTAAGGGTCCCATCATTATACCTATTACAAGCACTAAAAAGTACAAATAAAGTTATTTACTTTACTCTATAAGTATGCATCATCTTTCAAGGTATCTTTCGATTTTTGAAACAAATTAACTTAGAACTAAATAAATACATGTATTATGCAATAATTTTATACTCATAAATACTCAGTAAATACAATCAATTGGTCATTAATAAGAAAATAAATACATCCCTGACATTGGCAGTCGGTAACCATAATTGATTAATTCCCCTGGCTCGGGGGCTGGGTGCATGTGTTGTCTTCATCATCATTTCACCTTCATCACGACGTGCAGGTCACCTACGGATGTCAAATCAAAAGACCTGCACCAGGCCTCTCCGGAGGCCACACGCCATTATTATTATTATGATTGGCAGTCGGTACCTGACGTTGTGTTTAGTTTTACCTTGGTATGATCGCTGAAAATTAAATAACAAGAGAAAAATTAAACATAAAAATTATGACTATATGCATGACGTAATTACACTAATAAATACCCAGCAATCGACTGGAAACCTACCTAAGATCAGCAGGAAAGAGGAGAATGGAATATTATTCCAAATTTCGGTCCGGTCTCGAAGCACTATGCTTACGTGTGTTTACAGCAGCGGCTCGTGACCAAATTTTCAGAGGGTTCACAACAAAATTTGTGTTCACATCTCAAATATACCAAAGCTGAATGCAAATAAGTACAAAATCACTTACTTAAATAATTTCACTAAAATTTTCTTGTACGGTTTCTTCTCTACTCATAATATGGTAGAACCCTTATAACCGAGGATGCATTTTTCCAAGACTAATCTGTGAGTGTACAAGAGAACGAAAATTACGACTGCCGGGCTGAATCGCTCAGGCTTTGTCTGAGGCTGAGGCTCTGGCTTTCTGATCCCGTGATTACAAACACTTGTTCAGAATTAGATACTAGCGAAATCTTCCGGCGATATAATGAAATAGTTTCTGGGAGCGTGGCCAACAGTAACAGGGGAGGTGGCGGACCCTTGTGGTCAACTGTAATACTATCTCTGGTTTGAGGGTGTTTGTAGATGGAAAGGCACATTCCTTACCATGCTCCTCGCTTATAGATATATCTGTGCATAAACCATAACGTCATCTCCATGTGCATGCGTATAGTGTCAAGGCTCGTAACAAAGTCTCCAGTGTGCTCCCTGGCATTTTCAGTCGAAACGAACAGCTCTCAGTGTAACGGAGCTAGATATAAATTGAATGCTTTCGATCGATTGACGAAATCAGGTCGAAAAAAGGAAACAATTTTGAATTACTGGTATCCATGAATGCGTGAATATGCGTTAGAACTGGGTGTTCACGTGCTCATGTGCTCCTGTGAGCCCACCGCCACTGGTGTGTAATAATTGGCTTCTTCTTGAACCAGGTACATAGCAGAATAATATCTCATTGCAAGCCGAGACTCGAGAGCGTTCGCAAAGGAAGTCAAATATTAAATTTAATATTAGATAAAATCTGACTGGCTAATAAATTATTGCTAATCTCTGTCTTGTTCTGTTCCAGGCCGCGCTTGGTTTTGTCAAGCGATTGCCCACTGGAAGAAAATCGACAGTTGCTTGGCTTTGTTCTGGTGTTCTGATAAGTGAGAAGTATGTCCTGACAGCGGCTCACTGCCCAACAAATCCCCTCAAGTAAGATTACTATCATTTCTGAACAGATTCCTACAATAGCACCATAAAATCGACTACCCCTAAACACCTCATTCCTTGATCCAGCTGGAGGAACCAAGTCCCTGGTGGTATGCATCAAATAACTAGGGTTCGGATGTTTAGTTGTCAAAATGGGAAAACAAACTGACAGATTAAATATGTAAAATAAGCACTTCAGATTTAAAATTAGCAATTTAAAATAACATCAATAATTGTATATGCTTATCTCAGATCAAAACAGTGTACACTTTTATGTGTACACTCAATCACTCTGATCTGCATTTAGGGCAGTCGTCCACGTGGCAGATTCCCCATCTGTTATTTTCCTAGCCTTTTCTTAAATGATGTAAAAGAAACTGGAAATTTATTGAACGTCTCCCTTGGTAACTTATTCCCATCCCTAACTCCCCTTCCTATAAACGAATATTTGCCCCAAGTTGTCCTCTTGAATTTCAACTTTATCTTCATATCACACACTACCACAGGCCATTCCTTCCAAATCTCAGTTTTCTCGTTCACACTCCCATTGGACGTACAAATCAACAAATTACACTTTGCATAGTATAACAATGGGTTCCTTTTCCTTTCTTTCAAGATTCTACGTTTTCCAACTTTGCCTGTTATCAGACAAAATATTTTTCATTGCTTAAAAAACTGTTCCGTTCGGCTGATGTAAGAGGAGCGTATTTAAAATGAGGCAATGTAAATGAACTACGTCTGGGGTTGTTGAGAGATCACCTTTTCGACGTTAGGAAAATTTGCCTTATTTTCCAGACATATGGAACAGCTACAATTAAGCTTCTTCAACAATATTCATTGATGAGCCAAGTCGCCTTCCTCTATTTTAAGCGGAAATTTCAGCATAATCGGTTGCTATGAAAATTAGATCGCTCCTGACACTGGTAAGGGTGAACAGTTCTTTCGCCCCACAAATTGATGTAGCATGAGCGAGAAGGGGTACGGTAACCACTTCAGATCTTATCGAATAGTTCAAACCATCAGAGATCAAAACTGGCTGTGGAGGAAGGGCGAGATCATGAGTAATTCCGTGAAGGTCTGGATTCGAGATGGACTTTTCAAAAATTGCACCTTAACAATTGAAATTAATTTTTCTACACCGGGAAACGAACTACATACTTCCTCTGCAATTCTGTAAAACCTACGTGCTAAACATGTCAGATGAATCATTTCATGGACGATCATTTTCATTTTTCTACTGTTCTACATATACTGTACCCGCTCAAAGCCTGAGTCCCAACCAGCATTTATCTCAGTGAGTGTTACGGTCCGAATCCATCGCAACTACTACTCAATAAAAATATAATGTTTTGAGATATAAGATCTCAAACTAAGTGTAAGGGCGCCATCCAATCAGTACTACAGGGTTGAACGGGACACTTTAATCTTTATCTTTAAGGCTCATCATAAAACACACAAATTATATATATATTCAGATCAAAGGGAAATTATGAAGGCTCCGTCCTAGGAATGGGGACGGATATTTAAACGGTCACCAAGGGTTTAATATTCTACAAGAACAAGAACCTGGAACTGTTTCCTTGCAAATGCTAAAGGAGCATTTATTTAAGTAAACAAATGAAATCTTACACACAATCAAAATCTGTTGACCCTTGATTTGCCGGTAATTTGGCAAATTATTCCTGAAAAATGATTACATAATATTTGTCACTTTTGACCACCCTTCCATTTTGGTGGTAGAACCGTTGATATCTGAAGGTATCAGATTTACCTTCGTTAACACCATGACCATATTTGATCATGGACCGAGAACCTGTTGGCTAAGTAGGCGCGATCACATGGACCATGTTATCGCCTCTACTTTAATTGAGATGAGACCAACCCGGGAAACTACAAACTCTCCCGGGTTCCTAACCAAGATATGCTAATCGTTAGTTGAAGGAATACGACAAAGGGACTCTAACCTAATGGTCCAGATGTAGGGATTTGCCTTCATTTACACATATTAACTTAACTTATTATTTACAACCAATTGACATTATTTCGTTAATTCGCCAGCTGACTTCCCTAGTATCATCCATCATCATCATCCGAAATAATAAGAAAATTAAATAAAATAAAAAAATATTTTATTAAATATTATTTTATTATTATTATTATTATTATTATTATTATTATTATTATTATCTGTGGAGATCATGATTATCGTAACCCGTAATCATCCTCGGACTAATATTTCAACTTTTCGCGATTTTATTTTATTTTCATCTGAAATAAATAAAAGTACCTTCGTCGATAATTCTTCTTCTCCTTCTTCAAATATTCTCTTTATTATTATTATTATTATTATTATTATTAGTTAAAAATCTCAAATTGTTCATTTCAACTCCCAACATCATAATTATGTCCAAATTTAAAAAAAGTAAATTCTTCCAAAAATAAAAAGTACCTATTTTTATTTTTATTATTATTATTATTATTTTAAAAAAATATTATTTTCGCCTGTTACACGGTAGTCCACTCTTAATATGTTTAACGCATAACCCCTTTTTCAATTCCTATTTATTTTGGCACTAATCAATCCAGATATGATTTACTTGGAATATTATTATTATTATTATTACTTCTTTCGAGAATCTTTATTTTTATTCCCCATCTTTATAATTTGGTCACATACGTTCTCTCCCAAACAGAAATCACCAAGATCCGAATTCACATCGGTCAGGACATAATAGTGTTCGAATCCGCCACCTTATTTTCGTACTGCCGTTAATTCATGGAGGCCATATGCTCCTAAGACAATTCTCAAATCCCATAACATCTCGCAGTTGGGCAAATACCTCCAATCTCCGCAAGTGTTAAATTATTCCTTCCTTTTTTCCATTTTGAAGTCCATTTATCCATTGGAACTCTTCAAAACATTTCACCAATTAACCCTCGGTGTGTGGACTCTATTCTACCACTCAATACACCGGTATATAAATACAACCTCTATGTGGGCCTTAAGATCCATCTATTTCTTCATCAACACCAGTACAATTCATTTTCATTTCGGGCCGGATTTCTGTCCCACAAAACTCCAAATCTCAACCTTTGGCTCAAATCCCTCTGGATCTTAAACATAGCGTGACCATATTATAACAGTGCCTATCTCGTTTCTACCAAAATTATTTATGATTATTATGGAGTCCAAAAAAACGTTAAATCAAACATTTAGTGTTAAAACTGGATTCACTGCACAAATTATAATTATTCACGGCACAGGTGATCTCCACATTTAAATTACTTTAATTTGCAATCATACTATCCAACTAGGCCCGTGCCTTTATTCTCAAAGATTATTATTAAACACGCCTTTACACATTACCAAATTCTAATGTCCTACTTCGACCCATGTACAGACTATTATTATTTTGTCCACTGGCGAACTTCGCGATGTTTACACACATATCAATGGACTTCATTCCGTCCCACAACAATTTAAATCACTTGGCAATCCTACCTCTGGATTATCTTAACAACATGCCTTAATATCTATAAAAGTTCCGATAACGGAAACCCACTTTGGAAGCACTCCGAAATGAATATTTACATTATCTTTATGTGAAACGTGCTCCATAATATAGCAAACAACTCAAGCACTTGAATGAACAACTCAACCCAACTATGCTCTATTTAATAATCAAAATTATGGTGAGTGCTTGATCTACTCTACATTTTAATTTGTCCCTTTGTCTATCTATCTTTGAATTTATACGAGCCGTAACGGCTCGTTTCACAATCAAGTTACCATGATAAAATATGATTTCCTCCCCCTAACGATAGCTATCTATTAATACATTAAAAGGTACTCAACTCTGCCATTGTAGTCTGCTAAAACCGGACGAGAAGCCATAGCCCCTCCGGTTTTTAGCAATGCATCTCGCTGGTATTCATGCCAGCTTGAAGAATTAATCCTTGACCCTTTCCAACTTTACACATTCTGAATAAAAACAAATAAATTAACTGTTGCACTTTGGAATAATTTCCACCCTAAATTCTATTCACAAATTTTACACTCTCGGCCTTGTATCTAGCCCACTTAATGTAAATTTACATTCTTCATTCCTTTCCCGGACACTAGGAACATGGGATACCTCGGGATCCCCTTTACAACGGCCCGTGCGCGCACTTGAATTTCCCGTCTCACGTTCGTGTAGCTGACCAGGTATCAGTTTAGAATCGACTGTTTACTAGGTGACATAAACACTCGTGACCGTTCTCATGTAACGCACTTCCTAATCTGTTGGTAGAATCTCACACTCCGTAAGTTATGCTTTACTGAGTCCTGTCTATTTGAAACACTTCATACTAGTATACTGCTCCATACTGTATTATGAGCTACATCAAGTCATGAATCACTGTACTATGTAACAATATAATACTTCGAACTCTACTCCATGAGTAAGTACACACTCGCACCCCTGGCGTAGTCACGGCTCGAACACACTGTCAAAAGTAGTCACGTACCACGGGCGTGGTATCCGCCCGAACACTTTGTCAGAAGTACTTCCGTCCTAGTGTACGACCTCATATTTATACTTGTATCCCCTCTCTTCCGAGTTCAATGGAGGTCATCCTGGGATGCACAGTCCCGATATCTTCATACGACAGTTTGCAGTTTGGCCGGTGGCTTATATATATGATCCAATGATGTAATTATGTTCTCAAATGCTCTATACCAATTCTCAACTATTATCGTTCGCTGGTAATGGATATATTCGCGAATTTAGCTGCCGTAACCCGGCTCGGGGTTTCGCGCTCTATTGTGGCGTCCTTTGCTTTCAGCCAATGAACGAATAGCGTCCATGAATTCTCAGAATTACACCATGCAATCTCCCGCAATTATTAACTTTATATAAGTTTTATGGTATAGTAAGGCTCCTAAATTCCACTTTATTGTGAATCGATACTTGACTTTTTTCTATAAGTTTAATCCACGGAGTTAGCCTCGCTAGTGCTTCTTACAATCCGAAGTTGTCGCCTTGCTTTGGTCAAGTGAATTTTTCCATTGGTCCACCTTACCCACGTGACCGGGAAGGCTCATATTTTTTTCTTCTAGTGCCAACCCCGTGTCCCACTCCGGCTAGTTACATGGAGATACCTCGCCATCATTTCTCAGAATTTTGCACACGGCTCCCTGCGCTGTTGCTACTACCAAGACTGCCCCGGGCTAGGAAAACTTTGGCAACAAGCTAGCCTCTCTCTTTCCTTGTTGTGACAAATTCTGAGAAACCTAATTCTGTCCCCCCATTGTGTTTGTTAATCTCACTGGAGACAAGAGTCTGTGGTATGGTGAAACCTGCCATCTCGGCCTGGCCTGTTCTTACTGTCTGTACAGTAACATACTATTTATTCTGAACATGAAATATATATTCCTCAATAATTCATCATAATTACAATTGCATGACGCTTATCATACCCCCACCAGGGTGCATTATTTCCCACGCTACGTTTAAAAATTTTGTGCATACATGAAATTTTTAATAACTTTGGAATCACTATAGCGTCATCAATTATTTTCTGACATCCTTCTAAACTCAAGCAGTTCCTTGGCTTCAACAATCTCGTTCCGTCGTCGATGATTCTCCTTTCGAAGTGTTTCGTTCTCTTGTTCTATCTGACGAATCATTGCTATGAACTCCAGGACGTCGCGGTCTAGGTTTCCACATTCTGAACATAGTCTGGCTATTGGTGTAGGCCGGATCATATTTACATCTACTTCCATGGCTTCTTCTTCTCCTACGGCATCTTCTTCTTCATCTCCTTCCCCCTCTTCTTCTGCCTCGTCTTCTTCGTCTTCTCCGCCTTCTTCAATCCGCCTCGTCTCCTACTCAAACTGTCTAGTTTTTCTTCTGGCCCCTAGTTGACGTTCGTTGATGAACCTAGGGTCATTTGGATTCAGCGAGCAACCACCTTCATTTTGAAGCCTCGGTGATCTGTCCGTGCAGGACGCGTTCCTATCCCCTTTGCGAACGCCTTGAGCCTCTTTACTCCAGTAATCTTCAAGATACCGCTTCGATTCCTGCTCCAGCTCCTCCATGTTCTGTATGGACGCCTCTATGTAGGATTTGTCTTTATCACGATCCCACACACTACATGGCCTGTCTTCCTTTCCGCCTTGATTCCTTATGGCATCCTTCCATCTCCTATTGATCTCATCAATATCTGGCCTGCTCTCCTGATGTCTATCCTCCAATTCGTCATTTGGCTTCTGACGAGCTGTATGCTGGGATGGGTTCCGTCCAGGGTACGGGTAAGGTCGACTGTTATTCCTCCTTCCCTCATATCCTCGGTATCCCCTATCTCTCTGGAAGTTTCCCCGGTACTGCGGTCTTCCTTTCTCCTGAAATGTCCCTCGGTTGTTCCATGGTCTAGGTTGCCAATTTTGTTCATACGTTCTCCCCTTAGAAGTTGTTAATTCGCGACTGGTGTTCGTGCTCTGGTCTCTAGTGTACTCTGTTTTCGGGCTTGTCCCCATCTCAATATTATTAATTTGCGGCTCTGACGATCGTTGGTGCCTACCATTTCCGTGATGGGTCGTCTGGTCAAGTTGCCTTAACAGACTTTCCGCCTGTACTGCAGTGCGTACATTGGAAGCAATCAGCATTCGTTGAATTTCAAACGGCAACTGCTTCGCAATAGCACTTATGAGCTCGGTCTCACAGACCGGATTGTCCAACTCGCGCATTTTATGAAATTGTGCGGTGAAGTACTCGGAGTACTTTGTTGGCGCAGAAGTAGAGTATCGTCTCGAGTATAACTCTAACCTGAGATTCTGCTGCGACTCCATACTCCAATACTTCTGTAAGAAGGCTTGGCGGAACCCCATGAAGTCGTCAAAGGTGTAAAGAAACGCCCTGAACCAAATCGCTGGCGCTCCGTCCAAAAATTTTTCCACTGTCCGCAGTTGTTTTTCGGCAGGTATTCTGTGCTCTTGGATGTAATTCGTGATCTCCCTGATGAACCATTTTGGTGTGATTTGCCCTCGAGAATCGAACTTGGGAGGTTTGTCATCTGACATCCTAATAAAATGAACTATAGGAGACGTCGCATGGTTCGCAGAAGCCGACGATGATCCGTCTCCCATGTGGAGTTTCGAACCTGTCGTATCAGCTGCCAAGTTTTCCTCCTTCATCCTATTCAACCCTCTGTTCTCTGGGGTCTCGAACTCCCTATACTCTAGGTTAAAGTCTCGAGTACCGGACCTGTCCTCGTGCGTTTTTAATAATTCCACTTCCTTCCTCAGTTCATCTATTTTATCCGCGTTGACATCCGCAATGAACTTAGTCTTAAACTGTCTCTCTACGCACTCTTCCAGTTTAATGGCTAATTTTCGTTCCAAATCTTCGGTTTCCTGCTCCCGTATTTCAAGTGCTTCGGTCGCTTTGATCAGCTTATCATTTATATCTTCACAAGCCTCCAACCTGTGATCTAGACTTTCGATCCGGACTCCTGCATCCTCTAATTTGGTTGAAACCTCACGATTATTTTTGATGGATTCAACTTCTGACTCCAGAACCGAAACCTTCGCTTCCGTACGTTGGTGGTCAGTACGTAGCGTTTCCACGTTTTTCACTACTTCGTCAGTTTTCCGTGCGGTTTGAATGATATGGCCTTGGATCTGAGACCTAATCTCCTCCCGTCCTAGCCGACACTCCTCTCGCATTTTGTCATTCTGTGCCTTTGACTCATCACGATCAGCTGACATCTGGATCGTGATTTCATTGAGTCCTGCCACTAGCCTCTCCCTGATTTCGTTCCGATCCTCCAATGCTTCGGACCTAACTCGCTCTACCCTCTCGGTCACTCGGATCAGACTTGAATCGAAATGTTCTTTCATTTCCTCCTTCGTCTTATGACATGCCTCGCGTACCTGGTCTAGCCCTCGGGTAAATTCCTGTTCGTAATTTTGACACGTGGTCCGCACTTCACCTATTTGCTCCGCTAACTCCATCTTACTGTTATCACACGTGATCCGCATTTCTTCAAATTTCTGTTCTATAGACCTATTAGTTTGTTCAATAGACTGCTTTAAAGAATTCTTACTCTGTTCTATCGACCTATTAGTTTGTTCAATCGCCCTATTAGACTGTTCGATAGACTGTTTCAAAACATCATTGGATTGTTCATTAGACCTTTCTAACGACTTAAATTGAAGAGCCATAGCCCTCATCATATCCGCCATCGTAAGTGATTCTTCCTCTCCTACATGTACATCCTGGGATATCTCCCCCTCTACATCAGACATTCTGAATTTATATAATAACAAATTAGGGCCAAACGGCTCCTCGCCCTACAGTACTACGTTTAACAGTTGGTCAAGGTCCTATCATCTAACGGTTCAATACTCGAATTAAATTTCTATTTTCTTACCACAATTTATATTCAATCACTCGTATCATACAACGAGTAGAATAAGGACAACAAATCTTGCTTGGTTCCATCCAGAATAAATACGTGTCAGACACATATAGAAAATAAATTTTAAAACTGTTATGTCAAACACCACCTAAAATTTTTGGCATAACACCGCCGTCTCGTAGCTTTAAATCTGAAATAAATAAATTCTCGTCGACAGTTCCAGTTCTCATTCCTGTATTAACTTGGAGTTTGGTACCAAGTATAAATTTTACCATATTCTCCTTGTTCCTACAATATACTCCTACTGCCCTTTGGTGAACAAAGTGTGGAGCCTCCACGTTCGCAGATATAAAATCGCATCAGAAATTTTACAAAAAATATTTTACTAACTGATGAGCCCAACACCTACTTCTGTCATCCTATAAAATGAGTCCCGTTCGGAAATTACTACTAGCCTATGCTATGTTAATAAATTTCTGAACACAATGACCGAATAAATAAATGAAAAACAAATGAAATGTAAACATCCAATTTAATAAACAAAGTATTATAACAATGGGGTCATCTCGTACACTAGATGATGCCATCACTATTTAGATTTACCTTTCTAGATCTGAATAAATGCCTCCCAACAACGCATAACCGTGATGCGGTCTATAATTAATTCAAATACCCATATTGGGTTTAACTATCATATAATCAGCCCAAATGTTTAAGTCCCACGATTGGGTCTAACTATTATGGAATCCGTCCCTTACTTGTGTGACATGATGTCGTCGCTAATGCAACAAAGTTCCGGTTTTTTTTTTTTTTTTTTTTTTTTTTTTTTTTTTTTTTTTTTTTTTTTTTTGCAAAAATTAAATTAAAGTCACACGTTGCTCAAGCATGATGCAATCAGCCCTTCACGTTGGCCGCCATGATGTACCCGCTCAAAGCCTGAGTCCCAACCAGCATTTATCTCAGGGAGTGTTACGGTCCGAATCCATCGCAACTACTACTCAATAAAAATATAATGTTTTGAGATATAAGATCTCAAACTAAGTGTAAGGGCGCCATCCAATCAGTACTACAGGGTTGAATGGGACACTCTAATCTTTATCTTTAAGGCTCATCATAAAACACACAAATTTATATATATATTCAGATCAAAGGGAAATTATGAAGGCTCCGTCCTAGGAATGGGGTCGGATATTTAAACGGTCACCAAGGGTTTAATATTCTACAAGAACAAGAACCTGGAACTGTTTCCTTGCAAATGCTAAAGGAGCATTTATTTAAGTAAACAAATGAAATCTTACACACAATCAAAATCTGTTGACCCTTGATTTGCCGGTAATTTGGCAAATTATTCCTGAAAAATGATTACATAATATTTGTCACTTTTGACCACCCTTCCATTTTGGTGGTAGAACCGTTGATATCTGAAGGTATCAGATTTACCTTCGTTAACACCATGACCATATTTGATCATGGACCGAGAACCTGTTGGCTAAGTAGGCGCGATCACATGGACCATGTTATCGCCTCTACTTTAATTGAGATGAGACCAACCCGGGAAACTACAAACTCTCCCGGGTTCCTAACCAAGATATGCTAATCGTTAGTTGAAGGAATACGACAAAGGGACTCTAACCTAATGGTCCAGATGTAGGGATTTGCCTTCATTTACACATATTAACTTAACTTATTATTTACAACCAATTGACATTATTTCGTTAATTCGCCAGCTGACTTCCCTAGTATCATCCATCATCATCATCCGAAATAATAAGAAAATTAAATAAAATAAAAAAATATTTTATTAAATATTATTTTATTATTATTATTATTATTATTATTATTATTATTATTATTATTATTATTATCTGTGGAGATCATGATTATCGTAACCCGTAATCATCCTCGGACTAATATTTCAACTTTTCGCGATTTTATTTTATTTTCATCTGAAATAAATAAAAGTACCTTCGTCGATAATTCTTCTTCTCCTTCTTCAAATATTCTCTTTATTATTATTATTATTATTATTATTAGTTAAAAATCTCAAATTGTTCATTTCAACTCCCAACATCATAATTATGTCCAAATTTAAAAAAAGTAAATTCTTCCAAAAATAAAAAGTACCTATTTTTATTTTTATTATTATTATTATTATTTTAAAAAAATATTATTTTCGCCTGTTACACGGTAGTCCACTCTTAATATGTTTAACGCATAACCCCTTTTTCAATTCCTATTTATTTTGGCACTAATCAATCCAGATATGATTTACTTGGAATATTATTATTATTATTACTTCTTTCGAGAATCTTTATTTTTATTCCCCATCTTTATAATTTGGTCACATACGTTCTCTCCCAAACAGAAATCACCAAGATCCGAATTCACATCGGTCAGGACATAATAGTGTTCGAATCCGCCACCTTATTTTCGTACTGCCGTTAATTCATGGAGGCCATACGCTCCTAAGACAATTCTCAAATCCCATAACATCTCGCAGTTGGGCAAATACCTCCAATCTCCGCAAGTGTTAAATTATTCCTTCCTTTTTTCCATTTTGAAGTCCATTTATCCATTGGAACTCTTCAAAACATTTCACCAATTAACCCTCGGTGTGTGGACTCTATTCTACCACTCAATACACCGGTATATAAATACAACCTCTATGTGGGCCTTAAGATCCATCTATTTCTTCATCAACACCAGTACAATTCATTTTCATTTCGGGCCGGATTTCTGTCCCACAAAACTCCAAATCTCAACCTTTGGCTCAAATCCCTCTGGATCTTAAACATAGCGTGACCATATTATAACAGTGCCTATCTCGTTTCTACCAAAATTATTTATGATTATTATGGAGTCCAAAAAAACGTTAAATCAAACATTTAGTGTTAAAACCGGATTCACTGCACAAATTATAATTATTCACGGCACAGGTGATCTCCACATTTAAATTACTTTAATTTGCAATCATACTATCCAACTAGGCCCGTGCCTTTATTCTCAAAGATTATTATTAAACACGCCTTTACACATTACCAAATTCTAATGTCCTACTTCGACCCATGTACAGACTATTATTATTTTGTCCACTGGCGAACTTCGCGATGTTTACACACATATCAATGGACTTCATTCCGTCCCACAACAATTTAAATCACTTGGCAATCCTACCTCTGGATTATCTTAACAACATGCCTTAATATCTATAAAAGTTCCGATAACGGAAACCCACTTTGGAAGCACTCCGAAATGAATATTTACATTATCTTTATGTGAAACGTGCTCCATAATATAGCAAACAACTCAAGCACTTGAATGAACAACTCAACCCAACTATACTCTATTTAATAATCAAAATTATGGTGAGTGCTTGATCTACTCTACATTTTAATTTGTCCCTTTGTCTATCTATCTTTGAATTTATACGAGCCGTAACGGCTCGTTTCACAATCAAGTTACCATGATAAAATATGATTTCCTCCCCCTAACGATAGCTATCTATTAATACATTAAAAGGTACTCAACTCTGCCATTGTAGTCTGCTAAAACCGGACGAGAAGCCATAGCCCCTCCGGTTTTTAGCAATGCATCTCGCTGGTATTCATGCCAGCTTGAAGAATTAATCCTTGACCCTTTCCAACTTTACACATTCTGAATAAAAACAAATAAATTAACTGTTGCACTTTGGAATAATTTCCACCCTAAATTCTATTCACAAATTTTACACTCTCGGCCTTGTATCTAGCCCACTTAATGTAAATTTACATTCTTCATTCCTTTCCCGGACACTAGGAACATGGGATACCTCGGGATCCCCTTTACAACGGCCCGTGCGCGCACTTGAATTTCCCGTCTCACGTTCGTGTAGCTGACCAGGTATCAGTTTAGAATCGACTGTTTACTAGGTGACATAAACACTCGTGACCGTTCTCATGTAACGCACTTCCTAATCTGTTGGTAGAATCTCACACTCCGTAAGTTATGCTTTACTGAGTCCTGTCTATTTGAAACACTTCATACTAGTATACTGCTCCATACTGTATTATGAGCTACATCAAGTCATGAATCACTGTACTATGTAACAATATAATACTTCGAACTCTACTCCATGAGTAAGTACACACTCGCACCCCTGGCGTAGTCACGGCTCGAACACACTGTCAAAAGTAGTCACGTACCACGGGCGTGGTATCCGCCCGAACACTTTGTCAGAAGTACTTCCGTCCTAGTGTACGACCTCATATTTATACTTGTATCCCCTCTCTTCCGAGTTCAACGGAGGTCATCTTGGAACGCACAGTCCCGATATCTTCATACGACAGTTTGCAGTTTGGCCGGTGGCTTATATATATGATCCAATGATGTAATTATGTTCTCAAATGCTCTATACCAATTCTCAACTATTATCGTTCGCTGGTAATGGATATATTCGCGAATTTAGCTGCCGTAACCCGGCTCGGGGTTTCGCGCTCTATTGTGGCGTCCTTTGCTTTCAGCCAATGAACGAATAGCGTCCATGAATTCTCAGAATTACACCATGCAATCTCCCGCAATTATTAACTTTATATAAGTTTTATGGTATAGTAAGGCTCCTAAATTCCACTTTATTGTGAATCGATACTTGACTTTTTTCTATAAGTTTAATCCACGGAGTTAGCCTCGCTAGTGCTTCTTACAATCCGAAGTTGTCGCCTTGCTTTGGTCAAGTGAATTTTTCCATTGGTCCACCTTACCCACGTGACCGGGAAGGCTCATATTTTTTTCTTCTAGTGCCAACCCCGTGTCCCACTCCGGCTAGTTACATGGAGATACCTCGCCATCATTTCTCAGAATTTTGCACACGGCTCCCTGCGCTGTTGCTACTACCAAGACTGCCCCGGGCTAGGAAAACTTTGGCAACAAGCTAGCCTCTCTCTTTCCTTGTTGTGACAAATTCTGAGAAACCTAATTCTGTCCCCCCATTGTGTTTGTTAATCTCACTGGAGACAAGAGTCTGTGGTATGGTGAAACCTGCCATCTCGGCCTGGCCTGTTCTTACTGTCTGTACAGTAAGATACTATTTATTCTGAACATGAAATATATATTCCTCAATAATTCATCATAATTACAATTGCATGACGCTTATCATACCCCCACCAGGGTGCAATACGGTGCTCAATTCGTTACGAAAAGGAGGATATCGCTATATCGAATAACCCCCGGTAACAGATACTATAGAACCCGCATAAATAACTGAACAATTGTTGAACAATTAACTTTTTCTAAGCGCTCAGTTATTAGCAAAACTATTTTCTACTATTCATCTTCCACAGGTTCCATCGTTCCTATAACTGCGTTGACGATGCATCTTCCTATCACGTCCGAAGTAGCTTCTATTGAGATTTATATTTTCTTTACTCTAACTTCACTCCGAATATTTTGAAATACACGATCATAACATACTGCCAAGTATTTTTTTCAAAGTGTTCATTCACTGGGTATACTTTATCCAGTGGGCTATATTTTTGTAAGAAGCTTGCCAACGACTGGTTTTAGAGCTTCAAGAAAGGAATTTCAGAATTGAGAAACGCTTAGCACAAATTTAAGTAAAACTGTGACCGTCTGCTAGATATTGCAACAGCTGTTGATAGTAGCGCTAGCTTTTTTTAATCATTATTTGTGGCTTATGCTTGGCCGTCAAAATACATTGTGTTAAAAAGTAACTTAACACAACAAATCTTCTCCATTTGTTGAAAATATATCAGAACCGAACTCCCTAATACAACTATGGAGTTTTCTGGTCAATCCTTTCCGACATACTGTGCCTTTCCTATTCGGAAGTTAGCGGCGATCGTTGTTTGCAGAAAATCAGACCCTAATGTAGGACAGACAGGCTACTTTAGAACAGAGACTCAGAGGAAAGAAATGATGTTGGAAAAATATAAAAAAAACTGCCAGCATCGGTATTTACTAGTTTATTAGGAGGCTCCGGTAGCCTCGAGAATTCCGGGAAATCTCTGTACGTACAAGGGTTGGCGAATTTGTGATCTGTTGATCTCTCGCATTTACCGGCAGTAACAAGTAGGCCTTCTTGTTGTCACAGGATGTCAGACTGTTGCCCTTATAGAGTTAGTAAATAATACACTAGCGGTAACAGCGGCGTCACCGTCTGCGAGAGAAAATTAAAATTAGAATAATACATCAATGTTCTGAAAAGTGAATTATATCAAATTAACGGAGAAAAGTAAATAAATACACTCATGTTCATAAAAACCAGAACAGCTTTAAAGACTGGAGATAGGAAGTTCATATTCGCAGGACATGGGTAGTAGTATATTCTGAAGAAATGATTAGCATTTCAACCATGTCGGCCCTCAGTTCAAGGTCCACATCGATATATCGTCTGGTCAAATGTGCCTGCGGCTCTCGTTGTTGCTATAAACCAAATGTAATGGATCAGTGTGACTTGAGCAGAAGTGCAGGATGTCTCGCAGACGTATGCGAGAACCGTACCACCAAATGAGTGAGTTTGAAACAGGGAGCATTATTGACACGAGGGAACGTGATTCATCCTTCCAGGAAATTGCTGCTCGTGTGGGACGAAGTATGTAAGCAGTGCACCGGGTGTGTACAGAATGGTTCACAGAAGGCCGTAGAACACGATGAGATGGGTCTGGTGGCAATACCCAGAACCCCCTCCCCACCCTCACCCCCTGAGAAGCTCAACACCTTATCCGAATGGCATTCGAGGACAGATCTGCGTCCTCGGGTCTGGCGAAACAGTGGAACAGTGTAACACATCGTACTTCTACATCAGGAGGGACAGTCCGTCGCCGTTTATTACAGTCTGGGTTACCGGCGCGTCATCCACTTTTCCGCCTACCTTTGACTAATGTGCATAAACATCCTAGAGAAAGTTATTGATCAAGGTAATTGGATTTCTACTTTAGTTTGCTGTTTTGCAGTGAGTAGTTTTTAATCGCTCAACGTGGAATGAATTGTCTTTCTATCCAAAGAACATCTGCTGTTTGATGGGCTACCAATAAACACAATCTTTCTGCTGCATTTAGGCACTGACTTTCTGAGGTCCGTCTTTACTAAGAGTGTTATTCCACTCTCACAGTTTATATTTCCTACGTAGCTCGAAAGTGTGGATTTACTCTGTGTGGTGAACATAGCACAATTTCGATGATCTTGAATTGAAGTTCGGAGAAAAATACTTTCTTGAAATAAAATTTAGCCATTCTTGACATTGTTGTTGATCCAAATTCATGCAATGAAATCTCATTTCCCCATCTGCTCTTGCTCTTACATAAAGACACACAGGCAGTTAGCCGTACTATGTACATAAACATTGAAACGGTTCGCGACCAAAGAAACAAACCAAATAAGGTAAACACATCCTCAAATTACACGAGCACTCTTAGCAATGACCACAGAGCTAGTCTCGTCAAGCAGACTAATGTCAGCTTCTCAGCGCTCCAAGCGCCTGAATTTGTAACTATGCCGTGTTCGCTCATTTAGCCATCGCCCTCTACTATGGCTGCACTAATACGCACCCTGTTTTCGGCTTCCCCTTTCCATGCCACCCCATGCCTTGTGCACCCTCCTCACGTCCCACCGCCGCGCGCCAGCAGTTCAGAAAGTGAACCTTTTTGCTGGTTCCGGAGAACAACCGAGAGTTGATGTCAAAATTATTAATCCGATCGCAAATTTACACACGTAAGTAAAGAAATATACAATCAATCAGTCAATACTGATCTGCATTTAGGGCAGTCGCCCAGGTGGCAGATTTCCTGTCTGCTGTTTCCCTAACCTTTCCTTTGGTAAGTTATTACAATCCCTAACTCTCCTTCCTATAAACGAATATTTGCCTCAATTTTTTCCTCTTGATTTCCAACATTACCTTCATATTGTGATCTTTCCTACTTTTACTATGAGTTATATATTTCTAGGGGGTTCACTGAACATGTAGAAGGCACCGCTACTGCTTCATCTACCGGCATCTATACTTGAATGAAAAGGCTGCAAAAGGTGTTTGTACTCTAGATGAACAGCCTTATTCAACACCTGGAAGTAGGTAAAAAATGCACCCGCTACCTTGTAGATGAAGTAGTCAGCTATTAAAAGATAATGGTGTCCAACGGACAAAAAAAAACCATCGACCATGTTAGGCTTAGCTTGGAAGAGTTAGAAAAGTAAAGTTACTTTCAAAAGGAAACATAGCCTCAGAAATAATAGGAAAACAAGGGTTGTGATCAATTCTTCCCATATCATTGGAATAAATTAAGACTTCTTGGAGCCCGGAGCTAACCCAGGGAATGTTAGATTAAATAACAACCGCAGTATACAAAATAAGAGTTCCAATATTGCGGATTGGAACACTAAATATAAAAGCACTGACTGAGAAGGTGGGAGGTGGAAGAGATAATAGTAGTGATGGAAAGAAGGAAATTGGATTTACTCGGAGCGACAGAAACCTGTGGTGGATTATATTCTTGTTCAGTCGTAAAATCAGGATTTTATTTTGCCCAGAACACCACATTCTTGTAACGCGAACAAAGATAGATGGTACCCTTATCACTGAAGAAAAATTTCGAGCAGATATCTTCCTCCCGTAAAGTGTCGAGCAATTAATGGCATATGTATATCGTTGATGTAAGTCGGCATCTAGCAGTTCATTAGTGACCGTCAAGTGAAACGGCTTTAGAAGGAGGTCTTTTCTCGCGTGATCTCTCACGGTTGATGTGGTATCCCAAGCTCTGCTGCTCGTTTCCTCGTTGACTTAACGGGAGAACGCTCAATGGAAGAAGGGCTTTACTGCCTCACGTATTTCAAAGCGCAATACCATTTGTCCCCTCCGCAGCCCCGAGTCCTGTAGAGAGGCCCACCGCGCAGCACTTCAAACCCACGGGCTCCGACAGCCCAGCCTGTGCAGTGTCGTTCTCTTCTGACACGGCCACTTACTGGCTCACAACACTGGTCTCATACAGCCCACGGCAGTCCACTGCTCTGGACGGGCTCAGTAGACTAACCTTGACTACTTCCCCGCAATAACGCGTGCGCCGTGAACAACAAAATGTTCACTTCACACTACTATTAAGATCACTCAGTACACGAATTCCCGCACGCTAATAACATATTCCAAAGTAGGCTAATCGCATTTTGAAATAATACGATAGAGATCTCTCCTGCACTGTAATAATAATAATAATAATAATAATAATAATAATAATAATAATAATAATAATAATAACAAGTGAAACAACACAAATCAATCTCTTGGAAGAAATAGCCAACAAGACAGGTTTGAGAATCTCCGTAGGAAAAACAAAATTTATTACAAACATCAAGAATGCTCCAAAATTTTTGGCAACAGATATTGGTCCGGTGGAAAGAGTAACGAAATTCAAATATCTGGGAAAACAATTCAAGAAAATGGTTTAGACAAATCTGCAGTAGAAGAAAGGGTACACAAGATGGAAAGAGCATATGGTATCACAAAGAATTTTTATAACAAAAAGTGTCTCTCTAAAATCTTAAAATAAGACACTACACTACAGTGATAAAACTGGAATGCTTATATGCAAGTGAATGCCTGGTACTAAACTATAGATTAGATGAGGTACTAGAAAGAAGAATCATGAAAAAAATCTTATGCCCTGTGAAAACAACAGAAGTATGGAAATTAAGATATAATGATGAAATATACAGAAACATAGAAAACATAACAGAAACCATAAGAAAAAGGAGATTGCAATTTTTCGGACATATTTACAGAATGGATGATTTCAGATTAACAGGAAGGATTTTCAAGTACCTTTGGGACAAAAAGGCAACAACTAGCTGGATTCAAGAAGTAAAGAAAGATTTAGAAAGAAATAATATAAGAGAAGAAGAAACTATGGACAGAGAAATTTTTAGAAAGAGGGTAGTAAGTATGGAAGGATTCCAAGGAAGATTGAACAAGAAGCCTGGTGCGAAGTGGTCCGACGACAGAAGGAAACGGCATAGTGAAAGGATGAAAGAATATTGGAAGGAGCAGAAGAGAAAACAACAAAGTATGAAGAACTGAATTGAAATTGGCACGTGGTCCTTAGCAGGGCTCATCAGAAAGAATAATAATAATAATAATTGAACACAAAACAGAAACTTTATTACTAACTAACAATCACCTGCAATTGACATCAAATTAACTGAAAATGAATCTAAATAACACGAAGTATATTCATGGGATTTCATTCGCGTTTGACTCAAAATACAAACTGAAATGACGTACAATATGCCAACAACAAAAACAAACCTGAACATAGCTTTTACTTAGTGTGCGTAGTTTATTGGTCATTGATTAATGGTGATGGAATTACTATGAATGAAAATAAGAGCATCAACAATGTCTGGGTGTAGAACAGACCGTGGTGCGTTGAGAATGAAGCCCGTTGAACTGAAATTGTTGAAATTGTTGGAGTAGGACCGTCATCAACGTCAGCCCACGAAGCAAATGTCATTACTTTGGCAGGTTGTATCATAGCCGTTGAGTCTGATGGCTCGGGAAGATAGAATGCTCGTCATTCATGCATTTCTCGTTCATCATAAGGATGTTTACCTAATCAGAAAAAGAAAAATTTAATAGAAAAAATCAAGTACATCGCCATATAAGTTGGTATCAATGTGTGCCGCGTAATGTAAAAGTATTACGCAAACAGTGGTTGCTAATAGCGGAGAGAAGTATAGGAATTGGTACATATCGTATCGACTCAGCACTATTTTCTCACAAGAAATTGGGAATTAGTTAAAATCAATGAGATTACCGGTACTTAGGTATCTTATTCCTGAACAAGCTACTATCCTGAAGAACACATACGTTAATATTCAAATTAGTACATTCCGTGCCTTACCTCTGCTGTTACATCACATTTGTCATTGTCAAATATGATTTTTAGATGGCAAAATGGTGCCCACAAGAACATCGCCACGTTATGGTATTTATGAATGGTGAACTTTTCTTCCATATACGATTTGATGTGACTCCGCAAAATTTCTATTTCAGAGGCCTCCCCAGTATGACACTCCTTAGCCAGATACTGTAAGAGCATCATTTTGTATGGTAAGACAAGGTGAATTGTGGGTGACTTCTCGCATTCTAATTCTTTTGATGCATCCTTGAAGGGCTGTAAAAAAGGCTTACTTAAAATGTGTATCGATATCACTACATAGAATAGACCTCAAGCACCAAGTTGTCAAGAGTAAACCCGGAGAGGAGTTCCTCTTGGATCAAGATATTTCTAGAATCTCAGATCCTTTGAACGTAATGTTTTCAAGAAATCCGGTTCACCAGTATACTATTATCAAGTCTATCCATAATTAAGAACACTACAATCAAAACCTAGACTATTACGCACATTAATATTATTCAACGGCATTGTATTTACAAGACAAAGAGTGAACCCGTTTTTTATAGTTCGGTAACATTCATTTTATGAGGAACTGTTTTTCACTAAAATCCTTTATTACAATGGACCTCCATACCAAACATAAAAATGTTTAACGTTTCAAAATGACATCAGCCGAATTTGTTTTAATGCATGTCAATAACTAAATTGTATAATTGCACAAGAAACACTGAATACCCTTAATGTCACAAGCAGCTGTAATTTTTAAGACATAGATTTTACCAAAGACTTGTACTGCAATGAATCTCCATACCAAGTACAAATATGTTTAATGTTCCAAATATGACATTAGGTAAATTAATTTAACGTATGTTAGTAACTGGAATGTATAATTGGCCAAGAAAAACTGTATGCCCTTAAGGTTTAAGCAGCTGTAAAATACTTTTTAAGAGATTGACTTTAACTGAACTAGATGCTTAATCAGCATTTTGCAACAGCTACAAGGACTTTAACTATTTATATCCAAAAGATTGTACAGAGTTAACAAATTATAATATAGCATAAGAAATACTGTATGCTAGTAATTTCAATTAAAAATTTATGGTGTACACCTAAAATACAAAACAGTTTAAGAGTACGGTTCAATTTGTATATACATATATTTTTAAATTATGTTAATATATATTTGTATAAAGCCTTGTAACACTTTTCCTTTGGCTGATGATGGCAAATACAAATGCCGAAACCGGCCCCTGTGTTCAAATCTAATAAATATGTGACGTATTAATGACGCTACACTGTTGTAGTATTGAATAGGTGGAAACAATTACCCTCACTCCTTAATGTACCAACTTCAGGATTTTGGCGTACACATGATCCGGCCCTGTGGCCTTACCACTCTTAAATTGTTGAAACACTCGCTGCACCTCCTCTTGCGAGATGTCGGGACCAGTGTATGCTTCAATCACGCCGTGCTGCTCTTGTCTGGCGCCCTCAAATAGCTGCCCTATGCACGCCTTCCACAGCTTCAGCTTATCAGCTGTGTCCGTCACAAATCTGTTGTTCATGTCGACCATCATGTTGGTGCCGTGCGTTCTTCATTCTCCTATAACTGTCAATAAACCTTGTGCCATCCCCATTCCAAAATCCATATTGCTCTTCTCCATCCGTCTAAAAATCCTTCCGTTAATTACTGTTAATAGTAGTTTGACGGCATGAGATACTAAGCTCAGTTTCCTGTGATTTTCACATTTCTTAGTATTTTTTCTCTTTTCTCTTGGTATTACCTTTTATAGTTTTAAAAATTCTTTCTACGATTTCCTCTTCAAGTATAATTCTTAACAAATGTTTACAAATATTTTCTTTCCCTTCTTCTTCAACTGGGATTTCATCTATACCAACTGCCTTTCCATTCTTAATTTCCTTAATGGCTGTCTATATTTTCTCTTCTAGTATACTGAAACTAATCTGATCTTCATTCATGTCATTTTCCTTCTCCAGATTTACACAACTTTCATCTGGTCTGCTATTCCAATCGTATAACCATCCTTTGTCATCTTTCCATTGTTTCTTAACTTCTTCAGGTTCACTTACTATCTGTCTATCCAACCTCTCAGTATCAGTCATTCCCCTTTCTTCCTTCTTTCCTTGAAAATCAACTCCATCATTCTTTGAACAACAGGTCAAATTTACCTTCCCTTTCCAGGTGTTCTATTTTGCTGCAGGTTTCTTTGATCCACTTAACTGTCATTAAATACTATTATTATAAACCAATCTTACCATGTTCGATTCTACAAAATATTACATTATATATAATTTTGTCAAACTGTACATGTAGCCTGTGACCAATTGCACAAGTTAATTACTGGCCTTGATGTAAAAATGTTTAGGCGACCCTGAGCTAGAGCGTACAATAGGACCTGTATTTAATTCTAAGATGCAAATTCCAAATAAACAAAGTAAATACAATTTATTTGATGTTGTATATTCTGGCATAAATAGGAAAAACTTTTTCTAAAAATTCCATTTTAGACATTTCTGTTTGTATACTTATTTATTATCATACAATGATCTGTGCATTCTGGTAGCCCTATTATTAATTTGTAATTATATTTTACAACCTTAAAGACAGACCTTAAAATATCAACATTAGAACTATTCATTTCAGACCATTTCAAAAATGAATTAAGGCTGTGAAACTGCATACTTGATTACTTTTTTTGCAACATTTTAACAAACTTTGAGCACATAAATCATGTCCTTCCTCATAATCAGTTTAAGTTAATGGATAAATACACATCTAAAAAGCTTTAAGTCAGGGGTCAATATTACGACATGCTCTGTATATCAGTTTACAAACATGATTTCTGGTTTCAGTGGTCAACTTACTAAAGTGAAACTGACAAGCAATATTACACATCCAAAAATTTTCGATGTCGAGGACGTCATTCCACATGACAGCTTCCGGCCGCCCGCAAAATATGGTGATATAGCTCTTATTAAACTGTTTCGTGCTGTGAAAATGGATAAGAGCTTATGGCCTCCATGTATCAGTAATGTTCCAAAAGAAGACGAGGTGGGCAAGAAGCTGACGGTTCTAGGCTGGGATAGCCCTTATGAAATAGGTATGTATTATATCAGATACGTACATGCATGTGAAAATTTAAGCTAATTATAAAATGCGATGCAGTGGCGTACTACACAATTTTTATTGGCTAGTCGAATGGAATTCGAAGATCCTCAGATACAACAGCCTCGTATCGGTAGATCTATAGCACCTAAAAGAACTCCTGCAGCACAAAATTCTGGCACCTTCAGCGTCTCCAAAATCTATAAAATTATTCAGTGTGCATAAAATCAGTAACATTATTGGCATGTTAGGCTCAGAAATTGTCTGCACAAGTGGCTTCCCCGTAGGATGAAAAATGGCATTGTAAACACTGTCAGAGCGAGATAGTGGGTAACGTAACTGTAAATGGAACAGAACGTAGAGTAATTTTATTGCTTGTAATACTGTAGAGCAGTCTGTAGAGGAGTTGTGCATGGAGAGAATGTTCGACATGCTACCAGTCGAAGCCTCCAATTTAGTGGTGATTGAATTATGACGCGGTAATTTTAAATTAGAAAATCTATCAGATGATGACAGGTGTTTGTATTTCTTACTGTGTACTGGTTATTCATTTTTTCAATGTCCTTGTAGAGTCTATTGTACTTGAAGTCTTTCTGTGTTGTAGATTAAATAAAAATAAATAAATAAAGTAAATAAATAAATAATGATACATAATGTTTAGACAATCATGTTACTTGGTATCAATAAATGTATAAATGTTAATGTACAGTAAAATTAATTATTATATGAAATGACTAGCTGATTTACCCGTGCTTCGCTACGGAATTTTACGGAATCTTACGTTACCCCAAATGTCTTTTCTCATATGAAGACTGGGTTAGAAAATTTTCATTGTAATTGTAGGCCCGCTTGCCTACCATCAGTCACAATCAGGTTGGGGAGTTTTCATTATAGTGGCAGACACTCACTCTCCAGCTGCCTTTATACATCCTCAGAAAGACTGTCAGTGGTTTTCGCAACTGAAATGAACATAGGTCATATCAGTGACGTCAGTAGGAATGGCGTTATTAAAAGCAACACTTTCATATGAAATACTCGACCAAATGAATAACCACACATTTTCTCACTTTTAACGAACAGTACTACACTGCCGATCTAACAGTCCAAAGTTCCAGAACTGGAATGACCAAGCCGCAGACAGCTATGATCTGTGAACACTCTTCGGTTTTTTCGGCGTTGGTGGTCGGGGGGGGGGGGGGTCGAAGAGTGGAGAATTCCAGGGCAAAGATTATGACATTTTACTAATCTGTTTCCTAGGAGTACCCGATGAGTCGGAAAAAATCTTAATTCCCTACACTGCGGCGGAAAAATCTATCTGACTTGGAGGCAAATTTTTCCTCCAAGCCAGAGGATGAACCCCACTCTTCACTGCTAATTTGGAATAAAATGAATGTAGCATTCAATAAAAGTGAAGGAGAAGAAGAAGAAGAAGAAGAAGAAGAAGCTTTTCTTAAAAAGACGGCTCTTTTCAGGGTTGAATTTTGATTTATTTAGTGAATTGTGGTGTTATAATTTGGAATAGGCCTAAATTGTAATTCTAGACCAGGTCATACTACTACTAGTACTACTACTACTAAGTGAACCTCTGCCTTAAGTGTGCACAATTCTCATTCAAAACAGCGTGTTACAGTAGGGATCAAATAGCTGGAACACTATGATGAACCAGTGTGTAATGTACCAGCAGTATCACAAAATGTATGAACCAGAGGAATGGCATGCTAAAGAAGAAAGTTTTCTAACTCCCCAGCTATTTCCCGCCAATATTCAGTCTGGATGGAGTTGAGTGGCAGCATAAGAGACAAAGAACATCACAACAAACAATGGTCAATGTAATGTCATTGCTGATCAATGTTATGCGCTTTCGATATTTGTAGGCCTTCACATTTAGTTTCCTTCCGACTCTGAAATACCACTCTCATCATAGTCGGTACGATAAAAAGGTATAAGACACAATTGATTGGAAATATAATTCTATATAACTTAAGTTATGTAGTATTTATCGATAGTACCGCTAATAATATAAATATTTGAGAATTACATTTTAGGCATTGCTCTAAACTACCATTTCACTCAGCGTGAATACAATTATTTATAACATAGATTGTAGTGGCTCATCCCCCCGAATGTACATACTGATTGTTATTAAATTATCTTCAGCCGATTTCTCGTGATGTGGATACATACAGACAGACAGGAATTACGGAAAAGTAAAAAGTGCATTTCCTTGTTACTGTGGACATGACCGATACAGAAATACCATTATTTTCAAATTCTGAACAATCTATGGACAAAACTCTTATTATATATATAGATAGATAGATAGATAGATAGATAGATAGATAGATAGATAGATAGATAGATAGATAGATAGATAGATAGATAGATAGATAGATAGATAGATAGATAGATAGATAGATAGATTGGGAATCGCAATAACAATATTTACACTTCTATGTTGGAATATTTTCTGTCTTTTCGATATAAATAAAATTAACTAGATGTTGTATATTCTTGCATAAATAAGAAATACTTACATATCAATTTTGCCATTTTAGATATGTCTTTTTCTGTACTTATTTCTTCACATAAAATTCTAACCTCACTATTATCTCTGAATTCTGGTAGCCCTATTAGTATTTTGTTTAATTTGTAAGATATACATCTAGTTCTTTACTGCCTTCTGCAATATGGCATATTTCTGACCAGAAACCATAAAATTAGTCAGTGGGACATAAGGTCATTAGCAGTATTATCGTGTTATAATCACAAATTGTCTGTGCGAGCAGCTTTTTGGTTTTCTAGATAATTATCTAGTTCAAAACACCATTTCCACCCATCTCATTAAGCGAGTAATTTTGCATGCGTTTTTACAGCTTTAGTACCAAACGTTGCAAAACTGGCCAATACACCGTATACATTCAATTAAAGCACCACTTACCAACTGGCGTCAGGAGAAGCAGAAGGAAGGCACCTGTAAAAATTAGGACAGGGATTTCTTAATTTTGAAGACATGGATTTTTTATATTTTTCTTAGCTTCACTTTTCAATATTTATAATGAAAAGATTATGAACAATATAGGTGAGAGTTCGTACTCCTCCTTAATCTAATAGTTGAACTGTCTTTATTTACTTAAAACGTGCATTTAAACTCTGTATATAATTTTTCTATAGCATTAACCATTTCATTAGACAATCCTATTCCACAGAGTTCCGCAGCGACCAACTGTCTTCAAACAGAATCAAAGCCTTTCTGTGGATCAATAGCAGTAATATTTTCCATTAGTTTTAATAAAAAATATATGTTATCTAAAGCTCAATTCTTTTCCTAAATCTGAACTGGTATACCCAGTGAACAGAGTTGTTGTTGTTTGAGTCATCAGTCCATAGACTGGTTTGATGCACCTGTCCATGCCACCCTATCCTGTGCTAACCTTTTCATTTCTACGTAACTATTGCATCCTACATCTGCTCTAATCTGCTTGTCATATTCGTACCTTGGTCTACCCCTACCGTTCATACCACCTACTCTTCCTCCAAAAACTAACTGAACAAGTCCTGGGTGTCTTAAGATGTGTCCTATCATTCTATCCCTCCTTCTCGTCAAATTTAGCCAAATCGATCTCCTCTCACCAATTCGATTCAGTATCTCTTCATTCGTGATTCGATCCATCTCGCCTTCAGCATTCTTCTGTAACACCACATTTCAAAAGCTTCTATTCTCTTTCTTTCTGAGCTAGTTATCGTCCACGTTTCACTTTCATACAATGCCACGCTCCACACGAAAGTCTTCAAAAACATCTTTCTAATTCCTATATCAATGTTTGAAGTGAGCAAATTTCTTTTCTTAAGAAAGCTCTTCCTTGCTTGTGCTAGTCTGCATTTTATGTCCTCCTTACTTCTGCCATCGTTAGTTATTTTACTACCCAAGTAACAATATTCATCTACTTCCTTTAAGACTTCATTTCCTAATCTAATATTTCCTGCATCACCTGCCTTCGTTCTACTGCACTCCATTACTTTTGTTTTGGACTTATTTTTCATCTTGTACTCCTTACCCAAGACTTCATCCATACCATTCAGCAACTTCTCGAGATCTTCTGCAGTCTCAGATAAAATAACAATATCATCGGCAAATCTCAAGGTTTTGGTTTCCGCTCCTTGGACTGTGATTCCCTTTCCAAATTTTTCCTTGATTTCCGTTACTGCCTGTTCTATGTAAACATTGAAAACGAGGGCACACTGCAGCCTTGCCTCACTCTTTCTGGATTGCTGCTTCTTTTTCAAAGCCCTCGATTCTTATCACTGCAGACTGACTTTTATACAGATTGTAGATAATTCTTTGTTCTCAGTATCTGATCCCAATCACCTTCAGAATCTTAAATATCTTGGTCTAATCAACATTACCGAATGCCTTTTCTAGATCTACGAATGACATGTACATGGGCTTGTCCTTCTTGATTCGATCCTCTAAGATCAGACGTAAAGTCAGGATTGCTTCACGTGTTCCTACATTTCTTCTGAAACCAAATTGATCTTCTCCCAACTCAGCTTCAACTTGTTTCCCCATTCTTCTGTAAACAATACGTGTTAAAATTTTGCAGGCATGAGATACTAAAATAATGATGCGGTAGTTTTCGCACCTGTCAGCACCGGCTTTCTTGGGAATAGGTATAACAACATTCTGATGAAAATCGGGTGGGACTTCTCCTGTCTCATTCATCTTACATACTAAATGGAATAACCTTGCCATGCTGGTTTCTCCTAAGGCAGTCAGTAATTCAGAGGGAATGTCATCAATTCCAGGTGCCTTATTCCTATTTCGGTCACTCACAGCTCTCTCAAACTCTGACCTCAAAATTGGGTCTCCCATTTCATCAGCATCAACAGCCTCTTCATGTTCCAGAACCAAATTATCTACATCTTTACCTTGATACACCTATTGGATATGCTCCTGCCATCTTTCTGCTTTGTCTTCATTCCCTAGAAGTGGCTTGCCATCTGATCTCTTAATATTCATACACCTAGATTTCCTTTCTCCAAAGGTTTCCTTGATTTTCCTGTATGCAGCATCTACCTTTCCTAGGACCATACAACCTTCGACATCCTTGCACTTCTCCTTCAGCCATTCTTCCTTAGCTACCTTGCACTTTCTATCCACTTGATTCTTTAATCTCCTGTATTCTTTTCTGCCCTCTTCATTTCTAGCATTCTTGTATTTTCGTCGTTCATCAATCAGGTCTAGTATCTCCTGAGTTATCCACTGATTCTTAGTTGATCTTTTCTTCCTTCCTAACATTTCTTCAGCAGCCCTACTGACTTCATTTTTCATGACTATCCACTCTTCCTCCATTGTGTTTCCTTCAGCCTTTTCATTTAGCCCTTGTGCAACATGTTCCTTGAAACAATCCCTCACACTCTTTTCTTTCAACTTGTCTAGATCCCATCTTTTTGCATTCTTTCCTTTTTTCAATTTCTTCAACTTCAGATGGCATTTCATGACCAACAAGTTGTGGTCAGAGTCCACGTCTGCTCCTGGGAAAGTTTTGCAATCCAACACCTGGTTTCTGAATCTCTGCCTAATCATAATGAAGTCTATTTGATACCTTCCAGTGTTTCCAAGTCTCGCCCAGGTATACAGCCGTTGTTTGTGGTGTTTGAACCAAGTATTGGCAAGGACTAAATTATGATCAGTGCAGAATTCAACCAGCCGACTTCATCTTTCGTTCCTTTGTCCCAATCCAAATTCTCCTACTGTATTACCTACTCTTCCTTGGCCTACTACTGCATTCCAGTCTCCCATCACAATTAGATTCTCGTCACCTTTTAAATATTTTATTAAATCTTCTATCTCTTCATATATTATTTCGATTTCCTCATCATCCGCTGAACTAGTAGGCACATAGACCTGCACTATTGTGGTGGGCTTTGGTTTGGTGTCTATCTTGACGACAATAATTCTTTCACTATGCTTGTCGTAGTAGCTTACCCGCAGCCCTACTTTCTTATTCATTATTAAACCAACTCCTGCATTTCACCTGTTTGATTTTGTGTTGATAATTCGGTAGTCGCCTGACCAAAAATCCTGTTCTTCCTGCCAACGTACTTCACTTATTGCAACTACATCTAACTTTAGTCTATCCATCTCCCTTTTCAGATTCTCTAACCTACCACAACGATTCAAACTTCAAACATTCCACGCTCCGACTCGCAGAATGTCAGTATCCATCTTCCTGATGATCGCCCCCTCCCGTGTAGTCCCCACCCGGAGATCCGAATGGGGGACTAGTTTACCTCCGGAATATTTTACCCGGGAGGAAGCCATCATCAGTACATCATTCATACAGAGAGAGCTGCATGTCCTCGGGAGGTAGTTATGGCTACAGTTTCCCGTTGCTTTCAGCCGTGTAGCAGTATCAACACAGCTAAGCCATGTTGAGTATTATTACAAGACCGTATCAGTCAATCATCTAGAATTCCGTCCTTGCAACTACCGAAAGGCTGCTACCCCCCTTTCGATGAACCATTCGTTAGTCTGGTCTCTCAACAGATACCCATCCGATATGGTTGCACCTGCGGCTCAGCTATCTGCTTCATTGGGACACGCAAGCCTCCCCACCGCGGCAAAGTTACATGGTTCGCAGGGGGGGGGGGTGAACAGAGTAGCCCACCAATTTTACCTTGTGCCCGTTACATCTCGTAGATATTTACAAATGGCGCCGGAGGAAGGTATGGTCCACTCGGTTTAGAAGAATATGCAATGAGTATATAATGCGATATATAATAGAAGGCCATGTATGTCTAGGAACGGACAGATACTGAAGGCAGTACGGAATAGTAAAAGGTCAGGTAGATTGTCCTAAAAAAATATCGAAATGAGGGGATTGTTTAAAAACTTACTTAAATTTGGATCGGAAGAGTGAAGACGTGACCAGCGATCGAGCTACATATTGCACGAAATTACAAGAGATTTGGGAAAAATTCCTGAAGAAAAGATATTCTCGTTGAAAACAAAAAAATTAAATAAACTTACTGAGAAACCGTAGTTAGCTGAAATATCATAGCTAAGCAAGATACGATTAAATACGCGTAGCAGGATCCCGAGAGCAAGCTTATCAAATTTTCAAGAAGGGACCAATTCGAACCGCATTACAGATATATTTAAACCGAAGCAAGAATATTTTATTCTTATTCTAGCTTGAAGAAGAATAAACTTTAAATACAATTAAGCAACATTTGGAGATTTTCCCCGAGATAGCTGATACATATATATAATACGTTATATCGAAGAGATTAGAGTTTATAGATAAAAAGAAGAAAAGGAACAGTCGCTGGAGAAACATTATTCTCAAATGAATTAAATTATGACAATTTTCTTCTCGGAAATGTCTATTTTTGTTGCCAGTAGAATTGACATGATGATCAGCTGCTAAACGTGCATGATGGACCGAACTGGAGAGAGGAACAGTTCAATCAGATGACCAGCCCATGGTGAGAAATGGATCATCCAACCTGATGACCAGACCGTGATGACAGAGGAACACTACCCATCAGAAATCGGTTCTGAACGGGAGGAAGAATGATGGTCAAACCCAGATCCAGACCGCACAGCTAACTACATCCCGGTGAAAGACGAACAACTGGACCTGATGTAACAACGAACGAGCTAAGTCTTTATATTTAGTAGCATAAATCTTGGTTTGTAGATATGTTTCTTTAGGCATGTGCTTTGAAATTGGTGATACAAAAAATCTAATTAAGTGTGCAAGTGAATAATATCCGGTTGATGTGTGATATATTTAAGTCTAGAATGATATAATAAGGCAGTATAGAATTAGTTTTCTATTTACGTTGCAAAAACGTTACCGCATATTGATCAGATTAAGCAGCGAGGTACTCGAGAATATGAATGAAGTGTCTTTACCTAACACCTGATTGCTAAGGGTTAACACATCTTATGGAATTTCGATAAATCTCGCATTGGACATAATAATGGATTACGTCATAGTCGGACCGCGCGTCAGAAAAGATTAATTATAATTTGGTACTCCTTGCACGACGATATGGTAGTATTGAAACTTATTTAGGGTTATGGAACATAACTTTAATGAGAAGTGTTTGAGTGTAATGCATTTGTGACATATTTAGCAAGGCAATATAAGAATAATCGCGACATTTGCATATCGTAGGTTATGGTAATGAAACTGTGATTTGAGTAGTTGAAAATATGTTACAGAATGATATAGACGGCGATATTGTGGATATATATTGTAATGCAGAAGGTTATATTATGAATTACGGTAAAGGCAAGGAATATATGTGTTTAAAGAAATGCTATGTCACATTTAAAAAGGTAAGGATTCTTATAAACGATGCATATACGTAAGTAGAAGTACATCGCGGGAATGACCTGAACCAAGGTATGAATACTATATACTGAAATTTAATTGAGATTTAGATGAGATAATATGATAGTAGTAGATGCTGTATTTTAGCATGAGAGTACTTTGACATATTCTCTAGTAGTGTGTAGGCCAGAAGGAAGATATGATATAGATAGAAGCGGTAATATAATCCCAAAGCATAGATGTGTGATATTTATATTTAGACTGCCTAAATGAATAGAGTAACTTGCGCAGCAAGGTAATGAATGGAATATAAGGAGACGGAAGCACATTGAGCCTGAAATGAATATGTATGCGAAACAAGAATTATGTGGATATTTATATAGGTAATTTACTTCTTCTGGAACAGTGTTTATTTTAATTTACATTTTATAAGAGGTTAATAGATCGGGAAATGATAGGCTAGGAGCCGGATTTAACAGGCACTAGGGATATAAGCCTTAGCGCGTGAGTTATTACTAAAACATATCCAAGAAGAAACTCGAATCAATGAGTTCAGATCTTAGTTCATTTTATTTATTTTGTTCATTTTTATTTCATTTTATTCAGATTTATTTCAGATGTTATTCAGATTTTATGTAGCTTACGTGTTCAGTATGGTGATATACAGGTGATTATGAGGAGTTCAGACATCATTACAATATCATCTTCAATGAAAGGAGTTGTTTTCAAGTTCACTTTGGATGTCCTATGGTTAATTATGAATAATAATATTTATATTTGATTTCATTTCGGCAACGACTTAAAATAAGTTAACATTACATTTTATTTTTCCTTGACTACAAGCCAGCGCTGACTTAGAATTTTTCATTGCATATAGTTACGAAGAAAATACTATCATAAATCTAATTACTTTTCCTAGGGTAATCCTCTTACTAAATAAAATATGGATTATCATTTTATAGAATTTGTGAGTGGTGAATTCTTTGATCTTAGTTAATCCTTAAGCTAGCTTGTAAGACATATAATTAATTCGTTGAGTAGGTGTTTGAATAGAATTTATTATGGAATTACAGCGTCAGCACTTGATATAGGCGAACTATTTTCTTAATATTACGTCTTCGGATGATCTTGTATCTAATTGAATTCACGTAAAGCAAAACTTAGCAAAAATTTTCAGATTTTTCATGTGCAATGGTAAACCCTGAGAAGAAACTGAGCTGCTGGGAAATATTTTGCAAACCGTTGCATCAACGGGTGCAACCTTATTGATAATATTCCAATATTAATCTGCTAGAAATATCTAACAGAGTAATACCTGAATCTAAGGATATTCCAACCATAAAAATACTATTAAATACTGATTAATATTGTTAAATATTTTGTTATTATTCTCATTATATGGCTATTTTTACAAAACACTTTCCTTAATTCGTATGTGATTCCACTAACAGCACATGATTTCCCCATCTTTCTGTTCTTTATCCTCAGTTATTGGATAGGTATTTCATTCTCACTGTTATTAATTTTCCATTCATCTTTCCAATCTATTAACCCCTTGAAATAATCCATGCACTCGTCGTTGATTATATTTGCTGGGCTACTATTTCTGTTAATTTACACATTCATTTTATTGTTTTCCAGCCATTCTGGGTTTAGTTCGCTTTACAATATCTTTTTAACAATTATGTACCTCTTTACTTGCCAATTCTTTCTACTTTCACTGAGAAAATATTTATACTATTTCCTTTTCCTACAAAATATCTATTCTTAACACTTGTGTTCCCTCCTTTCTGTAGCGTTTTAGTGCCCTTATCACTTCAGGTTTGTTTTTCTTACATTCAACATTATACTAAGAGTTCCAGTTACTTTCCTTTCTCTTTCCATTAGAACTATTTGTTTCCAGCTGTTAGTATTGCACCTTCCACCATAATTATTGATTCATATATGCTGTCATTCTCTACCATATTCTCAATTCCTACCTTCAAGATTTCAAAAGTTATTCTTCTAAAATTATCCCTAAGTTCATCTTTATCTCTTCATCTATATGTTATGAACTGTTTAGGTACATTAGTGCCCTGTTGTTTCCCGTTGGTTTTTCTTCGTCCCTCTGCAATTGAATAGCAAGTGGAAAATAATGAGATATGGCCGAGTTCCTTACCTTTAGGACTTTAATCCAATCTAATGCCTCTCCGAAGGAGATAGCTAGATCAGCAGTTCTCAAAAGGTGTGCTCGAAAATTGCCTGGCTGTTCTGGGAATAAAATGAATACTGTGACGATCAAGGTCAGGTGTGAGGCAACCGGCAATAATGCCAGCCAGAAACAATAATTGCGGCGCTGTTCCGACAATGCGGATAGGGTCAGTAACGATTAAACAGTATCGCTGGTGGATTGTTCAGGCTCAAGGTAAGAAATCTAGTTTTCCAAGGCCTAACGCCATTATACGAGGGTCGAGTCATAAGTCATGGCAACTTTCTTTTCTCGCGAACAGGAGACAACACGGAAAATGTAAGATATGCATTTGAAAATATAGGGCATGTACTTATTTGAAGACAAATTCTGACTTCAGTAGATTCTCGTAGGAAAGTGACAGAACACAGGCCATTGGTAAACATTGTTTTATAATGGGATAGACAACAAATAAACAAGACTACGTACAAAGGACAGGTCTCCACTGGTTACATACCTTTGAAATAATTACCCAAGGTTTCCACTGTGCGTTGCTAGTGGAGGGGCAGGCTTTGAATACCATTTGCTGCATGTGTATCACTAACGTGTGACACCTCTCTCCGAAATGCTGTTACGATGCCCTCTTGGTTAGCAAACCGTTGTCCACGTAATGGCTTCTTGACTTTGGGGATTAGATCATAGCCACATGGGCTCAGATCAGGCGGATAAAGCGGATGTGGAAAAACCTCCCATCCCCACCGTTGTAAGCGACGCTGAACGATGACTGCTGTATGAGCTGTCGCATTATCGTGAAGGATTATGGCATTGTCCAAAAGATCTGGACGTTTGGTTCGCACTGCACGGCGGAATTGGTACAACAGGATTACCAGGATTACAAGGATTACCATAACATTATCGGGCGACAGATTATGTCGAACCTTGTGTCTCCGTGGTGATCCCTGACGACGCCATTCACTTGACTGCATCTTCAGTTCAGGTTCGTAATGTGATTTAACATGGCTTGTCCTTCTTGCTGAAACCTCTCCAGATTGATGCGACATGTTTCGTAATGAGGCCACTTCTGTACCCACTTTGCACAAACTTTACGCATCTGTTGGTCCTTGTGTAATATGCACCGTATTGCCGCCGCTGGTATTGCTGTATGTTCTTGTAATTCCGCTAGAGTCCAGCGCCTGTCCTCATGTAAACACTGATCGAGCACCATTACCCGTACATCTTTGTACATGGATACTGGACGGACTGGGCGAAGTAAATCCGCAGTTGATACTCTACCCCGTTTGAGCGTCTCCATCCACCTCGCCACTCGCCACCTAATGCTTCCCGCAGTTCTGCATGGCATTGGCGTGCAATTCTGCCGTGTAAAACTGCTATTTTAATATACAATCGTTGCTGCTGCTTGTTGACTTCCATTTTGTGACGCTTTCACTCACACACTGAAGATTGTATTTTCGTCGTTCATCAATCAGGTCTAGTATCTCCTGAGTTATCCACTGATTCTTACTTGATCTTTTCTTCCTTCCTAACATTTCTTCAGCAGCCCTACTGACTTCATTTTTCATGACTATCCACTCTTCCTCTATTGTGTTTCCTTCAGCCTTTTCATTTAGCCCTTGTGCAACATGTTCCTTAAAACAATCTCTCATACTCTTTTCTTTCAACTTGTCTAGATCCCATCGTTTTGCATGCTTTCCTTTCTTCAATTTCTTCAGCTTCAGATGGCATTTCATGACCAACAAGTTGTGGTCAGAGCCCACGTATGCTCCTGGGAAAGTTTTGCACAACACATTTTATTACGAATCACCACTGTAATCACACAGTAGTGCATACATTCCTCAATACGTCAAGAAGGGCATCCGGCCATAAAACGGGGCTAAGACCATATGTGAGACACAGTTTACATCCACGACCCCACCAAGATATGGGACAAGAAGAAGATTATTTACGACGTGAAGTGACCAGTTGAATCAGTTATTGACTTTTTGAGTCCCATTAATTACTTTCATGGCTTTCGGTATCTTGGGAACTTACTCCATTTCAAAAAATGAACGCACTGGTACACTGAGATAAAAGGCAAGAATTTTAGATTGAGAAACATGTATTCTTTGAAATTCCTTTTTTAACAACTATCTAATTAATATTCTATGGATTTTCAGATAAGGAGTCTAATACCATACCTCAAAAAGCGTGGCAGATGATGATTAAGGACGACGAATGCAGCAAGGAACTGGGGAACGATGCCATAATTCAACTGCCGAACAAACTTCATAGCTCTATGTTCTGTGCTAAGAACGAGAGTTCAGACACTTGTCCTGTAAGTAGGAAGACATTATCATGCGTTTGAAATCGAAGATAACAAATGCCATATTTTGTTTTAAATTTTTATTGTAGAGCCTGTTCCCACTTCAGCTACTTTGCACGTATGTTATAATTTTAATATTGCACAAAATATTATTTATATGACATGTATGGAGAGACGAGGGAAATGAAAACTAATAATTTTCTGTTTATTCTCGAGGACAATTTCCTTTCTGACTAGAATGAGACAAACAAAATCGCTTAGTTGTTAGATTTTTGAATACCTTAATATGGTTTAATAATAATATCTTTATTGTTTAATCTTGTTTTGGAAAAGTGATTAGGACTTGGGAAAAAAGAAGTTAAAAGAATAACCCTTGGCTGATAACGTGAAAACAAAAGTGATTTACAGTGTTTGGCCTTCGCTGATGACTTAGCAGTGTTGTCCAGTAACAGGCAGTCCGTTTGATGTTAATTAAGAGCCCTTGCATAGTCAACAAAATAACTGTAATATGAGAATAATAATAATAATAATATTTAATAACAATAATAATAGTGATAATAATGTCCGCCTGTGTGGTATAATGGTTAGCATGATTAGCTGCCACCCCCGGAGGCCCGGGTTCGATTCATGGCTCTGCCATGAAATTTGAAAAGTGGTTACGAGGGATGGAACGGGGTCCACTCAGCCTCGGGAGGTCAACTGAGTAGAGGGTGTTCGATTCCCATCTCAGCCATGAAAGTGGTTTTCTATGGTTTCCCACTTCTCCTCCAGGCAAATGCCGGGATGGTACCTAACTTGAAGTCCACAGCCGCTTCCCTCCCTCTTCCTTGTCTATCCTTCCAATCTTCCCATCCCCCATAATGCCCCTCTTGAGCATAGCATGTGAGGCCACCTGGGCGAGGTACTGGTCCTTCTCACCAGTGGAATCCCCAACTCAAAGGCTCACGCTCCAGGACACTGGTCTTGAGGGGCTAGAGGTGGGATTTCTCGCTGAGTCTGAGGGAAAAACCAACCATGGAAGGTAAACGGATTAAGAAAGGAAGAAAGTAATAATAATGGTAGCACTAAAAATAGAACACCTAAAAGTAAAATACAGTGTATCATTGACCTAACCAGGGCTTGGGTCATGGCGTGGCGAAAGTCCAATGGAGTGGCTAGCCAGTTGGACTCACACCAATGACAAAGCAATAGTTTTCAACAACTCGCATTCTATGTTAGAGTGGAGAGAAAATAGGACGTCATTAAGATACGTTCCAGATTTGAATTTCCTATTTATTTAAACAGAAATAAACATGAATATTTATACGTTTCTAAATATTTGAGTGTGATTTGATAGAATCAGATGATGTTCTTTCAAGAACAAAACACGTCATTCTATTTTAACTTGCCTCCTTGACAAATTTTTGTATAATTGATGCTTAGTGACTTGTGTCAAGTAGATGTGCAACAACTGCTGATTTTTCAGGCTTGTGTAAATAAAATAATCATCTGTTTCTCGATATCTTAAACTCTAATAGTTAATTTACTTCCCAATTTCTTTTCTTCGTTCTGAATCTCTTTATCCCAGGAGTCTCCCATTCCTATTCTATCTAACATCCTCTTCATCTTGGTTACCCAACAATCATCGTATACATGGTTTATCTGATGTTGGTATGCTAAATTTAGTATTTCTCTCCCTTTTCCCCCTTTAATTTTAACCTATATTTTGTTAATTTTTAGCTAAATCTGCTTGCATACTTATATTTTCGCATAGAATTCTAACTCCACTATTAACCTTCAAACACACGCGTATGGGGTGGAATTCACCCCAGGTCATTTTATTTGCTAGTGAAATGTAGAAATAACTTTCCTGTGCTCTCCCCGCTCTTGTACGTTTATGGCTGGATACCCGCAGAATGAGTTATTCTTACATTAACTATCTTAAAATCTCCTATTAAGACAGTAATTCATATCTTAAAATACAATGATATGTGGGGTGGAAAGCACCCCCAAGCGTGTGTCTGCGTCCTAAGATCTGGCGCGTGTGCTTGAGGGTTAACTGTACACTCTAGTAGCCACATTATTATTTTGCAGAATTTATTATCTAGTTCCTTACTACCTTTTCATTGCTCAATATCTCTTCTTCCTACAATTCTCTGGATTCTACAACTGAATTTAGAACATTTTCCTGCAGTTTATATTGAGTATTTGGCATCTTTCCAGACATCTCATGCTAGATAAAACTGTCAGTCCTTTCAATGTTGCTCCTCTTATTTGCTCTTTCCATTAGATCCTACTATTATTCCTAAATATTCTATCTTATTGACTACCTCCAACTCTGCACCTTCTAACCACAGCCTTTCTTCTTTCTTTACTTTATTTCCATTTTTAAATACCATAACTTTTGTTTTCTTTATGTTAATTTTTAAATTCCATTTTGTGCAATATCAGCCGTTTTGGGGATGCTTATTTGCGTATCAATCGATGTTAAAAATAACAGAGGGATGTTGCCTGCGAAAACAAGGGAAGTGATTTCTTTACTGTTAAGACATGGCTTGTCATGTTCTCACTTCCTTCATTTACCAAAATGTCGTTAATAAGAAGTATGAACAATATAGGTGATACTTTACCCCACTGCTTTAGCCCAATACTTGAACATATCTCTCCCACTGCTAAGTTTCCTGTCACTTTGATCGTGTATTTTACTTCTGCTGACAGTTATTTTATGGAATTAATAATTTTAATTGGCAACCCTATAATATCCACAATGTTGCCAACACAGTAGTTTTCCCACTAAATCTAGGCTTTTTACACTTCGTAAGTGCGTAAATTTTAACACACGGTGGTCAGTAGGAAATCTAATCTTTTTCATGCTTGTCTCAGTGGATATTTTGGTGGTTTTTCAGTTAACATTTTACATGGAGTATAATAGAAAGTATAAAAATGTAGTTTGTTCAAATTTAAGTTCTTGACGTTGCCGTAATGCCAACAAAATGTGAGCCAGAGAAGACATGAGCTATAGATGGACCTGAGGTGTAGGAGATTACCTTAAAAATATGGAAGCAAGGAACGCTTCAGATCGTCTTTCATTCATACTAACTTCTTCCAGTGTTAAATGAATGTAAGGATGTTAAAGAGTTGTTGATGCCCATTCTTGAATCATGTAACTTGGACAAAACGCAAAGATCAGATGGAAAATTGTGTCCTTTGTAAAATGCTCTCAAACCATGGAATCAGTTAATGTCTAGTGCAAAGTGATGAAATGCTGCGGTGCAAGTAACACCAGTCCATTTCAGGAGCTGGCAACATTTGCACTGCCACGCCTAGTATTTCCAAGGTCAAATGCAGAATTGGAGAATGTTTAGTCAGTAAAACATTATTAAAACTGAATCCAAGGATAGAATGAAACCTGAAGTTATGAATCTGCTTTTATTTGTACGGGCAGGACTGAGACGGAGCAAATAATGCTCCCACATACCTATCAAACGAAGTATTACAGTACGCAGGGAATGTGAAAACATATCAGACATTTGTTTCTGCTACTGGTTCTTCCTCTGTGCCTTGTATCCAAATCAGTTAGTTTATGCAATTAATCATTTTAATTGACAACCCTATAATATATACAATTGACAATTTGTCTGATATTGATGATCAGATTATTGGTTCTAACTTGCTTACCGCTTATGCAACACAGGACGCAATGACAGCTGCTAATAAATTATGTTGGTGTTCCAAAAGGAAAGCTAAATTATGGAGGGGACACGTACTGGCTGTTGTAATAAATATAAAGTCAGAAGAGAGTTCATTGAAATTAAATTTGTTTGGTAATGCAACGTTGTACTTTAAAGTTTAACCCTTTCCCGATTCCTATCATTTCCTGTCTGACCAGGATTGTCGGACTATTAAGTAATGTACCCGATGCATTTACTGGACGTATTCAAAATGGCGCCTACGGAAGGTAGAGGCCAGCCAAGGCAAAGAAATGTATAACAAGATATCGATATTGATATATGCTAGGAGGCCTTGACTAACTTAAACCTACCACTATGAAGGCGGTGTAGAATGGTGCAGAATCGATAGAATTGTTTTTTTTTAAAAATAAGAAGGATAAAACAGATTATTATTACAAAAAACTGACTTGAAAAATTGACGCGGTGAGAACAAGACGTATCGAACTTCGCACTCTAAAATAAGCAATATTGGCAACATTTAGCGAGAAGTATTACGCTGAGAACAAGGAAGTATTGAGCGAATTGAATAAATAAGCGTTAAAATACTGGAAGGAGCAAGTAAAATCCTGAAGCTTAGAACAATACGTCCAGATACTCAGACGCAAAGCCGTTTGAAAATAGGAACTTGATTGAGACGAGAGAGCTCGAGATTAAGCCACGCTGAGTGAAAATAATCACTAGGAAAACCAAATAAGGAAGCAATCACCATAAAATATATATTCTACGCAGAACTATGATGAGCTTATATTTTTCAGAATCATCGCATTTTGTCTACTGTCTTGCTGAGCAGATGATGGCTTGCTAAATCGGCATAGACCAACCTGGAGGGAGATGTCGTCCTGGCCGTTAAAACCACCCGACCCGTGCGGAGGAGATCATTCTACCTGACATCCCACTGGTGGAATTTCTACCTAGTTCCTGAACCAAGGACTACGACCGCACCGAGAAGCAACTAAGGCCCGAGATATTGAATGGCGAGCTAAGTAATAGTATTAAGTAATATAATTTCTTATGTGGAGTATTACCAGTATATACAGTAGATCTGAATAGCCTAAGCATGAGATAATTAAGTGTGCTTATGAATATAAGAAAGTGCAATGTGAAATATTTAAGTTGACATCTCGTTATGAGGTGATAGCGTGTTACTACATTACTTTATCCAAGGATGAAGGAATACCATTTAAAAATACGACATAGTGCAACAGCTATTTTCAAGGAATCCCGGGTAGTTAGGAAGGTCCATGCGTGATGTAGTAATAGTCAAACCCGGTTACGTCACAGAGGGACGCACGTTGAGGTGATTAAGACTAGTTACCATACTCTTTGCTGTATGATTTTATTGAAAGGAAAGATACTGAATTTGGGGTTATATACGGAATTACAAGATTAAAAATGCGTTCTGAGGAACGAATTCTGCGCTATTGATGGGATACATATCGTTGTATAATTAAGTATTGGAGGTTAAACGCGCTAGTTGTGAATGCTAGATGAGTTAAATATGAATTGAATTGGAGGTTAATGGTGAGATTTTGGAAGTGTGTATAATATTTGAAATGAAATATTGCGCAGAGTAATAGGAAGTAAACCATATTTGACATGTTTAATATGTGATGTTGGAGCACATGCAGTGCCATTACAGAATATAAGTATGACCCAGCGAGGAACTATAGCAAGGTACGAACAATAATATTTCGTATATTTTAATGATGTGTGAAAGTGGTTTGACAGGAATAACAACCGGTGATGAATAAATGAATACATGATTATGTCATATACTGAATGAATGGATATTGCATGGAAGAATAAGCGTGTATGCAAGTAGTAACGTAATGTAGTATTGAAATATCTTTGTGTTGGCATTAGCACACATATATATGATAAATGCTTACTGGCTGTATGTATATCGAGCTGGTATACGATACATAAGAAATTATTTAGCTAGAATAGGGAATTTATTTGACATTTACGTAGGATATCATCGATGTTTTGTTTATATGGAATATTATTAGAGTGAATACTTAGTTAGGAGCCGTAATTTATGTGGCAATAGGACCGAGGAACTTAGTGCGTCATTCAGTATTTCATTTTCTTCACGCTAACCAGCACCAACGAACTCAGATACTTCTCAACATAACATAGGTCACTGATATTTGTTCAGGACATATTATTCAAATTCAATTCATTTTCGTAGAGACTTGAACAACGTGATGGTTGTATTTCAATGAGGTAAATAATTATACCGTGACTGATGGAATAATTTATTGAAATAACGAATTTCGACCGTGGCCAAAAGACTGTGAAGTAATATATTCTTGTGACCAAATGTAATTTTTTAAATGGAAGATAATTCATTTCAGGAATACGTTACTCAATGTATTAAGATGAAAGCTTAGTTTAGGAAATAGGCAGCGCTGACCTAAGATATTTGACTCATTGATTAAAATATTTATTTATTAAGTTGATAATCGAAGCTAATGAGACATGCCTGATATTAACCATTTCTTTTGCGAAACTTGACAATATAATAAATGTGTTTCTTGATTAGTTTCTTATATAATGAAGTGAGTTTTCATTTATATTGGTAGTTAATAGTTTTATTTAGTATGTAAGATTCTCGTTGTGCGAATATATATATTTTTTTATTTATTTCCAAAAGGGTGACTGAAGTTTGCGTTCTCGAAACAATTACTGAGCGTGTTGTATCGTTACTGTCTCTGCACCGCGCATGGCATCGTTACTTTCTTTGAACTGCCTATGGTACCGGTATTTCTCCTCGGACACACGTAAAACCAAACATTGAAAAATCAACCATTTTTCTGGAGGCAAGGATACCCTGAGATGTGTTTAACTGACTAGTTGGGAATTACTGTGGTTACCCTGACCCGTAGGGTGCAGTAATTTTTGGCGCCTCGACGTGGGGCAAATGGAGTCAGACGCCGTGGGAACTGTTGGTTGCCAAAGGAAGTAATTTTTGACCCCCAACAGTGGAGCAAAATAGGGAGAAAGGTGCCGTGCGAAATGAGGAAAAGGTATACACGAATGGGGCGCTTGAAGAGAAAGACACCGCGGGATCGAATATTTAATTGAGAGTCAGACCCGAGAGAATAACCCGATAACTTACTGCTGAACCAACATGGAGATCAAAAGAGAATGATATTGCGGAACGTTGTGGGAAGCAAAGGAACCCAACGTGCAGTTGATGAAAGAAATACTTGGAGATTTGTCAAGAAAATAGGCTCGGATGAGAAACTGATAATTAAGTATTGAGAGAATGATGGGTAAATATGAATATTTTCCAGAAGTAGATTATTAGATGGAGTGATAGGAGGATATTTTATCATTTTTATTGAAATAATTGTAGCTCTTCATATTTCATTTTATTTTAAAGTATGATTGAATTTACTTTTGATATTTCAATTAATAATTAGTATGTAAGTAAATGATGAATACCACATGATGGATAACCATTTTTTCTCTTTTTGGGAAACTATTTCTGAAATGAATTCAAAGGAAAATGATCTGAGTTCGTTGGGAAGTTGCTCATATTTTAACGGGTAGGATGATATCGATCTTCAGGAAGGTCTATATTTCAAATAATTTTGAGAAACTAACTGAACATTTAGTATATAAGACTTGATTGCTAGCTTTAAGGATATTTTAGATTTAGTAATTGAATATTTCGCATATCCATTGACACTGTGTAATATTAGAGTACCTAAAAACTTAAAGTTGGTTAGGAAATTAAGGAATTATTCGAAATATTACTGAAATTGATGAAAAAATGGCAACTCAGGGAAGAGTGCAAACCAGAAGGGAACAAGAAGAAGAAATGAAAAGAGCACAGGAAAAGCATGAAGGAATGCCGTTATGGTTTCTAGAATATATAAAGAAACAGGAAGAGAAAGAAGGGAAACAAGAAGAAGAGAGACAGAAAGAAAAACAAGAACGAGAGGACGAAAAGAAGAAAGAAAAACAAGAACGAGAGGACGAAAAGAGGAAAGAAAAACAAGAACGTGAAGAGAAAGAAAAGAAACAAGAAGAAGAGAGGCAGAAAGAAAAACAAGAACGTGAGGAGAAAGAAAAGAAACAAGAAGAGAGGCAGAAAGAAAAACAAGAACGTGAGGAGAAAGAAAAGAAACAGGAAGAAGAGAAGAATAGGAGATGGGCAGAGAAAGAACAAAAGCAACGTGAAGAAAGGAGGAAAGAACAGGAAGAATGGCAACAGAAGCAACGTGAAGAAAGGAGGAAAGAACAGGAGGAATGGCAACAAAAGCAACAAGAATTCTTAAAGGAGTTCCGGAAAGAACAAGAAGAAAAACAGGAGGAGTGGCAACAAAAACAACGTGAAGAGAGGAAAAAGGAACTGGAGGAAATAAAGGAAGACAACACAAGAAATCGATTGGAAATACAGAATTGGATAGCTGAAATGACTCAGAGTATGTAGAATGGAAACAAGCAGATACACGAAGAAATGGACAGAATTAAAGGACAGGTTACAGAGAGCCAGGAAATCATCAAGAAGTTGAAGGATGAGGAGATTAGCAAACTGACCAGCGATCTCCGAGAACTAAAAGTCAGTAATGAGAAGAAATGGGACGAATTAAGTGAAATAACAAGCGGCATGGAAGGATTGAAGATCAGACATCAAGAATTAGAGGAGAAATTCGATCAGGCAGCTGGCACAGTGGCCGGAAAAATTAATGAGTTAAAAGAGAAGATCGAGAGCGATAAGAATGAGGCGGACCAGAAGATGGAGAAGACAGAAGAGGAGCTAAGGCAGATTAGGAAGGAAATGCAAGAAATTAAGATAGAAAACCAGACAACGAAATCCGTTATTTCGAATTGTAGTGAACGGCAAAAAGCGATAGAGATTCAGATTAATGAAAGGGAGACTACACCATCAAGAACACTGGATCCAAGTAGGCAGAGCATAGATTTGGTAAATGGAAGCAGCCAAAATGAAAGTCCAACCATAATAAACGTCATAAAAACTTATGACGACCGCCCAAAGCATTTTGATAACACATCAAAAATCTCACCCAAGCAATTTCTCAGAGATATGGAGGAACATTTCCGCGAAGGTAGAATTCAAGACGATAAGAAGCTGCGCGTGATAGAAAAACATCTAGACGGAAACCCGAACATCTGGTTCCAAGCTTTTAAATATACTTTCCACAGCTATGAGGAATTTAAAGCAGCGTTCCTAAGAAAGTTTTGGAGTCCAGAAATTCAACAACAACTAAGAATCGAACTTTACGCAAGAAAGTTTTCGTTAACAGGCCAAACCCGATTCAGTGATTACTTCTCGTTTCAATTTCATAGGTTTCAGGACTTAGACTCAGCTCCAAGCGAGCTAGAGGCCATAAAAACTATTCAAAGGCAATTCCCACCGGAGGTGCAGAGGTTATTAGCAGCCTCAGATGTTGAAACCGCAGTCATATCGAAGCTCAGACAGATCGATATGACATCCTCGTACCCATTGAATAGAAATATACGGAATACGGCCCAAGAAGAAGTAATAAATACCATCAGTCCCGAGGAAACAAACCATAGGGAAAGTCATAAATCAAAGAATAGGCCAGAGGACCATGATGAACACAGAGAGAAGGGCAGAAAGAGATGTTGTTGCCAATGCAGTGGAAATTCTAATGGGCAATGTGGACAGAATAATAATAGACACAACCCATATTATACAAATAATTCAAGGTTTCGAGGCAACAGGAACCAACAACATTTCAGAAACAGATCATGGTTTAATAACCGGAAAGGGCAGAACAGTTATCACAGGAACGAAGAAAATCGTATATACAACAACTGCGAGAGGAAAGACGAAATAAGAACAGATGGGAAGAAGCGATAAAAGACAAAGATATAAATGGAGACATCGAGGGAGCGGAGAGCCTCGAATTACAATCGTATAAACGAAGGAAAGCTGAAGAAGGAAGACTCAACCCTAACACTCCTGAATTCATAGGAAATTCGGAGCCACCTGAAAAAAACTCCGAATTCCAATTGAAAAATGAGGAGACAACAAGTAGCAAAAGAAATGGAAAAATTGGCAAAATTCGTAGTGGAATAATTACACAAGTAGGCCACGGGAATATTCGACATGATAACCAGCGAAAGAATAGTTAAGTGGATACATTACACACGTTATGTTTAGTTCGACACCCATCTGCAAATCCAGTGGAGCGATACATGAAAGAAATAGCAAAATTCTGTAGGATATACTGTAATCATTGTCACTGGAAATGGATTGATGTAATAGAGATAATAGAGGAATGCCTAAATAACAACATAAATGAATCAACTGCTCAGGTCCCAAACTTGGTACATCACAATAGAGAATCACGAAGAACATGGGACAATATATTAAACATATCACTTGAAGAGAAACCAGACATCCAGCAGATCAATAAAATGGTCCAAGAGAGGCTAAAACAACAGTCTGAGAAGAGACTAAGAAGGTTACGAAAGACAAGGTTTCGCGCACCATTCAAGAAAAACGATCTCGTTTTAATTAAAAAGGCACCAGTAACGAACGCACCAGCCAAAATATGCGCTAAGTTCAACCATTTATATGAAGGACCGTACAGAATTGAACATGCTTACGGAAATAACGCATATCTTATTATGAGCATGGATGGAAAATACAAAAACGTTCACAATGCGTGTAATATGAAGTTATATTTCCCAGAAAATAAGGCTGGAGAAACGATAATATAAGTCCCACAGAAGTGCAAACCAAGTCTAGAGTAAACATATTTGTGAGTCAGCTGATATGCAAAGAGATAGGCTTATAGAAGCTAAAAAAACATCAATCGTAATAACAGAATAATCGATACGATTCCATAGAGAAATAAAATCCATTAATCGATCAAAGAACCATGGAGAAATACCAGAAATGCATCGTCACATTTGTCAATCATAATTCGAGAGAATAAATATATCGCAAGCAATATATTTAATCTGTACTGGGGGAATAAAATGTACCCGATGCATTTACTGGACGTATTCAAAATGGCGCCTACGGAAGGTAGAGGCCAGCCAAGGCAAAGAAATGTATAACAAGATATCGATATTGATATATGCTAGGAGGCCTTGACTAACTTAAACCTACCACTATGAAGGCGGTGTAGAATGGTGCAGAATCGATAGAATTGTTTTTTTAAAAAAATAAGAAGGATAAAACAGATTATTATTACAAAAAACTGACTTGAAAAATTGACGCGGTGAGAACAAGACGTATCGAACTTCGCACTCTAAAATAAGCAATATTGGCAACATTTAGCGAGAAGTATTACGCTGAGAACAAGGAAGTATTGAGCGAATTGAATAAATAAGCGTTAAAATACTGGAAGGAGCAAGTAAAATCCTGAAGCTTAGAATAATACGTCCAGATACTCAGACGCAAAGCCGTTTGAAAATAGGAACTTGATTGAGACGAGAGAGCTCGAGATTAAGCCACGCTGAGTGAAAATAATCACTAGGAAAACCAAATAAGGAAGCAATCACCATAAAATATATATTCTACGCAGAACTATGATGAGCTTATATTTTTCAGAATCATCGCATTTTGTCTACTGTCTTGCTGAGCAGATGATGGCTTGCTAAATCGGCATAGACCAACCTGGAGGGAGATGTCGTCCTGGCCGTTAAAACCACCCGACCCGTGCGGAGGAGATCATTCTACCTGACATCCCACTGGTGGAATTTCTACCTAGTTCCTGAACCAAGGACTACGACCGCACCGAGAAGCAACTAAGGCCCGAGATATTGAATGGCGAGCTAAGTAATAGTATTAAGTAATATAATTTCTTATGTGGAGTATTACCAGTATATACAGTAGATCTGAATAGCCTAAGCATGAGATAATTAAGTGTGCTTATGAATATAAGAAAGTGCAATGTGAAATATTTAAGTTGACATCTCGTTATGAGGTGATAGCGTGTTACTACATTACTTTATCCAAGGATGAAGGAATACCATTTAAAAATACGACATAGTGCAACAGCTATTTTCAAGGAATCCCGGTTAGTTAGGAAGGTCCATGCGTGATGTAGTAATAGTCAAACCCGGTTACGTCACAGAGGGACGCACGTTGAGGTGATTAAGACTAGTTACCATACTCTTTGCTGTATGATTTTATTGAAAGGAAAGATACTGAATTTGGGGTTATATACGGAATTACAAGATTAAAAATGCGTTCTGAGGAACGAATTCTGCGCTATTGATGGGATACATATCGTTGTATAATTAAGTATTGGAGGTTAAACGCGCTAGTTGTGAATGCTAGATGAGTTAAATATGAATTGAATTGGAGGTTAATGGTGAGATTTTGGAAGTGTGTATAATATTTGAAATGAAATATTGCGCAGAGTAATAGGAAGTAAACCATATTTGACATGTTTAATATGTGATGTTGGAGCACATGCAGTGCCATTACAGAATATAAGTATGACCCAGCGAGGAACTACAGCAAGGTACGAACAATAATATTTCGTATATTTTAATGATGTGTGAAAGTGGTTTGACAGGAATAACAACCGGTGATGAATAAATGAATACATGATTATGTCATATACTGAATGAATGGATATTGCATGGAAGAATAAGCGTGTATGCAAGTAGTAACGTAATGTAGTATTGAAATATCTTTGTGTTGGCATTAGCACACATATATATGATAAATGCTTACTGGCTGTATGTATATCGAGCTGGTATACGATACATAAGAAATTATTTAGCTAGAATAGGGAATTTATTTGACATTTACGTAGGATATCATCGATGTTTTGTTTATATGGAATATTATTAGAGTGAATACTTAGTTAGGAGCCGTAATTTATGTGGCAATAGGACCGAGGAACTTAGTGCGTCATTCAGTATTTCATTTTCTTCACGCTAACCAGCACCAACGAACTCAGATACTTCTCAACATAACATAGGTCACTGATATTTGTTCAGGACATATTATTCAAATTCAATTCATTTTCGTAGAGACTTGAACAACGTGATGGTTGTATTTCAATGAGGTAAATAATTATACCGTGACTGATGGAATAATTTATTGAAATAACGAATTTCGACCGTGGCCAAAAGACTGTGAAGTAATATATTCTTGTGACCAAATGTAATTTTTTAAATGGAAGATAATTCATTTCAGGAATACGTTACTCAATGTATTAAGATGAAAGCTTAGTTTAGGAAATAGGCAGCGCTGACCTAAGATATTTGACTCATTGATTAAAATATTTATTTATTAAGTTGATAATCGAAGCTAATGAGACATGCCTGATATTAACCATTTCTTTTGCGAAACTTGACAATATAATAAATGTGTTTCTTGATTAGTTTCTTATATAATGAAGTGAGTTTTCATTTATATTGGTAGTTAATAGTTTTATTTAGTATGTAAGGTTCTCGTTGTGCGAATATATATATTTTTTTATTTATTTCCAAAAGGGTGACTGAAGTTTGCGTTCTCGAAACAATTACTGAGCGTGTGGTATCGTTACTGTCTCTGCACCGCGCATGGCATCGTTACTTTCTTTGAACTGCCTATGGTACCGGTATTTCTCCTCGGACACACGTAAAACCAAACATTGAAAAATCAACCATTTTTCTGGAGGCAAGGATACCCTGAGATGTGTTTAACTGACTAGTTGGGAATTACTGTGGTTACCCTGACCCGTAGGGTGCAGTAAGTTCATCGTGAAATATATTTCGAATACTTTTGAACTTCAAGGATACACTTACTTTTCTTGTGGATAAACAGTAATATTTTTGTAACTCAACGCAGCTTAAGGAGGGAAGGCTAGTGGTTTCTAGTGGTTTTCATACACCCATTAGTGGGTAATCCTAATCCACTGTTGGCAAAATTGGATAGCCTGCTTCGCAACGACCGCCTCTCTGCTTACAGAGTCAAAACCTTTCGATAAATCTATAGCTGTAATATACAATTTACCACCTTTTCTCTTTAAGTATCTATTATTTTTTATGAAAATATATAAGGAACTGCGTTTTTCTCCTTTGCGATAACACAGACTTTTTAAAAACATTTCCTAAATGCCCGGGAAACAGTTACCTATTGAACCCTTCAACTTACGTTCCATCGTTGGTCGTCTGCCTCGGCTGCTTCAGTAGAGCAATATCGTACTCTTGGATCTTGGTGTCGTTGCGAGATTTTTTCAGTCACTTCACCGACCAAACGATTGGCTTCAGAGGAGAGCATAACTACTTCAAATGACGAGCAAAATAATGCCTACGAAAATATTTATTCGATGTAAATCACGAAAATGTATTTATTAGATAGGGAAGAAAAGTAACTTAAATTTTTCCATATGTTTTAAAGCAGTCACAATGTATAACGTGAGTGGTAAATTATATATTTTGAGATTGTTTATTATTGTCTTCCAAAGAATGAAAATGTAGCGTAACAATCAATCAATCAATCAATCAATACTGATCTGCATTTAGGGCAGTCGCCCAGGTGACAGATTCCCTATCTACTGTTTTTCTAGCCTTTTCTTAAATGATTTCAAAGAAATTGGAATTTTTATTGAACACCTCCCTTGGTAAGTTATTCCAATCCGTAACTCCCCTTCCTATAAATGAATATTTGGGCCAATTTGTCCTCCTGACTTTCAACTTGATATTCATATTGTGATCTTTCCTACTTTCAAAGATATTAACGTCATTGTTTTTCCGTATTGACCTGAAATTACAGAGATAAGTTTTTAGTAAGGTCAACCTTTTCAAAACAAATTACAAGTTGCATAAGATGTTATCGACAACATTTATTCAATAGTGTATGAAGATGTGTATCCCTATATGTCACCATGACAATTTTAATTAATATGTTCTTGCTCAATTTGTGTGATTTGTATAATTTAGGCTGATGATGACATTTTTATATGTCGAAACCGGTACCACTATTGTAGATAACCTCTTATACAACTTGTAATTTGTATTGAAAAGGTTGAATCTTACTAAACCCTTATCTCTGTAATATTCATGGACAGCAGAAGCCAGAAAATAATTTTTAAAACCTGAAAATCGGGCAACATTTATCCAAACGATAACTGAGAATTAACCCACACGATCCGTGGAAAATCTGAGCTTGAACAAGTAGAATTCCATATTTGCATTTTATTAAGGTCATCCACCAGTCGACTATCCTATCGGATATTGCAACATCCCCCTAATGGATCCTTAATCGAACCAAATCGACTATCAGTTGCTTTGGATAGGTTACGAAATATTACTTGAAAGCATGGTGTTCACTTCAGGTTAACAGCAATTGACACAATCAAAAGTAAAATTCCACCATGTATTGTCATCTCGTGACACCCTTAAGTTACAGAGGAATCCTGATGCTGAAACATGCTTCACCCCAAACAGATGTTCAGAAGGAACCAACAACACTTGATCCGATGGGACCTTACTAAGTGCCAACACACGGCACTGTCATAATACACCGGACGCCCGAACAATAAATATTAAAGCAAGAAAAAATAAAGACACGAAAGTTCATCGAACTTGAACTCACGCGGCTAAGTAGTAGGGATCAATCTCCATTAGCCACGTTTCCATGTGAGACAAGCCTTAAATTCATGCCGCTACTGATGCAACGCTATTATGGAAGAACCTTACGGCTGGTAAGAATTATGCCGAAACATGGCCTAAATATCACTTGCTGATATCTTTCACACTCGTATCCACTACTGCAAACACTAACATCGTTCAAGTCGATTCGCAAAAATGCCTAACTTATGACTTAACTATGTACAGACGATGTCCTATTCCTGTCGTTGAACCAACGTTACAGTGTCTACTCATCCTTAAGTTACATAATACACGCGGCATCCTAAATCTATCGTTGAGCCAACGTTATGGTATCTACACATCATTAATACTGCCAGGCGAAATCCAAACACAATGTCCAGATATCTAAATCAGATCCTCGTTGAAACTCTAACACATGAAGTGAAATTTGCTACAAAAATTAACTCGAACCTGGAAATATTACTCTGTCTATTTCCTACAATAAAGCATGAAATCGAAATTAAACAACATGTCCGAATAGTTTAGTCTGTTCCTCAATACAATCTCAACACATGCAGTGAAGTTCGCTAAATAAAAATAAACTCAACTCTTGTTTGTTATTACGTAATATCACTGAAAACAACAATCACAACCATAACGATATTCACGGCATAACTCGAGTTTGAAGCTCCAATTGGCCTGCAATGTCACCACTCCAAACATGTATCATCGTGAACTGTTCAGTGAAGTAACATTTGATCAACCTATGCAAGCTAAACTATCATTCTAATAAAAATTTTCACGACTGCAATGCTTCCAGTCAGCGATATTTTCGTCTCGTAAAGATCCAGAATAGAATTCAAATTACGATAATTAAGTATTATCTTGACCGTGTGTCAGAATCTTTTTTGTTCGTGAGGTCGGCTATCACAAAATGCACTTTGCTGGTATCAAATAGAACCGTCACTTAAGATTTAACTGACGTTATCTACGGTATTGCACAAAATAGTAATCATGGGAGAACATCAACTTGTACTTCAAATAGGCGTTACAACGTGCTCACTTGGATTTGACAACCTTTATATTCATCAATCGTTCTGGATAGCTATAGGACATCGCTCCTCTCATACAGCCTGTCTCAGAAATGTTACACCTCACCATGTCACAAAATTTCCTCTCCGTCGAACTACAGGGCTTCTTACTCTCGGCTTCCTGCTTATTCTACATCACTCATTAAACACAGGCTTACTCTGCCTTTAACATCTTCCCAATTATTCTCATAATATTCCCATTATAATCCATTTTCTTCTTGTTTGAAACTTTTCAAATGCAAGCGATCCCATGACCAAACAACTTTATAATGATCTCACAACTAACTTCTCAAAATTTTTCCGGACCTCAGGAGCAAAATAGCATGCCGCAATTTTCTGTATCACAAATACACGGTGTTACGCAAAATTTAAATTTCCAAAGAGATGCCAAACTTTATCATACTTCACTGGACTTCGATATAAACCGTACATCTCGCTTACATAACTGCTGAACGCATACTTTTTATAATCTCAATTTTATCCTGACATGAATATTATTATTATTATTATTATTATTATTATTATTATTATTATTATTATTATTATTATTATTATTATTTGGATACATTGATATTTGACTTTATCATGCTCATAACGGTTATTTATCGTTATCATTATTGTAATTGTTACCAGTCTGAAAATTATTTAATTGATTTTCATTGCAATATTTAACTTCACTTTTAATTTTTTAAAGAAATTTTAACAGATTTTAAAGTCTCGCACGCTGACATAAATAACAGACAATTCGCCTCCACACTAGAATAACGACAAGACATATCCTCGTCGTCGCAACACTGAAATGTTACACATGCCATATATACAACGCGATGTTATGATTCATTAATTAATTTAAAGGCACAAGCATTTATATTTCTACCTAAAAACATGATTTAAATTAGACAGACCTCTAATTGCGGCATTGGCGTGGCGTTATATCGGCTTCATTTTTACGTCAGCTATCTCAGGACTTAGCCTCTCATAACTGCAGAACACATTCTTCGCTTAAATACTACCTTATAAATACACTGATTCTGCACTCGTCTTGAAGCCACACACATTGAATTATTTATTAAACTTAACCACACATGTTATTCTGTACACATATACAAGAGTTAAACCACCCCCTTCATGTCGAGAACTCAACTAACACAGTTTGTGGAATATCCAACTCCTTTCATAGGTGTGACTGGCCTTGAGACAAAAGCTTATCTTCGCCAGACTACAACAGTCCTCCTTTACCGATTACCAAAATAACATCGTCCGCAGTAATTCACAAAAGCTATCTATGAATCTTCTGTTTCCCTATGCGGAAGTTCAGGAATCCTACAATTATTATTTAACATGATTTTCTTCCCCCGACCAGGATGGATATCGTGAATATAATGTTTCAATATCTAATTTGTCTCAGTTCACCATTTACCGCTTGGTAATATATTCATCCTTCAAGCCAACTGGCTTTAGAGATTCTACAAGTCTATTTTGCACTCTTTTAAGTCCTCTTCTGAATGTTGCGCGGCGTAGATTCACCCGCTCGGACATCTGAATGATAACTGACTCTCCTGGTTGAGGAGGGGGTATTTATGTATTCTCTAGGGACGCTCTCCTTGGCGTTATGTACTGCGGTGCAATCATTCCATTTGATGACAACTGGACCGATTTCTTCGGGACTCACACCAGATATTTCACCAATTTTTCCAGTCATGATGGTGTTTTTTTCTGATATTTCCTGTTTCCTTAACGGGCGTACTTAATTAATTTCATGGATGAGGGACCCCACTCATTTTGACAGTATGTCCTTGACACGTGTGTTCCACTCGGCCAAGTTAAATACCTTTCCAACCTGTGGACTTTAAGCTTCATCAAATATTTCACAAAATTATTAATTACGTATTTCTTTGTTAGTGACAGTACCGAAATCTCTCGCAACGAGGGTTATGATCCGGAATTTCATTAATAATTACTCGAGATCTTCCGAAGGTTCTGACCTCGTTCGATGTTTGTTAGCTCGCCTCGCGCTGTGAGTTGTCATGCCACGGAACGCGAGATGAGCTTGCAATAAAAGTATGGATGCACTCCACCTTGTAGTTGAAATTTTAGCAAGGTAGAATTATGGATTCACTATACATAGCTTGTTAACAATTCGAAATTTAGACAGATGTATTTCGCGAAATAAAACGAGATGAGACAACACAAATATGTCAACTTTATCAATTTCATATGCATAATAATGCAAATTTACGATTGTTCCCTTCTTATAAAGGTTTATCCTCTGCCAGAATAGACCATCATGTCCATCCCAGTCTTACAAGGTCAACTTGTTCTCTCATTCCATCAACTCAACTCATGCACGATGCGTCATTCTGCTTAAGAGGCTGGTCAGTAACAGTCGTATTGTTCTCTCTCTGGGTTCTGTTACGGCTAGTATTAAGCCCAATGTGAACGTTAGTGCAAAGGAAAAAGCTCTTGAATTTAAAAATGACGGATTATATGCATCCGATTCAAAAACCATAATATGTCACTACTGTAACTGTACGATATCTTGGGATAGAAAAGGTACTGTACATGTACCAAGCATGTGCGAAGTGAGAAACACCAACGAGTGAAGAGAGCCATTACATCTTCTTGTCATAAGAGGAAACAGAGTATTGTGCAGTGTAATTTTGCTGCAAACTAATCAGAACTTTCACAATAGTATTTTTCCATTCGCAACATAATTTGATTGGTTTACTCTTGAAGTTCACTGTACCCTTTTATGATCACTGAATCATTCTCATTTTTAAAGACTGAAATAGACTTTACTTTTCTTTCACTAGTGGTGAATCGACATTACACGTTGGCTGAATGGTTCAGAGGGTCCCAGTTTCGATTCCAGGCCGGGCCGGGGATTTTAATAGCTTCTGATTAATATTTCCTCTTCATATTCAGACAACATACCACACTACCAACCACCACAGAAACACGCAATAGTGATTACATCCCTCCATATAGGGTCGGCGTCAGGAAGGGCATCCAGCCGGAAAACAGGGCCAAATCCACATGTGCGACGCAATTCGCACCAGCGACCCCACAGGTGTGGGAAAAAGCTGTAGGAAAAGAAGGAGAAGAATACTGGACTAAACACGTCAAGTGCTGAATACAACTTATTGGCAGAGTCTTCAAATATCAGTAACTACAGTTTTGTAAATGCTAATGCTGCAGTGTTTCTCACAGCTGATCTAACATCTCCTTGAACATCTGCGTTTGTGATGCAATTTAGCTTCTCTTCTGTTTCACTATATAAATTCCATTCCTTTGCTACTTTGAAATTTTGCAATATTTTCCTAAGTTCTCCATAAAGTTTAGGACTTGCTGGATATGAAGATCCTTCTAGTTCAGTAATGTATTCCACTATCATTGGCATGTTCCTTGAGGAATGTTGCCTCTGTTGAACTTATACTTACTTCATCATTCGTCATTGATTTCATAAAGTCGATACCAGCATTGCTTATAAAGTCCAGATCTTCTAACTGCACGAACCCAATTATATCTCAAAGATGCTTCTCAATGTAGAAAACGGCCTCGAAGCATGTATTCTATCTTTTGAGCACTAGCAATGGAAACAGTTTAGGATTCTCAGATGGATACTTTTCATTGAAAATCGAACATTAGTTTGCTTGACAGTTATTGTGAGTTTAGTAGCAGAGCACTCCAGTCAGTGTGGTATCCATGTGCTAATTTTGACTGTTAACGTTCCTTTCTTACTACTCAGTAGTTTTGAGCGACTTGCGTTACAACATGAAAGAAGAAAAAGCAAATATTATGGTAATGTTCTCCTTTGAAAGTTAGAAAACACAACATAATGTACTTTTCTTTTATGATGTTATGCTCATTTCAGTGAGACTTATTAGCCAGCCATTGTGGTATCTGTGTGCTAATACTGACAGTGAAATTTTCTTTTCTTGCTACTCAGGAGTTTTCAGCGACTTGCAATGCAACAGTAGCCTAAAGTGACAATGTTCTCCTTTGACAGTCAGAAAAAAATAATATTATGTACTTTTCTTTCATATTACTCCTTCTTCAGTGATATTTGAGTTATGAAAATGTGTGTATTTTCTAAATTAAACTCCAATAATTTACTTACATAAAAAATTATCTTGCCCGCCTATGTGGTGTAGTGGTTAGTGTGATTAGCTGCCACCCCCGGAGGGCCGGGTTTGATTCCCGGCTCTGCCACGAAAATTGAAAAGTGGTACGAGGGCTGGAACGGGGTCCACTCAGCATCGGGAGGTCAACTGAGTAGAGGTGGGTTCGATTCCCACCTCAGCCATCCTGGAAGTGGTTTTCCGTGGTTTCCCACTCCTTCAGGCAAATGCCGGGATGGTACCTAACTTAAGGCCACGGCCGCTTCCTTCCCTCTTCCTTGTCTATCCCTTCCAATATTCCCATCACCTACAAGGCCTCTGTTCAGTATAGCAGGTGCGACCGCCTTGGCGAGGTACTGGTCGTTCTCCCCAGTTGTGACCCCGACCCGGAGTCTGAAGCTCCAGGACACTGCCCTTGAGGCGGTAGAGGTGGGATCCCTCGCTGAGTCCGAGGGGAAAAACAACCCTGGAAGGTAAACAGATTAAGAAGAAGAAGAAGAAGAAGAAGAAGAAGAAGAAGAGAAAGTACCTGTAAAAATCCCTAAATACGATATTAAATTAATTAAAATACCGCGAAATTCTTCAAAAATAACAGCGATTTTCACTAAAAAATCAAATTAAGAACACAGGCCCCTACAAATATATTGTCTGAAGTTCTCACGCCTTCCCTGAACCTAGACTGATATACGGAAAGTACAAAGTAATCCTCCACCCATTTTATAAGTTTTTAGCTAATATTCTAGCATAAATCTGTTGTATGTGCCCAGTAGAGTAATGACACTATAATTATATGTATTGGACCTTCCTATCTTCCCCTTTTATATGTGATATATTACTCCTTCTTGCCAAAATTGCACTGTAATACAATAAAATACACAACAATGCACAAACTAATTTGTCAAAATATTTATGAGCGCGGCTGTACTTACTCTCAACCCCTCCGTCTTTTCGTTCGAAAACGTCTCCTTCAAGATGACCATCTTCGCTTCATATTTTTGTAACAGCAGCGGATGCCTGACGTGCTGAGCTGTCTATTCCATCTTCTGCATTTGCTGACCTCTTCTTGGCCTAATGTGAAAGAGCTGGTGGTCAGAACAGTGTTCGTCACATATGAAGATATCTCGAAATCATTCCTTTTCATTCTCGTAGTCAGTGGGTGTGAAACATCACTTTTTTCTTCGCAAGCGCATTTTCCTGTGAGGAAATGTTCTATGAGATTCAAAGAAATTGAATGTTAGGTTTCAATATAGCCAGGCTATGTCCGGAAAGAGGGGCTTGCATTGGTAAGAGTTGTGCTGTGAGAAACGGGTACTGGTCCTCTTTTCACAGCTCCATTGTCATGAAATCTTCCATAGATTTCACGCAGTACCAGGATGAAAATTTATTTCGTATCATTAAAATCATTAGAAACGAGAGTCTCGTTCTCCCTCTGCTTCTCTTACCTTCCATGGTAGAGTCCATTAATTTCCTAGCTAACCTGTCCTCCTCCGTTCGCCCCACATGATTCCACCATCGGAGACGGTTTATGTGTATAGCTTCAACCATCGAGTTCAATCGTAACTTGGCCTTTACCTCCTCCTTCCAAGTTTCATATTATTGTTCCTTCCTGTTTCTACCAGCGATCATTCTTGTCACTTTCTTGTCTGTTACATCTAACTTATGAATAAAATATCCTGAGTTCAGCCAGTTTTCACTCCCGTTCAGCAAATTTGGTCAGAAAACAACCCGGTGTAAGGATAGTTACACCCGACAGCTGACTTCTTTCTTACAGTATCGTTGATCGCAAATACGAGCTCACTGCATTAGCTTCAATCAATCAATACTGATCTGCATTTAGGGCAGTCACCCAGGTAGCAGATTCCTTATCTGTTGCTTTCCTAGCCTTTTCCTAAATGATTTCAAAGAAATTGGAAATTTATTGAACATCTCCCTTGGTAAGTTATTCCAATCCCTAACTCCCCTTCCTATAAATTAATATTTGCCCCAGTTTGTCCTATTGAATTCCAACTTTATCTTCATATTGTCACTTGTCACCTTCTTGTCTGTTACTTCTAACTTATGAATAAAATATCCTGAGTTCAGCCAGTTTTCACTCCCGTTCAGCAAACTTGGTCAGAAAACAACCCGGTGTAAGGATAGTTACACACTTCAGACAATATATTTGTAGGGGCCTGCGTTCTTAATTTGATTTTTTGGCGGAAATCGCTGTTATTTTTTAAGAATTTTCCTGGACTTTGATTGTCTCACTTATTATAACTCCATCCAGCTATAACACACATCCTAAACACTTGAAATGATCTGCATGTCCCAGTTTGGTATTTCTAACCTGATATCCAGTTTCCTTCCTTTTTATACTGTGTGTCGTATTTCTTAATATCTATATAAATAAAATTGTTTCTGTTTGTCTGTTTGTCTGTCTGTTTGTCTGTTCCACCATCACGTCGAAACGGCTGGATAGATCTCAACCAAACTTCATATTTAGAGTATACTGACCCCGGGGAAGGTTTCGATATGCATATCATTTTAAAATCTTTGAAAAGACGGGGGTTTTATAGGAAAAACGGTTTTCCTCCATTTTCTCTTATACTATTATAGGCAAAATATCGAATTTGTCGTATAAGGACGAGACAAAGCTCAATTTAATCCTCTTGACGCAAAGAACAAAACTCGGTAAGCCCTACGGGCCCGAAAACCATGTTTTAAGGCCCTAAAACCAACCGTTACGGAGATATTGGCACCACACTACCCCTGCTCTAGGAATCGGATAAAGAAATGAACTGCCGTAACCATGGCAACGTCAGCTCCAGGATTCTAGAGCAGTGAGATTATGTATGTACGTTTGGGCATAGCTGTCAACCAAAATAGGTACAAATAAGACTTAATATCTGGGAAAAAAATATACTGTTGTGTAAGGCACTCATAGGACTCCTTTGGGCGGGGAAATAAAATTGTTTCTGTTTGTCTGTCTGTTTGTCTGTTCCACCATCACGTCGAAACGGCTGGATAGATCTCAACCAAACTTCATATTTAGGGTATACTCATCCCGGAGAAGGTTTTGATATGCATATCATTTTAAAATCCTTGAATAGACAGGGGGTTTATAGGAAAACCAGAATGGTTTTTCCACATCACGTCGAAACGGCTGGATAGATCTCAACCAAACTTCATATTTAGAGGATACTCATCGCGGGGAAGTTTTCCATATGCATATCATTTTAAAATATTTGAATATATGGGGGGGTTTATAGGAAAATCAGAATGGTTTTTCCACCATCACGTCGAAACGGCTGGATGGATCTCAACCAAACATTGTATTTAGAGTATACTAATCCCGGGGAAGGTTTAGATATGCATATCATTTTAAAATCCTTGAATAGACGGGGGGTTTATAGGAAAACCAGAGTGGTTTTCCCACCATCACGTCGAAACGGCTGGATAGATCTCAGCCAAACTTCATATTTAGAGTATACTCATCCCAGGAAAGGTTCCGATATGCATATAATTTTAAAATCTTTGAATAGACGGGGTGTTTATAGGAAAACCACAGTGGTTTTCCTCTATTTTCTCTTATACTATTGATTTTCTGTAAACTTCGTTTACCGTACGTGAAACGTCTCTTCATTATAAACAACTTTCGTTATGTTCATAATTTACCTTACTCTTCACATGACGGAGAAATTTACAATTTTCTGCTGGTATCATGCTCTGCATTTAGTGACCGACAGACCGACAACGAACCTACAGGTTACCATGGCAACGTCTCTGACTGCATGCCAGTAGGGAAGTAACGTATTGCCATTTTCCTCATCATGCTTTTAAATTCGTGGTTGTTCCTTGGGTAGATGGCAAGAGAGGCATCAATCGGCTCATCTGCGGGATATTGGCGGAATATCGTTGGAGGTTATAACCGCCCTCGAATAGATTAAGTAATAACACCATTAGTCATCTTCATATTTGTTTACCTAAGAATCACTGAACCTAAATTTCTCCTCTGTTAGCGCTTTATTATATCCATAACTCACGGCATTTATTTATTTGTCGTTATCCGGCTGTCCTCAGTTATAATCCATTTTCTATTAGTTTCAACATTCTTAACTGTATTATTTTCTTCCTTAATTACGCCGTATGTACGTGAATGCTAGAAACTACTGGATGCATTTCCACCAAGATTCGTATTTAGAATACACCTGTCCTTGATAGGTTTCAGGGCAAATATTGTTTCTAAATCCCTGAACTAACTGGGGGTTTATACGAAACCGAAACAGTGATTTTGCACTTCCAAAAAATATACACAACAAAAGTTTATGGAAGTCTACCTACCTTGGTAGAAATTAATGTCTAAACCTTTTTTTCTCATGTGCATCATTTCGATACGAGGATCAATAAGGGAGATATCATTAAAGGACCGTTTTTCTGTACAAGTCCCATCGGACTTAACTCACGAGCGGGTGCGTGTAAAGCGTATTCCTTACAACTTGAAAACTACTGAAGACATTCGAAACAAAATTTATATTTAGCATCCACCTGTCCAAAGGTAGGTTTTAAACGTAAATAACATTTCATGTTCCGGAATGGACTGGCGGTTTATAAGGAACCGAAATGGTGATTTTACTCTTCCACAATATATACAGAACAAGACCAACCTGACTGGAAATCGACCAAACCTGATGGAATTCCACCTCTAAACCTTTTTTTTCATGTGCATTTTTTCGTCAGGAGGATTAATAAGGGAGATATCATGAATGGTCACTTTTGCAGGTTAAGTCCAGCGGACATAGCCCGAAAGGTGTTTTACATGGAGCAGATTCCTTATCTATATAAATCAAATCGTAACGACTGTGTACCTCTACACTGACTATTTTGGCGAAATTTTCGTACAGCTTTCCGTTTAAGGGGTAATAATAACAATCTCCATAATTTTTGATTTCCTGAAAGTCCTAATTTTTACCCGCCTCGCCCAAAATCCACATTGTGGCATAATCTGCCAGAAGAATAAGAAGATAATTGAAATTTGACAAAATTATACGTTTTAGCCTGTAACGAATGAAAAATCCTATATCATTAAATTTTTAATTTTTTATCCCCGAAGAATATCGAAATATGCAGGCAATTTTAATGATGGTGCAGACCTTCGGAAATTCCTATCACGTAACGGATTGCACAATCTCCGTTCAATTTGGAATGATCTACAACCTTGGTCTTATGACTTTATGCCGTATCTGTATCCCTTTTACGTTTGATTTTTCTCTATTAATCGATGTTAAGTCAATTTGGAATTTTCACATGCATTATTCATACTTTCAATTACTTATATGAAATACAGAATCATCAAACTCTTCACGAAAATTGGCCCACTCAGTAGCCATATGTGAGCCAAATGCTACGTATGTAGCTGTCACATTATTATCCGAAAAGTAATGTAATGTGAGATGATCTTACAAAACCTTTACCCTGTTCCACGTTTCTAAATCTGACCCAAGAATAGATGACATATCATTGGACCAGCCATTTAGGCCACTAAATCCGGCGTGTCTTATGGTATAATCCTTTGTCGATATGACGTACGTTTAGTAGCAGTTAATCTGTAAATGAAGGTCTTCAATATTGTAAACACGCATATACTTTCGTATGTCGATCTATATATATTCACTGATGTCGATTTAGCGATCGAGAAAGGGTCGGTCTGCTATTGTAATCAGTACTCCCCACACCGACTTTGACTGGCAGTAGGAAAGGGTTCCTTCTCCAACTCCTGTGTAACTGTCATTAGTAAGGAAGGTCTACAATTGTAATGAATAGTTCCCTTCTCGATTTGACTTGCAGAAGGTAAGTGAGCATGCAGTTTTGTTTAAAACTCCCCTACCCGATTGTGTTTGGCAGTAGGCAAGGGTGCCCGCCATTATAAAGAAATGTACTCATCTAAAATGTGACTGGCATTAGGCATAGTGGCCTGCTATTTTGATGGAAACTCACCAACTTGGTGTGACTGGCAGTACGCTGGCTGGCAGTAGGAAAAGGGGCCTGTCATTATAATGATAACTGCACAACTCAATTTCGAGTGATAGTAGGGTAATTGCCTGCCATTATAATAAAAACTGTAATCTGTCTGGAGGTAGGAAAGGGGGGCTGCCATTTTAACGAAAACTCCCCAAATCGATTCTGTCCGCATAGTAGGCAATGGGGCCTGCAATTATAATGTAAACTTCCCAACCTGATTGTGAATGCCAGTAGGCAAGTGAGCCTGCCGTTATATCACAAATCCGTAACAAACACTTTACATTGGAAACGTACGGGGACCTCCCCATGCTCTTTCTCGGATAACGCTAAGAGACATGCAATTTTAAAACTATCTTATTTACTGCATGTACACTATTTACTTCGATATTCGAATACAATGTAGAATACCGTAGCGAAGCACGGGTACATTCGCTAGTTCTGAATAAAACACATCCTGAAGGCATGACCAGTATCTTATCTACAGGAATAAGTTTAATTCTAAATTCTAATTCTAATTCTAAATTATTCATTTTGAAGAATGCATCGCACACTTCTGGTTGCTATAGTTATTGTTGTGATTTCGTACTGTATCAGATGATGGATGGCATATCAACGTATAAAACAGTCGACGACATCATAAAAGATAATAGGTTGTTTGTATGCGTATGAATAACTTGGATGAATAACTTGCACCTGCCCAAATCCATCAAAATATTTCGACAGCTATGTGACAACATGACTGTTTTGTCCTCGTATCGATTGGTTTCAATGTTTCTCTTTCGCAGAATGTATGAATACAATATTTTAAATCAGGGGTACAAATTATCACCTAACTTATATTGTTCATACTTGTTATTACCGATAGTTTGGAAAATGAAGGTAATGAAAACATGTCTCATGTCTCAACAATGAAGAAATTCCTGACATGGTTTTCGCAGACAACGTCCTTCTGTTATCTTTAACAAAATATGGTGTTCAAAGAAGCAGCATAAAAACTGGTGAATGTAGTAAAAAAATAGAATTTGAAAATTGAAAAATGGAAGTTATGGAATGTAAAAAGATAAATAAACTAAAGAAAAAAGAAATGTGGTAGATAGCAGGTGGATAATTAGAGGTAGTCAATAAAATATTTAGTTATACTAGCATCTAACGGTAAGTGGAGACAAAAGAGAAGATGGGAAGAAATGAAAGGACTGGCAGCATTATATTGAACCCTTGAACTTACCATTCCATCGTTGGTCGGCCACGGCTGCTACAGTAGAACAATCTAGAACTCTTAAATCATGGGTCGTTGCGGGAATAAATTCGGTCACGATCTTAACTAAACGATGGGGTTCAGAAGAGAGCGTAACTACTTGAAATGAGGAGCAAATATGTGCTTACTAACTTTTATTAAAATCGAAATGACACGACAACATTATTATTTTAATATAAATCCGTGAAATAAAAAAAATAATAAGTCATTTATTATTGAATGTTTCAAACACAGTCACATTGCATAGCGTTGATTTATTTCTCTCAATATCGAAGAGTTGCTTCGGAAAAAGTAATAAATTAGTGGACAGCGAAACTGAAAACTGAAAAAGGAAAGACCTGAAAACCGGGCACCTATCATTCCAAACGAGAACTGAGAATTAATCCACACGATCCGTGGAAAATCTGACTTTCAACTAGTAGAACGCCTGATTTCCTCTCAATTAAGGTTATCCACCAGTCGAATACCCTTTACGGATACGGAACACCCGCCGAATGGACACTTAATCGAACCAAATTGACTATCAGTTGCTTTGGATAGGTTGCGAAATATTATGGGAAAGCGTGGTGTTCACTACGAGTTAACAGCATCATTCACAATTGAAATAAAATTCCACCATGTATTTGTCATTCATGACACCCTTAAGTGATAAGGTAATCCCGATGCTAAATGTGCATCACCCCAAACAACTGTTCGGAAGGAACCAACAACAACATGACCCGCGAGGATCTTACGTTACGTCGTTCTGAAGGAACAAAACTGCGAAATGTAGGAAACACTTATTCATCACGCATTTAGAAGAAATGCCAAACACTGAAGTTAATTAAAAAGTGGTAAATCACTTGAAAAGTATTATTATCAAACCGATTTTCAGGTTAGAAATGGTTATGTTACGCTTAATAAAATTACCAGTCCACATTGAAAAATACAACAAAAGGAATTCTTTCCTTTGAAAACAATGACTACCATTACAGATCCATCTACTTATTGTTTGTCCCAACACACTACCTATAAAGTGATCACTTAATCGAATTCAACTACGTATAAAAGTGAAAGAACGACAAAGATTGAAAATAAAATAATACTACTGGCTGACGAATCGAAACCACATTCGCAGCTCAAGTCTCACACTAATACATTGAGTGTCAATATGCACTCCAAGTCACTTTGCAAAACATAAAGAAACACCTAATCTGAGACTTGAGTATGTACAGCTGACATCCCAGACCTATCGTCGGGCTCACTTAAAATCTGTACATCCTAACACTAATCTCTATGTACACGATACCTTCCAAATTCTATCGTCGGGCGTGAACTAGGACGTCTCACCATCTGTAACTCCAAGGATAACATGTGACGTCCTAAATCTATGGTCGGGCGTAAAAATGGGTCGTGCTACGCATCCCCTAGCATATCAGGCCAACTATCAATTTCAAACAAACTCTGACATTTTCAATTGTAAACCTGGTCAGACTTATAACACACAACGGAACAACGTCTCTTAATATTAAACGAATGCAAGTCGGAAAATGCAGTAAGTCTCAGTCTCGTTACAGAACGTGAGCTCGAAAAATAAATATACGTGACGAACAATTCTCCAACTCAAACACAATCTCAGCCTGTTCAATGAAGTTTTTAGGGAAGAAATGATAATTCCCAACACACGTCTATCATTTAGTGGATGTATTCAAAATAATAATCATCACTACCGCATTGGAAACTCTCAAATCGCCTACCGTCAATTTCCAAATATTTATATCAATGACTATCCAGTGAAACGAAATCCAATAAATTTATACGGTCAAACAACACCGACCGTGTATTCTAAATGCTCTTTTATCCTTGAGGTCACATTATCTTAATATTCATACGGACTTTAGGTAACTGGTCACTTGACTTTTACTACCAAGATTTTTAACCTTTACTAGAGTCGTTTTCACTTGGGATCTTACTAGAAATCTACGGTGCCTCACACAGTAGTCGTCTCAAATTTCGGATTGGTAGCGGAAAACACTACAGCCTGCCACAATACAGCCTGTCTCACAACTCATTCTCCTCGCCTTATCCCAGCGGTATCACTTAAAATCCAGGCTTCCTTTCACCTTCAATATTCCTATCCCTCTCATCTCCACATATATAAATTCTTCGCTCTCAATCCATTTTTCTTATATTTCCAAGACCCTTTTCATATTTCAATCCTCTTGTGAAAACAACAACCATTATAAAATATACCTCTTTATTTTACTGTTACTACAACTTTCGGACCTCGAGAATACAAGAACACACCGCGATTTTTCGTATCATCGACATACACGATGTCCCAAAATTTTACTTCCCATTAATAAATATAACTCTATCGAATTTCACTGGAATGTTCTAAATGCCTGCGATCCTTGTAAAACATACTTGTTAAATGCACTTTTAACATAAGAAAATTTATATCCCGCGGTACACATTATTATTATTATTATTATTATTATTATTATTATTAACAAACATTTCTGAATTCAACTGATATTTGAAATTAAGACATTCGCCACGACTATTTTATTATAGCTTTCCTCATTTTCCTCACTTCGGACAATATCTCATAGAACATTAACACCAGATATAAAAGTCGCATTTTACAGTTTCTTGACGTGAAATTTTACAAACTAAGATTTTCACACGCTGACCAAAATTATAACACTTTTTGCCTGATAATTACAAATATCAACGCGACAATCATCTTGAAAATTTTGTTGGGACAGACAATAAAATCTAACTACAACATAATACAAATATAGACAGACCTACAAGTGGCGTCATCTCCAGTATTCTGGCTACATTGTCGCCAGCTGATTTCGTGCTTTTAGCCGCACATTGGTACAATTAACATCATCTTCTCCAACATATCAATCTTACAAACACTGCCTTTTCACACGATATTAAATTACAACACAAATCACGCACTTTCCTCGTTATAAATTGTACAATAAACCTCCCTCGTTCTGCAGTCAACCGCGACTGTCTACCTTCTTCCCAGAGTCGTCTCTCTATGTCACCCTAACACAACAGGTGTTCAACAGATAACGAAATCAGAACTACTCTGACTAGCTTCCCAACTCTCTTAACACTTTCAAACGCACATGAGGTGATACAATAAAATCTGCTGTGTACTTTAACAGACGCCTATGCTTTCACAGTTTGTCGGCAAAAGTTCAGAAATTTTCTATCACCTTCCCTTTCTAACAGAAGATGTGGACCTCAGCCACGAACATGTACTAAGTTACTCGTAGATCAATCTCGTACAATTTTCTGCTGACGACGGGCGTAAGCTGCCGCCGCTTCAAAAACCAGATCGACACTGACAAACATGCAGTGGGGGGTTCCTTTTATAGTCTTATGAGGGACGCTACACACACTACTAAGCTTGATTGCGTAATCTGCTAATTTCGCGTCCAATAGACCGATTTTCATGAGACTTGTTCCAGAATTCCGGACAGACTTGTGATTTATTTGGATGTTAATCTCATAATTTTACCACACTCGCAACAGGTGAAATAAATTATTTCTGCCCGGGCGTTTCGCGGGTTTTCTTCATCCATTGACCTTGGCACGCGGAGCTAGTCCACTGATCTGACGCTGATTTGTACTTAGGCTTAACTGCATTTATATTTTACCCTGGGGCTCTGTCTTCACGTAGGGTTTAAGAATAATTTAGATTATTTATTTCTGTATTTTCTGTGTTGCCAAAATCTCTCGTTACGCAGAATTCCGTGAATTTGAAGAATTATTGGGCACTCGAAGTCCGCCGAGGTGTCACGGTATTTCACGAGCTTACCACGGGTGAGATCATTCCCACGCGACAGCGAGGCTCTGGGAGCGCAACATGGCTGCCCTCAAAAATAAAAGTAGCTTGTTGATTCGAAATAAATATTGAAAAAAATAAAAAATATTTTTCTCATCGTAGAATTATGGGTTCAGTATAGCACGAGATGTTTGTAGAGGAAGATACCAAATACTGAATATAAAATGCAGAAAACTGTTCTAAACTCACTTGTAAAATCCACAGCTTTGTACGAGGCAGGAATATGGGGCATAGAAGAAGGCAATAAATAACTAAAGGTAAAATATAATTTCTCTGAAATAACAATGGCGCTGCCAGAATGCATAACTAATAGTAGAGTTAGAATTTTACGTGAAGATACAAGTTTACAAGAAGATGTAGCTAAAGGTAACTAAATATTGGTTAAGATTAAAGAGAGGAAATGGGAGAGAAATATTGAATTTAGTGTGCCACCATCAGACGAATCATCTACACGATGATTACAGGGTAACTAAGGTGAAAAGGATGCTAGATAGAATAGGAATGAGAGACTCCTGAGATAAAGACATTCAGAACAAAGAAAGGAAGCAGAGTAAGAAAGTAACTATTTGAATGAAAGATATTGAGAAGTAGATGATCATGTCAGAATGTAGGGCCAAAAGAATAGTATTGGAATTCTGTGAAATTAGCCTATTTGTTCACAGTTACCACACTCAATACTCACTTTACATCCTAAGCCAGAAATAGTATCCTTGAGTAAATTAAATTTCACAAGTCCACCACATACACACCTTAGACATCTTTGTAACTCATTGAATAATATATCAATGCCAAAACTAATATTTACACTGCTGTTTACAGAAGAATTACTAGCACCAGCTCTGGGAGAAGATTGCAATTCCTTGCTGAGGCACTTTCGTTGAGGTTAGGTGTATAACCAAACGGTACATCAGCTGAAGTTGTAATTAAATATTTGTTATTAACCTTGCCATGGAAGCACCGCTTTTTAGTCCTTCCCATGTTTCACTTTAAAACACAACTCGCTAGACAATAGATTTACGTTATTAAAACAAATGTCACACGTGCATATAAGTAAACTGCTGATCTTTCGTAATGATGGTGAAATGAAATGGCATATGGCTTTTAGTGCCAGGAGTGTCCGAGGACATGTTCGGCTCGCCAGATGCAGGTCTTTCGATTTGACTCCTTTAGGCGACCTGCGTATCAAGATGAGGATGAAATGATGATGAAGACGACACATACACCCAGTCCCCGTGCCAGAGAAATTAACCAATGATGGTTAAAATTCCCGACCCTGCCGGGAATCGAACCCGGGACCGCTGTGACCAAAGGCCAGCACGCTAACCATTTAGCCATGGAGCCGGACGTAGTCATGGTAACAAACAATAATAAAAGGAAGTAGATGTCACTGCCAGTGTCATGGAAGTGTGAGAAAGTGAGCTAGTCATATGACAATCAGTTCTCGCGGCAAATATGAATTAGCCTGCAGTAATAACTCGGAAACAAGGCATGAACGCGTTCTGATCTATGTGACAGCAAAATGGGGGGGTGGTGCCTCTAGGGATTTAAATTATGTTTTAGGCCATAACTCAAGAACTATTGCAGATATTAATGTAATTCTTTCATGGAATTACACAGAATAGTATAATCTAAAATCATATAACAAAATAGAAAAATCAATTTTTTGATCACGTAAGCTGTATATGCCCCCTTAATATGTATCTCTCACATTCAAACACTCTCATATACACATAATAAGCATACTACTAACTCTGGGATTCGACCCATTACCTTAAGCACAGAAAACAATCTACGCAGCCGATCTGTCTATTTTAATGTAAGTACTGTATACCAAATTGAATTATGCACGCTGTTTCTTAAACTACGTTATTATATTGTAGATTTTTGTTTTCTCATATTTCAGGGTGACTCTGGTGGACCAGTTATTAGAGTGGTAGAAGATCGTCACATTCTGGTCGGTATCACTTCCTTCGGCTACGATCCGTGCAGTGGGAAGAGACCTAGTGTTTACACCAGCGTGTCCTACTACAGAAACTGGATCGAGTGCATTGTGTGGCCCGATGAATCTATCAGAACAGCAAGTTAAAACATTCCGTAAATCAAGGTCACGTTACAAGCTAAGGAATAGACAGAAATCCAATAAGAACACAGTAATACTATCAACAGGAATATATTCACGTGTCCATCTCAACATCTTCTTAAATCAGTATTGCGGCCCAACTGCTTTCTTTGCACAACAAATCCAGCAGTATAAGCATAATATTATGTAGCATGCGTTTATATCTGAAGAGCATTGTTGCAAACTGTATTCTCTCCACCTATGGAGTCTGGATCTGTTTCGTGTAGTTCTTTATGTGCTATTTCAAGTTACGAAATCAAATTGTGTCAAACCGTGCCTTTCCTAAGTGTAAATGAGGCGTGAAATGTGGCTGTCGTTTCAGATGTGTTTTATCTACTGAAAAGACCTAAACAAACAGCGTTATATCCATGGATATATATTTTGTTACATTTGATATGAAGAAAGTGTATTGCATTAGGTGCCATTTGCTTATTACAACACTGGACAAACTGAGAACTATGAGTTAGCATTTTAAAATCTAAGAATTTAGCATTTAAAAGCTAAATTTAGCATCTTCTAGCATTTTGTGATGGAAGTGATATTTTCCAATGGAGAATTGTATTTTAAAATATCAACATATTATCTGTCATATTTTCTAGATTCTCCGGTTCAGACTTATGAAACTGTGAACATTAACAGACATGTAAATTGATGTGAACCAAGTTAACTATAAAATATATCTACATGCATTTAAAAATAGGTTTTTAGGCAATATCCTGTATTACCTTAGAGTACTTTATTATTTGAACAAGCCCATTAAAAGTTCTTCACAAATTATTTCCATTTTACTTTTATTTACGTTTTAAGCCTGACATTCAGAAAAAATATTCCAGTAGTAGGGATAAGTATGTTCTAAAATAAGGGGTGCTGAGTCAGTGCTGAGTCAGCATTTTCCCACAAGGCCATTGACCCCTAGTTGAGTAGTATGGCTATGACGGTTTTGCCGCGAGGTCATTGACACCTAGTTGAGTAGTATGGCTATGACGGTTTTGTCGCGAGGTCATTGACCCCTAGTTGAGTAGTATGGCTATGATGGTTCACGGAATTTGCGTACGAGAGCAAATCTAACCTCACAAACTCCATTGGAGAGGCCTAATTGGTCAGGGTAATGATCCTGGATGCTTTGGAACCTCTAGGTGAAGTTATGACGTCATACGCATACGTTCGAGGGCCAATGCTAACTTCACTGAGCAATCTGGAGTCTTTTGAATCCTATGTGAGGTTATGACGTCATACTCTTACGTACGAGAGCAATGCTTACCTCACGGGCGACTTTTGAGGAGCTGAATCGGACGGGCACCGTTGGGGGAGCAGAATCGGAAAGGTTTTGACTGCTAGGTGAGTTTATGACGTCATAACCATACGTACGAAGGCAATGCTAACCTCACGGGTGGCTTTGGAGGAGCTGAATCGGAAGGCCCCCTTGGAGGAGCCGAGTCAGAAAGATTTTGAATGCTCGGTGAGGTTATAACGTCATACCCTTACGTATGATGGTTATTCTAACCTCACAGGCGTCTTTGGACGAGCTGAATCAGTCATCCCCTTGAAGGAGCCGAGTCGGAAAGTTTTTGACTGCTAGGTGAGGATATGACGACTTACTCTTAGGTGCGAGGGAAAATCTAACCTCATAGGCCACTTAGCAGGAGCCGAATCGGACGGGACCCCCTTGGGGAAGCCGAGTCGGAAAGGCCACGAACCCCTTTGGAGGAGCCGAATCTGTTGGGCGCCCATGGAGAAGCCACAAATCGGTTAGGTGACCTGCAGATGATGTTAAGAAGCCATTATGACGTGTTAATCTAACCTTGCGTACGAACGCTAACCTAACCTCACACGAAGGCTCCCCTTGGAGGAGTCCAATCGGTAGTTGAGTTTATGACGTGCTAACCTAACCCCGCTACGAGGAACGCTAACCTAAACACAGACTGGCTCCCCTTGGAGGAGCCGAACTAGTGAGGTGATTTGTAGTTGTGGTTAACACGTGTGTTAACTTAACCTCGGCCACGAACAGTAACCTAATCTCACACACGCTCTTTGCCGTCTCCCCTCCTTGGTGGACTGACGGAGCTGTGACGTAATAAGCGCGGACGATTAAAAATGTATGCTTATATTTTGATAACCGAACGCGCATGCGTTCTCTTGACAGAGGTGTGACGTCGCAGCGTGAAAAATGATTATGAGATCCCGCTACAGACATATAAGTGCACTCTCGCGGCGACTTCGTAAGTTACTGTGATCAAAAGACTATCAGATCCCGCTAGAGACATAACAGTGTACTCTCGACGCGACTTCGTGAGTTACTGTAAACAAATTACTACTAGATCCAGCAAGAGACATAACAGGGGGAAATATATAGTGAGCATGTGCGCATTTACATCAGCTTGAGGTAAACTATGACGGTGAGTTTGCAAGTTACTGCAAAATGGATTACTCACCTACTCACAGGCTCTTTGCCCGTCTCCCCCTTGGAGTAGTGATGGAGCTGTGGCGTAGTAAGAGCGCGGGTGAGTCAAAATACATGCTTATCTTTACATATCCGAACGCGCATGCCTTCTCCAGACAGCTATGAGGTCACAGCGTGGTAAATGATTATTAGATCGCACTACAGACATATCAGTGCGCTCTCGCGGTTACTTTGTGAGTTATTGGGCGATTTAAAAAGGTACGCTTCTCGTTTGCAATGCGGACTGCTGGCTAAAGGCGCATGACATTATAACCTAACGTGTGTCCATTCCTTGTCCCGTTTCTCTACGGTGTTGAGTTTGTGGTGATAAGAATCTGTCAAGATTGATTTTTTATAACCCGATGCACTTCCTGATGGTAACCTTATCAGGGAAAGTAATAAGATGAAATGAATAACATGATACATGGTACTAGGAAGGAAGATGATGAACCCCGGTAGTGACACATATCCTTCTCCTGTCGAGTAGCATCGTGAGGTCTACTCAAGCTTTACGTCCCCATCCGACGGAGAAATAACTATGAACACTTCCTCCTCCTTCTAAAACGCATCTCTACTTAGCTGAGCACCTTTGCAAGAGTTGACAACGTTTCAGGCCTTGTACCACTTATAAAATTTCGTAACAGAGCTGCAAATCAAACACATTGTACATATTGTATGTGTAATTCTATAATAGCGGGACTGAGCATGTGCCATACTAAAGTCGTACTGTTTTAACATGCAGCGATCACGTCGAAATGGTTATGCATGTTAAGACTTGTTCGTCATCAAGGTCACTCTCTAGTAAACTCAAGCCTTTATAGATGCTATAAGTGAGAATACATTCGTAAGTCTCCAAGATACTGTGATAGAGTACAGCCCTTTATTCCACCATGGCAAGAACATTAATAGCTGATGTACAAGGCTTTAAAGTGAACGGCAACAAATTTGTGTTCAAAGAGGTGGCTGTGTCGGATTGCACAGTGTTCTGGGCGTCAAACCTCGACAGTTTAGTATTTAGCTCAACTTTCCCTAACTGTTTTCAAATAAATTAACACAAAAAGCAGACACAGTGGATAAAAATTTAAGGTCTGCAGTGGGAAGGAAAAGGATTGTGAAAAGAAGGAATGGTTGCGTGTGTACCTACCATCAACATGTGAAATTATCGACATGCATGAATTAGGATCTCCATTATTTAAATATTTTCCCAAGGAGCATAGTGGAGTAACAATTAAACAGTCATCACGACATGTGTGCATGCTCCTTAATTGGTTGTGCCACAGTGCATGCCGGAAGATGAACAACATGTAAATTGTAGTGTCGTAATGACGACAGTGTGAAGGAAACATTTGTAGGGTAAAGACATCATGTAATTTCTATCCGATACTAAGAGTAACGAAGTTGAAGAGGCAATCGTAAAATTTTATGCCAGCAAAAAGAAACTAAAACACTTTTACTGGAGAAGAGTTGAATGCATTACCAAAGGCATTTTTGGTCAATGTAGCTGCGAATGGTGTTAAGATCTGGGATAAGATGCCTCGTGAGTGGACAAAATATCCTGTTTTGTCAGAGCTTCAAACGTGTATTTTACATCATGAATAAGTGAGCTTAGTTCGAAAATCTTCAGTGAGACAGTGCCGTACATGTCAACGCATTAAACTAAATAACGGACCTAAAACCAACGAGTTGTCTTCGCTAACGAACACTTACCATGCCTGCGAAAAGTAAGCTGTTACAGAAAATGGTAAAGAAACGTGCTGGGAGAAAGGTGAGGGAGCATGCTGGGCATGGACTCATCAATAAGGTGATTGACCTTCTTCCTTTGTGCCTCATCTTCCCAATTACTAGTACTGTGGCCCTGGAACTCGATGTCCGCTTGGTACGTGGAGATCATGGAATTAATGTTACATGCTACCTTCAAAAAGCTACGTTTTTGCTAGTGGCTTTACGTCGCACTTACGTCTTATGGCGACGATGGGATAGGATAGGCCTAGGAGTTGGAAGGAAGCGGCCGTGGCCATAATTAAGGTACAGCCCCAGCATTTGCCTGGTGTGAAACCACGGAAAACCATCTTCAGGGCTGCCGACAGTGGGATTCGAACCCACTATGTCCCGGATGCAAGCTCACAGCCGCGCGCCTCTAACCGCATGGCTAACTCGTCCGGTCCTTCAAAAAGCCTGACATTGCTTTTCGTCTAAACAAACCTGAACTAAGACGTGTAGCTGATGAACATCTGATTCGTAAAGCTGTGCAGCGTGTGTCGTCACCTAAATCTACAGTTGCTGAGAAGATAGCAGCACTTGTCCTTTCCGGTGCAATGAAAGGATAACTGTTACTGGGTGGTGGCATTAAACAGTGAAGGCACTAGAAATAATCTGTGTATGAAAGGACAAAACAGATTTATTGAAGAAAGAAAAATGTATGCATACTAAAATACGATTAGTGAAACATAATGCTGGTGTTGTTTGATTTTTTATATCAATCCTACCCTACATCATGTCCAAAATTAAGTAGTAGTAATAATGTTGACTTCCAAGTTAAACTTGCCTTATGCAGTAGAAAAAGAAGAGGTAGAGGTTCCAGAATTTTAAAAAATCAAGTTTTAAAACACATCCTCTTTATTAATCCATGAATTGAAGTTGTTATTAAAACAAGGCCATTTGACATACAGTTTATTTCCACAACGACGAATAACACATTCGATTAAATAGTGATCAGGATATTATGTTTTCTACATTTCTTCGATACAGAATCATCCTTCAATAGGCTGGCCTGAGAGATCGCGAAGTAAATACGTAACTGAATTAGTACACTCCTGATTTGAAAATTTTCTGTGCTCCGGTTAGGTGTGTATCCTTTTGCAAAGATAGACTTGCGTTTGCTGATGCGAACGAATTACGTTCTATAAAGCGACGGCGGCACGGGTCAGCCGTTTCGATAAGGAGATTGATAGCATCTAAGCGTGGTGTATTCTTAGTAACAAGACGTGGCTTTGTGCCGAGAGTGCGATGAGGTGTACCATTGTAGGTAGATACGAGTCTAGGTAGCAGTTCAATCCAACGATAAGAGCCTTGAGCTGTAAATTCTCGCCACATCATTATTTTGAGTATACGACTGAAGCGTACTACAACACTTGCCTTGAGATTGCTGTACGTAGTGTAGTGATGAATGCCAAGTAATTCGAGGTAAGAAGAAAAATCCTTGTTGTAAAACTCTTTACCTTGATCGGTTTGAAGAATCCTTGAGTAGCGTTTTGAATGTTCAACAATATGTTTAAATCCGTCTTTGGCTTGAGCTGCTGTCTCAGAGCGCACAGGTTGTGCAAAAGCACTTACAGTACACATTGATGACAGTAAGTAGATACTTATATCCCGTGTTGCTAGAGGCATATGGAATCATTTCTACTGAGTCTGATCAAATTTTCCGCCTCTAATAACGCGTTTGCGACAGTAGGTGCGACGTGCTGGCTTATGTAACTCGTGTGCGATACTTATCTTTGCAGGTCAGATCTTACCTTGACAAGCAATTACTAAATAATACTCGCATGACGTAAGTCTATCTCAATTTCTAGAATTTCTGATTCGTGACCTGTGCGATCAGCATCTTGCGAAGCTCTTAGAAGCTGCAATCATTCTACGTGTAAGTTAAGGTCATTCCAGTATCGTATGTCTACATACGGCAACAAAGGCTTGCAGATAATATTAAGACTACGTGCAGTCGGTTGATGTGGCGGAAACAGCTTAGAAATAATCTCTCGATACTTGCGACACGTATTTGCATTTACAGCTTCTGTCTTCTTGTAATTACGTCGTGTTGCGTCAGTAGCAAAAAGTATTGCTATATATTTTTAAGATCTTGTGAAATTATATCCTTGACAGGTATTGGCGAGAAAAGAAGTTCTAAGGGATCTTTAGTAAGTATATAAGTAACACTTCTTACGACGGGACTGTTAACCTTAACATTTGCATTACCTATCCAGAAAATGTCCTCTTCATAGTGAATACCGTAGGTTTTGTCACTTTGTCCTGTAAAGAGTTTTCTACATGAAGTGCAAAGAGAGATCCGTAGGTATTTTCAATAACAGTCTTAAACTGATTACGATACTCTGGTGTGATCATAAACTCAGACAAAGAAGGTAGATCTTGTGTTGATGAAGTAGGTGTTTCAGCAATAACATCTGTAGTTCAAAACTTAACTCGATTACACGGTGGAGTACCGTTAAGTTCTTCTTCATCATCCTCTTCTTTATCCCTATACTGCTTCTCTTCTACTTGTTCTTCAAATTTTTCTTGTTCTTGCTTCTCTTTACCATGAGATGTTTGCATAGAAACAGAACTTGTAGAAGACTTGGGCAATGAAGCAAAATGAAATCTTTCAGTGGTGTACCTAGCTGAGATTTCTATATAAATAAAATCGTAACGACCGTGTGTCCGTACATTGACTATTTTGGCAAAATGTCAGTACAGTTACCGGTTTCAGATGTAATAATGACCATCTGCATATCTTTTGGCTTTGCTGTCTGTCTGTTTGTTTCTCTGTCTTTCTATAACTTGAAAACTACTGGATATATTTCCACCAAACTTCATATTTAGAATCCGCCTGCACTTGGGTAGGTTTTAGGGTAAATATTGTTTCTAAATCTCTGAACTGACAGGGGGTTTATACGAAACCAAAACCGTGATTTTGCACTCTCTCAAAATATACACAACCAAACTTAATGGAAATCTAACTGCCTTAATGGAAATTAATTTCTAAACCTTTTTTTCTCATGTGCGTCATTCCGATACGATCATTAATAAGGGAGATATCATTAACGGACCGTTTTTCGGTACAAGTCGTACCGGATTTAACGCAGGAGTGGGTGCGTGTAAAGCGTATTCCTTACAACTTGAAAACTACCGAAGATATTTGAACCAAACTTTATATTTAGCACCCACTTGTCCAAGAGTAGCTTTTAAGGTCAATACCATTTCAAATTCTCGTAATGGACTTGGGTTTTCTAGGGAACCGAAGTGATGATTTCACTCTCCCACAATATATACAGTACAAGATCAAACTGACTGGAAATCGACCAAAATTGCTCGAAATCCATTTCTAATATTTTTTCGCCTTTGCAATTTTTGGCAGGAGGATTAATAAGGGAGATATCACGAAAGGTCGGTTTCTCAGGTTATGTCCAGCGGACATAGCCGAAAAGGTGTTGTACGTGGAGCAGAGTACTTGTGTATGTATATAAATCAAATCGTAACGTCCGTGTGTCTGTGCATTGACTATTTTTGCGAAATTTTCGTACAGATTTCTGTTTAAGGGGAAATAATGACCATCTGAATAGTTTTAGCTATAGTTTCCTGAAAGTCCTAAATTCTAGCCCCTCGCCCAAAATCAAGATTGCTTCACAATATGCTACACGAGCTGGAAAATTGAAATTAAGCAAAATTATACGTTTTAGTCGGTAAAATTCGGAAAACCTCTAAGATCTTTAAATTTTACACTTTTTATGCCAATGAATATCGAAATATGGAGCCAATTTAATGAGGTATTTCTCGGCTAAATGGTAAGTTCTATCACAAAACGGATGCCACAATCACGGTTCAATTTGGAGTGACCTACAAAATTGGTTCTGCGATATTTTGTCGTTTCTCTCTCTCCCTTATAGGGTAGATTTGGCTGTATATTTGATTGTTCGTCCAGTTTGTGCTTTTTACACGTATGTTACATAGTTTGACACACATATAGGAAAGATAGAGTCATAGAATTGGCACGCATATTCACACGATCAATGGCTATATGCGAACCAAATTTCATGATTCTAGCTTCCACATAAGTATGTGAAAATTAATGTAAAATGTCAAAAATGTACCCAAATTTCCCCCCATTCAAATAATGTAACTCAATCTAACCCATAAATATGGGAGATACAATAACATGGTTTAAGACCAAACATGTAGAGCGATAAAAGGACGTCCGAGGTGCAAACCATTCGTTGGTATGCTCTACCGTTTAGGAGCAGTAAATCTCGAAATGAAGGTTTGCACTTACAAACGTGCCCATGCTTATTTGCCATCTATATAAATATAATTGTAAAGACCGTGTGTCTGTACATTGACTATTTTGGCGGAATTTCCGTAAGTTATCCGTTTCAGGGGTAATAATGAGCATCTGCATATTTCTTAGATTTGGTGTCTGTTTGTTTGATAGTATGAGTTCTTATAACTTGAAAGCTACTGAATATATTTCTACCAAACTTGATGTTTAGAATCCACCTGTCCTTGAGTAGGTTTCAGGGTCAATGTTATTTCTCAATACCCAAATTTACTGGGGGTTTATACGAAACCGAAAGCATGATTTCGCACTCCCTCAAAATATGCACATCCAAAATTAATGGAAATCTACAATCCTTAACGGAAATCCATTTCTAGAACGTTTTTCATGTGCATTTTTCCGACAGGAGGATTAATAAGTGAGATATCACGATCGGTCGGTTTTGCAGGTTAAGTCCAGCGGACATAGCCCAAAATGTGTTGTACGCGGAGCAGATTCATTGTCTATCTATATAAATAAAATCGTAACGACTGTGTGTGTCTGTACATTGACTCTTTTGGTGAAATTTTCGTACAGCTACCCGTTTGAGTGGCATAATGACCATCTGCATATTTTTGGTGTAATTTCCTGAAAGTCCTCATTTTTACGCCCCCCCCCTCACCATAAATCCAGATTGCGGAAGAATCTGCCAGACGAGCAAGAAAATTGAAATTTGGCAATTATACGTTTTAGCCCGTAAAAGACGGAAAATTTCAGGGATCTTTACATTTTTCACTTTTTATCCCCGAAGAATATCGAAATATGGAGGCAATTTTAATGAAGGTGCAGACCTTCGTTTCGAGGTATTTCGTGAGATAAACGGGAAGTCCTATCACATGACGGATGGCACAATCTCCGTTCAATTTGGAGTGATCTTCTACCATGGTCTTATGACTTTTTGTCGTATCTGTATCCCTTACACGTTAGATTCGTCTCTATTTCTCGATTTTAAGCAAATTTGGAGTGTTTGCACGCATAATTCATACTTTCAATCACTTACAGGAAAGATAGAATCATCAAGCTCTACACGAACATTGGCCCACCCAGTACCCATATGTGAGCCAAATGCTATGCCACATAATTATCCGAAAAGTAATGCAATGTAAGATAATCACACAAAAACTTCACCCTATTCAACGTTTCTAACTCAATCTGACTAATGAAGAGATGAGATCCGGGAAAATATCATAGGACCAGCCATTTAGGCCGCTAAATACTGCGTCTTATGGTGCAATCCTTTTTCAATATGACGTACCGTTTAGCAGCAGTTAATCTGTAGATGAAGGACTGCAATATTGTAAACATGCGTATACTTTCGTATGTCAATCTATACATATTCATTGATGTCGATTTGTAGCGATCTAGAAAGGTTGTGTCTGCTATTGTAATCAGTACTCCCCACACCGACTTTGACTGGCAGTAGGAATGGGTCCTTTTCCATCTCCAGTGTAACTGGCATTAGTAAGGAGGGCCTACCATTGTAATGAATAACTCACTTCTCGATTTGACTTGCAGAAGGCAAAGGAACATGCAATTTTTTCAAAACTCCTCTACCCGACTATGTTTGGCTGTAGGCTAGGGTGCCCGGCATTATAAACAAATGTACCCATCTAAAATGTGACTAGCATTAGGCATAGTGGCCTGCTATTTTCATTGAAACTCACCTACTCCTTGTGACTGGTACTAAGCTGGCTGGCAGCAGGAAAGGGGCCTGTCATTATAATGATAAATGCACAACTCAATTTTGACCGGTAGTAGGGAAGTTGCCTGCCATTATATTAAAAACTCCTCAACTGTAATGTGTCTGGAAGTAGGAAAGGGGCCTGCTATTGTAACGAAAACTCCGAAAATCGATTGTGACTGCGCAGTAGGCAATGGGGCCTGCAATTATAATGTAAACTTTCCAACTCGATTGTGAATGTCAGAAAGCAAGTTAGCCAGCCGTTATCATCACAATTCCACAACCCACACTTTACAATGGAAACAAGGTATGGGGACCTCCCCATGCTAATTCTCGGATAACGCTAAAAGACATGCAATTTTAAAACAATCGTATTTACTGCACGTACAGTATTTACTTCGATATCCTTATACAATGTAGAATACCGTAGCTAAGCACGGATACATTTGCTAGTTCAAAAATAAATCAGTGTCTGCTTGAATAGGTTTAAGCTCTTTAAATTTTCGTCGAATGTTGTTTCGAGCACGGATTATATGTTTTGTAATCTCTTTGCTGAATGTTGTCATGATGACGATTTTTGATCAAGTGGAGTCTGTAACTCTGTGCTGATGCATATCAAATGATCAAAACTCATGCGATACCGTCCATAATGAACATCACTTTCTTCATCAATTACTAAAAATCCATAACGATGTGATGACCAGCATGTAGCACACATACGTTTAAAGTCATTGAGTGTCATATCAGTGTTAACATGATCATCATACACATGTCACATGTTGCTCTCATCTTGCCGAAAAAGTACAATAATATTTTCATTGTTGTGGATCAACTGCATAGGCACACGAGAATAGTTTTGAGATAAACAGAAGCAATCTACATATTTAGTCGTCCCATACTAAAGTATGCACGAATAACGTTTGCTGTTCTATAGCGACATCGTCAAAAATAATAACAGAATTGGGAAGCACATCATCCGGTGATGGTACTTGGTGAGGTGCATTAAATTGAAAATAGTAAGCAACTTCAACCATTTTATGCATTACAATTTGTAGAATAGTATATAGTGGTTGATAGAGTGACTTTGTGAAACGTAAATATTCTCGAAGCGTATGGCATTATAAGAGGTAATGAGTGTGAGTAAAAGATTTGTCTTCTTGCCCCCCGATGGGCCTGCTTTAATACATCGAGTAGTAAAAGGAAACAACGTTCCATGACATGTAGTTGTACCAGAACTAGGTAAGAGATGTGGCACTGTGTCACTAACAGGTAGTGTGTCTTGCTGCTTTATAATCTTCATGGTAACTGAATAATAAAGTAGCCCATAGTATTATATATATCAAATGAAACTACAAGTAACTGTCACTTCATAAATCGCTCTTGACGAGTGACGTGTAGAGAATGATGAAAGAACGATATCCAAATGTTATGAAGAATAAAACTAAACCTCTTGGATGGAAAGAAGTTGTAAAGATTGCACGAACATCTACTCGAGTGGAATACAATCCGCGAGTAGCTATTACTGGAAGTAGAAAAGGGGGCCTGCCATTGTAATGAAAACTCCGAAAATCGATTGAGACTGTGCAGTAGGCAATGGGGCCTGCAACTATAATGTCAACTACTCAACTCGATTGTGAATGACAGTAGGCAAGTGAGCCAGCCGTTATCAGCAATGTACAAAATGGTGAAAGAAAGATATCCAAATGATAAGAAGAGCAAAACTAAACCTTTTGGATGGAAAGAAGTTGTAAAGGCTGCACGAAAATCTATTCGAGTGGAATACAATCCGCGAATAGCTATTACTAAGGCACTACGCGCAGCGAGAGCGAGAATTTCTCCAAAGTGCAGAGCAATGCTTTGAAAACGTGCACAAATTATTCCTGTACCAAAACGAGGAGGATTTCTTCCTGCGCTGTTTGCTGGACTAGCAGCCTCAAGCTCTTTGTTGGGTGGTGCTAGTGCTGTAGCAAGAACTGTTAAGGCTGAAGAAGAAGCAAAGCAACAGTTGAAAGAGTGAACGTCATAACAAGACAATGGAGTCAATTGCATTACGAGGCAAAGGCATACACATGAAGCTAGCGCCATCTAAAAAAGGGCTTGGCATCAACATATCACCAAAAAACGTCTAATGAATGCATTGCCACATCGAGCTCTAGCCCACGAAGAAGATTTTACGTTTGCTAAACAACTAGGAATTCATTATTTTCGCAGTGTGTATATTCGCGAGTAACTACCAGCGCGTCCACGGGAGCGCGAGAGTGCTGTAATTAACCTAGAGAACAGTCGTGGACCTGGAACTCATTACGTTGCCTACGAAAAATGTAAATCTAAAGTATGGTATTTCGATAGCTATGGAGACTTACCTCCTCCATTTGAGCTCATACTTTATTTCGGAAGCTGTGCAGACATTGTATACAATAAAAACCGTGAGCAAAAATTCAATAAGCCTACACGCATGTGCGGTCGATTATATTTTATGTTCTTATATCAAACCCTGACAGTAGACAAAGATCATCAGTGTACGCGTGATGACCAACGGTGTAAGAACGTTAGCTGTACGCGCAGAAGGATCTGAAACAACCGTACTTTAATCCACCGATCGAACTCGGACAACAGCCACATAGTCTTGGACTTGTGTCGTTTGAAAGCTACAATAAAATCTATAACGTTCGTGATGTCGTAAACAAGTTCTATTACGATGAGTATGTGCTAACGCTACCGTCAGGCATTTATTCAGTAGACGATATTCACGACTATATTGAAAGTACGTTAATTGATCAGTTTAGTGATGAGAGTTTCAGTTAAAATAATTACACGTTCTCAATTACTGCGAGCAACATCACACATAAATGTGTTATTGAGTCCTCATTCAAGTTCGACTTCAAATCACAACCTGATTCGATTGGACCATTGCTTTGATTTTCACCAAGAGAGTTTATGCCGAACGTACGTTATGAGTCTGATCAACCTATAACACTCTTCGATCATCATCATGTAAACATCACTTGTAATATTATTACTAGTGACGGGAATTTGCCTATTTTATTCCTGTGTTCAGAAACGTAGGCTTTTGAGATATAAATCCGTTTCAGGGTCCTTGAGGCTAGATTTTGTTGGTTTTATTATGCTTATAAATCCCTATTTCAGGGGTTTGTGCCTATTTGGAGTATAGTTGCCTATTTGATGCCTTTTTAATCTATTTTAAAGAAGCCGATTTCCTTCCAGTGCATTATATTGTAACTGATGTGCTCGACAGTGTTATCTTCTCATTTCTCAAGATCTGTTATCCCCACGAAGAAAAATGGGAAATCTCGGAAGTCACCAGAAATAGTTCTTGGAAAATTTCCGTCAGGAGAAACGACCTCGAAGCCTTCAACCCCTCCAACCTTCTACGACATATGTGAGAACTAATCAACGTTGAGCTACGTTGCACAATCCATATCCCTTATACCTCCTTCTCGATGTGAACTGTTGTACGCGTACGCTTTACCTTCAGAACGTGTTGTGATTTATTGTGAAGAAGAAGCGTGTCTGTGGCAATGCCAAATAAAAATCACCGAGCGAGTTAGCTGTGCGCTTAGGGAGGCACAGCTGTGAGCTTGCATCCGGGAGATAGTGGGTTTGAGCCCCACTGTTGGCAGCCATGAAAATGGTTTTCTGTGGTTTCCCATTTTCACACCAGGCATATGATTGGGCTGTACCTTAATTAAGGCCGCGGTCGCTTCTTTCCCACTCCCAGGCCTTTCCAATCCCAACGTCACCATAAGGCCTATCTGTGTTGTTGTGACGTAAAAAAATTGTAATTGCAAAGAAAAATCGCCGTCGTACTGACTGAAGCAGTGGATCACAGGGGATCCCAATTTCACTACGGATGGACGGGTAGTCTTCTGCCAAGCTTACTGTAAGGAGGTAAGTTCGTTTGTTCTTTCTATCTTTTTTGTGATTGAATTACGATCGCATTTCATTGTAGCATTTATAGGCCTATTAATGTACGTATTGTGGAAAGTATTTTTGTTGCAATGCCGTATTAGTCGTTAACTTTCAATAATTTATATTGCTAAAATGTAAATAATCATTTAATTACTGAATGAGTTAGAACGCCGGTGGTCTTTTGTCACAGAGTGGATGAAAATTAAAAATCGGTGTTTTGAACTCTGATTCATTTCCTGTGAAAATGGAGATTTACAACTGAAGTATTTCCTTTCGTTTTCTTTCTTTCTTTCTTTCTTTCTTTCTTTCTTTCTTTCTTTCTTTCTTTCTGTCTTTCTTTCTTAATCTGTTTACCCTCCAGGGTAGGATTTTCCCTCGGACTCCCACCTCTACCGTCTCAAAGGCAGTGTCCTGGATCGTCAGACTTTAGGTTGGGGATACAACTGGGGAGAAGGACTAGTACCTCTCCTAGACAGCTTCACCTATGCTGAACAGGGGCCTTGTGAAGGCATGGGAAGATTGGAAGGGACAGGCAAAGAAGAGGGAAGGAAGTGGCCGCGTCCTTAAGTTAGGCACCATCCGGCATTTTCCCGGAGAAGTGGGAAACCGCAGAAAACCACTTCGAGGGTAGCTAAGATGGGAATCGAACCCACTTCTACTCAGTTGACCTCCCAAGGCTGAGTGGACCCCGTTCCAGCCCTCGTGCCACTTTTCAAATTTCGTGGCAGAGCCGGGAATCAAACCCGGGACTCCGTGGGTGGCGGCTAATCACGCTAACTACTACACCACAAGCGTACTACAAATGAAATGTAGTTTTTTAAAATTGTGAGTAACTTTCACCAGCGCTATGTGTAGGCTCTAGTGAACGCTTCCGCTAAGCCTTCGCGAAACATAGGTTGTACATCGAATGCGGTGCAGCTAGGACGATGTCACAGAGGCTGGACATGTCACAGAGTGTTTCACAAGGCTGGAAACTATTACAAGACCAGGCCAGTGAAAAGACCGTTGGTCTGATTGGTGAGGTCCGGTTAGTAACCGTCGTGCTGGGAGGGAGGCAAGCAAAGAGAGTCTGGGATGCGTAAGCTCTAGCATCCCATCTAGAGTTTTGCTAAATTGTGACAAAAAGTAAGGTTATGGGCGCATCCCACGACAATTTCTAATCACGCGGTTTTCTAATTTTCAACGAGGGTGGCAGCCTTGTGCGCATACATGATGCAGGATATTCTTTACAACTTGCTTTACGTCGCACCGACACAGATAAGTCTTATGGCGACGATGGAACAGTAAAGGGCTAGGAATTGGAAGGAATTTGCCTGGTGTGAAAATGGGAGACAATGGAAAATCACCTTCAGGGCTGCCGACAGTGGGGTTCGAACCCACTATCTCCCGGATGCAAGCTCATAGCTGTGTGTCCCTAACCACACGGCCAACTAGCCCAATGCAGGATCTATTGCAGGCAACAGAAAATAATCTTCATAACAGCTGACCCGGCTAACCAAAGCGAACAACAACATATAAAATGTTCACAAATCTGAGATACATACTGCCTCCGTTTTGATTCTTCTATATAAGTGAGAATACTGCTAGGGGCAACTTGGCGAGTCCCTGGCAAGCATATAGGAAGGCTCTCCCCTTTACGCTACTTAGGTATCGTTTCACGTCATTTTATTGCTTTTCACCCGGTGAACTCGACAAGAAACTGCCAGATTATAACTGAACTAGCAAATGTACCCGTGCTTCGCTACGGTATTCTACATTGTATACGGATTTCTCCGTAAATTACTGTAAATGCAATGAGTAAGACTATATTAAATTGCACCTAGAAACGGACTTCACCATCAGACGACCCGTTCAGTGTTCTACATGGTTGGTCCTGTAAAATTTTCCCGTATCTCCTATATTTATAGGTTAGATTCAGTTATACATCGAATGGGGTGAAATTTGATAGAGTTTTCACATACTACTTTATTTTTTTGATACGCATGTGACCCTGGAATCATAACATTTTGCGAACATATGGCCACGGGTCATGTCAATGTGCCTGCCCAATGTCATTACTGCATCTTTCCTATAAGTGTGTCAAACGATAACATACACGTGTAAAAAGTACAAGTTTCGCTGTCGGTCTGTCGGTCATTCAGTGCAGAGCATGATACCCGCAGAAAATAGTAACTTTCTCCGTCGTTTCAAGAGTAAGGTAAATTATGAACATAACAAAAGTTGTTTATAATAAAGATGCGTTTCACGTACGGTCCACGGAATTTAGAGAAAATCAATAGTATAATAGAAAATGGAGGAAAACCGTTCTGATTTTCCTATAATCCCTCCGTCTATTCAAAGATTTTAATATGATATGCATACCGAAACCTTCCCCGGGATGAGTATAATCTAAATATGAAGTTTGGTTGAGATCTATCCAGCTGTATCGCCGTGATGGTGGAACAAACAGACAGACAAACATACAGACACAAGAAATAAAAACCATCGATTCGGTCTTGAGTTGACCTAAAACGAATAAATATCTGAAAAATTGGCAAAACAAACGAAATTACAGACAACGGACCCCCTACAACTTTATTTATATAGATAAGCATGGACTCGTCTAGCAGTGCAGATCTTTATTTCGAGAGTTACTGCTTTGAAACTGTACGGCATATCTATAAACGGACTTCACCATCAGACGCATCGTACAGCATTCTACATGGCTGGTCCTATGACATCTTCTCGTATCTCCTATATTTATGGTTTGATTGAGTTTGAGCCATTGAATGGGGTGAAATTATGCACAGTTTTCACATACTACTTTATATTTTTGATACTCATGTGACAGATAGAATCATAAAGTTTGGCTATCACATGGCCAATGGTCATGTTAATGTGCGAGCCGAATTTCATGATTCTCTTTCCTATAAGTGTGCCAAGTGATGACATATACGTGTAAAAGTACAAAATTAAATTGAAATCGAGAAACACAGCTCTATTTAACGTATAATGGATAGAAATACGACAAAAAGTCATAGGACCAAAGTTGTAGATCTCTCCAAAATGAAACGCGAATGTGCTTACTGATTTGTGATACGACTTACCGATCAGCCACAAATTATCCCGAAACGGAGGTCTACACCGTCGTTAAAATTGCATCCATATTTAGATATTTACCGGGGCCAAAAGTTATACACTTGCATAGCTTAGAACATTTCCTCAAAGAAAAGAGTGTCCAGATTTCGGGATTAGCAATCGCACACATACGGAGTAATCAAGGAAGCAAAATAATACATCTAAGAAAGCTGACATTAATAGAAAATGGATTATAACTGAAGATAGCCGGATAACGACAAATATGTAAATACCAAGTGAATGTATTGGAAAATCAAATGCCCCTCAATAAATTATGCTGGTGTGAGTTATGGATATAAGAAAGTGGTAACAGAAGAGAAATTTAGGCGCAGGGATTCTTAGGTAAACAGATAAGAGGATGAGTATGGTGCTTTTACTTGAGCTATTCGAGGACGTTTATAACTTCCAACGATATTCCGCCAATATCCCCCAGAATGGCCGATTGACGCCTCTCTTGCCTTCTACCCAAGGAACAACCACGAATTTAAAGGCATGATGAGGAAAATGGCAATACGTCAATACGTTACTTCCCTGCTGGAATGCAGTCAGAGACGTTGCCATGGTAACCTGTAGGTTCGTTGTCGGTCTGTCGGTCACTCAATGCAGAGCATGATACCCGCAGAAAATAGTAAATTTCTCCATCCTTTGAAGAGTAAGTTAAATTATGAACATAACGAAAGTTGTTTATAATGAAGATGCGTTTCACGTACTGTCCACGGAGTTTAGAGAAAATCAGTATCATCAGAGAAAATGGAGAAAAAACGTTCTGGTTTTCCTATAAACACCCGTCTATTCGAAGATTTTAATATGATATGCATATCGAAACCTTCCTCAGCATGAGTATAATCTAAATATGAAGTTTGGTTGAGATCTGTCCAGCCGTTTTGCCGTGATGGTGGAGCAAACATACAAACGGACAAACAAACACACACGAAAAATAAAAACTACCGATTCGGTCTTGAGTTGACTTAAAAGGGATAGATATCTGAAAAATTGGCAAAACAATCGAAATTACAGACAGCGGACCCCCTATAAATTTATTTATGTAGATATTTTTGAGGACATATTTCCATGTAAATTACGAATTCTCTTCTTCCTACTTTAAAGTTTTGTACTTCTAGAAACAACACCTCTAATGGTCCTTCTCGTTTTTTTTATGAAACAAATGCATGTTTATACTAAGCATAATAGCCAATTAGATCAGCTGTAGAAATCTATATATATAAAATAACTTGTCCTGACTGACTGACTGACTGACTGACTGACTGATTCATCATGGCCGAGCCAAAACTACTGGACATAAAGAAATGAAATTTTGGGAATGTATTCATGCTGAGATGTAGGTGCTCGCTAAGAGAGGATTTTTGAATATTCCGTCGTTAAGCGGGTGAAAAGGGGGGCGAAATTTTAAAATGAATGTATCTATATCTCAAAACTTTAAAAGTTTACAGACGTAAAAATTGATATTTAGAATCTTCTTTAAAAATAAGGAAACACGTATTTTTTGTTTTCGGAAAATCCCAGTAGGAGGGGTGAAAAAGGGTGGAAAAGGGGTTGAATGCCTTTAATCAGGATACCGCTACTTATATCTCAGAAACTGAAGATATTACAGATCTGAAAATTGGTACTTTTGATCACTTTTAAAAAGAAAGAAACGCGTATTTTTTTGTTTTGGAAAATCCAATTACTGTAATGGGAGGGTGAAAAGGGGATGAGTGCATCTATATCTCAAAATTTGAAAGTTTACAGATGTAAAAATTAGTACTTAGAATCTTCATTAAAAATAAAGAAGAACGCATTTTTTGTTTTCGGAAAATCCCAGTAGGAGGGGTGAAAAGGGGTGAAAAAAGGGTTGAATGCCTTTAATGAGGATACTTATATCTCAAAAACTGTAATATTACAGATCTAAAAATTAGTGTTTGGGATCTCCTTTAAAAATAAACACGTATTTTTTGTTTTTGGAAAATCCAATTAATTGGAGGGTGAAAAGGGAGTGAATTTATAAAATTAGAGTATCTATATCTCAAAACCTTCAAAGATTATAGATGTAAAAATTGGTATTTAGAATCTCCTTTAAAAATAAAGAAACATCTATTTTTCGTTTTTGGAAAATCCCAATAAGAAGGGTGGAAAAGAGTGAAAAAATGGTTGAATGCCTTTAATGAGGCTACTTATATTTCAGAACCTGAAGATATTACAGACCTGAAAATTGGTATTTGGGATCTACTTTAAAAATAAAGAAACAGGTATTTTTTCGTTTTTGGAAAATCCTAATAATGGGGGGTGAAAAGAGTGGCGAATTTTTAAAATGAGTGTGTCTATATCTTAAAACCTTAAAAGTTTACAGATGTAAAAATTGGTATTTAAGATCTCCTTTAAAAATAAAGGAACACGTGTTTTTTTGTTTTCTGTAAATCCCAATAGGAGCGGTGTAAAAGGGTAAATAATGGGTTGAATGCCTTTAATGAGGATACATATATATCAGAAACTGAAGTTATTACGGAACTGAAAATTTGTATATGGGATATCCTTTAAAAATAATGAAACTCGTATTTTTTTGTTTTCGGAAAATCCAATTAATGGCGGTTAAACAGGAGTGACAAATTGGGGTGAATTTTTTTGAAAGACTATATCTACAGAATATCTGAGAAACGTAAAATGTTATAGACGTAAAAAGTGGGTATTTGGAATCTCCTGTAAATGTAAAGAAACATAGGTGATTTGTTTTTGGAAACTCCACTTAAGGCGAACTAAAAAGGGGTGAAATTTTAAAATGAGATTTTCTACAGTATATCTCAAAAACTTAACATGTTACAGAAATGAAAAATGGTATTTTTTATTTCTATTAAAATAAAGAAACGTGTATTTTTAGTTTTCGCAAATACAACTTGGGTGGAGGGGGTGGGTGTAAATGTGACTGAAAATGGTGGTGAATTAATTAATTAGGCTACTGATATCTCAAAAATGAAGATGATACAGAAGTGAAATTTGATATTTGGAATCTGCTTTAAAAGTAAAGAAACACGTATTCTCGAAAAATCCAATAAGGGGGGGGGCGGGGGCGAAAGAATTGAAAAATTAATTGACTTAACTGTATGAGAATACATACATCTAATAAAAACTAAAGTTGTTACAGACGTGAAAATTGGTATTTGGATCTCCTTTGAAACAAAGAAAAACGCATTTTTGGGGCGAGCGTGAAATCTTCTTGGGGGTGGGAGTGAAACGATTTCAATTCATTTCATGAGCACACATAAATCAAAAACTGAAAAGTTATAGTCGTGATAATTGGTATTTAGAAGACCCTTTACTATAAAAGAAACAGGTATTTTTTGCCGGAAAATTCACTTGGGGCGGGGGGGGGGGGGGTGATAGGAAGTGAAAAAAGTGAATTATTTTTATGGGGATACTTGGGCTATATCTCAAAACTGAAGGTAATAGATGTGAACATTGGTGTTTGGAATCTCTAAATGTAAAGAAACACGCCTTCTTTTAATTTTTTCGGGGGGGGGGTTAATAAACTTAACGGCGGTGGGGTGTAAATGGAGGTGAGACCAATTTATTTTACTGTTCATAATGTACTTATAAGGAGCCTCCGTTGCTCAGGCGGCAGCGCGCCAGCCTTTCACACCTGGGTTCCGTGGTTCAAATCCCGGTCACTCCATGTGACATTCGTGCTGGACAAAACGGAGGCTGGACAGGTTTTTCTCCGGATACTCCGGTTTTCCCTCTCATCATTCATTCCAGCAACACTGTCCAATATTTCATTTTATTTGTCATTCATCGATCATTGCCCCAGAGGAGTGCTTCGGCAGCCGACCAATTCCTATTGTCGCCGGTAGATGGGGCTTTATTTATTCCATTCCTGACCCTGTCGAATGACTGGAAACAGGCTGTAGATTTTCGATGTACTTATTCTGATCATAAACCGATCATTTTTAATCTTTCCTGGGTTCGTTTTCGACAGCCATCGTTTCCTTCGGAGAACGTTCTTAGATTACAGTAGATTCTCCTGGCATATAAATAAAAATTTAAACACATTTGAAATAAACGATAGGAATGAGATTGACCGTCCAATTGTTCACCTCTATAATAAGGTCAATAATGCATGGAAGTACGTCAATCGCATCGCCAGTAATCCCGCACAATTGCCTCCGCGCGACAATGGTGCTGGTCACATTGTCAACAATTACAATGGCAGCAGATGTAATTTACTGCCAATAATAATAATAATAATAATAATAATAGTAATAATAATAATAATAATAATAATAATAATAATAATAATAATAATAATAATGTTCTGGACAGCCGTCAAATGTGCGGACCACGCTGGAAACGGGTCCTGGACAGGTAATGACAGTACCGCCAAGGCATCCAAGACGACACCACGCCGGATCTCCTGAAGGATTTGATCCATATTTAAAATGCTTTTAGGAAAAGATGGCAAAGATTGAGGGACCCAACTGACCAGGTGGAATACCTGGACCTAGCCCGGGAAGTACGAAATCGATTGCTGGAAAGAAAGATTGAAAAATGTGAGGAAACTTGCCGTAATCTATTAGAAAACGAGTCAGATCGCGAATTTTGGCGGATTCTCGCAGAAAACGAGTCAGATCGCGAATTTTGGCGTATTATATATCTAAAACAATAAGCATTCAATTACAAATTTCAGTATAATACCGTAGCGAAGCACGGGTATATTGCTAGTTTAATATATAGGAACATTGTAATTTAAGTCAATTTTATTATTTTTCATATCAAATGTGAAAAGATGCCGTATAGATCAACATAGAAATACTGCAATGCATTTGACACGAGTACATAAAGCGTTGTCATCTCATCTTTTCTCCAGTCCACTGTGAACAGCGACTAACAACAATTTTCTATCGACCTGTGCACTGCAATGGTGGGAGCTAATATCCCCTTCAAACTTCAACAAGCTGCCGGGAGCAATCACCGAGTTGGAGAAGAGTGGCTTTCCCCTGGTGGAGTCATTCAGGGTTGTGGAAGAAGTCAGGAGAAGTTTTGACCGAACCTCTGGGAAGGTAGGGGCTGTCAGAAAAAAAGTTCCCTAAGAGTCCTGCAGCAAAATGCATGATGGAAAGCGACAGTAAAAGTAGCCAGAATGCTACGAGGTGAGGTAGATGAATCAGTTGAATTAAAACCAGATGAAGAGGCTTCATTGAAGTTTTGTCCAATCACTTCCTGTGCTGTTGAGAGATCTTCCTGTCAGTAGAAAACATGCTGCTCGGCAGGAGAACAAGATTGTCACCGGAAAACATTGAAAATGTGCTTGTTGTAAATTATTTTATAGTAACTGAGTGTGTTATTAAATTATAGGTTTTCTCATGCCTAGTTTGTTGCCTATTTTACATGCTAGTGCCTATTTATATGCCTATTTTGGCTAATTTAAGAGCATATATGCCTGACTATTTTAACTGTTTTAGTGCCTATAATTCTCGTCTCTTGTCATATGTTATATGTTGTGAGTCCTTGAAGTAGCTCTGAGAACTAGGTCCATAAGAATGGAATATAGCAGCTTTCGCAGTAGTCCTAGCCTCAGTTCCTAAAAGGCTGATAAAACTAATAGGTCATAAGTTACAAGCTGTGAGCCCCTGAGGCAGTTCTCTAGTTAGGTCTATACAAATAGAGTATACCAACCATTTTCCCTAGTAGCGCATGCCTCAGTTCCAGAAAGTTAAGCTGATAAAACTAATAGGTCTTAGTCACAAATTGCGAGCCCTTGAAGTAAATCTATAGAGTTAGGTCCATAAGCATGGAATATAGCAGCTATCTATCCCAGTAGCCCTTGCCTTAGTTCCTAAAAATTTGGCTGATAAAACTAATAGCTCATAAGTTGTGAGCTCAGAAAGTAGCTCTATAGTTACACCTATACGAATAGAGTATAGCAGCCACCTTGCCTAGCCGCCCATGCCTCAGTTTCCGAAAGTTAGACATTAAACTAATGGGCCATAATAATGTAGCAGCCATCTTACCTAGTAGCCCTTGCCTCATTCCCGAAAGCTAGGCTTATAAAACTAATGGGTCATAAAAGTCTTGCAGTCATCTTGCCTAGTAGCCGTTGCCTCAGTTCCAGAAAATTAGGCCGTTAAAACGAATGAGCCCTAAGTTAAAACTTGTGGGCCCCTGACGTAGCTCTGTAGTAAGGTCCATACGAATAGAGTTTAGCAGTCATCTTGCCTAGCAGACCTTGCCTTAGTTCCCAACCATTAGCCCGTGACCCAGCTCCTTAATGTCTCATATAACCAGTGTTCGTATAGTGGCTATCTTGCCTCGGGACCCCCAGTGTAGCTCCCTAGTAGTTAGTCCCATACGGCCAATGTATAGCCGCCATTTTGCCCATTAGCCCCTGTGCCAGTCTCGTCTATTTTACCCTACTAGCATTTAAACTACACCGTAGTGCACTGAAAGACTTCTAATTCGTTTCATGGTGTCCAATTTAAACTTTAACACATTTCAATATACACATTAATGTAAAGTAAATCTTCGCCACTCTCATTTTTTAAATGAGAGTGATTTCAATTTTCCTTCATTTCACAACACAGTGTGCAATCATACTTTGAATTTTACTTTATAGGTAGGGATTCTCACTGTCAGATAACATTATGTTTGAGAAGATAATCAAGGAAAATAGTCTGCGTATATTTCAACATGTTTATTCAGAAAATTGATATGAAGACAATAATGAAGAATTTAGTTAACAAATCTGCATCAAAGGTATTGCAGGTTTCATTCAAATTATTTTTAAAGTGCCCACTTTAAGTGTCATTTTAGGTCATATTTTGTCATTTTTAGTAATATTTCGTCATTTTAAGGTCATATTTGATTGCATATTTGGGCAATTTTTACCTCTTAAACATCCGAGCCGTAGTCATGACGTAATCCATCAGGTTGCCTCTTGGACATGTCAGCAAATTCTTGAAAGACTAATAGTTCTCTTACCTAGCGGCATATGCAGATGACTATGTTTTTTTCTGATAGAGACAGATGTTATCTCATGTCCAAAAGGCAAGCTGATGGGTTAAGTCATGACTCATGACTGAGGCGTGATTTATATTACACCCTCTATGGTTGTTAGGATGTGACGCAAAGTGACCTATTTCGCTCTTCAATTCCCGGTCTTCAGAGCTTTCATTCCCCATGACTGATCTCCAACCTATTGGCTTACAGATACTGAAGTAAATCACGGTCAGAACGTCAACTCTTCCGTTGTTTTCCTTGGCTATTTTGCATCCACTAATAATAAAATGTAACGTGAAGTGGGCCTCTCCCTCGAGTTAGGCAGCACTTTTAACATCTACCTACTGTGCCATCTACCTACTGGATCTTCGCAAAAGTTCTGAAGCCTACCTATAGATAGCACTTCCCTGTTTAAGGTTGCCACCTAGGAACTTATGGTGGAACTTTCACTTACATTCATTCAAGCCTTTCTCTTTGCTCACTTCTTAGGAGTGCTTCTACTGAACTTTGTTCAACTAATCATAGCCCAGTCTGTAACTACAAAAGGAAGGGCCAGTTGTATGTTGAAAACAGACGCACACACAAACCTGCCAACATCAAACCACTGACACTATTCAACAAACAAGTAGAATGGCACGAAAGAGGGGTAATCATGGACAAAAATCTAACGATGCTACATCACGTCAGAGACATAAGGCGGAAAGAACACGTAAAGCTTGTGAAACTGTACTCCATACTAAACAGCAAACCCTACATAAACACCAAGGTAGCAGTCAACATGTATACAGCCCTAATCAGGCCAATCATCATGTATGCTGCTCCAGCATGGGGATATACGGCTAAAACCAACCTTAATAGCCTCAAACACATACAAAATAAATGCCTGCGGGCAGAGGCTAAATTCCCTTACGGAACAGCAATAAGGGACTTTCACACTCTAACAAACACTCGCTATATAAGACACCATCTTAGAAAGCATGTACACCAAGGCGTGGGGCAACCGAATCAATCCCTTAATCAGGAGCATTGGAAGGTACGACCCAGACCAATAGCAAAAGTACCCCACGCCGAAACACATACTGTTCAGCCAAAGGAATAGAAAATAATAGGCTCGTCTCACCGCTTCTAAGGCGTCTACCACACCAAAACATACAATCATCACTAAAAAAATTAAAAAATAAAAACCTGTATATATCCCTACTATATCCTATGTTCTATGGTTTACGTTCTATGTTTTATGTTCTATGTCTTATTTTTATGTTTTAGTAACGCGAGGGACAAACAGAAGACGTTAAAGAAGGCGTTAGCCCCAGCTACATAGCAGGCTTGGCTTGTCCCTTATCCGTAAATGGAGGCTTGGCACCAGGGAACACTAGCACATGGACAATAGGACTTTTCCTGTAGTCCCAAAGCCCAGGCGCCACTGGACTCGCGCATGGAATCCCGTAGTGCCAAGAACGCTGATCCCCCATAAAAAACAAACATTGCAGGAAAATGGACATGGCTTGTGCATGATACTGTACATACTCATCACTAACATAACCTTCAAACTCCCAGCCCACATCATTGCATGTGCTATCTACAAAATGTCAGGTTTTACATGTAGGCATATTTCTATTTCTGCCTATGTGGTTTCTTCTAGACCCTTATTACCTGATTACACCGCTATTGATACCCATCACCACATCTGGCCTGGTAACATGCTGAGCATGGGGCAGGCAGATACTCCAGTGGTATCACACTCCCAATTCTCCCTGCTATCTTTCTCTTCTTAGAATTAATAGCATGTCGGAGGCAATTTATACCAGTGACGATTGTCAAGCGGGGGAGAATGAGATGCGGGGAACCCCGAAAAAAGTAATAATTCATCCCAAAAAAATCTGCTGAATGTAGAGAAGCAAGCTGACCGTGATATCGTAACGACAAACGTGCTTTCCGCTTAGTCACTCTCCTCGTCAGGCTTTCCCATACTTCTCAGCACAGCCAGGCCAGTACTTTTCCTAGAGTGCATTGTCTATAGTAGTATTTTAAGTACACACTAAGGTTAAGAGCATTGTGAGTAAAACACTTATCAGTGCTACTTTATTCTTACAGGCTTTCATTTTAGGACAGATCTCAGATGACAGGAGATCAGCAAACTGCGAGGTGGCCGCTGAGACGAATCACGACTACGACTACTACCTGGCAGGACCTGGTGTGTCGCAGCTAAGACGGAGCACACAGATCCGACCCCATCGGATCGGCTCTGTTAGTGTACCACCGAGAGCGCACGGAATGGGTCGAGGAGACGTGTGTTATCTTTAACCACCTCCTCCGGTAGAACGTGGAGCTTGGCGGTCTGGACCCGGTTGAACTCACGGAAGCGCTCATCCTACGCTCAAAGGACCTAAGACGGTTCTATTACTACGAGAGGCACCTTTGCCGGGACTTCAAGATCATCCGATTGCCTGGTATGGGAACAGGGCCAGAGGATGGCGACATAAAGGTGGCAGCTACTCAGATACTGCCGGAGGAGAAGGCGACGTCCGCCACCAACGTCATGCAGGTAGACAGGAGACAGATGCATAAGCAGATGGGCACTCATTTGTGTCCTCCGCCTGCCTTAGAGCCGACGACTGCGAGAACTTACGTGGACAGCAACGCTACCGAGTGTCACAACGGCGAGACCCAGGTCGTTCTGTCCTGTTTCTCGAAGAATACGTAGATGCCCAAGGCCACCGGGCAAGAAACACAGCCTCCAGCGCGGGCCACAAAGGACAGGCCCATCACACGGCCGCAAAACAGGGTGGCGTGGCGGACAGCAGCACGGCAGTGGAGAGAGATGCCTCCTGGCGTTCTCAGGTATCTACCCATGCCTCCCAGCCTACTAGCGCCTCCTACACGATGCAGACATCCATGTGTGCCCCACAGAACAGGACACGCACTAAGATGCCAGCATCCACCGACGCCGACGCCGCCCCAGCGAGGGAGGAGAAGCCGGTACCACAGCGGTGCTATCCAGCCCGCTACGGCCCCTAGATCAGGAAGAGGGCCACAGCCAGGACGACCGTCGTCGCCGCCAGGACAATGACGTCGGCTACGTATCAGGAAGAAGATGCCAGCCCGACAGTAGAGGGCCACCCAGCTGCAATTCACCACTGCACCCAGGGAAAAAAGGAGCCAACCAGAAGAGGACCTCAGCAAGAAGATGCGGCCGTCAGGTGAGATCAGAAAGTCACCCTCTTCAGCTCTTGCAATGTTTCCGCTGTACGATACAATCGCTGTTCTAGTGATCACCACCACACGGCCGGTGTGGCTTAACTGTTTGGTGTGCCATCCAGCTTCCCATCTCAGTTGCCATGGCTAAAACAAAAAGAGGAAGGAGGTCCGTCGCCATGTTCCTACCCCCTCCAGTAGGTACCAGCGGCCCCAAGGAGATCAAGCTGTGGAGCCATTCCAAACCTGTTCATTTATACGGGGGATCAGGCTTTCTGGGCCTTGACGGTTACCAAGCCATGCCATGAATATCTCTGTTATCATAGCCGGTACGGTAAAAATGCATAAGACATAAATGATCACAAATTTAATTCTACATAACTGTATTTATCGATATGACCACTAATAATATACATATTTGAGAATTGAATTTTAGGCCTTCCTCTAAACTACCAGTTCACTCAGGGTGAATAAAATAATTTATAGCCTAGATTGTAGCGGCTCATCCCCCGACCCAATTTATTAAATTCTCATCAGCCGTTTTCTCGTGATGCGTACATACATAAATACAGACAGACAGACAGACAGACAGACAGGTAAGGTAAGGGTTATTCTGCCCGAAGGCAGGTCCGAACCTCCGCATAGGTGTTCCTGAGCCGGAGTTTACGTGCGGTAGGGTGGCCAGTTCCTTTCCGCTCCTCCATTCCCTTACCCCCCCGCCAACAACGCGTCGCAACCCATCCAACTCCTGACCACGCCCAATGTTGCTTAACTTCGGAGATCTCACGGGACCCGGTGTTTCAACACGGCTACGGCCGTTGGCTACAGACAGACAGACAGACAGACAGACAGACAGACAGACAGACAGACAGACAGACAGACAGACAGACAGACAGAAATTACGGAAAAGTTAAAACTACATTTTCTTGTTACTGTGGACATGATCGATACAGAAATACCATTATTTTCAAATTCTGAGCGATGTACAGACAAAACTCTTATTGTATATATATATATAGATTACATTTCAGGCCTTCCCCTAAACTACCATTTCACTCAGCGTGATTAAAATAATTTATAGCCTAGATTGTAGCGGTTCATCACCCGACTTTACATTCCGATTTTCATAAAATTCTCTTCAGCCGTTTTCTCGTGATGCGTGTACATACATACATACAGACAGAGAGACAGACAGATTATTACGGAAAAGTAAAAAAATGCATTTTCTTGTTACTGTGGACATGACCGATACAGAAATACCATTATTTTCAAATTCTGAGCAATGTACAGACAAAACTCTTATTTTATATATATAGATTGTTTCTTGTTTAAAAATAATCAAAATAGAAGAAATAAAGAGTTTTTCTTATATGTGGTCATTTATTTGTGGACCACCGGTAACAATAATAATTATTATAGCAATGTAAGCCAAACCCCATGACACAACAGTCTGTGAAGTACTTAGACCTGCCAAATGCCACTGCTGTCCAGCCAGTTGGCTTACAGGTACTGGGGTGACGCGTGGTTAGCACGCCGACTCAGCCACAGGTCGTTGGAGCTTTGGCTTTCAGTAATATTAATTATAATAAACCAACCCAAATCCCAAGACTGTTGTCCGACCAGTTGGCTTACAGATACTGGGGTAAAGCATGGTCAGTGCGTCGACTCCTCAGTTGCATTTATCGGCTTTTTGCATCCAATAATAACAATCTAAAGTAATCCACATGACACAACATGCTGTGAAGTGTTTGGCATCGTAGTATAGGCAGAGTCCATACAGGATCTATGTTTCTTTTTCTGCAACTAAAAATCTAGCCTTCGGGGTTATTGCAGTGCAATAAGCATAAATGAACTACTGCTTTTACTTCGGCAACAGTTCGTCGATTGGATAGTTACTGTACTGTGCTAGATGAAGAGAGGTTGGTCAGGAGACTATTAGACTTAGGTTTCTAAGGAATGAAAAATTGATCGAGAACGATATTTGTATTCTACAATATTACTGGAACATTTTGCAGTACGTAAGTACACTCAACCACACAAAAGTGACCGTCAGAGAAGATGACATTTTTCAAAACCTTGTTTGAAATGGGATGAATATTGTGCTGGTAGTAGGATTCCAAGTGACACCTCTTTGACCATCTGCTGTCCACAGTGTCCAAAACCTTCTTGTTTGGAATACGAAGGACATATTGAGCAGGTGGTAGGATTCCAAGTATCACATCTTCGGGCACCTGCTATCCACAGTGTTCAAAGCCTTCTTGTTTGAACTAGGATGAACATATTGTGCAGGTGGTAGGTTTCCACGTATCACCTCTTTGGGAACCTTATCCACAGTGTTCAAAGCCTTCTTGTTTGAAATAGGATGAGCATATTGTGCAGGTGGTAGGATTCCAAGTATCATCTCTTTGGCCACCTGCTGTCCACAGTGTACGAATATCGTCACGTTCCAAGAATGTATAAAATTAAATATGTCTTTACCGGCCCATTTTTGTGCAGTTAAGTGTACATAGGAAGGTTTGGTACAATTGATACCCTAAAAAATGGAATGGTCGTGATATTTTGATCGTTCATTCATAGGCTACATAAGCTTGTAGATTGTATACCGAATGGCATAGCAGTCACTAAACTGTATAAATAAGTATGAATTATGACCTTTCACCAGGTTAGATCACAAATATGGCGGACAGATAAACAAACAGCTGTTTAAGAAGTGTACATTATGGAACCCAGGTGACATCTATTCAGGGAGCATACATAAAATACGATGTAATCGAGATTTCAGTATGTCATTATAGAGTCCTTGCACTCTGGTAGCAGCTGAGAGAGTTGCGGTCAGATATAAAAGGAAAAACCGAACAAGTGGCTGCGTGGTTCGGGTCACGTAGCTATCAGCTTGCATTCGGGAGATAGGCCTAGTCGGTTCGGACCGCACTGTCAGCAGCTCTGAATATGGTTTTGCGTTGCTTACCATTTTCACACCAGGCAAATGCTGGGGCTGTACCTTAATTAAGGCCACATCCGCTTCCTCCCCACTCCTAGCCCTTTTCTATCCCATCGTCCCCATAAACCCTATCTGTGTCACTGCGACGTAAAAGCAAATTGTCAAACAATGAAGGAAAGCTGATATATGTTATTATCGAAAAAGAAGAAGCAAGTAACACAGAATTTCCTACTTGCTAGTGACGTAAGCACACGAACCATGATGGAGTGTTTCTAGAAAGACATAGTCCTTTCTTCAGAATTGTGGCCTACACTTTTCCAATGTCTCCATGTCTCGTACGGTTAAGTGTTCTCAGATTATCCCAAGTCCGTATGTGATTATGGAGGGGGAGGGGGTGAGTTTGAAGAGTTTCATTGTTGTCTTGAGGGATAGGCGCGACCGGTTCCTTACGTCGTTCATTGCCGGCAGTGAGTACCGTTATGTGGTTCTCTCTTTCAGGTGTGGCACCTCGGCGTCTCCGAAGACCTTAAAAAGTTAGTGGGACGTAAAGCAAATAACATTATTATTATTATTATTATTATTATTATTATTATTATTATTATTATTATTATTATCTTTCAGGTGTCTTGTGAGTGGTTCTCCGGTTAAGTCTGATTATGCATTTCCATAATGCTTTCACTGTGCTCAACTGCATCGAATGCTATTTTCCCAGCGATGAATTTACAAACGGCGTGATATTCCTTTTCACACTCGACTGGTAATACTTTTGAGAAAATGCAGTCTATATGTATTGCATTATCATACAGTTTAGCTTGGCAAAATTAATTTGAGCCTTCAGTGTTGGCTGACAAATAACGCAGTCATTTGTTTCGCTTGTGGTTTCGCATGGCGTAACCAGAACACAAAAGATAAACAATAACCTTGAATTTGACAACTAAAGGCGGCTGGTTAATGTGCGGTTCTCTCGGCAGCTCCCTGATATTTCTCTTGATATTTCTGTTACGTGCATGACATAGATGCTCTCTTTAAGTTGTGCACCTATCCTTAAAGTAGACTCTCTGGAGTAACATATACCCCATTATATTTCGTGAAATTCAATGCAAATGACTGGCTAATCCACTGGACACATACGAGGTAATTTGAGAGAATAATAATGGCGTATGGCCTCTGGAGAGGCCTGGTGCGGGTTTTCTTCTCGTAGACGGCCTATTAAGCGACCTGCCTGTCTGTGAGGATGATTTCTAATGCTGAATACGCCACACACACCCAGCCCCCGAACCACAAGAATTAATCAATTAAGATTAAAATCCCCGACCCGGCCAGGAAAAGAGTCTGGGACCCTCTGGACCAAAGACCAACAAGCTAAGCATTTAGCTATGGAGCCGGAAATTTGAGAGAATAAACAGCTGACATTCTAACAGTTTACCAGTCTAGCCACCAGAGGCGTCAAAGGTGCGAAACAGCTTCATTCATGACTATAACTGAGGACCATTGATGGAAAAGGATGAAAGTGCCAGAAACATGTTTTCGAGTGAATGCCAATAATAGAGCTCCCGAGCACAATGGTACTTTCATCCTTCTCTACGAAAAGAGACCAGGAATTAATGATTACCTATGGCCTTTGAAGTGCAAGTACTGTATATTACATCCAATACATTTTATATAATTACATAACAATATTTAGCTTCTATAAATTTCATTTGTTTAATTCAGTGGCATAGAAATTAGAAAATACATGAGTGATAGCACACTGACACAATGGACAGAATGGACAGCACAGAAAAATTGCATCGCGAGACGCTGGCACATTCACCCTTCCCCACCAAAATCAGCTGAGCACATTGGACTGTGGTTCTACCTGTTCAACTTCCTACCAACGAAACTAATGACCTCAAGCCACATGTACATCCCCTTATTACAAAAAAAAAAAAAAAAAAAAAAACAAACACATCTTTCATATTTCAGCACTTTCACCCTTTTCCATCTTTGGTCCTCAATTGTCGAATACTGTGTAGCCGACATACTTTGTCCTTGTGGCAGCCTCCGCATGGGGGAAGTTGTAATAATAATAATAGAAATACCGTCATCTGATTTTCCGAGAAGAAGTACAAGCAAGTTGTAGAAGTAAAAAGTAGAATATTATTCGGAATTGAGTAACAAAAGGGGAAAATGAAATGAAATAGCGTATGGCTTTTAGTGCCGGGATTGTTCGAAAACATGTTCGGCTCGCCATGTGCAGATCTTTTGATTTGACGTCCTTAGGCGACCTGCGCGTCGTGATGAGGATGAAATGATGACGAAGACAACATACACTCAGCCCCCGTGCCAGCGAAATTAACCAATGATGGTTACAATTTCCTACCCTGCCGGGAATCGAACCAGGTACCCCTGTGGGTAAAAGCCAGCACGCCAACCATTTAGCCATGGAGCCGGACAACAGAAGGGGAAGATAGCATATGACTCTAACTAAGAATAACTCTATTGAGGTTACTAGAATAATAGGGGTTATTAACGTCAATTTTTGCAGCGCACTGGCCTCTCACCGCTGGGTTCCATGGTTCAAATCCCGGTCACTCCATGTGAGATTTGTGCTGGACAAAGCGGAGGCGGGATAGGTTTTTCTCCGGGTACTCCGGTTTTCTCTGTCATAATTAATTCCAGCAACACTCTCCAGTATCATTTCACTTCATCTGTCATTCATTAATCATTGCCCCACAGGAGTGCGACAGGTTTCGGCAGCCGACACAATTCCTATCCTCGCCACTAGATGGGGGCTTCCTTCATTTATTCCATTCCTGACCCGGTCGAATGACTGGAAACAGGCTGTGGATTATCATTAACGTCAATTTTATTATTATAAGCCTAGTATTAGACAAGTGGTTAAACATTCACGGGAAGGGGGGTTCGAAACCGGTAAACCGCCCCCCCCCCATCCCCTTGCATATGCCACTGGACTGTAGTACTAGGAATATGAGTGCATTCCAAGTCAGTTATGTTCGGACTAGCGGACCTAATATTCTTTACCTTCATTTTGCCTGGGCTTATACTCGTAGTTGCCAGCATTCCTTCCAGATTTATTTAAAGGCTCTCTTAGTAAGTAATTAGACTTGTATTACCGGAACTGCGGATGTCTAAGAACCAAGAACGACAATTCCCGCTGTCACTATGCAGCTCCTGCGAGGAAGTAGTTGATACAGTGGAGGTGGGAGGTCCTGGTGCACCCACCCTGTTTACTTACATTTTAAATGCAGTATCAGTACGAAACTCACACGGTCGTACTTCCTATTGGCTGCCTCAATTCACATTCACTGAAAATGAAAATTATATTAATGAAATGGGTCGAAGACGAGCTCGAAGCCAGTTGTGTCTGCTCACCATCAGACTGGGAAAGCTGCAAGTCTGGATATCAGAGAACAGTGTTGAAACTAAAAAAAAAAAAAAAAAAAAAAAAAAAAAAAAAGGCGTATGGCTTTTAGTACCGGGAGTGTTCGAGGACAAGTTCGGCTCGCCAGATGTAGGTCTTTTGATTTGACACCCGTAGGCGACCTGCGCGGCGTGATGAGAATGAATTGATGATGAAGCCGACACATACACCCAGCTCCCGTGCCAGCGAAATTAACCAATCATGCTTAAAATTCCCGACCCTGCAGGGAATCGAACTCGGGACCCCTGTGATCAAAGGCTAGCACGGTAACCATTTATCCATGGAGCCGGCAACTAAATACATAATTATATTGATGATTACTGACAGGAGAAGATTAATGTGCGTCTTTGGTGCTGTAGTATTTTAAATACCTGCCCTGAACTTTTCCTGCCACATTGCGACCGGCCCCCGCAGTTCGAAGCAGAAAGAAGGGAAACATAAAATCACTTGTACTGCAGGTGAGTAAAGTGACCCAGTTGAGCAAGGGGGTAATACATAGTTGTAATATGTTAGTTTCTCTACTACTTGTATTTAATAATGATAAAGGATTTCACGTCCTGTCAAGTTTACTTGGTCGACTCCGACCACTGTGTATCACGACAAATTCCGTTATCTCCTTATGCTGCTGCTGCTATTGTTGTATGCGGTGATTGGTCCGCAAACTGTTAAGTTCATAGCTAGAATGGTATCATTTAAATATATAATTACTACTTAACCGCAATCTCTTCCTGTCTCCACGATAAAACTCCTTTAACAGACTTCTTTGAAAAGTAGTTCTTATTGAATATCTTGACTGCGTTGATCATTGCACCTAAAATGAGTTATGCTGTCAGTTTTATTCCCTTCACTCTGCTTTTATTGAAGATAGCGAGTTGTTCGTTTAATTCTTCCTATGTCGGTAAGTAAACTGTGTACATAACATTGAATGTGTGAACCATGTCATCTCTGAAGTGCTAAAATCATCACTCACTCACTCCATAGGCGTCTGAGGGACGTGAAGTTCCCGTGCCGATCTCACAATCCTCTTCCATCCTTTTCGACCTTGAGCTTGCTCTTGCCAGTTACCGTATCATTTTGGAGAGTCCGGCATACCTTGTTGATCTCCTCCTTCCAGGTGCTTCGGGGTCTTCCTGAAGGTCTTTTCCCATTAAAAGATCCCTTGTATAGATCTACTGGTGCTCTGTTTTCCTGTATCCTCAGTACATGTCTAGCCCAGCGCAGTCTGTTGGATTCTATCACACCCATTATGGTATGTTGTTGAGAGAGGATGTAAATCTCACAGTTAGATCTTTTCTGTCAGCTTTGAGAGATAGGATCGAACCATGAGCCAAATATTTTTCTATAAACTTTATTCTCAAAGACTTGCAACTGCTGCTGCTCTTTCTTGGTTATACTCCATGTCTCGAAACCATACAAAAGTACTGGTCGAATGATAGTATTGTAGATACTCATTTTTTCATTCCTTGTTAAAAATTTGGAGCTTATATAGGGATCATAGAGTAAAATGCCTTATTTGCATTCTTAACTGTAGCTTGGTGTTCCTGTTGCCTTCGGTTTTACTCATCGATTAATACACCAAGGAATTTAAACTCCTCTAAAATATATATTTCCCAATCTTCAAAGGCAATCCTTCAACCTCCACATGATTCGGTTTCTGTACAACCATGTAATATGTCTTTTTATCATTTACCCGTAAGCCAATTTTTGCTGTCATTTCCTCTAGTTCCACAAATAACTGCCTAATGTCTAATTCATTGCGGCCAATAAGAACAATATCATCCTTATATGCAAGGATTTTATGTGGTCTCCTCAATATGATGCCATCAAGTACAAGAGCTAATTTCCAGATACGTAATCTTCTCCAGTGCAGTGTTGAATAAAAGAGCAGATAGTGCATCCCCTTGTCTCAGACCAGGTTGATTCTGGAAGGAACTTCATTTTCTGCCCTTAAGCAAAACACAGCTAACATTACCATCCATACACAGTTTGCACATGTTAATTAATTTTATAGGAGAGCCAAACTCCATCATAATGTTCCACAGCCCTTCTCTATGGATTAAATAACATGCCTTGAAAAAATCTATAAAGAGATAATGAACCGACTCCTTGTGTTCTCACACCTTATCATTAATAATCCTAATTGAAATTTGTTGTTTATAGTGGATCTGTTACTACGAAAATCATCAAAAACAACAAAATCTCAAACTGAGCTCTGCAGAGTATCGTCCCCTGTTCAAGACCCCACATTGGACTAACATCAGAATAATTAAGCAATCTTTCTATAAAATGGTGATGGTAGTGACTCATTTTTGGGCCTGTGACAGTGTATGTAACTATCGAGCACCTGGAATGGAGGTTGGTGTTTTGGAGCGTGAACAACGTACAATCTCAGCATTTCTTCGGATGTTCCGCACTCAGTTCATTCTAATTTTTATTTCAATAATGATTTACAGTAATTCGCTCGGACGACAGACCGAGAGGAGGCGTCGTGCTGACCACACGGCCCCTCGTAATCTGCAGGCCTTCGGACTGAGCAGCGGTCGCTGGGAAGGCCAAAGCCCTTTCAAGGGCGTTAAGTGCCGTGGGGTTTTTTGGTTTTAATTGGTAGAAAATCCAGAGGACAGGATAGTTTTCGTGTTTTTCTCAAAACTGTACAAAAGTAACTTAGGTTTTCTTTAAAAATCACGCATTCAATTGTATTTGACGCTAATGACGACTTTGTATTACAAGGACTATGCTAGTTCTGAAACCTGAAGAAAAATACTTCTGATATGCTCCGATTATCACTCGTGATTAGGGTTCCTAGGTAGCAAAACTGTTTCACTTGTTCAGTTTTATCAGGGCCAATTTTGATGTGTGATACAGGTGTTTACTTGAATTTACATATTGTCAAGTTTTTTGTTTTTGTTTCATTGATAATTCTGTAAGTTCCCTTTTCGTTTTACTCGTTGTTCTACATTTTAGAGGGGTATGCATGCCAACTACATGACGGCGGAATGGGGGTATGCACCAAGGCCTCAGAATGTCCAGCTGTTCATTGTGGATATGCGTACGGCGCAGAAGGATCATGCTGCATTTGTACTGGAAAGGAACCTATTGTTTGTTGTGATGAGACTCAACGTTTAAGTCAAATGGGTAAGACATAACTGTTTTATGCAATAATTCATAGTTAGCCTAGTCCAATATTAAAGACAGTAAATTTCTATTTGCTGCAACAAACGGAGCGCCCTTTGAGCCCCGAATTATACTTTTGAACAAAAAATAAATAAATTTAAGAGTTATTCAGTTTCAATACTGTGCTGTAAACATGTAAATGTGTGAATTTTTTTTTCAATTTGGTTAATAAAATAGAACATGTTGCTTTAAAGGAACATTGGGGTCAGGAGTCGATATTTTATACATAAAAAAATCAACAGACTTGGGTTTGTTACAATGTGTAACCTTTATGTATTCCTATTATTTCAGCTTGTATATTTTAACAAATATATTATTAACACTTAAAACTATAAATTGTGTTATATACAGGGTGGCTGAGAAGTAGTGACTCACTGTTGTTACATTGCAGTTTTACAAGAAAAATGTGCAAATGATGATGAAATGCTAGGGTTTTACGTCGCACCGACACAGATAGGTCTTATGGCGACGATGGGATGGGAAAGGCCTAGGAGTTGGAAGGAAGCGGCCGTGGCCTTAATTAAGGTACAGCCCCAGCATTTGCCTGGTGTGAAAATGGGAAACCACGGAAAACCATCTTCAGGGCTGCCGATAGTGGGATTCGAACCTACTATCTCCCGGATGCAAGCTCACAGCCGCACGCCTCTACGCGCACGGCCAACTCGCCCGGTGATGATGAAATGATGGTGCATAATTGGTCATATGACAAAACAGAACAACACTTGAAATAGTATTTACAGTATATTAGTAGAAAGAGTTCTTGACAGAGGGAAGATGAAAACAGGCTCATATGGCAAATTGTAACTTCCGAAGGTGGTGAAACAGTCACAAATACTTGAACCGCTGATCCCTTCATACTGGCAGTCTGTCTTCATGGATGTCATTACTTATTGTGGAAGTTATAGAAGCAATTGCGTGAAGATGTCAAACACAGGCGCACTTTACGTTTAGTACACAGCAACTGAGTGAATCCAGTAGGATAAAATTGGCAGCCACCTTTCTTTTCCTCATTTTGTGTCCAGTGCCCACATTCATCACATCGTACATCTGCAACAGGTCTTGGGGCAAACTGCCTCTTCTTTTTAATTTCCTTAGGTGACTCGCTTGGGCGACCTCGTTTCCTATATTGTGCTTTCCCTGCCCTAGTCAAAGCTGATGCTGTTTGAGCTTAGAACTTCAGTAGTGAATATTCACAATTCTTACTTTGTTGCTTCTGGTGTCTTCGGTATAGAAGCCAAGCACTAACTACGGCAACTCCAATGCTCCAGAACACAATTCTCATGTACCATTTCAGAGAACGGATATCAATTCTGTACATTTCAAGCAGCATATCTGCCAAGTCAACACCATCCATAAATTGATTGTACTCTCTCACGATATATGGGCGATCAACATTAATCCGTTTCCTGTGACTCAGTGGCTGCATATATAGATATTATGTCTACAATATACATTTGAATAATAGGCTATACTTCTTTCACGGACAAATATTGCCTTGAGAAGCTTACCACGTTTTCAGGTTCAGTATCCAGATCCCTTCTAGTAAATAAAGATGTTTGATCTTCTATATCTGAAAAGTTATCATCTTCTAGGTCAGAAATATTACCATCCAATACTTTGGCAAGAAGGTCCTCTATATCTCTTTCAGTATTAAGTATTGAGTTCATTATCTACCAGTATCCAGTATTCGGGAGATAGTAGGTTCGAACCCCACTGTCGGCAGCCCTGAAAATGGTTTTCCGTGGTTTCCCATTTTCACACCAAGCAAATGCTGGGGCTGTATCTTAATTAAGGCCACGGCCGCTTCCTTCCCACTCCCAGGCCTTCCCTGTCCCATCGTCGCCATAAAACCTATCTGTGTCGGTGCGACGTAAAGCAAGTAGCATTATCTACCGAGTTTTATTTGAACACTGAAACTTTGAATATTACTTTTAGATTAGAGGAAGCACAACCACTCAGCCCCAGTGTAGCTTAGGAGCAACACGATTTTTGAACCAATGCACACAAACACTTCATTGAATTTAAAGGTAGAATATGAATTCTGGAATATATCCTGTAATAATTATAGTAGATAGCAGTTTCAAAACTCAAACTAAACACACGATAACACAAGCTGAAAAACATTCACTGCAGGTTCCCGCCATTCTGTGATGCAGCTGAATCCAAAGTGTACACATACTATCATGGAATAGCAGGCATGAGGCATCTAGTGGGTGATTCAGGAACTACTAAGACGTGGGTTCAAAGTGACATCAGAGTTGAAGGGAATAATTTTGTTTTCTGGTACTAAAAAAAATGTTGGAATATCATGTAGCGCTGCAGCAACACTAGGGCTGAAAGGGCTAGAAGAAGAACAGGTTACCGATCGCCATACAGGACAATATTCTAACAGCAGTTGTATATTATTTTGTTATGTTTCGAAACCGAATTCGCTGTTCTTGAGAAAACGGGAGGGAAAATAAGAGAAGAATGGAACCTATTGTTAATAAATAAGTCCAAGTTATGAAATTGTATTTTTCTTCGGGTTACAGAACTAGCATAGTCCTTTAAATACAAAGTCGTCATTAGCGTCAAATACAATTGAATGCGTGATTTTTAAAAAGGACCTAAGTTACTTTTGGACAGTTTTGAGAAAAACACGAAAACTATCCTGTCCTCTGGATTTTCTACCAATTAAACCCATAAAAACCCCACGGCACTTAACGCCCTTGAAAGGGCTTTGGCCTTCCCAGCGACCTCTGCTCAGCCCGAAGGCCTGCAGATTACGAGGGGCCGTGTGGTCAGCACGACGCATCCTCTCGGTCGTTATTCTGGGCTTTCGAGACCGGGGCCGCCACCTCACCGTCAGATAGCTCATCAATTCTAATCACGTAGGCTTAGTGGATCTCCAACCAGCCCTCAGATCGAGAGAAAAATCCCTGACCTGGCCGGGAATCGAACCCGGGGCCTCCGGGCGAGAGGCATACACGCTACCCCTACACCATGGGGCCGGCTTTCTACCAATTAAGTACAGTTTTTTTTTTAGAAAACGGTTAACTGGAAATGGATTGTAGGCCACATTGCTCCATGTCCATTGCAACACCACGAGTTGCGTGCCTTTTAACAATCTTCTTCTTCTTTTTATTATTCCTTATCTGTTTACCCTCCAGGGTCGGGTTTTTCCTCGGACTCAGCGAGAGATCCCACCTCTACCGCCTCAAGGGCAGTGTCCTGGAGCTTCAGACTCCGGGTCGGGGGATACAACTGGAGAGGATGATTAGTACCTCGCCCAGATTGACTCACCTGCTATGCTGAACAGGGGCCTTGCGGGGATGGGGAGATTGGAAGGGATAGTCAAGGAGGAGGGAAGGAAGCGGCCGTGGCCTTAAGTTACGTACCACCTCGGCATTTGCCTGGAGGAGAAGTGGGAAACCACGGAAAACCACTTCCAGGATGGCTGAGGTGATAATCGAACCCACCTCTACTCAGTTGACCTCCCAAGACTGAGTGGACCCTGTTCCAGTCTTCGTACAACTTTTCAAATTTCGTGGCAGAGCCGGGAATCGAACCCGGGCCTTCGGGGGTGGCAGCTAATCACACTAACCACTACACCACAGAGGCGGACCCTTTTAACAATCAAGCCATAATATCTTACTTCTGTGCCACAATAAATCACTGCTTTTTTATCCTATTGCCGTACAAAATATATTATAACTTTCGCAAACCCAACCACTGCTCTGTACCACAGAAAAACAATTAAAACACAAAAGAACCTAATTAATATTGATATCAACTTGTGAAAATTTGAATTTATAATTCCACCTTTACAATACTTTAATTGTCTTTAATAAAAAGGCTACATTAAATTATACTCGTGAAACATGTTTCGTCCTGTTATGGGACATCTTCAGTCACAAATACAAAACATTAAAAATACGGCGAGGACACGTTGAAATAAGTAAATAAAAAGTCTTTGTATCCTGTGAAGCGGCGTGATGGCGTCTTGTCAATCTTCAATGTTAAAATGGTGCGGCGTGAACATGATATGAAGCACGAAGTCCAATTAAAATCATAGATTAAAATTGTTGTACAAACGTGTTACGGGAGTTGTGGGTATTGATTGCTTCAAATGCTTTTACACCTTTCAACTCACTGCAGTAGTCAAAATAATGGAACTTGGGTATGTTGATATGTTCTCTTTCTTTTTTTCTTTTGAATTTGCTTTAAGTCACGCCGACACAGATAGGTTTTATGGATGACGATGGGATAGGAAGGGGCTAGGAGTGGGGAGGAAGCGGCCGTGGCCTTGATTAAGGTACAGTCCCAGCATTTGCCTGGTGCGAAAATGTGAAACCACGGAAAACCATCTTCAGGGTTGCCGACAGCGGGATTCGAAAACACCATCTCCCGGATGCAAGCTCACAGCTGCGCGCCCCTAACCGCACGGCCAACTCGCCCGCTTGTTCTCTCCCTGAACGAGGAGCATTCTTAGTCTCAAGTGAGTTCACTGATCGTTTATTGTACATTGGCCAAAAGTTTTTTTTAATGCTATTTGTTCGGGGCGTCGACCCATGTGAATCTTTTGCCCCTACTGGCACCATATTGTATGAACCTGCGTGTAATTGGAATGGCGGTAGTATGGAATGTTGTATGTGATGAAAGGAAGATTAAGGACGTCACAAGCACCCAGTCCCCAGGCCAGGGATATTAATCATTACAATTAAAAGCCCCTGACCCGGCCGGGAATCGAACCCGGGGCCGCCGGGTGACAGATGGACGCGTTGCTCCCTACACCGCGGGACCGGACCACTTCAAACATACACTCATGCTCAGAAATTAAGGATAATGCTGATACATGGTGAATCAACGCTATGGTGGGCGGTTTGCGGTTTTAAATCACCTCAGGGTATGACCATGTGGTGTATTTGACCTGCGGTCGTCGCACGGTGGCGCTGGCAGCAGTCCAAATACGCAGAGGTGTGTTGGTGCATGTCAGAGTACGGTGCAGCGAGTAAGTGTGCAGATGTTTTCAAACGTGCTAATGGTGATTGTGGGGTGAAAATGGCTCAACGAACAAATATTGATGACGTTATGAAGGGTAGAATAATAGGGCGACTGGAGGCTGGTCAAACACAGCAGGTTGTAGCACGGGCCCTCCGTGGTCCAGAAAGTGTGATCTCAAGATTATTGCAACGATTCCAGCAGACAGGAAACGTGTCCAGGCGCTACAGTACGGGACGTCCGCAGTGTACAACACAACAAGAAGACCGATATCTCACCATCAATGCCCGCAGACGGCCACGGAGTACTGCAGGTAGCCTTGCTCGGGAATTTGCCACAGCCACTGGAACACTTATCTCCAGACACACAGTCTAAAGACGACTGAAAAGACATGGTTTATTCGCCGGGAGACCTGCAAGGTGCATTTCACTGACCACTGTTCACAGGAGAGCCCGTAAAGCCTGGTGTCAAGAACACAGTACGTTGTCATTGGAACGGTGGTCCCAAGTTATGTTCACGGACAAGTCAGGTATAGTCTGAACAGTGATTCTCGCCGGGTTCTCATCTGGCGTGAACCAGGAACCAGATACCAACCCCATAATGTCCTTGAAAGGGACCTGTATGGAGGTCGTGGTTTGATGGTGTGGGGTGGGATTATGATTGGTGCACGTACATCCCTGCATGTCTTTGACAGAGGAACTGTAACATGTCAGGTGTATCGGGACGTCATTTTGCACCAGTATGTCCGCCTTTTCAGGGGTGTAGTGGGTCCCACCTTCCTCCTGATGGATGATAATGCACCGCCCCACCGAGGTGCCATCTTGGAGGATTACCGTGAAACAGAAGATATCCGGCGAATGGAGTGGCCTACCTGTTCTCCAGACCTAAACCCCATCGAGCACGTCTGGGATGCTCTCGGTCGACGTATCGCTGCACGTCTTCAAACCCCTAGGACACATCAGGAGCTCCGAGAGGCACTGGTGCAAGAATGGGAGGCTATACCCCAGCAGCTGCTCGACCACCTGATCCAGCGTATGCCAACCCGTTGTGCGATCTGTGTACGTGTGCATGGTGATCATACCCCATATTGATGTCGGGGTACATGCGCAGGAAACAGTGGCGTTTCGTAGCACATAGGTTTTGGGACGGTTTTCTCAGCTTATCACCAATACCGTGGACTTACAGATATGTTTCGTTTGTGTCCACTATGTGCCTATGCTATTAGCCCCAGTTTTGTGTAGTGCCACGTTGTATGGCACCACAATATGCAATTATCCTTAATTTATGAGCATGAGTGTAGTATACGAACTATTAATCGGCAATGTCTGGCTACGGAGTGAAGGGTATCTAACTGAACCATCATGTGAAAATTATATGAGGGGTTAAAAGTCAGGTTGTGAGTTTCACAAATAGGAAATGTCCTCTCAGTTTTAATTACTGCGTTGATAGGGTGAAAGTTCCTTATGGGATTCATTGTAAGCACCTAGGTGTTAATATAAGGAAAGATCTTCATTGGGGTAATGACATAAATGGGATTGGAAATAAAGGGTACAGTTCCTTCACATGGTTATGAGGGTGTTCATGAGTTGTAGTAAGGTTGTAAAGGAGAGGACATATAAGTCTCTGGTAAGACCCCAACTAGGGTATAGTTCCAGTGTATGGGACCCTCACCAGGATTACTTGATTCAAGAACTGGAAAAAATCCGAAGAAAAGCAGCTCGATTTGTACTGGGTGATTTCCGCCAAAAGAGTGGCGTTACAAAAATGTTGCCGAGTTTGGGCTGGGAAAACTTGGGAGAAAGGAGAGGAGCTTCTAGACTAAGAGGTCTGATCCCAGCTGTCGGTGGAGAGATGGCGTGGAATGACATTAGTAGCCGAATAAGTTTGAGTGGTGTCTTTAAAAGTAGGAAAGATCGCAATATGAAGATAAAGTTGGAATTCAAGAGGACAAACTGGGGCAAATATTCGTTTATAGGAAGGGGAGTTACGGCTTGGAATAATCTTCCAATGGATATGTTCAATAAATTTCCGATTTCTTTGAAATCATTTAAGAAAAGGCTAGGAAAAAGACTGATAGAGAATCTACCACCTGGGCGACTGCCCTGAACGCAGATCAGTAGTGATTGATTGTGAGGCCCTCAATTTTAGCGTTCATCATAATAATAATATTGGTTTTACGTCCCATGAACTTCTTCTACGGCTTTCGGAGTCTCCGAAGTGAAAGAATTTCGTGTCAGTAAATCTACCATCGTGAAGTTGGCGTATGTGAACACCTACAAGACCATTAGACTGATCTAGGATCAAACCCACCATCTTGGACTTCTAACCGTCTAAACCACTCAGCCCAGCTTTGGAGTTCAATATTTAGGTTTCTTTCCTTAAAGAGAATTAGTGTAAGCTTGAGAAAAATCGTGTGAGCTTGACGGACTAAACAAGGTTGACCAAATTGGATTCACAACCTTGAAACTATGACGGGAAGCGACCGTCACATAGCGTGCGGAGTATCTGTCCGTATTGCGTTGTGAATGCTATTGTCAACAACACCAACACTTCGTTAAATATCGCCAAGATACTTTTCCTGACTTTTTACGAGACGACTGTTTTTATTACGTACCAACGCTGAGGCAGAATGAGATGTTGACATTAAAACAGACGGCGAAATATAAACAGTTACTCCAATGTCTACGTAACTGTCACCTTCCGTCATTGTTTTAAGGTCGTTATTCCAACCTAATTATCCCTGGACTAAAAACATTGCCTTGTTTACAGAAACGTTTTCAGATGTATGCTCAAATCTGAAAATTCATTATAATTTGGTAACTAACTTGCTTTTAATTTAATATATAATGTCATGAATTTATTGATAAAGTCTAATACTATTTAACCACTGCATTAATTTTCCTTGAAGTAAATGAACGTTGTTATGACGAGAATGACAATTATTCAGCCAAATTTACACGAAATTTACATGATGGAAACTGTGATGATTCTAAATATTAAAATATACTCGTAATTAAAGCTAACTGCGGTATAAACTGAAGCAGATATGATATATTATGTAGTTAACACTACAGATACTCTCAATTCGATGAAACTCGTTAATGAATTTAAATTTAAAATGTATGGTCTACAAATAATTTCGGACGCCTCGCGTGGCCTTTCGACTGCCTTATGGCCTCAGTATTGGACGATTTAAAATACAACTTGATTTCAAATGCAGATAATACTGTAAGTCAAGCAATACGAGAACATCCTTTTGAATTTAATTTATAGCTAGATTCAGGGAACCAATATGCGTTGCGTAGACGTTGAGACCATTAGATAACTGAGGGCTATACGGTGCCCTTTAAATTAATTTATTCGTATGATTTCTTGTTAAACTTAGAGAACAGTTCCATTAGCTTACTGTATTTTTTGCTTCAAATATTTTTTTCTCGCATTCAAAATGTGATTCAGATAAGTAGGTCGTGTTTTAAATAATCATTGTATCCAAAGGAATAGAGTCTGGCAATGTTAAACATTTTGAGGCTCAAATACACAGACTAAAGACAAAAGGCATAAACATGATGACTCTACGTTTATACACTGGTATAATGGCGAATAAGATAACATGACTAACGCATGCAGTATGGTTTGATCTACTGAAGGGGCTGAAAATCCCTTTACTTTACGCCTTAAAAGCGCAACCACCACTGACAGATCTAGTTATCGAAAAATTATGTAACAGAAAAGCTTTATTTTTCTTTCAATACTGAGGCCATAAGACTGTCGAAAAACCATATATGCGTCTAAATTAATTTGTAGAATATACATCTTACTATATATAAAACGGATGTGTGTGTGTGTGTGTGTGTGTGTGTGTGTAAATGACACATCTCCTCCTAAACCACTGGAACAATTTCAACCAAACTTGGAACACCTATGACTTACATCTGGAGACGAGCACTGTTGTAGTAAGCCATCCCTAGCACCCTTAGGGGTGGGACGTCAGGGGGTTGGTTGTAAAAATAATCGAATATAGTATCGAATCCACAGTTTTCGGGGTCGCTGAGATGAAGAGTGACACTTTGAATTTTTTTTAAAGTCCAAGTTCAGTCCCCTTTTGGGTGGGGCAAGTGGGGAGTGATATATAATAATAATAATATTAACAATAATAATAATAAATATAATAATAATCGAAAATAGTGTCGAATCCATAGTTTTCGGGGTCGCTGAGATGAATAGTAACACCCCGGATTTGTTTAAATTCGAAGTCATCCCCCTTTGGCATAGGAGGTGAGAAAGAGTGAAAAAATAAAATGACCAAAATGACCGAGATTGTGGATGTATGTGTGTATTGCTCATTATCTGTGAAAAATGCTGTTGAGGCAAGACAACCCTAGAACCCTCAAGGGAGGGAGTGAAATCTATATATATAAAATTGGATGTTGGTATATTTGACGTTAATAGACTCAAAAACTACTGGACCGATTTCGCTGAAATTTTCACAATTTGTTCTTATTTCATCTGAAAGGGATTATGAATTGGTTTGAATGAAATCGGTAACGTAGTTTTTTATTATGAGTAATTTTATGTAATTTTATTAAATTGCAAAGCTGCACCAAGATTGGATCGACTTGATGGACAGATTGTCGCTAGGCGACAGCAGCGTACGTTATACCATGATAGTCCGCTAAATGAAATGGCGTATACCAATCGAGCGATTTCAACCAAACTTGGTACACTTATGACTTAGCATCAGGAAAAAAATCATCGTGGGGGAAAGACACCATAAGCACCATAAGCACGAGTTAAAAAAATAATCAAAAATAGTGTTGAAATCATAGTTTTCGGGGTCGCTGAGATAAATAGTGACACTCCGGATTTTAAAGTCCAATTTCAGTCCCCTTCGGGGTGGAAGCGAGGGGAAGTGAGAAATAATAATAATAATAACAAGAAGAAGAAGAATAGAAAATAGAGCCGAATTCATCATTTTAAAGATGGCTGAGATGAATAGTGATACTCCGGAATTTGTTGAAGTCCAAGTTCATCACCCTTTGGGGTGGTAGGGACGAGGGGGGATGCTATATAAAAATAATCGGAAATAGTGTCGAATCCATAGTTTAAGGGGTCGCTGAGATGAATAGTGACACTCGGGATTTTTTTAGTCCATATTCAGCACCCTTAGCAGAGGGGGGGGGGCGAGTGGGAGGGAGATATAAACATATTAATAATAGAAAATACAAGTCGAATCCATGTTTTCGGGGTCACTGAGATGAATAGTGACACTCCGGAATTTGTGTAAGTCCAAGTTCATCGCCTTTGGGGGGGGGGGGGTCGATGGGTAATGAGATATAAAAATAATCGGTAATAGTGCCCAATCCACAACTTTCGGGGTCGTTGAAATGTATAGTGACGCTCCGAATTTTTTAAAGTCCAAGTTCATCACCCTTTGAGGTGATGGACGAAGGGAGAGTGAGATATAAAAATAATCGGAAATAGTATCGAATCCATAGTTTTCGGGGTCGCTGAGATGAATAGTGACACTCCGGATTTTTCAAAGTTCACATTCAGCACCCTAAGTGGGGAGGGGGACGAGGCGGGAGTGAGATATAATAATTATAGTAACAGAAAATATAAGTCGAATCCATAGTTTTCGGGGTCGCTGAGATGAATAGTGGCACTCCGGAATTTTTTAAATTCAAAGTTCATCACCCTTTGGGGTGGGGGGCGAGGGGTAATGAGATATAAAATTAATCGGAAATAGTGACGAATCTATAGTGTTCGGCGTCGCTGAGATGTATAGTGACATTCCGGATTTTTAAAAGTTCATGTTAAGCATTAAGAGATAAGAATTTCGTAGTGTTCCCTATTGAAGTGAGTTCAGCGACCTTGGGGGGGGGGGGGTGAGTGAGACATAAAATTAATCGAAAATAGTGTCGAATCCATACTTTTCGGGATGGCTGAAATGAATAGTGACACTCCGGATGTCGTTTAAGTCCAAGTTGAGCTCCAGTAAGCAAGGTTGTGAGAAGGGGTGAAGAAAAGAAAATGTGCAAATGACCGAGATTTTGGGTGTTTGTATGCATATTCCAGCATAGGTGTCAACTAAACTTGGTACAATACTTTATTTAATAAATCACACTATCTGTAAAATATTCTGCAGGGGCAAGACACCCCTAGAAGCCCTAGGGATGGGGGCGAAATATAATTAAAACTAAAAACGACCGATATTAGTGTTGAATCCATAGTTTTATGGATTACGGGAGAGATTTTAGCCAAACTTGGTACATTTATGACTTACTATCGTGAGACAAACTGCGAGAAGGTATGGTAGACCTAGCACGCTAGGGGTGAGGTGGGAAGGGCTGAGATGTAAACATAATCGAAAATAGTGTGGAGTAGTGAGACCAATATTGATACTCCGGACGTCGTTCTGTGTATGTTTCTTCCAACATAGCCCTCATACAAAATTGGTACACATATAACTTAGTGTCTGAAAAAAATACTATTGGGTAAAACACCAGCAGCACTCCTCGTGGAGGTGGTAAAATGTAAAGATAAACAAAAATGACTCATATTAATGTTTACGAGTTCATTGAGTTGAACTGTGACACTCTGGATGGATAAGTCATACTTCACCGCAATTGGTATGGAGGTTGTGAAGGGGTGAAAATGAATGTAAAAATAACCATCAAAAATTTAAAAAATAATAGAAAATAACCGACATTAATGTCGAATTCATTGTTGTGACTCCCTGAATATCGTTTAAGTCGACGTTCAGCCTCCATTGGGACGGTGCACTGAAAGGAGTTTTGTAGTGTATAGGACCGAGATTAGTGTTGAATCCACTGCGTTTGGGGTCTCAAGGCTGATTGGTGAGAGTCTCAACGACAGTTGAAATCGTGTAGATCATATCTATACCGTGACTGATAAACACATGAAGTTATCACCTATTATCTTTTTGAAAGGATCAAATACTTCCCAATCAATTTGAGCTTCCACAAGGATAAAATTTTACCCAAAAAAAGAAATCATTTAAAAACTTGAAATCAAACACATCTAAATAACTCTAAAACTATATAATAGATGGTAAAAATCCATATCCCAGAAAGGAATTCTATAAAAATTCACTTTAACTAACTGGTGATACTAATCTTAAAAGTAAACATCCTAAACCAACCGGGCTACGCCGGGTAGTCAGCTAGTATAGTATAGAGTACAATTCGGAAAATATATTTTTTCGAGGGGAGAGGTGAAAAGAAAAGATAGAATAAGGTAATAAAGGAGGAGGATTAGTAGATAAGAGAAGATTAACAGAACTGGACGTTAAAAGAAAATGGGAAAGGATAGGATAGGGAAATAAAGGAGGGGTAGTTTAGAGTGGGTTAGGAGGATGGATTATTGGAGGTAGAAAACGTGGGTAGGAACTGTGTAAGACATGAGAAATTGAATTCGTGTTTAGAAATTTAGCATTTTTGAGAAAAAGGATTAGGAAGTCGAAAAGAATATTGGGTTTTTCATATATGTCGTTTAAATTGAAATTAGGGTTGAAGTATTGATCAAGGTGAATAAAACGATTTTCAGTAGTGTTTAGAAGTCGGCGTTTGTTAATGATTTTAAGTATTTTTATGTCTTTTTCAATATTGGTGAAATTATGCTTGGAGTATCGTATGTGTTGTCCTATAACAGAGAATCTGTTGTATTTAATGGCGTTGACATGTTCGGAGTATCTGATATTAAAGTTGCGTCCAGTTTGACTGATGTACGAGGAGCTGCAGTTGTTACATTTGAATCTGTATACTCCAGATTTATATTTATTTTGTGATTTAGAGTTGTGTAATATATCAAAAGCCCCCCTGGTCGCCAACCCACGCTCTAAGTTAAGAGTCCTGGGGCTTTCATGTTCTTGTATAAGCTTCACAGAAATTGTGAAAGTATGTGATGGAGAGTTAAAAAAGGTTAACTGTTATATTAGTGTGAGATGTAGCTCGTGGGGAAAGATTTTATATAGCAATGTAAGATAGTATTTAGAATTTATGTGACATGCATGTGGACTCTCGGGTGGATGAAAGCCTCGATACGGCCTGTATATCACGAAGGAAGTTCTCTGAATAACTGGAAATGATATGACGGGTCAGTTTTTGGAAGCTTGACATGTCGGATTTGTTTCTAAGGAAACGTATAATCTCATTATTGTCACAAAAACGTATTAATATATGAGAAAGTGGCAGCTTCTCATACATCCGACACATAGTAGTCACTGATCATTGAGCGTGATGCACCATCTCCAGGACTGAGGTAGAAACATTACTACAGTATTTGGTATCCTTAAAGGAAAAAGTATCCAGAACAGAATGCGAGGGAAGAAGTTTCACAGCCCAATTCAACAATCCTCCGGAAGGAAACAATATAATATACGAGAGAAACTGAGTTCTATTTTCTTACGACCCTATTCCTTAGTGTAATATACCTATAATTTTAAGTTCTGGTAGGAAATAATGGAATTGGGAGAAGCCTTCATTCTGCTCCATAATCGCAACACATTCGGTGCACAGTCAACAATAAGACACGACAGAAACATACTATTGTTGAACAGGTCGCTTACTGTGCAGTCCGCATTCAGTTCATATAAGAAGGATAAGAAAAGTTGTCGCTATTCCCCGTTCACCCAGCACGCGTCCGTAAGGATTCCGGGGGCGATCAAGCGTGCTGACTCTCTGGATGGTTGCCACGGGTGATGGCGGGGAGGGGCCATCACTACGGGGAAGCCTGCTGCGATCGCAGTTGGTACTACCCCACTGTACTTGTTAATATCGTCGGAGTGACAGCCGAACTCGACACGAGGCACTGCTCCTCAGAACAGGGGTTTTCTCTGTTTGGGGATTCAGTCCCTCGTGTCGGAAACGACTGAAACTTCGGAAATATTAACAAATACGCGGGAAGAGGTGCGCGTCCGAAAGGATTCCGGGGGCGACAAAGCGCATCGACTTACTGGATGGTCGCCACGGGTGATGGCGGGGAGGAGCCATCACCTCTGCGAAAGCTTCCTGCGTTAGGTCAAGGAGGCATGGTGGAGAAGTTCTACCCACTATCTGACAAGAAAGAAGAAACGTGCGGTGAGTCGACAAAATGACGCATGTTCAGTTGATGTGAAGAGTTTCAATTGTAGATTGTTGGTATCAATGGATGGTAATAAAATCTATGTATGGATAATTTCGTATATCCCTATGATATTTGCTAAATGAAATTCATCATCACTGTTCTTAACTGCAGTATTTTTTAATATTCAATCAAATAAAGAAGGCTAAATGTATTTACACTGATGGGTTATTGAAAAGCACACAACCATAGTGTTAACGGGAGATTTAAGACAATACACACCTCCCATAATTTCAGAAATCAATTGGGAGATGGTATTGATTATTTTAATCTTAATTTTCGATACATGCAGTGTACAAAAATGATTATAGTATAATTGAAAAAACGTGCACTAAAAGCACAAAGAAAGAATAACCTGTCCGGAAATGTAATGAATAAAAATTTAATACAAGTATTTGTGAGTAACTGAGAAGTTGAACAGAAAAAAGAATGGCCTGAAAAGTGTGTTATAAATATTATTGTAAGAAATTGAACTTCTCGGACATGCTATCGAGGAAACATGGCACCCGCCCCAAAGAGGTCAGCACAGTAGTTATCCTCAATCCCTCCATATGTCCGACTCCTGAAATGAATATTAATATTGACTCTCGAAAGAAAAACAAAAATCGTGCAGACTAATAGAACTATTACGATAAAATTATTATATGCTATATCTATAATCTACGTACCTAACTGTTCTACTCTTCAACGGAGTTATATTTTCCAGTATATACATAAAATGAATGTATGTTTGTATGTCACAAATGGACTCAAAACTTACTAGACCGAACTGTCACAATGTTTTCTTAACACTCTTGGGAAGGTTTAGGAATTAATTTGAACGAAATCCGAGGGGTAGTATTTTTGTAATGAGTAATTTTATGTAATTAATTTAATTGCAAACTCGCACCAAGATCGGATCGACTTGATCGACAGACTGTCGCTAGGCGACAGCAATTTACGCTAAATGAAATGAAATGGCGTATGGCTTTTAGTGCCGGGAGTGTCCGAAGACACATTTGGCTCGCCAGGTGCAGGTCTTATGATTTGGCTCCCGTTGGCGACCTGCGCGTCGTGATGAGGATGCAATGATGATGACGACAACACATACACCCAGCTCCAGTGCCAGCGAAATTAACCAATGATGGTTAAAATTCCCGACCCTGCCGGGTATCGAACCCGAGGCCCCTGTGATCAAATGGCTAATCATTTAAGCCATGGAACCGGACAGTTTACGCTATATCATGATAGTCCGGTGAGAAATGCTGTACATAGGAGGATGGGAACAAGCCACCAAGCTTTATAAAGCACATTTCTTGCTAGGCGGATCATAACCGTGCCTGTTATTTGGAAATAGCAGCCCAATATGCGGCGATGGAGATGTACTGTACTTTCATGTCATAAGACCAGCTTTGATAGGTCTGCCCAGTTTGAAGAATATAGCTGCGTATTAGATGTGAAAAAGTGAGGGTAATTGTAGCCTATCTCAAAACTGAAGGTCACAGGCGTGAAAATTGGTGCTTGGAATCTCCGTTAAAAAACGAACGATGTATTCTTTTGTTTTAGGAAAATCCACTTAAGGGGGTGCGTGAAAAGAACTGAAAAAGAAGTTGAATTCTTTTTATGAGGATACGCATATCTCAAAAAATGAAGATGTTATAGACGTGAAAATTGGTACTGGAATATCCTTTGAAAATAAAGACACACGCATATTCTTTTTTTCGGAAGATCCACTTAAGGAATGGGAGGAGGGGTGTGAAGAAAATGAAGACTGGGTTGAATTATTTTTATGGGGAAACTTATAAAACTGATATTACAGATATGGAAATTGTTATTTGGAATTTCCTAAAAGAATGTTTTATTTTTCGACTTGAGAGTGGGCTGTTTCTCACATGGACAGTTCCATGTCACAAGATCCAATGCCACACGCGGCTTTCAAAAAGTTACTGGGGTAAATGAACCTCACTTTTCCGGTAAGTTTTTGTGCCTTAAGAAGTTTCAGAAAATCTCTTAGTGCAGTAGCGAGGAATGATTACTTTTATCAAAGTACGAAATCCACGCGAGCAAAGCCGCGGGTAACAGCTAGTATAAATATAGTTAAAAACGACCGATATTAGTGTAGAATCCATAGTTTTGAGGAATACTGGAGCAATTTGAATCAAACTTGATACACATATGACTTATTATCAGAAGACTTTCCGTGTAGTGTTATGACACCCCTACCACCCTTAGTGGTGGGAGTGAGATTTAAGGATAATACAAAATAGTGTCGAATCCATAGTTTTCGGGCTCACTGAGATGAATAGTGACACTCCGGATTTTTTTAAAGTTCAGCCCCTTTGGTATACAGCTTGAGAAAATGTAAAAACGAAATTGTCCAAAATTACCAAGATAATGGAAGTACACATATTCCTGCGTAGTTATCAACCAAAATTGATACATATGTGACTTGCTATCTGGAAAATATACTGTGGAGGTAAGACATCCCTAAAACCACTGAGGTAGGGGGTGAAATATAAATATAACTAAAAACGATCAATAAAAGTTTCGAATCCATAGTTTTCGGGACTACTGGACCGATTTCAACCAAACTTGGTACACTTACGACTTTCTATCAGGAGATAAACCGCGTGGGGTTTTGACAATCTTATCAGTTATAGAGGTAGGAGTTGGAGTGGGTGAGATATAAAAATAATCGAAAATAGTGCCGAATTTATAGTTCTGGGGGTTGCTGAAATGAATAGTGACACTCCGAATGTCGTTAAATCCAAGTTGAGCCTGATCGGCAGGGAGTGAGAAGAGGTGAAGGAAAGAAAATGTCCATTGCGACCGAGATTATGGATGTTTGCATGTATGTTGCAACATAGCTGTCAACTACACCTCGTATAAATATTACCTACTATCTGTAAAAAATACTATGGGGGCGAGACACCCCTAGAACCCATAGGGAAGAGGTTGAAATGTAATTATAACAGAAAAAGATCAATATTAGTGTTGAATCCATCGTTGTAGGGACTACGGGAGTGACTTCAACCAAACTTGGTACACTTAAGACTTACTATCAAGAGACAAACTGCGTGGAGGTATGACAACCGTATCACCCGTCGGGGGGAGAGGGGGTGAGATAAAAATGATCGAAAAGTGTCGAATCCATACTTTTTAGGGTCGCTGAGATGGATAGTGGCATTCCGATTTTTTTTAAAGTGCAAGTTCAGACTCCTTTTGCATAGGTTGTGAGAAAAGATGGAAAAGATCTCCAAAATTACCGAGATAATGGACGTATGTGTGTATATTCCATTATAGCTCTCTACCAAAATTGAAACAAGTATGACTATCTGGAATAAAATACTGCGGTAGTAAGAGACCCGTTGCGACCTAAGGTAGGAGTGAATTGTAAAAGTAATCGAAACGACCGATATTTGAGTGAAGTCCATAGTTTACGGCGTTGCTGAGATGAACTGTGACACTCTGGATGTCGTTTAGGACAATTTTCAGTCCCAATCAGCATGGGGATGAGAAGTGGTGAAAAGGAAAATGTCCAAAATGACCAAAATTACGCATGTATGTGAGTTTCTTCTAGCATAGCCCTCATAGAGTATTGGTACACATATGACTTACTATTTGAAAAAATACTGTTGCAGAAAACACCCCTAGCACTCCCAGATGAGGGGGTGAAATATAAAAACAAATGAAAACGACTGATATCATGGATATGTTTGGGTATGTTCCAGAATAGCTCTCAACGAAACTTTGTACACATATGACTTAGCTTACTATCCGAAAAATAAAAATACGGAGGTCGAGTCATAAGTCATGGCAAATATTTTGTTTTCTCGCGAACAGGAGACAACACGGAAAATCTAAGATATGCATTTGAAAACGTACGGTATGTACTTGCGTATGATGCCACTAGATGTTGTGTGTAAACAACCGTGTGAGTCTAAGCATGCCCCCAAGTTCAGTGAGTGAGAGCGTCACAAAATGGAAGTCAACAAGCAGGGGCAACGATCGTATATGAAAATAGCAGTTCTCTGCGGCAGAAATGCACGTCAATGCCATGCAGAGCTGCGGGAAGCATTAGGTGTGTGATTATGATCTGATCCCCAAAGTCAAGAGGCCATTACGTGGACAACGGTTTGCTAACAAAGAGGACATCGTAACAGCATTTCGGAGAAAGGTGTCATGTTAGAGATACACATGCAGCGAATGGTATTCAGCGCCTGCCCACCGCTGGCAACGCACAGTGGAAACCTTGGGTAAGGTCTGTAAACAGTGGAGACCTGTCCCTTGTACGTAGTGTTGTGTATTTGCTGCCTCTACCATAATAAAATAAGGTTTACCAATGACCTGTGTTCTGTCACTTTCCTACGAGAATCTCCTGAAGTCAGAATTTGTCTTCAGGCACTATACATAAGTACATGCCCTATATTTCCAAATGCATATCTTAGTTTTTCCGTGCTGTCTCCTGTTCGCGAGAAAAAATATAGTTGCCAAGAATTATGACTCGAACCTCGTAAAAAACCATGAAAATGAAACATCCCAAGTTCCGCTAAGGTGGGGGGATGAGAAGGGTAACATGTAAAAAATAATGTAAAAAATCCTATATTAGTGTCGAACCCATTATTTATGAGACGAATTGTGACGCTCTGGATGCCTTTTAAGTCCACGTTCAGCCTCCATTGAGAAGGGAGGCTGAGATGGTCCAAAAAGTAAATAGTCTAAAATAACCGAGATCAGCGTTGAATGCACTGCTTTTGGGGTCGCAAAGCTGATTGGTGACAATATCAATGACAAATGAAATCGTGTACAACGTATTTATAGTGCGGTGGGTAAATAAATATAGTTATCACAGATTATTTTTTGACATGATCAGATACTTCCCAGTCAATTTGAGCTTCCATAAGGTTAAATAAAAATGTACTCGAAAATTAAATAAAACTTGAAATCAGACACTTCTAAATAACTCTAAAACTAAACAATAGTTTGTAAAATATCAGTCAAGGTGTCACACATGAATTCTATAAAAATTCTCTTCACACTGGTAATACAAATCTTAAAGGTAAACATTCAAAAACTATCCGGGCAACACCTGGCACTACCCTCCCCCATGACACTACAGCCCTTGAAGGACCTTGGCCTACCAAGCGACCGCTGGTCAACCCGAAGGCCTGCAGATTACGAGGTGTCGTGTGGTCAGCACGACGAATTCTGTCGGCCGTTATTCTTGGCTTTCGAGACCGGGGGCACTATCACCGTCAGATAGCTCCTCAATTCTAATCACGTAGGCTGAGTGGACCTCGAACCAGCACTCAGGTCCAGGTAAAAATCCCTGACCTGGCTAGGAATCGAACCCGAGGCCTCCGGGTAAGAGGCAGGCACGCTACCCTACACCACGGGGCTGGCTGCCAGGTATACAGTTAGTTTGAAATAAAAATTCATTAATGAGTTTAACTGATTTTCATTCATATCAATGAACTTTGATAAAAAATATTATGATTTTAGGACACCGTCACACTCGCTTCACTTTCAGTGTCAGAATACGTTTACGTATCTCTCCATACGTGAATCACTGCCAATATAACTCGTAAATGAGAAGGAAACTTCATGCCCAGTGAGTGCTTCACAACATTCCAGATACATCTACATTTCAGTACTCAGCACCCAGCCTACCAAGCTCTTAGCTATATATTAAATGAACACCCGCGCTTATTTTAGGAAGCATAATTTTAACTTTTAACTCCAACTTCAGATAGTTCTCCAGCTGCAGAATGCCCACACAAATATTTCCTGTAAAGAAATCTACGAAACAAAGAATTTCAATTTTGTATTCATTCACATCCAACAATATTTCGGAAAATATTAGCCAAATATGTACGACATGTAAATTGTAAATATAGAGTATGTACTGTGTCATCTGGAAGTATTCCTCACAATTCGAAAAATATATCTGTCACCTAGCAATTCAAAGACAAAGGAAACAGAAAATATAATGCTCTCCGACCAACTTAGAATTTCAACAAGTATTGTACTTACTAACAACTGAATAATTAGATTTTGAACGATACATCTACCTGTCTTCAATGTTCTGTAATGTTGAGCAAGATAATAACTCCATATCTTTTGTCTTGCAGCATGTGAGCGGTATAAACAATATTATATTGATAACACCGGAAGAAGAATGGATCGTGCCGCAATAGAGGATGAATTTTCATACGTTGTAAGTAAGCAGTTCTGATAATTATAATACCTTCCTTTCTATCACATTTATTTTTATCTACGTCAAAACAGCCATTTGTTGGTCATGATTCTTGTCGCATTACTCATACATGATTCATCATTATATGAAATATATATATATATGAGTAATGCGAACGACAAGAACCATTCTTGAAGAATGATAATTATAATCTACATGATTCATCATTATATGAAATATACTTATATATATATATATGTATGAGTAATGCGAACGACAAGAATCATGACCAACAAATGGCTGTTTTTGACGTAGATAAGAAATAAATGTGATAGAAAGGAAGGTATTAAAATTAGAAGTATTAGGCAGTACCATATGGCTAATAAAACAGGCATAAGGGAGTTTTTAAAAAGTAACTATGATCGGTGGAAAACGGTAAATAAAAATGTAAATAGACTCTTGGATGTGTTTAAAGCAATTGTTGAGAAATGTGAAAACATGTTTGGACCTTTAAAGGTGATAAGGAATGGAAAGAAAGTCAATCAATCAATACTGATCTGCATTTAGGGCAGTCGTCCAGGTGGCAGATTCCCTATCTGTTGTTTTCCTAGCCTTTTCCTAAATGATTTCAAAGAAATTGGAAATTTATTGAACATCTCCCTTGGTAAGTTATTCCATTCCCTAAATCCCCTTCCTATAAATGAATATTTGCCCCAATTTGTCCTCTTGAATTCCAACTTTATCTTCATATTGTGATCTTTCCTGCTTTTATAAACGCCACTCAAACTTATTCGTCTACTAATGTCATTCCACGCCATCTCTCCGCTGACAGCTCGGAACATACCACTTAGTCGAGCAGCTCTTCTTCTTTCTCTCAATTCTTCCCAGCCCAAACTTTGCAACATTTTTTTAACGCTACTCTTTTGTAGGAAATCACCCAGAACAAATCGAGCTGCTTTTCTTTGGATTTTTTCCAGTTCTTGAATCAGGTAATTCTGGTGAGGGTCCCATACACTGGAACCATACTCTAGTTGGAGTCTTACCAGAGACTTATATGCCCTCTCCTTTACATCCTTACTACAACCCCTAAACACCCTCATAACCATGTGCAGTGATCTGTACCCTTTATTTACAATCCCATTTATGTGATTACCCCAATGAAGATCTTTCCTTATATTAACACCTAGATACGTACAATGATCCCCAAAAGGAACTTTCACCCCATCAACGCAGTAATTAAAACTGAGAGGACTTTTCCTATTTGTGAAACTCACAACCTGACTTTTAACCCCGTTTATCAACATACCATAGCCTGCTGTCCATCTCACAACATTTTCGAGGTCACGTTGCAGTTGCTCACAATCTCACAAAGACCCATTATATTATAACAGAGAAGTGAAGGGACTAAGAAGGATGTGCACGTTGGAAAGAAATAGAGTTAGAAAAGGTTGTGGAAGTAAGGAGAAATTGTAGTAATCTGCTAGGAAATATAATCTATCAAAGAAGTCAACTAAGGTTAACATGATGGCAAGCATAATTAGCGGTCATACAAATTTTAGTGAAAAATGGAAGGGTATGTATGGGAACTTTAAGGCAGAAACAGGTTCCAAGAAGGACATTCCAGGAATCATTAATGAACAAGGGGAGTGTGTGTGCGAGGATCTACAAAAGGCAGAAGTAGTATGTAAAGATTGTTGGTTACAACGATAATGTTCAGATGGAGGAGGTGACTAATACTAAAGAAGTATTAAAGTTTACCTATGATAAAAAGGACAAAAGTTGAGAACTAGAAAAGCAGCTGGAATTGATAATGTTTCGTGGGATATACTAAAGACAATGGGTTGGGATATAGTACCAGTGGAGGCTTGTGACTAAGTTTTCAGTAGGTTCACAGTAACATTTTTGTTCACGTCTCAAATGTACCAAAGTAGAGTGCAAAGCAGTACAAAATACTTAAATCATTTCACTAAAAGTTCCCAGTACGGTTCCTTCTCCACTCATAATATGGCAGAACCCTTACAACCGCGGATGCACTTTCCCGACACTATTCTGTGAGTGTACAACAAAACTAAAATTACGACTGCCGGGCTGAGTGGCTCAGACGGTTGTAGCGCTGGCCTTTTGACCCCATCTTGGGAGGTTCGATACTCGCTCAGTCCGGGGTGGTATTTGAAAATGCTCAAATACGTCAGCCTCGTTTGGTAGATTGACTAGAACGTAAAAGAACTCCTGCGTGATTAAATTCTGACACCTCGGCGTCTACAAAAATCGTAAAAGTAGTTAGTGGGACTTAATAATAATAATGTTATTATTATTATTATTAGTAGTAGTAGTAGTAGTAGTAGTAGTATAAAAGTACGACTACTCTGTTTTTATTCCGTACCCTGATGCTTGGCCTCTTAGAGACCAACCCCACCGCCCGAATGCAGATCTGAAAAGCCGCAGTGAAGTCGTGGCCACTGCTAGCTAAAACTTTTTTTTTTGTTGCTATTTGCTTTACGTCGCACCGACACAGGTAGGTCTTATTGCGACGATGGGATAGGAAAGGCCTAGGAAGTGGAAAGAAGCGGCCGTGGCCTTAATTAAGGTACAGCCCCGGCATTTGCCTGGTGTGAAAATGGGAAACCACGGAAAACCATCTTCAGGGCTGCCGACAGTGGGGCTCGAACCCACTATCTCCCGATTACTGGATACTGGCCGCACTTAAGCGACTGCAGCTATCGAGCTCGGTGTTAGCCGAAACTGCTCATCTCGTTATTAGCTCGTTATTAGTAAAATTCACAGTAACTTTGCTACAATGCTATATTGTATCGAATATTACATAGCACGAAGTTCATCTAGGTATGACAATAAGCATAAAAATCATGCGTACCGGTGCCATATTTAACGGTACTTAAATTAAAATTCTCCACCCACAATGTAAAGCAAACTTCTTCCCGCGATTACCTGTTCGGAATTACCTACTGGCGAAATCTTCCGGCGATGTAATGCAATATTAACTTCTGGGAACTGTGGCCAAGCAGTAACAGGGGAGGTGGCGGACCCTTGTGGTCAGCCGTAATACTATCTCTGGTTTGAGGGTGGTTAAGACGGAAAGGCACATACCTTACCGTGCTCCTCGCTCATGGGGATGCTCTGTACATAAACCATGGCATCATCTGCATGCGCATGCGTATATTCTTCAGGCTCGTAGCACAACCTCCAGTGTGCTTCATGTATTGTCAGTCGAAACGAACAACTGTCAGTGTAACGGAGCTTCTACATAAGTCGAATGCTTGTGATCGATTGATGAAATAAGGTCGAAACGAGGGAAACAATTTTGAACTATCCATGAATGCGTGAATATACATTAGAATTTGGTGTCCACGTGTTCATGTGCCACTGCATAGTACCATATATGAAGTACTTACTTGATTATTGTTTGTAAAAAGGAGTTATACCAAATGAATGGAGAGTTGCTATAGTAGCACCTGTTTATAAAGGAAAGGGTGATAGACATAAAGCTGAAAATTACAGGCCTGTCAGTTTGATATGCATTGCATGTAAGCTTTGGGAAAGCATTCTTTGTGATTAAATGACATGTTTGCGAAATTAATAACTGGTTCGATAGAAGCCAGTTCGGGCTTAAGAAAGGTTATTCCACTGAAGCTCAACTTGTAGGATTCCAGCAAGGTATAGCAGATATCCTGGATTCAGGAGGTCAAATGGACTGTATCATGCTTGACCTATCTAAGGCACTTGATAGGGTAGATCATGGGAGACTACTGGCAAAAATGAGTGCAATTGGACTAGACAAAAGAGTGTCTGAATGGGTGGCTATATTTCTAGAAAATAGAACTCAGTGAATTAGAGAGTTGGAACTTTATCTGACCCTGTAATAATTAAGAGAGGAATTCCTCAAGGCAGTATCATTGGATCTTTATGTTTTCTTATATATATATTAATGATATGAGTAAAGAAGTGGAATCAGAGATAATACTTTTTGCAGTTGATGTTATTCTGTACATAGTAATAAATAAAGTTACAAGATTGTGAGCAAATGCAACGTAACCTCGATAATGTTGTGAGATGGACAGCAGGCAATGGTATGTTAATAAACGGGGTTAAAAGTCAGGTTGTGAGTTTCACAAATAGGAAAAGTCCTCTCAGTTTTAATTACTGCGTTGATGGGGTGAAAGTTCCGTTTGGGAATCATTATGAGTACCTAGGTGTTAATATAAGGGGAAGATCTACATTGGGGTAATCATATAAATATGATTGTAAATAAAGGGTACAGATCTCTACACTTGGTTATAAGGGTATTTATGGGTTGCAGTAAGAATGTAAAGGATTACTTGATTCAAGAACTGGAAAAAATCCTAAGAAAAGCAGATCGATTTATTCTGGGCGATTTCCGACAAAAGAGTAGCGTTACAAAAATGTTGCAAAGTTTAGGCTGGGAAGACTTGGGAGAAAGGAGACGAGCTGCTCGATTAATTGGTACGTTTCGAGCTGTCATTGGAGAGATGGCGTGGAATGACATCCGTAGACGAATAAGTTTGAGTGGTGTCTTTAAAAGTACGAAATATCACAATATGAAGATAAAACTTGAACTGAAGAGGACAAATTGGGGCAAATAGTCGTTTATAGGAAGGGAAGTTAAGGATTTGTATAACTTACCAAAGGAGATGTTCAATAAATTTCCATTTTCTTCGTAATCAACATTTCTTGGCTAATTAATACATGGAGGTGTATCTACACTTTGCTCTTAAAGAGTGTCCTTTTATGCATTTAGATCGAGTTTAAAATATATTATTCACCACAAATTGCCTTAAACAGTGGGGCGTGATTCGTTCACTGGCTGAACTGCTGGCTTCTCCGCAACTCATCTCAGATAGAATGAAACATTCCAGATGGAGAAGACTGCAACAATTGTATTCACTTGTTTTCTTCTTCATTGCATGTTCTAATATCGTGAGATTGTGATTTAGTTACCGAGTGAGTTGGCTACCTGGTATGGGCTGCCTAGATGTAAGCTTCAATTGGGGAGATGGTGGGTTGGAATGCAACCATCGGCATCCCTGAAAATGGTTTCCAGAGGTGTACGATTTTCATACCAGACTAATGCTGGAGGTGTGCCGTAATAAAGGTCACGCCGGTTTTCTTCCCCTTCTTAGTCCTCTCCGACTCTATGGTCGCCCAGAAACATTTGAGCTTTTGTGACGTTAAAAAATGTCATCTATCTATTTACAGGCTGCATTGGGATTTATTCAGAAGAACAGCTTAGCGAGTAAACCGAAAGTAGCATGGCTCTGTGGTGGAGCCCTAATTAGTGCGAAGTACGTGCTCACTACAGCGCACTGCGTCACTGATCCCAAGAAGTAAGTACGAAAGTTCCATAAGCAAGTTTTTACCTAGGCACACAGTTCACAGAAACCAAAATGTAATTACATGTAACTAAGTGCTTACTTCTGCATATTGTGTCACTAATTCCAGGAAGTAAGTGCTTGCTCAGGCACATTGCTTTACAGAACCGATAGTTAAATATAGTTAACTGCAGTGAGCCTCCCTGACTAAGGCGGCAGTGCGCCGGACTCTCACCGTTGGATTCCGTGGTTTAAATCCTGGTCACTCCATGTGAGATTTATGTTGGACAAAGCGGAGGCAGGACAGGGTTTTTTCCGGGTACTCCGGTTTTTCCTGTCATATTTCACTCCAGCAACACTCTCCAATATCATTTAATTTCATCTTCAGTCATTAATCATTGCCCCAGAGGAGTGCGACAGGCTTCGGCAGCCGGCACAATTCCTCTCCTCGCCACTAGGTGGCGGCTTCTTTCATTCCATTCCTGACCCGGTCGAATGACTGGAAACAGGCTGTGGATTTTCATGTAACTGCAGTACAAACCCGCTTATGGAGACTCGATTAGTCAAGGCTCCGTGTTGGGAGGACGTACAGTCACTCCCATAAATATTCGGCCACTGATAAAATCCGCGGAAAAGTGATGAAAATAACGTAACCATGAGCAGAATGTGGAACCAAATGTGTCCACGTAATGGAACTACATGTGGTTGCTTATGCAGAAGAGGAATCACGGTACATTGATGTACAGTATGCTGTAAAAGAAAGGACATTGCGCACATGGGTGAAATGACACGCCTCAAATATATTCGGTCACCCGGAAAGGCCGGGATTGCCGCTTTGGTCGTTGACAGCGACAGGGCACATATTGTTGCAAAACGTTCAGTTCAGGAGTGCGGTGCCGCAAGACACGTCGTGCCGAAGTCATATGCTACAGTGTTGCGGACTGGTATCAAATGGGGTGCAAAAGACAACATACTACCACGTTTGAAGAATGCCAGCTCGTTATATTCCATCATGCTCAAGGTAAATCGCATAGAAAGTTATCGCAGATGCTTAAAATAAGCAGAACAACAGTTGGAGATACACTAAGACGATTCAAATATGAAGACAGAATGATTCAATTCCCCAGACTGGCAGACCGAGAAGGCGAACAGAACAAGAGGAGCGGTATATGCTTCGGAATGTGGAACGAAATCCGAAAATTAGTGCCCCGAAACTGGCAGCAGCTGTTTTAGAGGAGTGTGGAAGGAATGTGGGCACTGAAGCCGCGCGAGGAGCACCGCAAAGGAATGAGTTCTTTGAGAGAAGAGCTAGGAGGAAACCATACATTAGTGCGGTAAATAAAAGAAGCGGCTAGAGTTCGCAAAATCCTACGTTCGCAAACCCAGTGCTTGGTTGGAGGATGTGTTATTTGTTGATGAGTCAAAGTTCAATGTCTTTGGATCCGATGGAAAGCAATTGATGTGGCGGAAATGTCACGAGGAACTTAAAACAAGCATTTACAAGCAACGGTAAAATATGGTGGTAGAAGTGCAGTGGTGTGGGAATGTGTTGCATCGAACGTGCTTTGTGCACTGAGTTTCACTGAACATACTTTGATAAAAGAGGGCTATTTGGCTATCCTAAAAAACAATTTGCGACAATCTGCGGAACAACTTGGTATATAACGAACTTTCAAGTTCTACCACGATAACAACCCCAAACACAAGTCGTACCTTGTCAGGGTGTGGCTGCTGTACAATTGCCCGAAGGTTTTGGAGACTCCACCACAATCGCCCAACCTGAACCCCATCAAGAATGTGTGGGGTCGAATGAAGGCAGCTCTGCAATTGGGGACGCCAAGTTCCCTCACAGAATTGAAGATGAGACTGCTACAAGAATGAGTGGCATTAAGCCCTGATTGTACTGTATAAAAAAACGTTATCGCCAGTATGCCGAATCGACTGGAAGATGTCATAAAACATCAAGGTGGACCTACAAAGTACCGAATGTGTAACAGGGTTGTCAATTATGCGAGTTTATTTTGCTTTTTGTATAGTGGCCGAATATTTTTGAGGCAGCACTGAAATTATTGCTTTTATTTAATGTATGACTGATGGCGTACTAATGACTGTCAGAAGAGTTTGACTTACATCACTATGTTTGTAGAACGTGTTATTATGTTTTCCTAGATGCTTCGTTGTAGTATACGTTAGCATTACAGTGTAAGAATAGCTACTCAATAAAAGTGTGTCAAAAAAACAGACTGACCGAATATTTATGGGAGTATCTGTAGGTTAAAAAACAAAAAACATGATTGAAGTTAAATGTGGATACATTCTACCCACAGTTTAAAATGTGACCAGAAATATGTTATGCACTTTTTAGTACTATGCCTAATATAGTGCTGCATTTTAGGATATAATTTTAAATTTCTTTTTTAATAAATTTAAATGTTTTTCATCATCGTCATCATCTGTTTACCCTCCAGGGTCGGCTTTTCCCTCGGACAAAGCGAGGGATCCCACCTCTACCGCCTCAAGGGCAGTGTCCTGGAGCTTCGGACACTTGGTCGGGGATACAACTGGGGAGAATGACAAGTACCTCGCCCAGGCGGCCTCACCTGCTTTGCTGAACAGGGGCCTTGTGGAGGGATGGGAAGATTGGAAGGGATAGGCAAGGAAGAGGGGAGGAAGCGGCCGTGGCCTTATGTTAGGTACCATCCCGGCATTCGCCTGGAGGAGAAGTGGGAAACCACGGAAAACCACTTCCAGGATGGCTGAGGTGGGAATCGAACCCACCTCTACTCAGTTGACCTCCCGAGGCTGAGTGGACCTCGTTCCAGCCCTCATACCACTTTTCAAATTTCGTGGCAGAGCCGGGAATCGAACCCGGGCCTCCGGGGGTGGCAGCTAATCACGCTAACCACTACACCACAGAGGCGGACTTAAATGTTTTTAACATATTAAAAATTGTATGGTGCATTTTCTTCAAAACAAATATTTATTTCGATACTTTTTTCCCACGTTTAGAGAGCGTCAACTTAAAAATCCTATGGAACAGAATTTTGATCTTTTAAATTATTTAAATTTAAAAGTTTTTTTTACAATTGGCTTTACGTCGTGCCGACAAATATGGGTCTTATGGCGACGATGGGATAAGAAATTGCTAGAAGTGGGAAGGAAGCGGCTGTGGCCTGTTAGGTACAGTCGGGTCACTGTTTTGGAGCCCTAATTAGTGCGAAGTACGTTCTCGCTACAGTGCACTGCGTGAAAATGGGAAACCACGTAAAACCATCTTCAGTGCTGCCGACAGTGGGGTTCGAACCCACTATCTCCCGAATGCAAGTTCACAGCTGCACTCTCCTAACCGCACGGCCAACTCACTTGGAAAAATGTAGAAGTCTGCTTGAACGTCCCTATTCATACCCTAATTACTACAAATCATTAACTACGTTACCATTCTCAATGAAACTGCCAAGATTCATTGCTCTATATGCAGTAGGTTTTGAGAAAGTGCACCTTTAATGTGAAAACATGTAAGTTATGAGAAACTTCATTTAAAGTTTAAACTATATGTAGAGTACTGCCAAACGCCAAACCTCTCTTTATCGTAATCAAATATCATAGATTGTAAACTACAATTGGTACATGCACGTCTGTTCTAAGATGGGCTGAATAGCTCAGATGGTAGAGCGCTGACTTTCTGGGGTCAAGATAGTGCGTTCGATCCCGGTTAGTCCGGTGGTATTTGAAGGTGCTCAAATACGTCATAACCGTTAAAATAATAATAAAAATGTTATTTGTTTTACTGTACATTCCGTATATTTGTAAGTTTGCATTCGGAAGATGGTGGGTTCGAATCCAACAGTCGGCAGCCCTGGAGATGGTTTTCACAGACGCAACAGTTTTTTCACGTGGGGGATTGAACCCGCCAAGTTGGGCTCGGAAGATCTGAACCACTCATCCCAGTTCACAAAATACTGTTTGAAGGATAGTGATAATCTGCTTACGAGTAGTCATCATACTTACTAGCCTGAGATAATCTGGAAGATGAAAATATAAGTAACAGTATTTTTCACATTGTACAAAACTTCAATGTTAACAATACGCTAAAAGGCAGTTTCAAAAGATAGCAGTGATAGGCTGACCATACAAACATTCTAGAATAAATAATTAACAAGACAAAATTTCATTACCCAAGTCTGCAACAATTTATTTTCACCCAGCCTAGACCATAGTGAATAGCGAAGTGAAAATCAAACCAGCAAAATCTTTCGATTATCTAGCGACCCTCAAGTTTCGACGTCGCAAGTCTTTTTTTTCTTTTTTGCTGGTGGTTTAACGTCGCACTAACACACTGAAGGTTTTCGGCGACGAAAGGAGTCCATCTCCCTGCCTATGTCCTGTTTTAATTTCAAAGTGTGTAGAGAGGCATCCTTGGAATTTTATTTTGAAGATGGTATTGGTCAGTGTTTCCCGTATTACCACTAGCAGTTTTTCATCGACTCGCATTTCTGCAATTATATGAAGCAACACATCGCGGTCACTATAGTCGTACGTTTTTCTGAAGTTTACAAGTGTGCATGCGTATGTTCGGTCTCTTATTATCGTTTTAAGATTGTGGATTTGTTCTGTTGCTGATCGGCCTTTCCGAAAACCTCCTTGGTATTCTCCAAGCGAGCGTTCAGTGTGCTGTTGTAGTGGTTCTAGGGTGGATAATTATATAATCGTGTAAGCTGTTAGGAGTAATGAGATACCATCTTGATATTTCCTTTCTTATGTAAATGATGGACTAAAGCTACCTTCCATTCCTCTGGTAGTTCTTCTTTCTACCATTATATCAATGATGGTATTATTTCTTCTTCTGGGACGTATTTCCATAGTTCTGTTATCATAGAGTCTTCACAAGAAGCCTTGTTTTTCAGTCTCCCTTTTCGGCGTTTGATTTCATCGCGATCCGGGAGAGTAGACGGCAGGTTTTGGCATGTTGATTTGTTGGTTGTGATAGGGTTAACTGATATTCGCTTTTACAATTTTGAAGTATTCGGCAAGGATCTCACAGTTTTCTTCGTTTGTTGTTGTTACGTTCCATCTTTCCTTTGAAATCAGAAGGAAGGAGGCTTGTACCCTTGTGCCTTCTTTTTAAAACTCCTATAATATTATCGGGACTCAGCTCGCTGGATGTCTTGTTCAATCTTGTTCATTTGTTACTTTCCGTACTTGCGTTTTTCACTCCAAATTATCTTCGTCGTTTGCGCCCGTTGGGTTTTGTAGATGTTCCAGTCTTCTTCTCTTTTCGACGTGTAGTACAGTTTCCGTCAAGGCTCGTTCACAACTTTCGTTCCACCAGGCGTGTTTCTTCCTCTTTTTAACCGCTGACTACTTCTTTATGCAGCTTGAACATTTGCCACTTTGTACTGTTAAAGTCCAAATCCACTGGTCGGACGAGTTCTTTGAAGTCGCTCCCTTTTTCCTCTGAGCTTCTTTGTGTCGAAGCGGGTTATGGTAGATTGGTTCTGTTTTTCTGTTTAAAGGGATGGTTTTGAAACTAACTATTCAGACATGATGGTCTTAATATACTGTGTGTTCGTCCACTTTTCGGCTATGATGTTCATTAATCCGGCACTGTACCTTCGAGATCTTGCGACATCGTCTACTTTGAATTCTCTCACTGCCGTGTTTGGGGATCGTCATGTAGTTCGGTTTCTGGGAAGGTGGCGAAAGTGGGTGGACATTAGCTGAAGATTATGATTCTTACATAATTCAACAAGACGTTTTCCATACTTGTTGGTTCTCGTCCAATGACGCGTCTGTAGTTCTGCTCCCGTCCCTGTTACAGTATGTATTAAAATCAACCATTAAGATCTTTATAGGGTGTGTTCTGAGAATCTTTCTGGTTTTGGTCGTTAGTCGAGTCGGGGCGTGGGCATTGATTAACATATACGTCTTGTTTGCACAGCGCACGTAGTTGGGATAATTCATCGTTTAGAAGTTTAAAATTTGAGACAGACCTACGGATTGAGAAGTTGACTGCAAAAGCCGTGTCGAAGATTACACCTTTCTTGAAATAACTGTACCCATCAAATTCGAAAATTTCTTCGTCTGTGAAGTGAGTTTCTCACAATGCTATTAGAGAGATATTGTTTTCATGGAGGGCTTTGGTCAGTTGTTTGATTTTGCCGGTTTGTGTGAGAGAGTTTATGTTGAAGTATGCGGGAAACATCTTAGATTTGATATTTTATATTTTAAATATGTTGCTGGATGCTACCAGTAAACAAAATAAGAAACTGAAGAGAGCTTTAAATTTCATTGAATTTTGCCTCACATGTATCCCCCCTTTATGCATAACTTTCTTGATTAAAAGTAGATCAGCAGAGATATCAGCATGTATCAGCCCTAATCTATCGACTCTTGATTGAAAATATGCCTGAATATCTCTCTTATAATTTCCGATTTCTATCTTCCTTTCATGACCGTGACATGCGGTCTAGGTCAATAACTGCAATACCTCCACACCATACATCTGCCTTCAGTAATCCTTGTGTCGGGCGCTAGAATATGGAATGCTTTACCCCCTGAAATATGAAATTGTTCCTCATTAATTACCTTCAAAAGACAGTTTAACGATTTTCTCTTGAATACGTAGGCTATATTATGTAGTTATGTGTGAATGTATGAGTAATGTCTTGAGTAAATAGTTACCAAGTGTTTTGATAAATTACTATTACATGAATTTCACGTAGAATAGTTAATATTGCATTTATTTTGCTCATTTTAGACTTAGGATATAGATCTTTTAGTTTGAAACTTCCATTCTGCGAGTTAGAAAAGAGTAGTAATACAGATACTGAGGGACCCTCTGCAGATCATTCATTTCCATCAATACCTGAGAACGTGACTAACATTCCTCCCCCACTAACCCTGAAAAAAAGGAAGATAACAGCATTAAAGATCTGATTCCCATTTTTTAATATTTTTAAACTCCACTAAAATTGTAACTGTATTCCGGATCCGATTGGTCACCCTCTTTGGAGGACGGATAATTTATTTCTTAAATTATATTGTTATGTTATAAACAGTATATTGAGTTTGAACATATATAATGTATACAATATCAAGCCACATAATGTGGTTAAGTGTAAGAGAGGGCCGAGAGCCATAACTTCGCAACAAATAAATAAATAAATAAATAAATAAATAAATAAATAAATAAATAAATAAATAAATAAATAAATAAATAAATAAATAAATAAATAAGATACCAGTGACAGTGAATATAGTGTCAGTTACGATATACAAAATTAAGTATTCAAGAAAAAATTGAGAAAGAAAATATCCATTCCGAAATGTGTCTGTAACAGTGTCTTGTAAAGATTGTGGAGGTGTGGTGAAAGTTGTAGTGAGCCTTCCTTCTTAATAAGTGATCAAAAGGACCAGATATCATAAAAATACATCCACTGAGAAAAATAAGAATTTGTCATTTTGGCAAGTTACAAGCAAAATGATGCACAGCCATAGCAATATGCTAAAAGTGCTCTTAAGATAATACGTTAAACTGAATAAAGTTTAAAAGTACTAGTATTAGATTACACATTATTTTAAAACGTAAAGGAAAGTTTAACCAGGTAAGACGTATTTCTCTATATCCTTAATTTATAACCAGATCAAAACTGCAGGTTTTGTTCTTATAAACACATAATGAATTTTATTTTTCTATTAAGAAAACGGCTAAACAAGAGCATGCAATTACTTTGCATCATATTGTAGTTCGCTGTGTTTATAAAAAAGGATCATATGAGAATGATCTTATCAGTTAACTCCTTTTAATATGCACAACCATCTGCTGCAACTACTAGTGTGTGCTGTCACTGCAATAAAATCTGTGCATCCAGAATCGGACTGTTCAGCCATCTAAGACGACACAATTAATATGTCGAAATGACATTGTATTTATATACTACATATTCGTTGACGAATAAATGCCTATGATGATGTATATCACGTACAGTTTCATAAATGTAGTTCACCGAGCGAGTAGCTGTGCGGTTTAAGTCACGTAGCTGTCGGCTTGCATTCGGGGTATAGTGGATTCGAACCCCACTGTCGGCAGCCCAGAAGATGGTTTTCCATGGCTTCCCATTTTCACACCAGATAAATGCTGACTGGGGTTGAATCTTAATTAAGGCCACGGTTGCTCCTTCCCACTTCTAACCCGTTCCTATCTCATCGTCGCCATAAGATCTGTGTCGGTGAGACGTAAATCAGATTGTAAAGAAAAGAATGTAGTTCAAACTCCAACTCAAAATGGCGTATTACGTAATAATAAGCAGCGGATTTTCAGTTTTAAAAAACTAAAATTAGATTTTCTCAACCCATGGATTTTTAGGACTTAAAATCTGTTCTTTCTATTTATATATAGATTTTAACATAAATAATATACAAACGGCATACTATTCATATATTGCAATAACTATCGCACTTGTATTAAAGTATCCGTTATTGCCTGATGACATTTGTGGTGATAATGAAATGCCTTATGGAGCTATTTACCAAAATTAATAGTCTATTTTGTTTACAACGCTGTACCTTTATTAAATCATTACACCCGTTAACCGCTAATTCATTTACAGTAGAGCTGCTAATATGGCACTGAACAATGTTTTCTTTAGATTATCAGGAGTTAAGCCTTTTCTGCCTTCTGTTAAAATCTGCTTAAATTCGGGAAAACTGTCCTTTACTTCATACGAGATACGAGTTGCGAACTCCATAGCGGTGATTTCAGTCGGATTCTAAACCAGTGTTTCTTGTAAATTCTTAACTTTAAAGGGAGCGAGATAATGTAATAAAGAATTCATTGTAATTGCTTTGTAGTGTTTTACATGTTCAGATGTAATCTAAGAAATTTCCAATTCCATGTTATTGTATGTGTTTATAATTGGAGATCCTATCCGTAATTCTTTAGTGTCCACGGAGTTTTCCTGCTTTTCACTTGCTAAGTCCGCAACTCTTAACGTTACCCAATTCACAAATCTTCAATACACAATTATAAATGAATTACACATGTTAGAATATAAATTAAATTCAGTTACCGAAACATTCATTGAGTTCAAATAATTCTGTTCCAGAGGATCTCTCAAGAAAGCAAGGATTGGCGTCATCGCCTCCGCCAGAGACAAAATATTTGATGTTGACGAGATAATTCCTCACGAGGACTTCGATCCGCCAGTGAAGTACAACGACATAGCTTTAGTTAAACTGGCCCAGACTATCTCACTAAGTGTCCGATTCTTACTTCCGTGCTTAAGCATGGATGGAAACTCTGATAAAACAGACTCCTTTGCCATCATTGGATGGGACGCTGCCACTACTGCAGGTATGTACGGTATTATATATATTTATATATAAGATCGAACGGCTAAATCATACTGAAAGACTGGATACCATGAATGAAATTTCATAGGACATTTCCAAGCCGTTCTGTCAAAATGTTGTATCTGTACGCTACAAACTTTGTACACTCTCGTACGAAAACTCTTTCCTCTGTAAAACAAAAGTAAGCTTAATCACGTTTTGACTACTTGCACAGTGTAGATAGAAATGACATGATAACAGTACCTCAGATTCAGTGACCACAAACCATTACGATCTTACACTGAACTAGCATAATTTCAATCGCTCATGTTTCTATACCGCACTGAAGAATGGCACCATCTTTACGGACCTGTAATTCATATATTAGAGTGCCACAAATAATATATGTTTTAATTATTTTCTGCTCCATTCTTTGCGGATGGAGACATTTTTTTTTGCTTTACGTCGCACCGACACAGACAGGTCTTATCGCGACGATGGGACCGGGAAGGCCAAGGAATGGGAAGGAAGCGGCCGTGGCCTTAATTAAGTTACAGCCCCAGCATTTGCCTGGTGTGAAAATGGGAAACCACGGAAAACCATCTTCAGGGCTGCCGACAGTGGGATTCGAACCCACTATCTCCCGATTACTGGACACTGGCCGCACTTAAGCGACTGCAGCTATCGAGCTCGGTGGAGACGTTCTTGATGAGCTCTATGCACCTTTTGAAGGAGAATTATTGCGATGAGTTTTTGTATTAACAGAAAGTTTGTGGTAAAGTGTATGATATAAGGGAATAAGATAGCTATTTCTGAGTTTCAGCATTTTTCTGTACTGTTTGTGAATAAACTGAAGAGAATCTATAGTAAGGAGTAAAAAACGGTATCACGTTAAGCTGTCATTATCTGTTCTGGAGTATGACTTGAATAATTTTTCTAGCAAGGTGGGTGTACAACCTGGACTAAATCAGAGATTAATAAGCTAAACGTGGCCGTAACTTCTCTATTCAAATGTTTCGCTCATGTTACGCATACTTTTCGCAAACTCTTACAGCACATTGTTGGAGGGGATGGTTCAAGATTATTTTCAAAGCACGTTGATGTATTGAAAATACAGTGAAAACGAGTGTTTCGTTTCAAAATCCTCTAATATTAAAAATGATCTGAAAAAACTCAGTTTGTTTTCCATTTGTTATTTAAATTACATGCCTTTGTTGACGAGATGTAGTGTTTACAGTGCACTATGTCTTCTGGTATGGGCTAGGATAAATTTGTTACTTTCACTGACCTGTCTCAGCTACATCCTTGGCTTTGACAATATGAAAATGACCAAGGTATGAGCGATGCTTATACAGTCAGTCCCTGTTATGAATGGTGTGAAAATATCTCACTCCTCCTTTCCCTAGTACACCTCCTCAGTGAGTCTATGCCATCTGTGACAGCTGGTGGCGGAGCTGTTGAGGATCCACCCTGCCTTAGGGCTGAGGACTGAACATACATGCATACATACATACATACATACATACATACATACATACATACATACATACATACATACAGTACATACATACATACATACAGTACATACATACATACATACATACATACATACATACATACATACATACAGTACATACATACATACTGCCCCCGTTTTGCCGGGCAGCTCAGCCGGTAAGCAAAAGTCCCAGAGGCGAAACGTTCGCTTACAGGCAACGCTAAATCATTGAGGACAGGGACAACCTAAGGACTGACGACAAATGAAAACACTAAAAATATATGGGTTTTAACATGTATTAAAAAGAAATTATTAGCACTTTCCAAATTCCATTAATATTTTCAAAATCTTGAATAAAAGATATCTATCTCTTCCCTGCTGGAATTCACCCACAGTTCTTCATTAAACTGCATTCTGCAAAGATACGAAACTGAGTCTTATTAAATCGTATTAGGAAATTAATTAAATTATTATCTGAGAAAATCCTATCTCAAAATATAAAAATCTGATTTTTCAAATTATTATTTAAATTAACAATACTCTGCGATTTATTTTGCAATGAGTCAACCTTTTACCTCACACGAAAAATTAAATAAATCATTTCTATTAATTAAATATTATCCTAATTAATTACTTATGCTTCAAATTATTTAATTAAATTATTTTGAAATCCAATATTCAACTCATTAGATTTTTACTCTTGTGTCAATTGACCTAGTGTTGTGCACAACTCACAATAAAGACTTAAAATTCTCGCATTGTAAAGTTAAACAGTTTACATTTTGTGAGCTTAGTTCATTGACGCGATCCTTGCTTAAGTATTTTCCCTAGAAGCAAAGATCCTAATCTATCTTATTCCGTCATAAAATTGCTTAAAGATTCATAATTGAGCCAAATATGCTCGCCACAAAACAACAAAAAAGTCGAAAACATTACGCGCTCAGCGTACACATATCATGACGAAATATCACCATGATATTCACATTTACAAACAAAATCAGTCATTCATCCATCTCACATACAAGCTTTGGTCCACGGTAATATTATCTAATAAATTTATCGAACCCTATCTCTTGATTTTTAATTTTAATTTTTATTTGAAATATGAGAATTTCTCCCGATGACAATATCAGACAAGGGCTACCATTACGATCGTCTGGCGTGTGATTGTAACAGGATTATCACTTTTCCAATGAAATAGATTCCACAACGATGTTCCAGGATAATTTTACAGTAGAAATCATCACTGAAAATTCCATAGCATTGCCTACAGTCACAGATAAATAAGCATTCGCGCATACGGTCTATGAGTCACGACTACGTTATTTTTAATCTCCTATTATCTCAAATTATCGATCAATATGTGCTGCATAAGAAGAAATTATGTTCAAAGACACATTCTCTTCCTTAACTGACTCATGTAATGGACACACAAATAAACTCCTATCTTAAGATCCATTTATAAGTCTCAAAAATACCAATAACAGTAAATGCAAAATTTGTGGACATTCAAGCCACGACCAATATTCCAGGCCAACATCTACTTCAATATAGCACACATTAATCATTTATAAGCACAGTTATAATTACACTCATGACCTTTAAACATTCTATTAGACCGTAATAATGTCAATTATTATTATTATTATTATTATTATTATTATTATTATTATTATTATTATTATTATTATTATTATTATTATACGCGCGCGGTCGCGTCATCGTAGGCTATGGTTTAATGAAATCATAGATGACTCTATCCTATCTCGAATCTACGATAAACCACAAAAACATCAAGGAAAAATCCTAAATTCACAGAACACGTCGATATTCTGTCCCAAATAATTCAAAAATTATTCCATCACTAGCGAATGTACCCGTGCTTCGCTACGGTATTCTACATTGTATTCGAATATCGAAGTAAATAGTGTACATGCAGTAAATAAGATAGTTTTAAAATTGCATGTCTCTTAGCGTTATCCGAGAAAGAGCATGGGGAGGTCCCCGTACGTTTCCAATGTAAAGTGTTTGTTACGGATTTGTGATATAACGGCAGGCTCACTTGCCTACTGGCATTCACAATCAGGTTGGGAAGTTTACATTATAATTGCAGGCCCCATTGCCTACTATGCGGACAGAATCGATTTGGGGAGTTTTCGTTAAAATGGCAGCCCCCCTTTCCTACCTCCAGACAGATTACAGTTTTTATTATAATGGCAGGCAATTACCCTACTATCACTCGAAATTGAGTTGTGCAGTTATCATTATAATGACAGGCCCCTTTTCCTACTGCCAGCCAGCGTACTGCCAGTCACACCAAGTTGGTGAGTTTCCATCAAAATAGCAGGCCACTATGCCTAATGCCAGTCACATTTTAGATGAGTACATTTCTTTATAATGGCGGGCACCCTTGCCTACTGCCAAACACAATCGGGTAGGGGAGTTTTAAACAAAACTGCATGCTCACTTACCTTCTGCAAGTCAAATCGAGAAGGGAACTATTCATTACAATTGTAGGCCTTCCTTACTAATGACAGTTACACAGGAGTTGGAGAAGGAACCCTTTCCTACTGCCAGTCAAAGTCGGTGTGGGGAGTACTGATTACAATAGCAGACCGACCCTTTCTCGATCGCTAAATCGACATCAGTGAATATATATAGATCGACATACGAAAGTATATGCGTGTTTACAATATTGAAGACCTTCATTTACAGATTAACTGCTACTAAACGTACGTCATATCGACAAAGGATTATACCATAAGACACGCCGGATTTAGTGGCCTAAATGGCTGGTCCAATGATATGTCATCTATTCTTGGGTCAGATTTAGAAACGTGGAACAGGGTAAAGGTTTTGTAAGATCATCTCACATATATTACTTTTCGGATAATAATGTGACAGCTACATACGTAGCATTTGGCTCACATATGGCTACTGAGTGGGCCAATTTTCGTGAAGAGTTTGATGATTCTGTATTTCATATAAGTAATTGAAAGTATGAATAATGCATGTGAAAATTCCAAATTGACTTAACATCGATTAATAGAGAAAAATCAAACGTAAAAGGGATACAGATACGGCATAAAGTCATAAGACCAAGGTTGTAGATCATTCCAAATTGAACGGAGATTGTGCAATCCGTTACGTGATAGGAATTTCCGAAGGTCTGCACCATCATTAAAATTGCCTGCATATTTCGATATTCTTCGGGGATAAAAAATGAAAAATTTAATGATATAGGATTTTTCATTCGTTACAGGCTAAAACGTATAATTTTGTCAAATTTCAATTATCTTCTTATTCTTCTGGCAGATTATGCCACAATGTGGATTTTGGGCGAGGCGGGTAAAAATTAGGACTTTCAGGAAATCAAAAATTATGGAGATTGTTATTATTACCCCTTAAACGGAAAGCTGTACGAAAATTTCGCCAAAATAGTCAGTGTAGAGGTACACAGTCGTTACGATTTGATTTATATAGATAAGGAATCTGCTCCATGTAAAACACCTTTTGGGCTATGTCCGCTGGACTTAACCTGCAAAAGTGACCATTCATGATATCTCCCTTATTAATCCTCCTGACGAAAAAATGCACATGAAAAAAAAGGTTTAGAGGTGGAATTCCATCAGGTTTGGTCGATTTCCAGTCAGGTTGGTCTTGTTCTGTATATATTGTGGAAGAGTAAAATCACCATTTCGGTTCCTTATAAACCGCCAGTCCATTCCGGAACATGAAATGTTATTTACGTTTAAAACCTACCTTTGGACAGGTGGATGCTAAATATAAATTTTGTTTCGAATGTCTTCAGTAGTTTTCAAGTTGTAAGGAATACGCTTTACACGCACCCGCTCGTGAGTTAAGTCCGATGGGACTTGTACAGAAAAACGGTCCTTTAATGATATCTCCCTTATTGATCCTCGTATCGAAATGATGCACATGAGAAAAAAAGGTTTAGACATTAATTTCTACCAAGGTAGGTAGACTTCCATAAACTTTTGTTGCGTATATTTTTTGGAAGTGCAAAATCACTGTTTCGGTTTCGTATAAACCCCCAGTTAGTTCAGGGATTTAGAAACAATATTTGCCCTGAAACCTATCAAGGACAGGTGTATTCTAAATACGAATCTTGGTGGAAATGCATCCAGTAGTTTCTAGCATTCACGTACATACGGCGTAATTAAGGAAGAAAATAATACAGTTAAGAATGTTGAAACTAATAGAAAATGGATTATAACTGAGGACAGCCGGATAACGACAAATAAATAAATGCCGTGAGTTATGGATATAATAAAGCGCTAACAGAGGAGAAATTTAGGTTCAGTGATTCTTAGGTAAACAAATACGAAGATGACTAATGGTGTTATTACTTAATCTATTCGAGGGCGGTTATAACCTCCAACGATATTCCGCCAATATCCCGCAGATGAGCCGATTGATGCCTCTCTTGCCATCTACCCAAGGAACAACCACGAATTTAAAAGCATGATGAGGAAAATGGCAATACGTTACTTCCCTACTGGCATGCAGTCAGAGACGTTGCCATGGTAACCTGTAGGTTCGTTGTCGGTCTGTCGGTCACTAAATGCAGAGCATGATACCAGCAGAAAATTGTAAATTTCTCCGTCATGTGAAGAGTAAGGTAAATTATGAACATAACGAAAGTTGTTTATAATGAAGAGACGTTTCACGTACGGTAAACGAAGTTTACAGAAAATCAATAGTATAAGAGAAAATAGAGGAAAACCACTGTGGTTTTCCTATAAACACCCCGTCTATTCAAAGATTTTAAAATTATATGCATATCGGAACCTTTACTGGGATGAGTATACTCTAAATATGAAGTTTGGCTGAGATCTATCCAGCCGTTTCGACGTGATGGTGGGAAAACCACTCTGGTTTTCCTATAAACCCCCCGTCTATTCAAGGATTTTAAAATGATATGCATATCAAAACCTTCCCCGGGATTAGTATACTCTAAATACAATGTTTGGTTGAGATCCATCCAGCCGTTTCGACGTGATGGTGGAAAAACCATTCTGATTTTCCTATAAACCCCCCATATATTCAAATATTTTAAAATGATATGCATATGGAAAACTTCCCCGCGATGAGTATCCTCTAAATATGAAGTTTGGTTGAGATCTATCCAGCCGTTTCGACGTGATGGTGGGAAAACCACTCTGGTTTTCCTATAAACCCCCCGTCTATTCAAGGATTTTAAAATGATATGCATATCTAAACCTTCCCCGGGATTAGTATACTCTAAATACAATGTTTGGTTGAGATCCATCCAGCCGTTTCGACGTGATGGTGGAAAAACCATTCTGATTTTCCTATAAACCCCCCATATATTCAAATATTTTAAAATGATATGCATATGGAAAACTTCCCCGCGACGAGTATCCTCTAAATATGAAGTTTGGTTGAGATCTATCCAGCCGTTTCGACGTGATGGTGGAAAAACCATTCTGGTTTTCCTATAAACCCCCTGTCTATTCAAGGATTTTAAAATGATATGCATATCAAAACCTTCTCCGGGATGAGTATACCCTAAATATGAAGTTTGGTTGAGATCTATCCAGCCGTTTCGACGTGATGGTGGAACAGACAAACAGACAGACAAACAGAAACAATTTTATTTATATAGATTTTTACACTCGTTCTTCACCCCCTTTCCATCCCCGCCCAAAGGAGTCCTATGAGTGCCTTACACAACAGTATATTTTTTCCCAGATATTAAGTCTTATTTGTACCTATTTTGGTTGACAGCTATGCCCAAACGTACATGCATAATCTCACTGCTCTAGAATCCTGGAGCTGACGTTGCCATGGTTACGGCAGTTCATTTCTTTATCCGATTCCTAGAGCAGGGGTAGTGTGGTGCCAATATCTCCGTAACGGTTGGTTTTAGGGCCTTAAAACATGGTTTCCGGGCCCGTAGGGCTTACCGAGTTTTGTTCTTTGCGTCAAGAGGATTAAATTGAGCTTTGTCTCGTCCTTATACGACAAATTCGATATTTTGCCTATAATAGTATAAGAGAAAATGGAGGAAAACCGTTTTTCCTATAAAAGCCCCGTCTTTTCAAAGATTTTAAAATGATATGCATATCGAAACCTTCCCCGGGGTCAGTATACTCTAAATATGAAGTTTGGTTGAGATCTATCCAGCCGTTTCGACGTGATGGTGGAACAGACAAACAGACAGACAAACAGACAAACAGAAACAATTTTATTTATATAGATAGACTAGCGAATGTACCCGTGCTTCGCTACGGTATTCTACATTGTATTCGAATATCGAAGTAAATAGTGTGCATGCAGTAAATAAGATTGTTTTAAAATTGCATGTCTCTTAGCGTTATCCGAGAAAGAGCATGGGGAGGTCCCCGTACGTTGTTTCCAATGTAAAGTGTTTGTTATGGATTTGTGATATAACGGCAGGCTCACTGCCTACTGCCATTCACAATCGAGTTGGGACGTTTACGTTATAATTGCAGGCCCCATTGCCTACTATGCGGACAGAATCGATTTGGGGAGTTTTCGTTAAAATGGCAGCCCCCCTTTCCTACTTCCAGACAGATTAGAGTTTTTATTATAATGGCATGCAATTACCCTACTACCACTCGAAATTAAGTTGTGCAGTTATCATTATAATGTCAGGCCCATTTTCCTACTTTCAGCCAGCTTACTGCCAGTCACACCAAGTTGGTGAGTTTCCATCAAAATAGCAGGCCACTATGCCTAATGCCAGTCACATTTTAGATGAGGACATTTCTTTATAATGCCGGGCACCCTTGCCTACTGCCAAACACAATCGGGTAGGGGAGTTTTAAACAAAACTGCATGCTCACTTGCCTTCTGCAAGTCAAATCGAGAAGTGAACTATTCATTACAATTGTAGACCTTCCTTACTAATGACAGTTACACAGGAGTTGGAGAAGGAACCCTTTCATACTGCCAGTCAAAGTCGGTGTGGGGAGTACTGATTACAATAGCAGACCCACCCTTTCTCGATCGCTACAAATCGACATCAGTGAATATATATAGATCGACATACGAAACTATATGCGTGTTTACAATACTGAAGACCTTCATTTACAGATTAACTGCTACTAAACGTACGTCATATCGACAAAGGATTATACCATAAGACACGCCGGATTTAGTGGCCTAAATGGCTGGTCCTATGATATGTCATCTATTCTTGGGTCAGATTGAGTTAGAAACGTGGAACAGGGTAACGTTCTTGTAAGATTATCTCACATTACATTACTTTTCGGATAATTATGTGACAGCTATATACATAGCATTTGGCTCATATATGGCTACTGGGTGGGCCAATTTTCGTGAAGAGTTTGGTGATTCTGTATTTCATATAAGTAATCGAAGGTGTAAATTATGCATGTGAAAATTCCAAATTGACTTAACATCCATTAATAGAGAAAAATCAAACGTAAAATTGATACAGATACGGCAAAGAGTAATAAGACCAAGGTTGTAGATCATTCCAAATTGAACGGAGATTGTGCAATCTGTTATGCGATAGGAATTTCAGAAGGTCTGCACCATTATTAAAATTGCCTGCATATTTCGATATTCTTCGGGGATAAAAAGTGAAGAATTTAATGATCTTGGATGTTTTCCGTTCGTTACAGGCTAAAACGTATAATTTTGTCAAATTTCAATTATCTTCTTTTTCTTCTGGCAGATTATGCCGCAATCTGGATTTTCGGCGAGGCGGGTAAAAATTAGGACTTTCAGAAACTAAACCAAAAATTATGCAGATGGTCATTATTACCCCTTAAACGGAAAGCTGTACGAAAATTTCGCCAAAATAGTCAGTGTAGAGGCACACAGTCGTTACGATTTGATTTATATAGATAAGGAATCTGCTCCATGTAAAACACCTTTTTGGTTATGGCCGCTGGACTTAACCTGCAAAACTGACCATTCATGATATCTCCCTTATTAATCCTCCTGACGAAAAAATGCACATGAAAAAAAGGTTTAGAGGTGGAATTCCATCACGTTTGGTCGATTTCCAGTCAGGTTGGTCTTGTTCTCTATATATTGTGCAAGAGTAAAATCACCATTTCGGTTCCCTATAAATCGCCAGTCCATTCCGGAATATGAAATGTTATTTACGTTTAAAACCTACCTTTGGACAGGTGGATGCTAAATATGAATTTTGGTTCGAATGTCTTCAGTAGTTTTCAAGTTGTAAGGAATACGCTTTACACGCACCCGCTCGTGAGTTAAGTCCGATGGGACTTGTACAAAAAAACGGTCCGTTAATGATATCTCCCTTATTAATCCTCGTATCGAAATGATGCACATGAGAAAAAAGGTTTAGAAATTAATTTCTACCAAGGCAGGTAGATTTAAATTAACGTTGGTTGTGTATATTTTGTGGAAGTGCAAAATCACTGTTTCGGTTTCGTATAAACCCCCAGTCAGTTCAGGGATTTAGAAACAATATTTGCCCTAAAATCTATCAAGGACAGGTGTATTCTAAATATGAGAATTGGTGGAAATACATCCAGTAGTTTGTAGCACTCGCGTACATACGGCGTAATTAAGGAAGAAAATAATACATTTAAGATAGCTGAAAGTAATAGAAAATGGATTATAACTGAGGACAGCCGGAAAACGACAAATATGTAAATGCCAAGTAAATGTATTGGAAAAACAAATGCCCCTCCATAAATTATGCTAGTGTGAGTTATGGATATAATAAAACGGTAACAGAGGAGCAATTTAGGTCCATTGATTCCTAGGTAAACAAATAATAAGAAGATGACTAATGGTGTTATTATTTAATCTATTCGAAGGCGGTTATAACATCCAACGATATTCCGCCAATATCCCGCAGATAGGCCGATTGACGCCTTTCTTGCATTCTACCCAAGGAACAACCAAGAATTTAAAAGCATAATGAGGAAAATGGCAATACGTTACTTCCCTGCTGGCATGCAGTCAGAGACGTTGCCATGGTAAACTGTAGGTTCGTTGTCGGTCTGTCGGTCACTCAATGCAGACCATGGTACCAGCAGAAAATTGTAAATTTCTCCAACATGTAAAGAGTAAGGTAAATTATAAACATAACGAAAGTTGTTTATAATGAAGAGACGTTTCACGTACGGTAAACGAAGTTTACAGAAAATCAATAGTATAAGAGAAAATGGAGGAAAACCATTCTGGTTTTCCAATAAACAACCCGTCTATTCAAAGATTTTAAAATGATATGCATATCGAAACCTTCCCCGGGAGGAGTATGCTCTAAATGTGAAGTTTGGTTGAGATCTATCCAGCCGTTTCGACGTGATAGTGGAAAAACCATTCTGGTTTTCCTATAAACCCCCCGTGTATTAAAGATTTTAAAATGATATGCATATCGAAACCTTCCCCGGGATGAGTATACTCTAAATATGAAATTTGGTTGAGATCCATCCAGCCGTTTCGACGTGATGGTGGAAAAACCATTCTGGTTTTCCTATAAACCCCCCGTGTATTCAAGGATTTTAAAATGATATGCATATCGAAACCTTCCCCGGGATGAGTATACTCTAAATATGAAGTTTGGTTGAGATATATCCAGCCGTTTCGACGTGATGGTGGAAAAACCATTCTGGTTTTCCTATAAACGCCCCGTGTATTCAAAGATTTTAAAATAATATGCATATCGAAACCTTCCCCGGGAGGAGTATACTCTAAATATGAAATTTGGTTGAGATCTATCCAGCCGTTTCGACGTGATGGTGGATAAACTATTCTGGTTTTCCTATAAACCCCCGTGTATTCAAAGATTATAAAATGATATGCATATCGAAACCTTCCCCGGGATGAGTATACTCTAAATATGAAATTTGGTTGAGATCTATCCAGCCGTTTCGACGTGATGGTGGAAAAACCATTCTGGTTTTCCTATAAACCCCCCGTGTATTCAAAGATTTTAAAATGATATGCATATCGAAACCTTCCCCGGGAGGAGTATACTCTAAATATGAAGATTGGTTGAGATATATCCAGCCGTTTCGACGTGATGGTGGAAAAACCATTCTGGTTTTCCTATAAACACCCCGTGTATTCATTTTTTTTAAATAATATGCATATCGAAACCTTCCCCGGGATGAGTATACTCTAAATATGAAATTTGGTTGAGATCCACCCAGCCGTTTCGACGTGATGGTGGAAAAACCATTCTGGTTTTCCTATAAACACCCGCGTATTCAAGGATTTTAAAATGATATGCATATCGAAATCTTCCCCGGGAGGAGTATGCTCTAAATATTAAGTTTGGTTGAGATCTATCCAGCTGTTTCGACGTGATGGTAGAAAAACCATACTGGTTTTCTTATAAACCTCCGTGTAATCAAAGATTTTAAAATGATATGCATATCGAAACCTTCCCCGGGATGAGTATACTCTAAATAAAATTTAGTTGAGATCCATCCAGCCGTTTCGACTTGATGGTGGAAAAACCATTCTGGTTTTCCTATAAACCCCCCGTGTATTCAAAGATTTTAAAATGATATGCATATCAAAACCTTCCCCGGGAGGAGTATACTCTACATATGAAGTTTGGTTGAGATCTATCCAGCCGTTTCGACGTGATGGTGGATAAACTATTCTGGTTTTCCTATAAACCCCCGTGTATTCAAAGATTTTAAAATGATATGCATATCGAAACCTTCCCCGGGAGGAGTATACTCTAAATATGAAGTTTGGTTGAGATCTATCCAGCTGTTTCGACGTGATGGTGGAAAAACCATTCTGGTTTTCTTATCAACCCCCGTGTAATCAAAGATTTTAAAATGATATGCATATCGAAACCTTCCCCGGGATGAGTATACTCTAAATATGAAATTTTGTTGAGATCTATCCAGCCGTTTCGACGTGATGGTGGAAAAACCATTCTGGTTTTCCTATAAACCCCCCGTGTATTCAATGATTTTAAAATGATATGCGTATCGAAACCTTCCCCGGGAGGAGTATACTCTAAATATGAAGTTTGGTTGAGATCTACCCAGCCGCTTCGACGTGATGGTGGAAAAACCATTCTGGTTTTCCTATAAACCCCCCGTGTATTCAAAGATTTTAAAATAATATGCATATCGAAACCTTCCCCGGGATGAGTATACTCTAAATATGGAGTTTGGTTGAGATCTATCCAGTCGTTTCGACGTGATGGTGGAAAAACCGTTCTGATTTTCCTATAAACCCCCGTGTATTCAATGATTTTAAAAGGATATGCATATCGAAACCTTCCCCGGGATGAGTATACTCTAAATATGAAATTTGGTTGAGATCTATCCAGCCGTTTCGACGTGATGGTGGAAAAACCATTCTGGTTTTCCTATAACCCCCCCGTGTATTCAAAGATTTTAAAATGATATGCATATCTAATCCTTCCCCGGGAGGAGTATACTCTAAGTATGAAGTTTGGTTGAGATCTATCCAGCCGTTTCGACGTGATGGTGGAAAAACCATTCTGGTTTTCCTATAAACCCCCCGTGTATTCAAATATCTTAAAATGATATGCATATCGAAACCTTCCCCGGGAGGAGTATACTCTAAATATGAAGTTTGCTTGAGATCTATCCAGCCGTTTCGACGTGATAGTAGAAAAACCATTCTGGTTTTCTTATAAACCCCCCGTGTATTCAAAGATTTTAAAATGATATGCGTATCTAAACCTTCCCCGGGATGAGTATACTCTAAATATGAAGTTTGGTTGAGATCTATCCAGCCGTTTCGACGTGATGGTGGAACAGACAAACAGACAAACAGACAAACAGACAAACAGACAAACAGAAACGAACAACTTTATTTATAAGATTATTTTTATACCACTCCCCTCGCCCCCTGCCAAAAGGGTGCTAGGGGTGTCTTACCCTCACGCGGTTTGTCTCCTGATACTAATTGATAAGTGTACCACGTTTGGTGAAATTGCTCCAGTGGTTTAGGAGGAGATGTGTCATATACACACCCACACCCACACACCCACGCACACACATACATCAATTTCACCCCCTTCGCTCCCCACTTGGATTTGCAAAAAATCCGGAGTAATACTATTCATCTCAGAGACCCTGAAATCTATGGATTCGAAACTGTTTTTAATTATTTCTATATCTCACCCCACCCCCCCCCCCCCCCACCCTTTGCTCCCAACCTAAAAGGGGGCTGGATTTTAAAAAAATTCTAGAGTATCACTTTTCAACTCAGCGACCCCGAAAACTATGAATTCGACACTATTCTCGATTATTATTGTAACTACCACCCCCCTGACCTTCTCCCTTAAGGGCGCTAGGGATGGCTTACCCCCCACAGTGATCGTCTCCCGATAGTAAGTGATTCGTGTACCAAGTTTGGTTGAAATTGCTCCAGTGGTTTAGTTGGAGATGTGTCATTTACACACACACTTCCATTTCTATATATAGTAAGATTTTTACACTCGTTCTTCACCCCCTTTCCATCCCCGCCCAAAGGAGTCCTATGAGTGCCTTACACAACAGTATATTTTTTTCCCAGATATTAAGTCTTATTTGTACCTATTTTGGTTGACAGCTATGCCCAAACGTACATGCATAATCTCACTGCTCTAGAATCCTGGAGCTGACGTTGCCATGGTTACGGCAGTTCATTTCTTTATCCGATTCCTAGAGCAGGGGTAGTGTGGTGCCAATATCTCCGTAACGGTTGGTTTTAGGGCCTTAAAACATGGTTTTCGGGCCCGTAGGGCTTACCGAGTTTTGTTCTTTGCGTCAAGAGGATTAAATTGAGCTTTGTCTCGTCCTTATACGACAAATTCGATATTTTGCCTATAATAGTATAAGAGAAAATGGAGGAAAACCGTTTTTCCTATAAAACCCCCGTCTTTTCAAAGATTTTAAAATGATATGCATATCGAAACCTTCCCCGGGGTCAGTATACTCTAAATATGAAGTTTGGTTGAGATCTATCCAGCCGTTTCGACGTGATGGTGGAACAGACAAACAGACAGACAAACAGACAAACAGAAACAATTTTATTTATATAGATTACTAGCGAATGTACCCGTGCTTCGCTACGGTATTCTACATTGTATTCGAATATCGAAGTAAATAGTGTGCATGCAGTAAACAAGATTGTTTTAAAATTGCATGTCTCTTAGCGTTATCCGAGAAAGAGCATGGGGAGGTCCCCGTACGTTGTTTCCAATGTAAAGTGTTTGTTATGGATTTGTGATATAACGGCAGGCTCACTGCCTACTGCCATTCACAATCGAGTTGGGACGTTTACGTTATAATTGCAGGCCCCATTGCCTACTATGCGGACAGAATCGATTTGGGGAATTTTCGTTAAAATGGCAGCCCCCCTTTCCTACTTCCAGACAGATTAGAGTTTTTATTATAATGGCATGCAATTACCCTACTACCACTCGAAATTAAGTTGTGCAGTTATCATTATAATGTCAGGCCCATTTTCCTACTTTCAGCCAGCTTACTGCCAGTCACACCAAGTTGGTGAGTTTCCATCAAAATAGCAGGCCACTATGCCTAATGCCAGTCACATTTTAGATGAGGACATTTCTTTATAATGCCGGGCACCCTTGCCTACTGCCAAACACAATCGGGTAGGGGAGTTTTAAACAAAACTGCATGCTCACTTGCCTTCTGCAAGTCAAATCGAGAAGTGAACTATTCATTACAATTGTAGACCTTCCTTACTAATGACAGTTACACAGGAGTTGGAGAAGGAACCCTTTCATACTGCCAGTCAAAGTCGGTGTGGGGAGTACTGATTACAATAGCAGACCCACCCTTTCTCGATCGCTACAAATCGACATCAGTGAATATATATAGATCGACATACGAAACTATATGCGTGTTTACAATACTGAAGACCTTCATTTACAGATTAACTGCTACTAAACGTACGTCATATCGACAAAGGATTATACCATAAGACACGCCGGATTTAGTGGCCTAAATGGCTGGTCCTATGATATGTAATCTATTCTTGGGTCAGATTGAGTTAGAAACGTGGAACAGGGTAACGTTCTTGTAAGATTATCTCACATTACATTACTTTTCGGATAATTATGTGACAGCTATATACATAGCATTTGGCTCATATATGGCTACTGGGTGGGCCAATTTTCGTGAAGAGTTTGATGATTCTGTATTTCATATAAGTAATCGAAGGTGTAAATTATGCATGTGAAAATTCCAAATTGACTTAACATCCATTAATAGAGAAAAATCAAACGTAAAATTGATACAGATACGGCAAAGAGTAATAAGACCAAGGTTGTAGATCATTCCAAATTGAACGAAGATTGTGCAATCTGTTATGCGATAGGAATTTCAGAAGGTCTGCACCATTATTAAAATTGCCTGCATATTTCGATATTCTTCGGGGATAAAAAGTGAAGAATTTAATGATCTTGGATGTTTTCCGTTCGTTACAGGCTAAAACGTATAATTTTGTCAAATTTCAATTGTCTTCTTTTTCTTCTGGCAGATTATGCCGCAATCTGGATTTTCGGCGAGGCGGGTAAAAATTAGGACTTTCAGAAACTAAACCAAAAATTATGCAGATGGTCATTATTACCCCTTAAACGGAAAGCTGTACGAAAATTTCGCCAAAATAGTCAGTGTAGAGGCACACAGTCGTTACGATTTGATTTATATAGATAAGGAATCTGCTCCATGTAAAACACCTTTTTGGTTATGGCCGCTGGACTTAACCTGCAAAACTGACCATTCATGATATCTCCCTTATTAATCCTCCTGACGAAAAAATGCACATGAAAAAAAGGTTTAGAGGTGGAATTCCATCACGTTTGGTCGATTTCCAGTCAGGTTGGTCTTGTTCTCTATATATTGTGCAAGAGTAAAATCACCATTTCGGTTCCCTATAAACCGCCAGTCCATTCCGGAATATGAAATGTTATTTACGTTTAAAACCTACCTTTGGACAGGTGGATGCTAAATATGAATTTTGGTTCGAATGTCTTCAGTAGTTTTCAAGTTGTAAGGAATACGCTTTACACGCACCCGCTCGTGAGTTAAGTCCGATGGGACTTGTACAAAAAAACGGTCCGTTAATGATATCTCCCTTATTAATCCTCGTATCGAAATGATGCACATGAGAAAAAAGGTTTAGAAATTAATTTCTACCAAGGCAGGTAGATTTAAATTAACGTTGGTTGTGTATATTTTGTGGAAGTGCAAAATCACTGTTTCGGTTTCGTATAAACCCCCAGTCAGTTCAGGGATTTAGAAACAATATTTGCCCTAAAATCTATCAAGGACAGGTGTATTCTAAATATGAGTATTGGTGGAAATACATCCAGTAGTTTGTAGCACTCGCGTACATAGGGGGTAATTAAGGAAGAAAATAATACAGTTAAGATAGTTGAAAGTAATAGAAAATGGTTTATAACTGAGGACAGCCGGAAAACGACAAATATGTAAATGCCAAGTTAATGTATTGGAAAAACAAATGCCCCTCCATAAATTATGCTAGTGTGAGTTATGGATATAATAAAACGGTAACAGAGGAGCAATTTAGGTCCATTGATTCCTAGGTAAACAAATAATAAGAAGATGACTAATGGTGTTATTATTTAATCTATTCGAAGGCGGTTATAACATCCAACGATATTCCGCCAATATCCCGCAGATAGGCCGATTGACGCCTTTCTTGCATTCTACCCAAGGAACAACCAAGAATTTAAAAGCATAATGAGGAAAATGGCAATACGTTACTTCCCTGCTGGCATGCAGTCAGAGACGTTGCCATGGTAACCTGTAGGTTCGTTGTCGGTCTGTCGGTCACTCAATGCAGAGCATGGTACCAGCAGAAAATTGTAAATTTCTCCGTCATGTAAAGAGTAAGGTAAATTATAAACATAACGAAAGTTGTTTATAATGAAGAGACGTTTCACGTACGGTAAACGAAGTTTACAGAAAATCAATAGTATAAGAGAAAATGGAGGAAAACCATTCTGGTTTTCCAATAAACACCCCGTCTATTCAAAGATTTTAAAATGATATGCATATCGAAACCTTCCCCGGGAGGAGTATGCTCTAAATGTGAAGTTTGGTTGAGATCTATCCAGCCGTTTCGACGTGATGGTGGAAAAACCATTCTGGTTTTCCTATAAACGCCCCGTGTATTCAAAGATTTTAAAATAATATGCATATCGAAACCTTCCCCGGGAGGAGTATACTCTAAATATGAAATTTGGTTGAGATCTATCCAGCCGTTTCGACGTGATGGTGGATAAACTATTCTGGTTTTCCTATAAACCCCCGTGTATTCAAAGATTATAAAATGATATGCATATCGAAACCTTCCCCGGGATGAGTATACTCTAAATATGAAATTTGGTTGAGATCTATCCAGCCGTTTCGACGTGATGGTGGAAAAACCATTCTGGTTTTCTTATAAACCCCCCGTGTACTCAAAGGTTTTAAAATGATATGCATATCGAAACCTTCCCCGGGATGAGTATACTCTAAATATGAAATTTGGTTGAGATCTATCCAGCCGTTTCGACGTGATGGTGGAAAAACCATTCTGGTTTTCCTATAAACCCCCCGTGTATTCAAAGATTTTAAAATGATATGCATATCGAAACCTTCCCCGGGAGGAGTATACTCTAAATATGAAGATTGGTTGAGATATATCCAGCCGTTTCGACGTGATGGTGGAAAAACCATTCTGGTTTTCCTATAAACACCCCGTGTATTCAAATTTTTTTAAATAATATGCATATCGAAACCTTCCCCGGGATGAGTATACTCTAAATATGAAATTTGGTTGAGATCCATCCAGCCGTTTCGACGTGATGGTGGAGAAACCATTCTGGTTTTCCTATAAACCCCCGTGTATTCAAGGATTTTAAAATGATATGCATATCGAAATCTTCCCCGGGAGGACTATGCTCTAAATATTAAGTTTGGTTGAGATCTATCCAGCTGTTTCGACGTGATGGTAGAAAAACCATACTGGTTTTCTTATAAACCTCCGTGTAATCAAAGATTTTAAAATGATATGCATATCGAAACCTTCCCCGGGATGAGTATACTCTAAATAAAATTTTGTTGAGATCCATCCAGCCGTTTCGACGTGATGGTGGAAAAACCATTCTGGTTTTCCTATAAACCCCCCGTGTATTCAAAGATTTTAAAATGATATGCATATCAAAACCTTCCCCGGGAGGAGTATACTCTACATATGAAGTTTGGTTGAGATCTATCCAGCCGTTTCGACGTGATGGTGGATAAACTATTCTGGTTTTCCTATAAACCCCCGTGTATTCAAAGATTTTAAAATGATATGCATATCGAAACCTTCCCCGGGAGGAGTATACTCTAAATATGAAGTTTGGTTGAGATCTATCCAGCTGTTTCGACGTGATGGTGGAAAAACCATTCTGGTTTTCTTATCAACCCCCGTGTAATCAAAGATTTTAAAATGATATGCATATCGAAACCTTCCCCGGGATGAGTATACTCTAAATATGAAATTTTGTTGAGATCTATCCAGCCGTTTCGACGTGATGGTGGAAAAACCATTCTGGTTTTCCTATAAACCCCCCGTGTATTCAATGATTTTAAAATGATATGCGTATCGAAACCTTCCCCGGGAGGAGTATACTCTAAATATGAAGTTTGGTTGAGATCTACCCAGCCGCTTCGACGTGATGGTGGAAAAACCATTCTGGTTTTCCTATAAACCCCCCGTGTATTCAAAGATTTTAAAATAATATGCATATCGAAACCTTCCCCGGGATGAGTATACTCTAAATATGGAGTTTGGTTGAGATCTATCCAGTCGTTTCGACGTGATGGTGGAAAAACTGTTCTGATTTTCCTATAAACCCCCGTGTATTCAATGATTTTAAAATGATATGCATATCGAAACCTTCCCCGGGATGAGTATACTCTAAATATGAAATTTGGTTGAGATCTATCCAGCCGTTTCGACGTGATGGTGGAAAAACCATTCTGGTTTTCCTATAACCCCCCCGTGTATTCAAAGATTTTAAAATGATATGCATATCTAATCCTTCCCCGGGAGGAGTATACTCTAAGTATGAAGTTTGGTTGAGATCTATCCAGCCGTTTCGACGTGATGGTGGAAAAACCATTCTGGTTTTCCTATAAACCCCCCGTGTATTCAAATATTTTAAAATGATATGCATATCGAAACCTTCCCCGGGAGGAGTATACTCTAAATATGAAGTTTGCTTGAGATCTATCCAGCCGTTTCGACGTGATAGTAGAAAAACCATTCTGGTTTTCTTATAAACCCCCCGTGTATTCAAAGATTTTAAAATGATATGCGTATCTAAACCTTCCCCGGGATGAGTATACTCTAAATATGAAGTTTGGTTGAGATCTATCCAGCCGTTTCGACGTGATGGTGGAACAGACAAACAGACAAACAGACAAACAGACAAACAGACAAACAGAAACGAACAACTTTATTTATAAGATTATTTTTATACCACTCCCCTCGCCCCCTGCCAAAAGGGTGCTAGGGGTGTCTTACCCTCACGCGGTTTGTCTCCTGATACTAATTGATAAGTGTACCACGTTTGGTGAAATTGCTCCAGTGGTTTAGGAGGAGATGTGTCATATACACACCCACACCCACACACCCACGCACACACATACATCAATTTTTATATATAGTAAGAAGAAGAAGATAATATTTTTATATGTAGTTTTTCGATTAATTTTATATCTCACCCCCTTCGCTCCCCACTTGGATTTGCAAAAAATCCGGAGTAATACTATTCATCTCAGAGACCCTGAAATCTATGGATTCGAAACTGTTTTTAATTATTTCTATATCTCACCCCACCCCCCCACCCTTTGCTCCCAACCTAAAAGGGGGCTGGATTTTAAAAAAATTCTAGAGTATCACTTTTCAACTCAGCGACCCCGAAAACTATGAATTCGACACTATTCTCGATTATTATTGTAACTACCACCCCCCTGACCCTCTCCCTTAAGGGCGCTAGGGATGGCTTACCCCCCACAGTGATCGTCTCCCGATAGTAAGTGATTCGTGTACCAAGTTTGGTTGAAATTGCTCCAGTGGTTTAGTTGGAGATGTGTCATTTACACACACACTTCCATTTCTATATATAGTAAGATTTTTACACTCGTTCTTCACCCCCTTTCCATCCCCGCCCAAAGGAGTCCTATGAGTGCCTTACACAACAGTATATTTTTTTCCCAGATATTAAGTCTTATTTGTACCTATTTTGGTTGACAGCTATGCCCAAACGTACATGCATAATCTCACTGCTCTAGAATCCTGGAGCTGACGTTGCCATGGTTACGGCAGTTCATTTCTTTATCCGATTCCTAGAGCAGGGGTAGTGTGGTGCCAATATCTCCGTAACGGTTGGTTTTAGGGCCTTAAAACATGGTTTTCGGGCCCGTAGGGCTTACCGAGTTTTGTTCTTTGCGTCAAGAGGATTAAATTGAGCTTTGTCTCGTCCTTATACGACAAATTCGATATTTTGCCTATAATAGTATAAGAGAAAATGGAGGAAAACCGTTTTTCCTATAAAACCCCCGTCTTTTCAAAGATTTTAAAATGATATGCATATCGAAACCTTCACCGGGGTCAGTATACTCTAAATATGAAGTTTGGTTGAGATCTATCCAGCCGTTTCGACGTGATGGTGGAACAGACAAACAGACAGACAAACAGACAAACAGAAACAATTTTATTTATATAGACTAGCGAATGTACCCGTGCTTCGCTACGGTATTCTACATTGTATTCGAATATCGAAGTAAATAGTGTACATGCAGTAAATAAGATAGTTTTAAAATTGCATGTCTCTTAGCGTTATCCGAGAAAGAGCATGGGGAGGTCCCCGTACGTTTCCAATGTAAAGTGTTTGTTACGGATTTGTGATATAACGGCAGGCTCACTTGCCTACTGACATTCACAATCAGGTTGGGAAGTTTACATTATAATTGCAGGCCCCATTGCCTACTATGCGGACAGAATCGATTTGGGGAGTTTTCGTTAAAATGGCAGCCCCCCTTTCCTACCTCCAGACAGATTACAGTTTTTATTATAATGGCAGGCAATTATCCTACTATCACTCGAAATTGAGTTGTGCAGTTATCATTATAATGACAGGCCCCTTTTCCTACTGCCAGCCAGCGTACTGCCAGTCACACCAAGTTGGTGAGTTTCCATTAAAATAGCAGGCCACTATGCCTAATGCCAGTCACATTTTAGATGAGTACATTTCTTTATAATGGCGGGCACCCTTGCCTACTGCCAAACACAATCGGGTAGGGGAGTTTTAAACAAAACTGCATGCTCACTTACCTTCTGCAAGTCAAATCGAGAAGGGAACTATTCATTACAATTGTAGGCCTTCCTTACTAATGACAGTTACACAGGAGTTGGAGAAGGAACCCTTTCCTACTGCCAGTCAAAGTTGGTGTGGGGAGTACTGATTACAATAGCAGACCGACCCTTTCTCGATCGCTAAATCGACATCAGTGAATATATATAGATCGACATACGAAAGTATATGCGTGTTTACAATATTGAAGACCTTCATTTACAGATTAACTGCTACTAAACGTACGTCATATCGGCAAAGGATTATACCATAAGACACGCCGGATTTAGTGGCCTAAATGGCTGGTCCAATGATATGTCATCTATTCTTGGGTCAGATTTAGAAACGTGGAACAGGGTAAAGGTTTTGTAAGATCATCTCACATATATTACTTTTCGGATAATAATGTGACAGCTACATACGTAGCATTTGGCTCACATATGGCTACTGAGTGGGCCAATTTTCGTGAAGAGTTTGATGATTCTGTATTTCATATAAGTAATTGAAAGTATGAATAATGCATGTGAAAATTCCAAATTGACTTAACATCGATTAATAGAGAAAAATCAAACGTAAAAGGGATACAGATACGGCATAAAGTCATAAGACCAAGGTTGTAGATCATTCCAAATTGAACGGAGATTGTGCAATCCGTTACGTGATAGGAATTTCCGAAGGTCTGCACCATCATTAAAATTGCCTGCATATTTCGATATTCTTCGGGGATAAAAAATGAAAAATTTAATGATATAGGATTTTTCATTCGTTACAGGCTAAAACGTATAATTTTGTCAAATTTCAATTATCTTCTTATTCTTCTGGCAGATTATGCCACAATGTGGATTTTGGGCGAGGCGGGTAAAAATTAGGACTTTCAGGAAATCAAAAATTATGGAGATTGTTATTATTACCCCTTAAACGGAAAGCTGTACGAAAATTTCGCCAAAATAGTCAGTGTAGAGGTACACAGTCGTTACGATTTGATTTATATAGATAAGGAATCTGCTCCATGTAAAACACCTTTTTTGCTATGTCCGCTGGACTTAACCTGCAAAAGTGACCATTCATGATATCTCCCTTATTAATCCTCCTGACGAAAAAATGCACATGAAAAAAAAGGTTTAGAGGTGGAATTCCATCAGGTTTGGTCGATTTCCAGTCAGGTTGGTCTTGTTCTGTATATATTGTGGAAGAGTAAAATCACCATTTCGGTTCCTTATAAACCGCCAGTCCATTCCGGAACATGAAATGTTATTTACGTTTAAAACCTACCTTTGGACAGGTGGATGCTAAATATAAATTTTGTTTCGAATGTCTTCAGTAGTTTTCAAGTTGTAAGGAATACGCTTTACACGCACCCGCTCGTGAGTTAAGTCCGATGGGACTTGTACAGAAAAACGGTCCTTTAATGATATCTCCCTTATTGATCCTCGTATCGAAATGATGCACATGAGAAAAAAAGGTTTAGACATTAATTTCTACCAAGGTAGGTAGACATCCATAAACTTTTGTTGTGTATATTTTTTGGAAGTGCAAAATCACTGTTTCGGTTTCGTATAAACCCCCAGTTAGTTCAGGGATTTAGAAACAATATTTGCCCTGAAACCTATCAAGGACAGGTGTATTCTAAATACGAATCTTGGTGGAAATGCATCCAGTAGTTTCTAGCATTCACGTACATACGGCGTAATTAAGGAAGAAAATAATACAGTTAAGAATGTTGAAACTAATAGAAAATGGATTATAACTGAGGACAGCCGGATAACGACAAATAAATAAATGCCGTGAGTTATGGATATAATAAAGCGCTAACAGAGGAGAAATTTAGGTTCAGTGATTCTTAGGTAAACAAATATGAAGATGACTAATGGTGTTATTACTTAATCTATTCGAGGGCGGTTATAACCTCCAACGATATTCCGCCAATATCCCGCAGATGAGCCGATTGATGCCTCTCTTGCCATCTACCCAAGGAACAACCACGAATTTAAAAGCATGATGAGGAAAATGGCAATACGTTACTCCCCTACTGGCATGCAGTCAGAGACGTTGCCATGGTAACCTGTAGGTTCGTTGTCGGTCTGTCGGTCACTAAATGCAGAGCATGATACCAGCAGAAAATTGTAAATTTCTCCGTCATGTGAAGAGTAAGGTAAATTATGAACATAACGAAAGTTGTTTATAATGAAGAGACGTTTCACGTACGGTAAACGAAGTTTACAGAAAATCAATAGTATAAGAGAAAATAGAGGAAAACCACTGTGGTTTTCCTATAAACACCCCGTCTATTCAAAGATTTTAAAATTATATGCATATCGGAACCTTTACTGGGATGAGTATACTCTAAATATGAAGTTTGGCTGAGATCTATCCAGCCGTTTCGACGTGATGGTGGGAAAACCACCCTGGTTTTCCTATAAACCCCCCGTCTATTCAAGGATTTTAAAATGATATGCATATCTAAACCTTCCCCGGGATTAGTATCCTCTAAATACAATGTTTGGTTGAGATCCATCCAGCCGTTTCGACGTGATGGTGGAAAAACCATTCTGATTTTCCTATAAACCCCCCATATATTCAAATATTTTAAAATGATATGCATATGGAAAACTTCCCCGCGATGAGTATCCTCTAAATATGAAGTTTGGTTGAGATCTATCCAGCCGTTTCGACGTGATGGTGGGAAAACCGCTCTGGTTTTCCTATAAACCCCCCGTCTATTCAAGGATTTTAAAATGATATGCATATCTAAACCTTCCCCGGGATTAGTATACTCTAAATACAATGTTTGGTTGAGATCCATCCAGCCGTTTCGACGTGATGGTGGAAAAACCATTCTGATTTTCCTATAAACCCCCCATATATTCAAATATTTTAAAATGATATGCATATGGAAAACTTCCCCGCGACGAGTATCCTCTAAATATGAAGTTTGGTTGAGATCTATCCAGCCGTTTCGACGTGATGGTGGAAAAACCATTCTGGTTTTCCTATAAACCCCCTGTCTATTCAAGGATTTTAAAATGATATGCATATCAAAACCTTCTCCGGGATGAGTATACCCTAAATATGAAGTTTGGTTGAGATCTATCCAGCCGTTTCGACGTGATGGTGGAACAGACAAACAGACAGACAAACAGAAACAATTTTATTTATATAGATTTTTACACTCGTTCTTCACCCCCTTTCCATCCCCGCCCAAAGGAGTCCTATGAGTGCCTTACACAACAGTATATTTTTTCCCAGATATTAAGTCTTATTTGTACCTATTTTGGTTGACAGCTATGCCCAAACGTACATGCATAATCTCACTGCTCTAGAATCCTGGAGCTGACGTTGCCATGGTTACGGCAGTTCATTTCTTTATCCGATTCCTAGAGCAGGGGTAGTGTGGTGCCAATATCTCCGTAACGGTTGGTTTTAGGGCCTTAAAACATGGTTTTCGGGCCCGTAGGGCTTACCGAGTTTTGTTCTTTGCGTCAAGAGGATTAAATTGAGCTTTGTCTCGTCCTTATACGACAAATTCGATATTTTGCCTATAATAGTATAAGAGAAAATGGAGGAAAACCGTTTTTCCTATAAAACCCCCGTCTTTTCAAAGATTTTAAAATGATATGCATATCGAAACCTTCCCCGGGGTCAGTATACTCTAAATATGAAGTTTGGTTGAGATCTATCCAGCCGTTTCGACGTGATGGTGGAACAGACAAACAGACAGACAAACAGACAAACAGAAACAATTTTATTTATATAGATTACTAGCGAATGTACCCGTGCTTCGCTACGGTATTCTACATTGTATTCGAATATCGAAGTAAATAGTGTGCATGCAGTAAATAAGATTGTTTTAAAATTGCATGTCTCTTAGCGTTATCCGAGAAAGAGCATGGGGAGGTCCCCGTACGTTGTTTCCAATGTAAAGTGTTTGTTATGGATTTGTGATATAACGGCAGGCTCACTGCCTACTGCCATTCACAATCGAGTTGGGACGTTTACGTTATAATTGCAGGCCCCATTGCCTACTATGCGGACAGAATCGATTTGGGGAGTTTTCGTTAAAATGGCAGCCCCCCTTTCCTACTTCCAGACAGATTAGAGTTTTTATTATAATGGCATGCAATTACCCTACTACCACTCGAAATTAAGTTGTGCAGTTATCATTATAATGTCAGGCCCATTTTCCTACTTTCAGCCAGCTTACTGCCAGTCACACCAAGTTGGTGAGTTTCCATCAAAATAGCAGGCCACTATGCCTAATGCCAGTCACATTTTAGATGAGGACATTTCTTTATAATGCCGGGCACCCTTGCCTACTGCCAAACACAATCGGGTAGGGGAGTTTTAAACAAAACTGCATGCTCACTTGCCTTCTGCAAGTCAAATCGAGAAGTGAACTATTCATTACAATTGTAGACCTTCCTTACTAATGACAGTTACACAGGAGTTGGAGAAGGAACCCTTTCATACTGCCAGTCAAAGTCGGTGTGGGGAGTACTGATTACAATAGCAGACCCACCCTTTCTCGATCGCTACAAATCGACATCAGTGAATATATATAGATCGACATACGAAACTATATGCGTGTTTACAATACTGAAGACCTTCATTTACAGATTAACTGCTACTAAACGTACGTCATATCGACAAAGGATTATACCATAAGACACGCCGGATTTAGTGGCCTAAATGGCTGGTCCTATGATATGTCATCTATTCTTGGGTCAGATTGAGTTAGAAACGTGGAACAGGGTAACGTTCTTGTAAGATTATCTCACATTACATTACTTTTCGGATAATTATGTGACAGCTATATACATAGCATTTGGCTCATATATGGCTACTGGGTGGGCCAATTTTCGTGAAGAGTTTGGTGATTCTGTATTTCATATAAGTAATCGAAGGTGTAAATTATGCATGTGAAAATTCCAAATTGACTTAACATCCATTAATAGAGAAAAATCAAACGTAAAATTGATACAGATACGGCAAAGAGTAATAAGACCAAGGTTGTAGATCATTCCAAATTGAACGGAGATTGTGCAATCTGTTATGCGATAGGAATTTCAGAAGGTCTGCACCATTATTAAAATTGCCTGCATATTTCGATATTCTTCGGGGATAAAAAGTGAAGAATTTAATGATCTTGGATGTTTTCCGTTCGTTACAGGCTAAAACGTATAATTTTGTCAAATTTCAATTATCTTCTTTTTCTTCTGGCAGATTATGCCGCAATCTGGATTTTCGGCGAGGCGGGTAAAAATTAGGACTTTCAGAAACTAAACCAAAAATTATGCAGATGGTCATTATTACCCCTTAAACGGAAAGCTGTACGAAAATTTCGCCAAAATAGTCAGTGTAGAGGCACACAGTCGTTACGATTTGATTTATATAGATAAGGAATCTGCTCCATGTAAAACACCTTTTTGGTTATGGCCGCTGGACTTAACCTGCAAAACTGACCATTCATGATATCTCCCTTATTAATCCTCCTGACGAAAAAATGCACATGAAAAAAAGGTTTAGAGGTGGAATTCCATCACGTTTGGTCGATTTCCAGTCAGGTTGGTCTTGTTCTCTATATATTGTGCAAGAGTAAAATCACCATTTCGGTTCCCTATAAACCGCCAGTCCATTCCGGAATATGAAATGTTATTTACGTTTAAAACCTACCTTTGGACAGGTGGATGCTAAATATGAATTTTGGTTCGAATGTCTTCAGTAGTTTTCAAGTTGTAAGGAATACGCTTTACACGCACCCGCTCGTGAGTTAAGTCCGATGGGACTTGTACAAAAAAACGGTCCGTTAATGATATCTCCCTTATTAATCCTCGTATCGAAATGATGCACATGAGAAAAAAGGTTTAGAAATTAATTTCTACCAAGGCAGGTAGATTTAAATTAACGTTGGTTGTGTATATTTTGTGGAAGTGCAAAATCACTGTTTCGGTTTCGTATAAACCCCCAGTCAGTTCAGGGATTTAGAAACAATATTTGCCCTAAAATCTATCAAGGACAGGTGTATTCTAAATATGAGAATTGGTGGAAATACATCCAGTAGTTTGTAGCACTCGCGTACATACGGCGTAATTAAGGAAGAAAATAATACAGTTAAGATAGCTGAAAGTAATAGAAAATGGATTATAACTGAGGACAGCCGGAAAACGACAAATATGTAAATGCCAAGTTAATGTATTGGAAAAACAAATGCCCCTCCATAAATTATGCTAGTGTGAGTTATGGATATAATAAAACGGTAACAGAGGAGCAATTTAGGTCCATTGATTCCTAGGTAAACAAATAATAAGAAGATGACTAATGGTGTTATTATTTAATCTATTCGAAGGCGGTTATAACATCCAACGATATTCCGCCAATATCCCGCAGATAGGCCGATTGACGCCTTTCTTGCATTCTACCCAAGGAACAACCAAGAATTTAAAAGCATAATGAGGAAAATGGCAATACGTTACTTCCCTGCTGGCATGCAGTCAGAGACGTTGCCATGGTAAACTGTAGGTTCGTTGTCGGTCTGTCGGTCACTCAATGCAGAGCATGGTACCAGCAGAAAATTGTAAATTTCTCCAACATGTAAAGAGTAAGGTAAATTATAAACATAAGGAAAGTTGTTTATAATGAAGAGACGTTTCACGTACGGTAAACGAAGTTTACAGAAAATCAATAGTATAAGAGAAAATGGAGGAAAACCATTCTGGTTTTCCAATAAACAACCCGTCTATTCAAAGATTTTAAAATGATATGCATATCGAAACCTTCCCCGGGAGGAGTATGCTCTAAATGTGAAGTTTGGTTGAGATCTATCCAGCCGTTTCGACGTGATAGTGGAAAAACCATTCTGGTTTTCCTATAAACCCCCCGTGTATTAAAGATTTTAAAATGATATGCATATCGAAACCTTCCCCGGGATGAGTATACTCTAAATATGAAATTTGGTTGAGATCCATCCAGCCGTTTCGACGTGATGGTGGAAAAACCATTCTGGTTTTCCTATAAACCCCCCGTGTATTCAAGGATTTTAAAATGATATGCATATCGAAACCTTCCCCGGGATGAGTATACTCTAAATATGAAGTTTGGTTGAGATATATCCAGCCGTTTCGACGTGATGGTGGAAAAACCATTCTGGTTTTCCTATAAACGCCCCGTGTATTCAAAGATTTTAAAATAATATGCATATCGAAACCTTCCCCGGGAGGAGTATACTCTAAATATGAAATTTGGTTGAGATCTATCCAGCCGTTTCGACGTGATGGTGGATAAACTATTCTGGTTTTCCTATAAACCCCCGTGTATTCAAAGATTATCAAATGATATGCATATCGAAACCTTCCCCGGGATGAGTATACTCTAAATATGAAATTTGGTTGAGATCTATCCAGCCGTTTCGACGTGATGGTGGAAAAACCATTCTGGTTTTCTTATAAACCCCCCGTGTACTCAAAGGTTTTAAAATGATATGCATATCGAAACCTTCCCCGGGATGAGTATACTCTAAATATGAAGTTTGGTTGAGATATATCCAGCCGTTTCGACGTGATGGTGGAAAAACCATTCTGGTTTTCCTATAAACGCCCCGTGTATTCAAAGATTTTAAAATAATATGCATATCGAAACCTTCCCCGGGAGGAGTATACTCTAAATATGAAATTTGGTTGAGATCTATCCAGCCGTTTCGACGTGATGGTGGATAAACTATTCTGGTTTTCCTATAAACCCCCGTGTATTCAAAGATTATAAAATGATATGCATATCGAAACCTTCCCCGGGATGAGTATACTCTAAATATGAAATTTGGTTGAGATCTATCCAGCCGTTTCGACGTGATGGTGGAAAAACCATTCTGGTTTTCTTATAAACCCCCCGTGTACTCAAAGGTTTTAAAATGATATGCATATCGAAACCTTCCCCGGGATGAGTATACTCTAAATATGAAATTTGGTTGAGATCTATCCAGCCGTTTCGACGTGATGGTGGAAAAACCATTCTGGTTTTCCTATAAACCCCCCGTGTATTCAAAGATTTTAAAATGATATGCATATCGAAACCTTCCCCGGGAGGAGTATACTCTAAATATGAAGATTGGTTGAGATATATCCAGCCGTTTCGACGTGATGGTGGAAAAACCATTCTGGTTTTCCTATAAACACCCCGTGTATTCAAATTTTTTTAAATAATATGCATATCGAAACCTTCCCCGGGATGAGTATACTCTAAATATGAAATTTGGTTGAGATCCATCCAGCCGTTTCGACGTGATGGTGGAAAAACCATTCTGGTTTTCCTATAAACCCCCGCGTATTCAAGGATTTTAAAATGATATGCATATCGAAATCTTCCCCGGGAGGAGTATGCTCTAAATATTAAGTTTGGTTGAGATCTATCCAGCTGTTTCGACGTGATGGTAGAAAAACCATACTGGTTTTCTTATAAACCTCCGTGTAATCAAAGATTTTAAAATGATATGCATATCGAAACCTTCCCCGGGATGAGTATACTCTAAATAAAATTTAGTTGAGATCCATCCAGCCGTTTCGACTTGATGGTGGAAAAACCATTCTGGTTTTCCTATAAACCCCCCGTGTATTCAAAGATTTTAAAATGATATGCATATCAAAACCTTCCCCGGGAGGAGTATACTCTACATATGAAGTTTGGTTGAGATCTATCCAGCCGTTTCGACGTGATGGTGGATAAACTATTCTGGTTTTCCTATAAACCCCCGTGTATTCAAAGATTTTAAAATGATATGCATATCGAAACCTTCCCCGGGAGGAGTATACTCTAAATATGAAGTTTGGTTGAGATCTATCCAGCTGTTTCGACGTGATGGTGGAAAAACCATTCTGGTTTTCTTATCAACCCCCGTGTAATCAAAGATTTTAAAATGATATGCATATCGAAACCTTCCCCGGGATGAGTATACTCTAAATATGAAATTTTGTTGAGATCTATCCAGCCGTTTCGACGTGATGGTGGAAAAACCATTCTGGTTTTCCTATAAACCCCCCGTGTATTCAATGATTTTAAAATGATATGCGTATCGAAACCTTCCCCGGGAGGAGTATACTCTAAATATGAAGTTTGGTTGAGATCTACCCAGCCGCTTCGACGTGATGGTGGAAAAACCATTCTGGTTTTCCTATAAACCCCCCGTGTATTCAAAGATTTTAAAATAATATGCATATCGAAACCTTCCCCGGGATGAGTATACTCTAAATATGGAGTTTGGTTGAGATCTATCCAGTCGTTTCGACGTGATGGTGGAAAAACCGTTCTGATTTTCCTATAAACCCCCGTGTATTCAATGATTTTAAAAGGATATGCATATCGAAACCTTCCCCGGGATGAGTATACTCTAAATATGAAATTTGGTTGAGATCTATCCAGCCGTTTCGACGTGATGGTGGAAAAACCATTCTGGTTTTCCTATAACCCCCCCGTGTATTCAAAGATTTTAAAATGATATGCATATCTAATCCTTCCCCGGGAGGAGTATACTCTAAGTATGAAGTTTGGTTGAGATCTATCCAGCCGTTTCGACGTGATGGTGGAAAAACCATTCTGGTTTTCCTATAAACCCCCCGTGTATTCAAATATCTTAAAATGATATGCATATCGAAACCTTCCCCGGGAGGAGTATACTCTAAATATGAAGTTTGCTTGAGATCTATCCAGCCGTTTCGACGTGATAGTAGAAAAACCATTCTGGTTTTCTTATAAACCCCCCGTGTATTCAAAGATTTTAAAATGATATGCGTATCTAAACCTTCCCCGGGATGAGTATACTCTAAATATGAAGTTTGGTTGAGATCTATCCAGCCGTTTCGACGTGATGGTGGAACAGACAAACAGACAAACAGACAAACAGACAAACAGACAAACAGAAACGAACAACTTTATTTATAAGATTATTTTTATACCACTCCCCTCGCCCCCTGCCAAAAGGGTGCTAGGGGTGTCTTACCCTCACGCGGTTTGTCTCCTGATACTAATTGATAAGTGTACCACGTTTGGTGAAATTGCTCCAGTGGTTTAGGAGGAGATGTGTCATATACACACCCACACCCACACACCCACGCACACACATACATCAATTTCACCCCCTTCGCTCCCCACTTGGATTTGCAAAAAATCCGGAGTAATACTATTCATCTCAGAGACCCTGAAATCTATGGATTCGAAACTGTTTTTAATTATTTCTATATCTCACCCCACCCCCCCACCCTTTGCTCCCAACCTAAAAGGGGGCTGGATTTTAAAAAAATTCTAGAGTATCACTTTTCAACTCAGCGACCCCGAAAACTATGAATTCGACACTATTCTCGATTATTATTGTAACTACCACCCCCCTGACCCTCTCCCTTAAGGGCGCTAGGGATGGCTTACCCCCCACAGTGATCGTCTCCCGATAGTAAGTGATTCGTGTACCAAGTTTGGTTGAAATTGCTCCAGTGGTTTAGTTGGAGATGTGTCATTTACACACACACTTCCATTTCTATATATAGTAAGATTTTTACACTCGTTCTTCACCCCCTTTCCATCCCCGCCCAAAGGAGTCCTATGAGTGCCTTACACAACAGTATATTTTTTTCCCAGATATTAAGTCTTATTTGTACCTATTTTGGTTGACAGCTATGCCCAAACGTACATGCATAATCTCACTGCTCTAGAATCCTGGAGCTGACGTTGCCATGGTTACGGCAGTTCATTTCTTTATCCGATTCCTAGAGCAGGGGTAGTGTGGTGCCAATATCTCCGTAACGGTTGGTTTTAGGGCCTTAAAACATGGTTTTCGGGCCCGTAGGGCTTACCGAGTTTTGTTCTTTGCGTCAAGAGGATTAAATTGAGCTTTGTCTCGTCCTTATACGACAAATTCGATATTTTGCCTATAATAGTATAAGAGAAAATGGAGGAAAACCGTTTTTCCTATAAAACCCCCGTCTTTTCAAAGATTTTAAAATGATATGCATATCGAAACCTTCCCCGGGGTCAGTATACTCTAAATATGAAGTTTGGTTGAGATCTATCCAGCCGTTTCGACGTGATGGTGGAACAGACAAACAGACAGACAAACAGACAAACAGAAACAATTTTATTTATATAGATAAATGTTATCGCGTGGGTCAAATATTTTTAATACTTTCCTCGACTTATCATGGGACAGTGAGAACATGTCACGAAGCACTCACTCAAATAGAACAAATTATAGGTCCCAAATACGCTCTCACACACATCAAATCTACCAACACCAGTGAAAGAAGAGTGAAATTCCTAACTACAAAGACTATTAGAAATGATCTCAAATATTCAAACAAGGACTACGTCTACATAATTATTACAACAGAAGATAGAGAAAAGTATAATTTAAATTCTTAGCTGTAGTAGACTTGGCTTCTGGACTCGGTTGATGATCAGTGAATATTTAACCAAACTCCATCTCCGATATTATTCTCCCCCGGGCTGAATTATGCCTCACATTTTAGTTACACATGGCTGCAGCAGGCGAGGACTTAGGACAATTACAAACTCCGTCGTAATGTTGAAGTTCCATTCTTCTGAAATAGTTCAGGACTGCTAATGATCTTCCGTCTTCTGGTGAAAGCTGAAACTAAAAAGTTTGTTTTAGTAATAGTTCCCAACACACACTCGATTCTCCAAGCTGGCTCAGTTTTTACGTACTTTAAGTTTTCCCTCAGATTTATAAAATTAAGGAAATCTGAACTGCTGCGTTTCCAATATTTCCGTATCTCAAAATTTCCTCAGAAGCAGAAAAAAATATCGTCTTTCATCAAATGAATGCTTGTAATGTTCAACGTCATATATGCCGTCTCCAATAACACATGTGCTCTTACAACACGATGACTTGTACTTGTGCGAAGCAATTACTCCCGTAGATAACTCAAGACACATAAACGCAAAAAAGCAGAAGAGCAAATGAGAAAGATTCCCCCAGATACATGGGTATTTATTTCTTCAAGACGTAGGTGTGTTTGTTAATTGAATTTTATTGGCTGAGATTTAGCGATCGGGTAACCTTGCGATCCAATTGGTTAATTATCATGACGTCAAAATCTCAAAGTAGTGATCGCTTTTGGTCTCGTAGAGTTCCTGTCCACGTGCTACTTATCTGGTGTCTTCAACAAGGCACAAAAAAACCCAGACTCGCTTACACAGCGGGGAAAACCTGTTTCACTGCGGGCTAGTAGACAGTGCAGAGTTGAAATCTCCTTCCTGGATGATAATTTTATGCATTGTTCCACCCCAGTAATAAAATATTCTTTCCATACAAACCAATAACCAATTTTCAAGGGTGCAATACATACATACATACATACATACATACATACATACATACATACATATACATACATACATACATACATACATACATACATACATACATACATACATTAAGGCAAGTTATGCTAAAAGGGAAGAAGATATACGACTCAGTTGACACCTTTATGCAAATTCTGCGAAAAATCGGACTGTACTAGAAGACCCTCAGTCTTAGCCAAAAGATCACGAATGAAGTTCTGAGGATCACTCTCGGAAAGGTTTGAGACAAAGAAAGGTTTCAGACAGGTAGATGGACTTTCGCCTCTCCTCTTCAATTGTGCATTGGAGAAGGCCATCAGAGAGTGGCGAAAGTAACATTAGATTGTATTAAAGTATCCGTTATTGCCTGATGATATATGAAGTGATAATGAAATGCCTTATGTAACTACCAAAATTAATAGTCTATTTTGTTTACAATGCTGTACCTTTATTAAATCATTACACCCGTCAAGCGCTAATTCAATTACAGTAGAGCTGCTAATATGGCATTGAACAATGTGGTTTTTTTTTAGATTATCAGGAGTGAAGCCTTTTCTGTCCTCTGTTAAAATCTGCTTAAATTCGGGAAGACTGTCCTTTACGTCATACGAGATCAGTCTTTCAGTCTTATGAAGAATATCCACAGCCTGTTTGTAGCTAACTGACAGGGTCAGGAATAGAATGAATGAAGAATGAAATACCGCTAAAGGAAGAAAATGCTGCCGAATACGAGATCTGACGTGCTTTTCTGGACAAGGATTAATGGATGGCAAATGAAATATAGCGAATTTGCTGAATAAAGAAAGACCAGTGAAAACAGAAAAAAAACTGTCTCACCCTACGTTTCCCCGACATTCACCCCTTATGAAGTGATAGAGGTCAAGAATGAACCATAGCTACTGCCAATGAAAGGAAATTGTGTGCCCTGGCGAGGCCTGTCGCATTCCCCTGGGTATAAAAGATTAATAAATAACAAATGAAATTGTTTCAAACAGTGATGCTGATATAAAGATGAAATCAGAAATTACAATTGTTTTATGTGTACGTGACGAAGCAGGAAAACCCTGATAAGGGGTAAGTAGGGAGTGGACACTGTCACATTCTGAAACATGAAACTTCCCTGTGGAATTCTCAAACAAGACCTCTCGCTAATGAGATCCTAGAATAATTAATGACCACGGCGCAACTTTTACTCGGCGCAACTTTTACGACACCGATCATTTATGTTTATCTACCGAAGGCGAGAGAAATACCCGCCAGGCAATTCCCGAATGTTAGGCTACTTGTCAAACACCATGCTGCCAAGGTGGGATTTCAAGTGTCACTTAACAAAACGACTATAGCCCAATGAGAATGGGAAGAAAATCCAAGGGAATCATGGTAGACTGTCTAGATTTTGCCGATGACAACGCCATTCTATCGAACGATGTATTTGCTTTACGTCGCACCCACATAAATAGGTTTTATGGCGATGATGGTATAGGGAAGGCCTAGGAGTGGGAAGGAAGCGGCGGTGGCCTTAATTAAGGTACAGCCCCAGCATTTGCCTGGTGTGAAAATGGGAAACCACGGAAAACCAACTTCAGGGTTGTCGACAGTGGGGCTAGAACCCACTATCTCCCGGATGCAAGCTCACGGCTGCCCGCCCCGAACCACACGGCCAACTCGCCCAGTGAAACCGCTAGTAATCAAATCGAACTGTCACAGGAAATCACCGAACAAACTGGCCTGCAGATATCATTTGAAAAAACAGAAGTAACGACTAACATCAAAGACGAACCACCAAAACTTGGGACGAAATACGGAGACATCGGGCAAGTAGAAAAATGTAAGTACCTGGGTGTGATCATCATGAAAAGTGGACTGAACAAGAAAGCACTTAAGGAGCGAATACGCAAACTTGAAATAGCCTATCAAACGTCCCGCACGATCTACAACAACAACAAAAATGCCTTTCCCAAAATACTAAGGTACGTCACTATGAAACGGTTCTGATGCCAGTAGTAGTGTATGCATCCGAAAACCTACCCCTAAATGCCAATAAAGGACGCCTCGAAGAAATGGAGAAAAAGGAACGCAGAATAATTAGGGAAATCATGGGAGCCAACTACAAGAATGGCATCCACCAAGAAAGATCCCACCGGGCGAGTTGGCCGTGCGGTTAGGGGCGCGTGGCTGTGAGCTTGAATCCGGAAGAGAGTGGTTTCGAATCCCACTGTCGGCAGCCCTGAAGATAGTTTTCCGTTGTTTCCCATTTTCACACCAGGCAAATTCTGAGGCTGTACCTTAATTAAGGCAACGGCCGCTTCCTTCCAACTACTAGGCCTTTCCTATCCCATCGTCGCCATAAGACCTATCTGTGTCGGTGCGACGTAAAGCAACTAGCAAAGAAGGATTCAATTAGGAAGTCTATAACAAAATAGAGAAAATTACAAACATGATTCGCAAAAGACGGTCACCTCAAACGAATGGATGGAAACAGGTTGATCAAACAGATCTTTTACCTATTTGATTCAAAACCTAAAAACACAATGCCTTTGTTTTGAAACAACAAAGAAGACCTCCAATTGCTACAAATCGAACTGGAAGACGTCTTTGGCAGAGGGTTCTTTTTTTCGAAAAAAAGATAGCGACGAACAGGCTAAACCGAGACGAACAACCGAAAAGAAGACATGGTGTCCCATAGACAGAGGAATTCAAACAGGCCCACTCAGAAAGACTGAGGGAATTCTGGGTTCAAAAGAAAGCAAAGCCAAATGTAACAAGACTTAATGTGGTCTTCGATGAATCCAGCGAATAAATGACAATAAGAAGAATATGGGATTTCGTCCCTTTAAACACTTTTACGATTTTGAAGTCGCCGAGCTGCCGAAATTTTGTCCCGCTGGAGTTCCATTACGGGTCGGTAAATCAACCGATATTACCGGCATGAGGCTGGTTTATTTGAGTACATTCAAGAATCACTGTTCTGAGCCTGGATCGAACCCGTAAGCATGGGCTCAGAAGGCCAGTGGTCTGGCGACCTGAGTCATTCAGCACGAATGATGTCGAGATGTATGTACGTGTGTATGTGTGCATGATCTTCTTCTAGGTCGTGGTTCGATTTAGAACGTCTTGATTCTTCATGGAATTCCACGAACAATACTCCGCCATATAACCCGGTCTTCTGCTTTTCCCATTACTTTTTTCAAGTGGCAAATTCGCCAAACTCTTTATCTGGTCAATGTACCGGTTCGGAAAACGTCCCCTCAACCGTTTTCCATTAACGTATATGCTGTCTATGCACAATATATTTAACTGCACTGTAACTTTTCCAGGTGACGATCAAAGAAGACTTATTCAGAAATTCAACGTTGACTTTCATGAATGCTCCGCATACTTCAAAGGTACCTACTTTCCTGAAGGAATTAAGGATTCCATGCTATGTAGTGCCTATAAAAGTACTACCAGCACAACAAATCCTGATACTTGCAAGGTAAGTGAACAGTATGTAGAGAGATTTAACTTTCAGCGCGGACAAATATGAGCAGACGTCTACTATAATGCTTGTAGTACATTTTATCCGGTTTAACACAGCCTCATATTAGGCAATCCGTCTACGTGTTATATTGTTCTAGTTTTACAACCCTGCTGATCTAAGGGAATAAATAGCTCAATTTTTATGTTCAGTTTCCTTCACTGTCCCTAGAATTAGCAATGCTCATTCAAAGAATATTTTTGAGAACTCCCCAATGTGGAAATTGGTATCTTTCAACTTTTTGTCCTATAAACCGATCATTTTTCTGAAACTCGATTTTTAAGAGGATTATTTCAGTTTGATGAGTACGATAACGAAAAATTAAGTTACAAAGAAATTTGAGTAAATGATTCCTTTATTCATTCTCAAAAGAATGCTGGTTGAGTTGTCCAGACTGTAAAAGCGCTAGTATTCCCACCCCAAGTTAGCGGGATCGATCCCGGCTCAGTTCGCTGGTATTTGCAGTTGGTCAAACAAGTCAGCCTTGAGTAGGCAAATTTATCGGTACATAAAAGAACTCCTATGGTACAAAACTCCGGGATCTCGGCTTCTCCAAAATCAATTTATGCCATTTAGGCTTCCTGCATGTCCTTTTTATGTTCCATCTTATTTTACCAGATGGTAGAGAAACTGGAACTCTGGCAACTTGTAGCCGAGTTTTAATTAATGTTGTGGGGGTAAACACCAAATGTGTCACAAAAGTTTTACATGCTGACATTGTACGATATGGAGTGCTGAATGGACTCTCTTCCGTCCTTCAGATATCCGACTACCTCTGCTGGGTTCACCCGTGATCTTCGGGTCGAGAGGCCAATACTCTACCATTGATCCACAGACGGAGGTCACATCAGTCACACAAGATGGAATTATTTTCCTTTGTTCCATTATCATTAGTACTCTGAGATTCAGTATTTTATTGTTAAATATGTTGAATATTGTGTGAAGTGTATTGTTTAGTCTGATTTTTTTTCCTTTACCAGATATTCAGTCACGTGCATCGTATTTGGGTCTATTGAACCTGAGAAATATTTCATTATTCTTGTACCTGGCCATTTAAGAAATTTAAGACTTGCTTCCTAATATTCTTTTCTCTTGAGATATGTATATACTCATATCAGAATATTCCCTTCAAAAAATATCTCTCATTCCTTTCTCTTTTTATAGGCTAATTCTGGAGGCCTTCTCGTCAAAAAGATGTATGATTATCCAGTGTTAATTGGTCTGGCATCCTTCACACATAACACAGCTTGTGACATGAGAAACCCCAGCATTTACACGGATGTCTCTTATTATTTGAAGTGGATTGAGTGCATTGTCTGGGGAAATGAAGGAGTTATACAACAATGAAGTTTCTTGTAATTTGACAACCATTATATTCTTGGAATTTGATATAAAAATATTAACAGAAAAATACTTCCATGGGTTTCCATGAAGGAAAAAGATGGGCATGATATGATGAGACCAGCAGTTATTAGTTTCCGTCTTCCAAATACTGAGGTGAAAATACTAACTGCAACACGAGGAAGGAGGTTCTTCCGGTTATTTTATATATGTACAGTATACAGCGTGTCTGAAAATAAGTTACGGAAATTGCAAGAAGACGAAACAAAAATCGATCTCTAGCGTATTTTATTTCCTCCTCGTGAAAGCCCACCAGAAAATCGACAAATAAATGTAAGTTCAATAGTGAGCAACTTCTGTGTCAACCTGTAGAGCGTGCAGCCAGCAAAGCTCTCATGCTTGTTAACCTTGGGCGGTGCGCTACTGAAGCACAATGAAGTGTCGCTCACTCACATGCAATCTTACTAGTAATGGCGGCATATCACAGAGCAGCATCTGATCATCATGCTCAGATAATGTAGTGTCTTTGTTTTGATTATTAAGGGTACGTTTATGCTGCAGCTTCGCTGCCGGCTCATGGATGCTCGCCCTAGCACTTCGCTGCTGGCTATAGCCTGGCTGCTCGCCATGGAGCTTTTACCCTGCAGCAGCCCCGCGCGCACGCTGCTGGCAGCTCTCAGCTGTAGTCGAAAATTCAAAACAGAGGAACTGATAGTTAAGGCGGTTTTTATTTTGCATAATTTGATTATAGATATAGAGGGCATGAACTACCGAGCTCGATAGCTGCAGTCGCTTAAGTGCGGCCAGTATCCAGTAATCGAGAGATAGTGGCTTCCAGCTCCACTGTCGGCAACCCTGAAGATGGTTTTTCGTGGTTTCCCCTTTTCACACCAGGCAAATGCCGGGGCTGTACCTTAATTAAGGCCACGGCCGCTTCCTTCCAATTCCTAGGCCTTTCCTATCCCACCGTCGCCGTAAGCCATATCTGTGTCGGTGCGACGTAAAGCAAAAAAAAAAAAAAAAAAAAAAAACACCTCTTAGACTACGAAGACGTACTTCCAAGAGCTACCCCGTCGAGGAGAAAGAACACAGCTCCAGCTGAAGCTTCTGAAGTGCGGAATAAATTCAGAGATTTTTTTAACGAGTCGCAGTTCTGTTGGCGAGTGTATCTTACTATAATTTGGTGTACTGAATGTGAAATAAAAAGTGTAAAATGCTTAGCCTGGATTTTGCAGTGCATTTCCACGGCGGGAGTTGATTGAAGAATGAAGCTACAAATGCTTCATTTCGTAATTTAATAGTGTACTTTAAGTAATGTAAAATAGGGGGTTATGGAGTATGTCATTTTGACTTTAGTTACTGTAGGTCTCCTTAACAACATTTTTTTACAGTTTGAAAAAATAACTGTCGAACTTTCCATGAAAAAGGAGGTACTTCATATAAATCACCTGCTTGTAAAAATAGAGGTCCCCAAAATGGCAAGATTAAAAGAACAAAGTTGATGTAATCGTTCCGCATTCTTTTGCCACGTCATTCGATAGTTTGATGATGATGCTTGTGTGGGCTAACATGTAAGTCATCGGCCCCTGATGGTACAAGATGAGACGAAATGGATTAAAAGTTATAATTAACCCATTGACTAGGATTAGGAAAATGCTATTTGCTTTACGTCGCACCGACACAGATAGGTCTTATAGTGACGATGGGATAGAAGAGGCCTCTGAATAGGAAGGAAGCAGTCGTGATCTTAATTAAGGTACAACCCCAGCATTTTCCTGGTCTGAAAATGGGAAACCACGGAAAATCATCTTCAGGGCCACCGACAGTGGGGTTCGAACCCACTGTCTCCAGGATGCAAGCTCACAGCTGCACGCCCCTAATCGCACGGCCAACTCGCCCGGTAGGGTAAAATAGTAGTTAACAATAAACCAATTAAAACACAAATAGTTACTTTACTTTTAAACAGGATAAAACAAGCCACTCTCTCTCATAAAACGTAGGAAAAGGTCTACTGTCCGCTCGTCATCTCGTCACTCCTTTTATCTCATATGAAACTCGTGTGATGATCCGCATGCCGCTGGCTCCAAATCGCATTGAGTTCGAAGACAGGTTCAGATAGCAAGTGAGCAAGTGATCACTGAACGTGTGTATAGAGTGCGAAAAGAGGAAGAGTGGGAGAGCGGGTGACCTTGAAAGAACCAATCACAGTCCAAGTTACAGGATTGCCAGCGATGGGCCAGGCTCGAAAATCAAACGTGTTTGAAACCATGGATGTGGCAAGGATAGCAGCCAGCAGCGCAGCTATGAGCCGGGCTCCAGGGTAAATGCACTGATTGAGATTCATTGGTTTGTTTCATCATCGCCTAACATCGAACAGCGAGGCTTAGCGATGTGCCAGCAGCCAGGCTGCAGCATAAACGTACCCTTATGCACTGAGGTATTCTGAACCGACTGATGTACAAAACTTAAAACGTAGTAGTAAATTTCCTCCCGGTTTAGGATGAGCAAAATGCATTTACATTTCGTGCATGTCATAGATCGCCACACCCCAAATGATATACCCACATAACAATACTTATGTAATAAAAGTAAACATTGTAAACATTACAAGCACGTCCTGTGGTATTGACAAGTATTAAAGGGTAAGTTAGAACAGAGTATCCAAGCATATGTACATAAATAAAGTTGTAGGTGGTCCGCTGTCTGTAACTTCGGTTTTTGTTTTTTGGCCAATTTTTCAGATACTTATTCGTTTTAGGTCAACTCAAGACCGAATCGGTGGTTTTTAGTTTTCGTGTCTGTTTGTGTGATCCACCATCACGGCGAAACGGCTGGATAGATCTCGACCAAACGTCATATTTAGAGTATACTCATCCCAGGGAAGGTTTCGATATGATATCATTTAAAAATCTTTGAATAGACGGGGAGTTTATAGGAAAACCGTTCCTCCATTTTCTCTTATACTATTGATTTTTTTTTTTTTTTTTTTTGCTAGTTGCTTTACGTCGCACCGACACAGATAGGTCTTATGGCGACGATGGGACAGGAAGGGGCTAGGAGTGGGAAGGAAGCGTCCGTGGCCTTTATTAAGGTACAGCCCCAGCATTTGCCTGGTGTGAAAATGGGAAACCACGGAAAACCATCTTCAGGGCTGCCGACAGTGGGGTTCGAACCTACTATCTCCCGAATACTGGATACTGGCCGCACTTAAGCGACTGCAGCTATCGAGCTCGGTGATTTTTTCTAAACTCCGTGAAACGTCTCTTCATTATAAACAACTTTCGTTATGTTCATACTTTAGCTTACACTTCAAATGACGGAGAAAATTACTATTTTCTGCGGGTATCATGCTCTGCATTGATTGACCGACTGACAGACAACGAACCTACAGGTTACCATGGCAACGTCTCTGCTTGCCATCAGGGAAGTAACGTATGGCTATTTTCGTCATCATTCCTGTAAATTCGTGGTTGTTCCTTGGATAGAAAGCAAGAGAGACGTCAATCCGCCATTCTGCGGAATATTGGCGGAATATCGTTGGAGGTTATAACCGTCCTCGAACAGCTTAAGTAATAACACCATTAGTCGTCTTCTTATCTGTTTACCTAAGAATCCCTGCGCCTAAATTTCTCCTCTGTTACCGCTTTTTATATCCGTAACTCATACCAGCATAATTTATTGAGGGGCATTTGATTTTCCAATACATCCACTTGGTATTCACATATTTGCCCTGTCCGGCTGTCCTTAGTTATAATAATATTTTCTATTACTTTCAACTTTCTTAACTGTATTATTTTCTTCCTTAATTACTTCGTATGTATGCGAGTGCTAATGCAGAAACCTGAACACTCTTTTCTTTGAGGAAATATTCCAAGCTATGCAAATGTATAACTTTTGGCCCCGGAAAATATCGAAATATGGATGCAATTTTTCATGACGGTGCAGACCTTCGTTTCGGGATAATTGGTGTCTAAACGGTAAGTCGTATTACAAAACAGATAGCATAATAGCCGTTCTATTTGGAGAGATCAACAACTTTAGTCATATGACTTATTGTCGTGTCTCGATTGTTGATGCGTTAGATAGCGCTGCATTTCTCGGTTTTAATCAAATCTTTCGAACTCGACTGCGACTTGCAATACGAAAAAGGGCCTGTCTTTATAATGAAAACCCTCCATATCCATTGTGAATCGCAGTTGCCAGGTTAGTCTGCCGTTACAGTAGAAACTCCCGAACTCGATTGTGATTGGCAGTAGGAAATGTGGCCTGCCATTAACCTCAAAATTTCCCCGATGCCTACCTTACATCGGAAACAGCGTATTCCGTCCTCCCTGTTTTGTTTCTAGGATAGCGCTAAGAGACATGCGATTTAATATAATCTTACTCACTGCCTTTACAGTACCATAATTTACGGAGAAATCCATATACTATGTAGAATACCTTAGCGAAGCACGGGTACATTTGCTAATAAGCTAATAAAATTAAATCCAAAGTAGTTCCGGACGTGGTATTGACACGTATTAAAGACTAAATTTAGAACAGAGTATCCTAGGATACAGGCTAATAAAACTAAAGGGGGACTACTGGCAAAAGTGAGTGCAATTGGACTAGACAAAAGAGTGACTGAATGGGTTGCTATATTTCTAGAAAATAGATCTCAGAGAATTAGAGTAGGCGAAGCTTTATCTGACCCTGTATAATGATTAAGAGGGGAATTCTTCAAGGCAGTATTATTGGACCTTTATGTTTTCTTATATATATAAATGATATGAGTAAACAAGTGGAATCAGAGGTAAGGCTTTTTGCGGGTGATGTTATTCTGTATAGAGTAATAAATAGTTACAAGATTGTGAGCAACTGCAGCGTGACCTCGATAATGTTGTGAGACGGACAGCAGGCAATTGTATGTTGATAAACGGGGTTAAACATCAGAGGAAAAGTCCTCTCAGTTTTAATTACTGCGTTGATGGGGTGAAAGTTCCTTTTGGGGATCATTGTTAGTACAGTATATAGGTGTTAATATAAGGAAAGATCTTCATTGGGGTAATCACATAAATGGGATTGTAAATAAAGGGTACAGATCTCTGCACATGGTTATGAGGGTGTTTTGGGGTTGTAGTAAGGATGTAAAGTAGAGGGCATATAAATTTCTGGTAAGACCCCAACTAGAGTATGGTTCCAGTGTATGGGACCCTCACCAGGATTACTTGATTCAAGAACTGGAAAAAATCCAAAGTAAGGCAGATAGATTTGTTCTGGGTGATTTCCGACAAAAGAGTAGCGTTACAAAAATGTTGCAAAGTTTGGGCTGGGAAGAACTGGGAGAAAGAAGACGAGCTGCTCGACTAAGAGGTATGTTCCGAGCTGTCAGCGGAGAGATGGCGTGGAATGATATTAGTAGACGAATAAGGTTTGAGTGGCGTCTTTAAAAGTAGGAAAAATCACAATATGAAGATAAAGTTGGAATTCAAGAGGACAAATTGGGGCAAATATTCATTTATAGGAAGAGGAGTTAGCGATTGGAATAACTTACAAGGGAGATGTTCAACAAGGAAAACAAGAGATAGGAAATTGCTACCTGGACGATTGCCCTAAATGCAGATCAGTATTGATTGATTGATTGATTGATAAATGCAAAATATTTACATACGCCATTATCGTGTTTTGATAGGTAGAAATGTACACAACTATTAATGCTAAACATCTTTACGTTGTTTAGATTTCCTGGTGTAACAGGCCGGACCTTTACAGCTCGGCTTTTAGATTCCTTAGACAATTGAGGAGACATGATTAGTGATCGATTTCTGTTAACTGTTTATGAATCGCACACACTGTTAACATTAATATTTCAATTTAATTTTTTGTAGTGTGTTTCACCCGGTGCAGGGCACAAGCGCGAAACTTAATGGAAATGATGCTTTAAATTTCTCCTTCCCGATGCCTCGCTTGTCCACTCCCCTACCCTACATGTGTTGAGTCACGCAATGCACTCTACTGTATTGCTTGCCAACTGCATAACATATGTAAACCACCGATACCGTATGGTCCTCATTCACGCGCTCAAATCTGTACTTCGTTCACTAGTAAAGGTTTTGATCATTTCTGCGTACCCCATGTATTTTCCTTGGGAATTTTGAATGCTGACAGCAATACTCTTCACCGCTGACGTTCTGTATCGAATTCAGAGCACTACGTCGCAGGACATAAGAGATATGAACCAATTACTCCTGGTGATTAACCAAATAGTTTAAGAAAAATGGATGACGGATCCTCTCTTACATCATTGGGTTTATTTTCCGTAATTTATTTCAGACATCCTATATATATATATATATGTATAATTATATATCGTTTACGTGAATGTGGCCGAAAGAAATAGTATACCAACTGAAGCTGTATATTTGTCAATTAATTAAGAAAATAAAAACTAGTGTTCCGGAATCTTGACAATAATAGTTTGTTGAGCCGTGTAAATGGTGTTATTAGTTATTAATAATGTATTTAATATGTATACTACTTTCGAGAGCTTACGGAATGTCAGTAAGAAGAAAACTACTTGATTGAGCGAGTTATTCACCACACTTACGAGAGTAAACCCCTCTACTCCACAAGTACTGTGTTTAATAATTAGTACAGAGTAAAAAAAAAAAACCTACATGTGAACTAAAGAATCCGAAATGGAAAGTTTTGTATGTCAAACAAGCTGTAGAGTTTTATTATTATTTGTTCGAGAGGACAATTTGCGTATGACTTTTGACGAGATAAGTCCAGAAATTAAACCTTAAATGAATACCTGACTCATAGGTAACCAATGTCTACTTTTTAATGTTATTTTTTATTCCTCATCGACCGCAGCCCACTGTATGTTTCCTCTTCGACCATTCAAAACTTTCTTCGTTGTAAAACCACTCAACATATTATTCTTAAAAATATATTAAAAATTGGCATCATCCTTCAGAATTCGTTCATTCTGAGAAATCTATGTATTCATTGCCTTGCGGATATCATAGGTAACTGAAATTCTTGGTCTAAAAGCATAATTTGTTATTGTTACAAAACCAATACTTTGTAAACTATGAGGTCCGCAACCTTACCATGTGCACCTATTGTTCATTTCCATCTGTATCATTTGTTTTCATTTCTTTTCTTCTTAGGTTAACACAGTTTTTAGTTTCAATTATTATTTTTGTATTAACACCTGTTTCACTGAATTTTGCCGCAGTAAGTTGTGTTTTTTTTTCTTCACATAATGATGTAAATATTGTATATTTGTGCTTATTTTGTTTGCGTCTAGGCTCTCTTCTGTTTGTTTTTTCATTTGTTCCTTCATTATGTTTTTTGGCATTTTTTAAACTTGTATTATGTAAATTATTTCAACCCCCCTCATTTTTCACTGAAGATGGCTCAAACGAGCCGAAACATGCTTGAATTTGTTTACTCCGTCTAATGACGGAATATATGGTGTATTGAATTAGGAGGATACTCTCATTTTTTCACCTGTGTAAAGTGAAAACCGTCAATACGGAATGATTTTAATATCTTGTAATAAAAGCATAATCTCAAAATGTGACGCTCTCCAGGAAACCATACCTTAAGTCGGCAAATCGCATTTTTGTTTTATTTCATATTTTGATAGTAAATAAATGTGCGATCGTTTTCGTGAAAACTACAAGTATCTAGCTTTAAAACCGAACATTTTATGTAACTTTGAAGTTGAAAGACAGAATGTATTGAATTTCGAGAAAATAAATTTGAAAATGAGATATAGTAGTCCGATAATATATTAAGGAGTTAAGAAAATTTGACTGTTTCAATGGATAAAGGAATAACACCTTCGCGTATTAAAATGATTTTCATAAAAATTTAGGAGTTTTATCCTCCGGAAATTAAATATGTAAAAACATGTTCAAGATTTGAAAAAAGTGAAAAAGGAAGTTTTTACTCTTGCGGCACTCATCAAATGCAGACGTTCTGTCTTAAGATATACAAATAAGAAAAGGATACAATAATTATAACAATAACATTCATGCTAATGTTAATAACAGTAATAATAATAATAATATTGTGGATGTTTTGAAAGATCGATCTGAAACTACACACAGTCCTTATCCAATTGATGATTAATGATTTATATCCCTCATCTATCTTGTATCCTGTAATAACAAAATTGAATAGTTGTTCAATTTTCTGGAATGTTCTTTTGCGAACACAATCCACCTTGGCCCAGGTTCAGCGGCGTTGGCCGTTTGCCGTCTGGCCGTTGGCACAACGAATCTCCCGTTTCTGCTGTGCAGTACTCTCGAACGTTTTCAAACAGGTATTTCGTCCTCCCTGCAGTCATGCCCTTTACTTCCAACTTCTTAGGTATATTCTGAGGAAGATTATCTGCCTAGCAAATCTTCACAATTACAGTTGGACAATCCAAATTTTGTTGACACGTAATGACCCTGGGTATATAATTTTTCACAGTAAAATGATTGAAAGTTGTGATCTAACGAACCCATTTCCAACCATGTTTCCAGTCATATACATTTATTAACAGCTCGCCAGTTTCTTTTCTGATGGCACCTTTGTTAAGTTTTGACTCAGCGGTGTTGTCTTTAATGACCGAGGCAATACCTGTCACGTGGTACTTCCTTCTCATGAAACCAAACGTCCAGTCATAAAAAAAAAATTCTTAAGACCCACCGGCATAAAAGTAATAATTATTTCTTCATATAAACCTGACATAACTATCAACATGGTAATGTTATTTTCATTTTGTGTGACGCACTTGTCAGCGTGAAGAAATAAATCACAGCACCTACGACCGGGCTCCTGTTCAGCCTTAGTTAAAATTGCCAGTTATAAACTATGCATCCAAATAAATGTCTATAATTGTAACTATACATTATCTTGATCCACAAGCTGGTTATTTCATATTTAGGTTCCAGAAGACAAAGCAGGAACTTCGTTTAAGAAACCATACCTTAAGTCGCCAATGTTGAATTCCCATTGCGACCTAAGGTATGGTTTTCTTAGATTTCATAGCTTGTTTCCAATGTTACTTTGAACACTTTTCCGTATGATCACATCACTGTCACTCCTTTCATCACGTAGTTCAAGGATCAACCTAACAGATTACGCTCAAATCTAAAAATCGATATTTCTCGCCCTTTCCGCCTTTTTCCTTCGTAGCGTAAAAGTTTTCACGCGACTTAAGGTATTATTTCCTGGACAGTGTCACAAATCACGATGAACGATGAAAAGTACAAAGTATCCCTGCTTGATGGTAAGAATCTTAATCATTTGAAGTCTCGAGCTGGAATACTTATTGTAACCGTTCACCGTATAAAATCATAATTATGGATTCGAAGTTCTGCTACAGCGTTGCTCATCGGAGACGACAAGAGAATCCACCAACAGTCGTGCAGGTTCTGATAGACACTGCTTACAGTCCCAATAATCATCACCATCAAGGCCATACCCATGGGGTGAGGAGAGGGGGTTTCAAACACCCTCCGAAATAAAAGTGACTTGACAAATTTAAGTAGCATATACGGGTTTTGAAACAGCCTACATTAAATTAGAAATATTATTAAAATGTTATACATATTACAAAAACAAACATTCGCAAAATAAACAAATGAATTTAACCTATAACCATCTTTAAATATTTATCTATGAGTACAGTTTATAAATTTACTGAAAAGATAAATTGAGATATTTTTTTTTGTTCTTAATATATTTTGCACCATAAAAATAAATTTCAATAAACATATAGAAATATTTTCACACTACCAAGCCACTAGAAGACTTTTAAATAAAATGAATAAAACATCTTAATATTTTTAATACTTAGAGTGAAACATATTGTTACCTCCATTTTTTTTTTTAATGACAGAAATCTTTGTGTCGCACTGCATGCACGTGTTAAAGCGTGTTCTTCCCATCAGGCCGCTATAAATTTACCTTTCTACATCACCATTTCAGCTGTAAAAGGTACTGCTTTAAAACTATTTCAGACTTTTCTTTCTGTAAAATATATTTGAAAGCAAAACATATTTGTTACCGGTACTATAGTTTTTGTTTTAAGACTCCCCCCCCCACACCCCACCACCACCCCCAAATCTTAAACCGCTTCGAAAGAAATTCCTGGGTACGGCCTTAATCACCATCACATTTTTCATTATTATTATTATTATTATTATTATTATTATTATTATTATTATTATTATTATTATGGCAAAATGCATTGGCTTATGACTAGTTGAGGACGAGGAAGTATTTTGTAGCTCATAAATGATAACATTAGGGTAGGCTTTCATTTGGAAGGAGCTTCCATTTTAATGATGAAATCAATCCTTCAAGAAAATCCCCTGTGGGTGGGGGCGGTAGAATAACACCCACGGTATACCCTGCCTGTCGTAAAAGGTGACTAAAAGGGGCCCCAGGGGCTCTGAACTTAGGAGCGTGGGTTGGTGACCACGGGGCCCTCAGCTGAGTCCTCGCATTGCTTCCACTTACTTGTGCCAGGCCCCTCACTTAAAACAATAATCACCACCACCACCACTACCACTTCAAGAAAATAAATAACAATGAACGTCGAATGTTACAACATGGGTGGACATTAAAATATTTGCAAGTGACATTCTTTTGTAATTTAAAGTTTGTTGGTGGTTGATATTGTCCCGTTCTTAGCAGGTAACAATACAATCGCTGGCATTAACAGTGACGGCTGACCTGTCTGTCTGTTAAGTCATCAGCCCAGAGGCTGGTTGGATCCTCAAATAGCACCACCAAAGGTTATGCGGTTATAAGGAAACCCCAAAAACCAATGGCAGCACCAAAATGAGGCGTACTAGGCGAGACGAGGAGTGAGGTAGTTTGCCATTGCTTTCCCCACTGGGTCAGAAAGTGGTATTGCAGCATGACTGACCCTATGAGCAGCACCTTTCACAATACTCAGATGCACTAGTCGTGCTCTGAATGTCATTACACAGCACTACCCATACCCCAGCAACTTCCATATTGTCGCAGCCATGGATGTTGACTGGGACTTCGGTGGAAGCTACACTTTACTCTGGCCTGTGCCAAGAGATGGATGCAAAAGTACTGTATCCATCAAAAAATGACAGCAGGCAGTATGGCTGACCTATAGTACGTTAATTGTAAATAAAACTTCGAGTCCAGCTGATCTCAACACAAAAAGAAGTTGAATATGTCCAGAAATACAACAATAAAATCATAATGGTGTTAAGGCTTAAATCTCAAATATAATACACATTTCTTTTTCGCACCATTGTTTCCTTCAATAATCCACACTAACTTCTGAACTGTCACATTTATTTCTGTTTATTCAGCTCAAAACCGCATCCCTTTTATTGGTATTCCTGTCAAACTACGGCTACAATCATCAAATAAATAAGCGATTTCTAAGTGACAACTTGAGCAACAACAGGACAATGGAAAATATTATTGCTATTATTGCTAATCCGGTGTTTTTGACAAACTGTCCAATGATGAAAATGTTTATCTCCTCTCGGTATGAAGATATCTTTAAGAAGAGATTTTCTCTGGCGAACTATTAGATATCAACTTCAATAGAGCAAACAGCCGATGCAAGCTTCATGCCCATATTACTGAAGTTAAAAAAGAAAGAAGTTTGCATTAACATGTAAAGTTTCAATCACGCCTTCATTATACTAGCTATTTCCCTTCTTTGAAATGTATCCGGTCTCGAAAGCCCAGAATAACGACCGAGAGGATGCGTCGTGCTGACCACACGACTCCTCGTAATCTGCAGGCCTTCGGGCTGAGCAGCGGTCGCTGGCAGGCCCAAGACCTTTCAAGGGCGTTAAGTGCCGTGCGGGGGACATGTATCACGCCTTGCGATCTATTGTATCGGCTCAATATGGCTGATCATCCAAAGAGTATGTCTGCATTATCGAACAACTCAATTCTATGTAGATAGACGGCGACTCTCGCTCTCAGATTCGTCGTTCTTTATTTCTGCCTTCTTGTTCATTATTTTTCAGTTTTGAAAAAGGAAATGGCGACTGAGGTTTCTGACATGGCTTTTCTATCCCATAAAAGATACTTCAACCGTTTTAAATGTGATATTGTGAAACTCTTGGTTCTTTCGAGAGATTTTATGTTCTTATTATTCATCAGGTACCGTAATTATTTTCTTTTACTTATTATTTTGCTATTTTTGGGGTTACGTATTTATTCTACTTTCATTTTATTGTAGACTTATTTCTCATTGATCTTATATTCTGGTATGTCTGCCAATTTTTATGTTCTGTTCGGAAACCAAGGGCATTGTAGATCCCGTTATATTTTCTGCTCAGTTTGATTGGTTCGTGTGTATGTATACATGTATGGAGACCTATTTTGTGTACGCATGAGCATTCTATATTTTTCTCGATTCCGACACCCTTTGGTGTTTTCTTGCTCGTCCACTCTGTACTATTCATGCCCGCTCTTGGTGTGTGGTATGGACGTGCACTGATAACGAGGGTTTGGACTGCGTGATACGTCGTTACTGGTGTGGTGCACGTTTTCCCTATTGGCCTGGTTCTGTGTTTGTTTTACCAGATCGGATTCACGAGCAAATTGATTGTTTTGATTATACTTGTGAACTATTACGACGTGCTTTACCGGTTTCTCCCTCCGCCCTACGTTTCTGTGTGTTGGTCTCTATGTGTGCTCGTGTGAATGAGTTTGATATCTGGATCTACGTTGTTTTCTTTGGGGTGTCCGATTTCCAGTATCTTTTGTTATTTAATTCTTGTTTCTGGCTTTCCCATCCATTCTCTCGTTTTATTTTTGGCTCTGCCATCTTTTAACTTCATTTGTGTATTTTGAAGGTAACCATGGAAATTTCGTATTTGTTATCTTTTCTCCAAGTATGTATTCTATGCATACTTCCTTTCCTCGCCCACCTACCCTCGGAAACGTAGGAGCGGATAGGAACTGTCCGCCCTACCGTACGTAAGTTCCGGCTCAGTCACACCTCTGCGGAGGTTCGGACCTGCCATTGGGCAGAATACACCCTTACCTTCTATTATGAGAGTAATGCAACTTTTATTATGTCTTTCCTTTTCATTTGAATAAACTCCCTTTTATTTAAGATTATCAGTCTTAATATATGTGTATCGACTTTAGTGTTGCTTCCTATACTTGGTCTATTGGTATCGGAAGCCAAGTTCAGCTAATGACTGTTTCCTGTCAGTTTCGATCACGATCTACTTTTATCATCCCTCTGCGTCACTATTTATGTGGGGAGTGGGGCTGGGGGGATTGAGCGAAGTTCCACAGAAGGTTAATCACTCCGCCAATGCAATGCTGTTCGATGATGCTACGGATATTATCTGATCGCATGGGTGAAAGAGAAAAAAGAAGAGTACGTAGGTTACGTAGCGCAAACTTATCTACGAAATGTCACTGTAATATTTGTCCCAAATGGAACATAATAATTGCTTTTACACAAATGAAGTGAAAAATCTGCGGTAAATTAAGAAATACCTTCGTTACTAGAGAAATATGTATACGTACTTACGGGCTGTAGATAGGACTCCATTATGTTGTATTCCACTGCTCGTGCCGTCTTTTCTTTCTTTCTTGAGGTCCAGGGCTAGCACCGTCGAATGGGAGTGCTATATCTGTGAATTCTCATTACCTTTGCCCATATGACTAGCGCGGGCAGTTCAAACAGTCGTTTCTCTGGACCAGTCAATGTATTACTTTTTTGTTGATAGGAAAATCCCTGGACCAATAAATATATTATTTAATGAATGAGTTAGGCAAAAAACGAATGAGCAACATGAAGAAAACGACACCTAATTAATGCAAACAACTTCAGTGAGCAAAGACATCACACACGAAAGTGTTAGACATACAAAACACATACAGTACATGCAAGGTAGCAGAAAAAATAGTTGTACGGTAGTAAAGTATGTATCCATAATATTCTCTGCAAGTAAAATATTTCGTACTATTTCTTAATTTACCGCATATTATTATTATTATTATTACTATTATTATTATTATTATTATTATTATTATTATTATTATTATTATTATTATTATTATTATTAATATTATTATGTTCCATTTGGGACAAATATTACAGTGACATTTCCTAGATATGTTTGCGCTCCGTAACCGCGTACGGGACTAAGTCAACCAAAAGGACTTCCACTATTTGACCCCAGAAAAGACCGTTTGTATGTCTTGCGCATGGTTTGCATAGAATGGTCGAGGCCATTCAAAGCAAGTAATCGGATGCTGACAGGCTAAATTCATGGGAAAGTAAATGTTCACAGTCCCCACTCCAATCCCCTCCATCTTTCATACCTCTTCATCAGATCTGCTGAGTTTTGTACATAAATTCAGTTAAATAGTTGTCTCGGCCTTCTTTATGCTAATTCTTAATCTATTCCATTCATCCTATGAAAAGAAGACACAGGTAAGTTCTTAGTACAGTTTATGAATATTTGTCTTGTATGGTATTGTGCATAAACCGTGTCTTATTCAGAAAGGAATCTCAGTATTTTGAGATTCTGCATTGAACAAGGTTTACTGAATTATGTTCAATATCTTCTCATCTACTTTTTAAGCAGTAGTGTAATATGGGCACAGCTACAATGCAAGACACTTACCAGACTCATATTACGGGCTTCTACGGAATCCAGTGACCCGAACAACTCGAAAGTTGCTTTATTCTCCTCTTTATAAGTATGTGTGTTGCGAGGTTCAAGCACAGAGGAATATAATCCTACTAAGCCGACTAACTAATTCTAACACTACCATCATCATTATAGACATTCACTCATTGGTTCGGCTCGTTGTCTGGTCAGCGTCGAGGCCTTCGGTTTAGAGATGTGGAGGTTCCCAAATTCGATCTCTGGATCGAAAATTTTAGCTGCGTTTGGATAATTTCTCTGACTCGGTGGCTCTGGGACTAGACGTTTGCCCCCATTACAAAAAGATAGTGAAGATATAACAACCTGGAGACATGTATTTTATTACGTCTATTTTGTATAAATATATTTAGTACCGGTAAGTTAAATTTATAATCTGGAATGTTTTCCGTATTAGAAACTGTCTCCTCTTATATGTGTACAGTCCTTGGGCATTCTGAGCTAATTACGGACAGTAACCACAACGCCGAGAAGTCTGATGAATCATCTGTGCATGAAGAAGTACTGTGAGGACTTTCTCTCTGGACCGGAGAGCCCTAAGCGAGGCTATATAATTGGATCAGTCAGGGCGAACTGGACAGTATTACATGTCACGTACTAATTGTTACCTGCTGCCAATTGTGTCTTGAATCTCTTGTTGAACTGCTATACTTGTTCCTCGTAACTCTGCTAACGCGGACGAGCTTTATGTGGTTGGGCGGAATTCTTCCTACGGGTTCTTTTTAAAAGTCTAAGGTCTGCTTTTACGGCCTAGATGAGTTTTGAGGAGAAGACGACCTGCGTTTTGAATAGTGAGCAGTATATTTAAAACAGTGCTAAAATCAGTGTGTGACGGTAAGATGCAGTATGGGAGATATTATCTGGGTCATGATACCGTGGGTCAATGGTACGACCTCTCATTCTTGTGTATGATTACATAAATTCATCGAAGAATGTTGCTCTTGAACTCGTTCGTTTTTGTCTGTCGATCACTGAAAATGGCAGTAAACCACCATCGTCTTGACTCCCTAACGAAGAGGGCATAAAAGTCGTGGGATGGTCTTTCTCTATTACACTCTTGTATCTCTGCTATGGTTATTTTTTATTAGAACATTGTTGTATTTCCTATGGTAAAGTAAAGGATACTTAAATAGTGATAATGTTACAAATAAAAATGAGACACAAAAACGACAATCAACAAATCTTCAGAATGCATGAATATTAACAATATCCAGGTTTTTTTAAAAATTCCACACGTGAGCTATCACTTTAAAATAAAGAACAGAAAGACCATTCAACTTCTTCTGTGTTCTGTAACTACCGTATTATTACATCGTTAAATTAAATAATTAAACGAAGAAACAAATAAATGCATACATCAACAGAATAGTATTTACGCATGCTGACAAGTCAAGAACATACAGTCCATTGAATTTCTCCTGCGCTCCAGAACTACTATACAATGCCAGTTTTTATCTGCCTATCTTGAGAAACTACCTAAAACATTGTACAGAGCATCTACCTTTGGTCTGCGCATAGTGAAGAAAGCACATTGCTAGCCATAGTAGGGCGAACTTCTTTTCCCTGTTGGTTACGTCCAAAATTAACAAGATACGGTGGATATCTTCAGGGTTACTGGAAGATGTTAGCTGCTGCACCATATGAAGTGTCCATTGCCAGACGTCTATCATACTACCACATCGTGTTAGTCTGTGGAGTTGTGTGTCAACAGTTGGAATCTCACCTCTTTTACACATGGGCGACTGGACAAAGTTGTGGTGAAATGTTTTCTCCTCGGTTCGTATGGCATCCTGGATGGATATGTATGCAGAACTTTTCCAGTCTGTTAGGCTCTCGTGAGTTGTGAACTGCTTCCAGATACTTTCCCAGTTTTTGTTGAGCAATATTTCCAAGATCAGTGGTGTGAGAAGATGACGGTTTAAAATACGATAGTAGATTATTTTCATGGGTGGAAAACACTGTTGATTCACATGAGGGTAGAAGGATTCAATAGTATGCAGTACTTGTTTGAAGCTTAAAGTCTGAGGTGACGTCCGAAAGTACATATAATTTACATCTCCGAGTCTGGGGAGGTTGAAGATTCACTTTTCTTCCTAATAATGCCATATTTCGTTGTGTTCTTTAACATGATATTTTAAACGTCCTTTGAGCTCTATGTTACACAGACAACCTAATAATATCGGTTCCTCTTCCCAAACAGAATTAGCATCTACAACGGAATATTTGACAGTCTTAGCGCCAACGGTAATTAAATGATAGAAACTGTGATGAATGCATGAAATGAATACAGCTGCGAATAACACTCACATTATAATAGGACGCGTACATGAATCCTATGATACAATCAAAACTGCGAACTTGCTACTGAATGCTAGGCCTCGTCCTAGCTAAGGAAGTAAAACCATGGACCTCTGGTTAAGAAAACAGGCCGTATAGAGGCAGGTTAAAATACCGGGGAGATTTGTTACTGGATATTACTGAAAGACCACAGGGGCAGATGACCTAGATGTTTAGCCCCTTTAAGCAACAAGCACTATCGTCACCATCATCCCTTAAGACCCGGTATGGGATGAAATGAAATGTCGTATGGCTTTTAGTGCCGGGATATCCCAGGACAGGTTTGGCTCGCCAGGTGCAGGTCTTTCTATTTGACGCGTGTAGATGACCTGCGCTTCGTGATGAGGATGAAATGATGATGAAGACAACACATACATCTCGTGCCATTGGAATTTACCAATTAAGGTTAAAATCCCCGACCCGGCCGGGAATCGAACCCGGGACCCTCTGAACAGAAGGCCAGTACGCTGACCGTTCAGCTAACGAATCGGACGCTTAAGACCCGGTATGGGATTATACCTACTAAATTCCAAACAGTGGATTTTATTTGGTCCGGAAAAGGTCTGTTTGAATCAGATGTAACGTAGCGTGAATTTTCTGAAATCTTGATTCATCCGAAAAGAGGACTGTTGATAAAAAGGCTGCATCGCTGCCCATTTTGTGTAATATCTACTTATATTTTCTCAGATCGTGAAGCTTCTGAGTACAATATTGCAGATGGTGCGGATGACAATGTTAAGTACTACTCGCGTAGCAGGTGTTGGTATGTCGTACCAATATTAGAGACATTTCGGAAGTCTGTAAGAACCTCTTTATTATGACTAGACATTATAGGTCTATATCTCGAATGGATGTTTCATACCAAGGACCCCAGTTGAACAGAAACGTCCTTTAAGGCTTCGGAACGTACTGACTTGGTTTCTTCTCTTAGGAAGTCGCTTGTGATACAGGCGTTGCAACTGTAATGACATCATGACTATTCGTTAAGGAATGTACACAAAGAAAACAGAAAATCGCGTCTTTACATTGGAAATTGATGATGACAGTATAATCATATTGTTTCTTGACATTTTCTAAGAATTAGGCCATGCATTGTTAGGAAGCAGTTTCAATCATTCTATTAAATATTCCGACAACATGAACGTATTAATGACATTTTGAACACTATGCTATTTTTGAATTTGTAACCGGCCCCGTGGTGTAGGGGTAGCATGCCTGCCTCTTATCCGGAGGCCCCGGGATCGATTCCCGAGCAGGCCAGGATCTGGACCTAAACACTAGTTCGAGATCTACTCAGGTTACGTGATTTGAGGAGCTGTCTGCAAGCGAGATAGTTGCCCGCCCAAGGAAGCCAAGAATAGCAACCAAGAGGATTTGTCGTAGCGACCACACAACACCTCGTAATCTAGAGGTCTTCGGGCTGAACAGTGGTCGCTTGATAGGCCAAGGCCCTTCGGGGCTGTTGGGCCAATTTGTTTTTTAATTTTACGAAAAATGAGCGTGCAAGTAACTTTAAATTTGGGCCCACCCAAAATATTTTTCCATTCAACCCCAATTGGGACAATGAGCATTGTCATTCTATTCCCAAGCTTCTTGGAAATTACATCGTATCGACGGATTGGACATATTAATCGACTTTGTGCGCACCTGAAACCACCAATGACCAGCTCAATTCTCTACTGCGAATTGCACCTAGGCACTTCGCACTGGAGTACTTGGGGTCGCGAAGTACGATAGGGAAAATACAGTTTAAAGAGGCTCGCAAAAACATGAGAAAAAAAGAAAGTTTACATTTTAGGAAATTTACAGTCACATTATTAAAAACAGGAAACCTTCCCTCGAGTTAGCTTGCAGAGATAACTACTGAGTTAGAAAAATGGTGGCCATTACCTTAGCTGATGTTCTGCTTGCCGAGTGATGAGGCACCCGCTTCTTCTCTTAACACCACACACACACACACACACACACACACACACACACACACACACACACACTTGCCCTAGGTCTAGATCTTGCAAAATGAAGACTGTCTAGCTTGGAAAGAACAAAATTAGACAAAGGAAGGTCTGATAGTAAAGATGTGAGGTACAAGTAAGTAGAGGAAATGATACGCTCAGCTAGTGCTGCTTGTATTCACCATACAGCGAGATGTGAGCCCTTAAGGAGCAGAAAATAAGATATGTTTCAATAGCTACAGTAATTTGTTTCATTGCGGTACGTAAAATATTTATTATCTTAAATGAGTGATTACCATTGAAAGCCGAACCCAAATTCCACAATCTCGTGCCACCACTAGGACTTAAGACACCCGTCTGTATCGCATTTGTTCTTTGATGTTCGATTATCAGTCTGTGGAGGCATCTGGCGAACGAGGTCTGATCAGGCACTTCATTGTAAAAAACTTTTATGTACGAATGATAAGGATTGGTGCAGAGTAGTAATTAGTGTTATAATAATTAGTTAAAAAGGAGGAAATCTTCTGAAAGAATTCTGAACACCGGCAGGTAGATAGATCCAAGGTAATTCCATCCAAGCCCGACTGATGATTTTAGGGACAATCAATTCAATATCAGAGCTAAATGTGGTACATCTTCGTTTAACAAATGTCCCGGTCAAAATAATTAACGCATCCATATGGAGAGTGGGGAATATGGGTTCGAGGCCTGAAGAGTGGTTTCATTTTAATATTTATTTTTTTGCTATTTGTTTTACGTCGCACCGACACAGATAGGTCTTATGGCGACGATGGGATAGGAAAGGCCTAGGAATGGGAAGGAAGCTGCCGTGGCCTTAATTAAGGTACAGCCTGGCGTGAAAATGGCAAACCACGGAAGACCATCTTCAGGGCTGCCGACAGTGGGGTTCGAACCCACTGTCTCCCGGATGCAAGCTCACAGCTGCGTGCCCCTAACCACACGACCAACTCGTCCGATAGGAGAGATTTTAATAGGAAGTACAACTGGGCAATAATCCTCTCTTAACACTAATCAGAGGACCCTCAGAAAAATTAAAGCATCGGAAAAAGAAAGAGAGGGCCATGAGGGTGGGAAAAGCCTCGCAAAGTTAATACCGTCGGGGTTGGAAGGGAGAAACAGTTGACGAAGGATGTGGATAGTAAAGATAGAAGTGAAGAACCCGTCGCAAGTAAGTGGGTAGTTACATTCTCATCTGAGGTAAGAAAAGCTGCCCCCCAAAGCCATAGAGAGTTGTTAATATGGTGACGGTTTGGTTTCGGGAGTCTGTGTATGACGCACCTTGAAAGAATCAGGAATGAAGTGATCCTGAAACAAACTGAATGGCCAACCGACTGTGATGGAACGCGTTAAGAGAAGGAATGGGAAGGAAGCTGCCGTGGCCTTAATTAAGGTACAGCCTGGTGTGAAAATGGCAAACCACGGAAGACCATCTTCAGGGCTGCCGACAGTGGGGTTCGAACCCACTGTCTCCCGGATGCAAGCTCACAGCTGCGTGCCCCTAACCACACGACCAACTCGTCCGATAGGAGAGATTTTAATAGGAAGTACAACTGGGCAATAATCCTCTCTTAACACTATTATAGTCTATAGGCACAGCGAGAGGATGCCACATGAATGAGGTCATCGTCTCATCCTGTGCCCAGGGAGGAGGAACGAACGCAACTTGACGTGAAATGAGGTTTAGTATGAGCGATGAGATGGTTCGTGGGTAGATATTTGGGAACTATTTGGAACTATTAGGAAGTGGAAAAACCTCCAGGCTCGAATTCCTGTGCGCTGTACACCGCATTTACTGTTTCATATTCATTGTCATAATGTTCTACAGAATATTATAAAATAATAGTTCCCTGAAAAGGTGACATGTAAAATCCAAAAATTGTGATGTGCATAATAATCATTTTAGTCGGTTGATTTTTGGTATCATACAATGACATGTGATATTAAAGTCCGGTCCCATGGCTAAATGGTTAGTGTACTGTCCTTTGGTCCAGGGGATGCCGGGTTCGATTCCTGGCTGGATCAGTGAATTTTTTGGTTAATTCCCATGGCTCGGGGACTGGGTATGTGTGCCGTCTTCATCATTAGAATCCATCATAGGCAGGGCAGTATCCTCACAGACGCGCAGGTCGCCTGTACGGCGTCAACTCGAAAGACCCGCACCAGCTCTCTTCGGAGGCTACACGCCATTATTATTATTATTATTATTATTATTATTATTATTATTATTATTATTATTATTATTATTATTATTATTATTATTATGTGATATTAGAACTATACACAATAGAAACCACAAAATTTTACTCTACAATCGGCACGAGTAATCCAAACTACACGGTTTGATATAATACAAAATAAACAAAATTTGTACCCTTAGCTCGATGAAATGTGTGCTGTCCAGCGATGGTTTCTTCAGCGTGTTGAAGTTCCGTATCATCTACTCTAGATCGGAAGTTTACAACCGGCGGCCGGCAGGTCGCATGAGGTCTGCGAGGCCACATTTTGCGGCCCACGAAAGATTTTTGAAAAAATAATGAGGAAATGAGAAGAAAATTTACGAAAAATACTTCATAGCCCATTCAAAAATGTATTAATTTTCACACCCCTTATAGGCCCGATTGAGAACTAATATATTAATTAATATTACTTCCTGTTTTTATGTATTCGCTTGATCTAAATAGAGTATTTTTGATTGTTTTTTTTAAATTAAATCCTTTTTTTGCTAGTGGCTTTACGTCGCACCAACACAGATAGGTCTTATGGCGACGATGGGACAGGAAATGGCTAGGAGTGGGAAGGAAGCGGCCGTGGCCTCAATTAAGGTACAGCCCCACCATTTGCCTGGTGTGAAAATGGGAAACCACGGAAAACCATTTTCAGGGCTGCCGATAGTGGGGTTCGAACCTACTATCTCCCGATTACTGGATACTGGCCGCACTTAAGCGACTGCAGCTATCGAGCTCGGTAATGAGCCTCACAAATATCAGTGTTAGGTTTTGAGCATTATAAAAATGGCTATGGGATCCATTCCAAATCTTGAACTCCATGTCAACCTCGGCCATGGAAATTTTATGCAACCAAGCATACAACGGATACGAAAAAATAATTTCATTTCCATTAGTGTACGGGGCGCTTTCAGTCCTTCATTCTTCTCTTGTTGGTAGCACTGACACATACACAGTGCGGCGCATGCGAAGAAATTTTCAGGGAAGTATTAGTCGAAGTACATTGCAAGGATCTTAGACTCTCGCTACTGATCAATGTTCTTTGGATTTGGATCAGACAAGAACAGGGATCACAATTTTTAAAACTGCTATCCAGCTAAAAGTACCCAAACTAAAGACAATTTCAAGACGATTTCAATGTTTGGAAGCGCGTACGAATGTAAATGTTCTTTTCCTTCTATGAAATTCATTAAAAATCAGATTTTTTTCTAGCTTCACCTTATGAGATTAGCAACAACAGAGATGGAGGTAGACATTCATTCACTGGTAGATTCAGCTGATTTACCACAGTACTACCACTAAAGTATCCCTTTTTGAAGTTTCGTTTTTACTACATTATCAATTTCAGCTGGTCTTTAGGTTCTTTTTTTTTCCTTTTTAACCATTTGTCAAATATTAATTCAAATAAATTGATATTGCTGAGTGTTCTTAAAAATTCAGTTGTTCTATTGTAAAACAACGAGCTCGATAGCTGCAGTCGCTTAAGTGCGGCCAGTATCCAGTAGATAGTGGGTTCGAGCCCCACTGTCGGCAGTCCTAAAGATGGTTTTCTGTGGTTTCCCATTTTCACACCAGGAAAATGCCGGAGCTGTACTTTAATTAAGGCCACGGCCGCTTCCTTCCAATTCCCAGGCCTTTCCTATACCATCGTCGCCATAAGACCTATCTGTATCGGTGCGACATAAAGCAAATAGCTCTAATGTAAAACAGTATGTTAAGCAATAAAATGATTAAACCTTCGTTTCACACAGGTACCTCTGTTCTATTTGCAGAATTTTACGAAAATTGTCCTATTATTAAAGTGCGGCCCGCGATCATGCCTAAGGTTTCCAATGTGGCTTTCGAACAATGTTGGAAACCGCTGGTCTAGATGGCTGTACTACTGCCAAAGTTTGGACTATATGATGTACAGAATGGTGCACAACACGTCTTGACGTCTCGTAAATGATATCCACAGCCAAACGCAACCTTCAAAGTCGATGTATAGTACGCGAACCTTTTCTTGAGCCCTGAGCTCCATAGTGCTGAATGGGAAGTAGGGCTCAAAAAAAGGTTCGCGTACTATACACAATTACGCATGGTGGGCCTGAATAGGTTAAAGTAAGTATTTGGTGCAGAATCGAATCATTTCTTGGAGTAAGAATGGGAAAACACGAAGGAAAGGCGTTGTCAGGGTGGGCTCGAAGTCTTAGTGACCCGTGAATTAATGTGCAGTTCACTTTGCGAGGCTCTGATTTATCCCACGATCATGCCAAAGGTTCCTTATTTCCTCCATATTTCCAGAGTCAAAGGTTGAGGATAAAAGAGCAATATCCTTTTTAAAATTACTTAAAATATTTCCTTGATTTCATACTCAGTAAACCGGAAACTTCTAATGCGGGTTCCTTTCGTAGCACCGGCAACCGCATTTCTATACATAGATTATTGTGGCATTTGTTTCCGTAACCACTGAACAAAGTAGTAATTATTCTCGGCTTCGGTGTTTTATTCAGACATGGGCACAAAGAGTATTCCAGATCTTGTAGCCCCTCCTGATTCCATTCCTTTGAACATATTGAAATAATTTGCCAAAAATCCTGCCTCATATAACCAGGTATCTGAGAATGTCACGCTGTTGAGCGAAAGATACTTTCTGTTTATGCTTATCCGAAGTTTCAATAATTATGTTTCCAAGAGAAACACCTCGCTTTAAAGTAAAACCAAACCAAACCCCATGGCGCAACAGCCCCGAAGGGCCACGGCCTACTAAGCGACCGCTGCCCAGCCTGAAGGTCAGCAGATTACGAATTGTCGTATGGTCAGCACAACGAATCCTCTCCGCCGTTATTCTTGGCTTTTTAGACCGCGGTCGCCATCTCACCGTCAGATAGCTCCTCAACTGTAATCACCTAAGCTGAGTGGACCTCGAACCAGCCCTCAGATCCAGGTAAAATTCCCTGACCTGTCCGAGAATCGAACTGGGGCCACCGGGTAAGAGTCAGGAACGCTACCCCTTCACCACGGGGCCGGCTTAAAGTTAAAGTAAACGTAAACTAAACAAATCGAAAGGTTGTAAGAGAATATCAGCATTTTTATTAGAGTAAAATTCGCAACCTGAAATTCTTATAAAAGCATTTTACATGTTCCACAATCCTCATTTTACTATACTGAGGCCCCCCTGGGGTCCGCTTTCTTGGTTGAGAAACGTTGTTCTAGAGTGTGTAATACTAATTATTGAGATGCATTCTTCTAGACATGAAATGAATATTACCCTAGTAGTTTCTGGTGTGAGCATGAGGAGGAGCCGCTAAGAGAACCATAATCAAAATACACCCGCTGGCAGTGAGGGATTCGTATCTTGTTCCAGCAGCTCAGTCCTATCGCGAGGTGGAGTTACCCACTTGAATGTAAAGATCAGTACAGTATTGTTTCCCATGCAGACCTTCCTTCATAGCGTACTTGACATAGCAATATGTTACAACTTTAGCTTCTCATTGCCATACTGTCATACTGTCTTACACTAGGGACAATAGACCATTCTGCCCCGGTGCCATTTGATTATTATTATTTACTCGTACATCAATGTTGCTTTTTTTTTCCTTGCTTTGGTGTTAGTTATGTTTATTGTACAAGAATTAGTATATGTGTATGTTAGATTAAGCTGCCTAGGTTGGGCAATATTATTTTTCTCCTTAATAGATCAATAAGGCTTAAATGCTGTAGATCGGAGGAAAATAAAGACATTTACATTACATAGCGTACTTGAAAGATTGGAGTAACCAAACGGTCCCTAACTGATACTAGCATTGCTTCCAGTTCTATTCTGCTTTCTAATATATTTCCTATTCAATCTCCATCGGTCAACTCTCGTTCTCTTCCAGCTTCGACGGTCAAGAGAATATTTTTAATTTTCATGCCATTCCGTCTCTTTCATCAACACGGTAACTTACATTCATTACATTCATATGTTCAGATATTTCAAAAAGTTTGTATTTGACTTAAACCTGTCATTAAATTTTCATGGTAATTTTTTGCAGCAATATTTGTTTTGCACTATAAATACCAAAATTAATTGCATTTCCCACATCATTCACTGAAATTATTTTAAGACGTATATCAAAAATATAGAGCCTTCGTGGCTCAGACGGCAGCGCGTCGGCCTCTCACTGCTGGATACCGTGGTTTAAATCCCGGTCACTCCATGTGAGATTTGTGCTGGACAAAGCGGAGTTGGGACAGGTTTTTCTCCGGGTACTCCGGTTTTTCCTGTCATCTTTCATTCCAGCAACACTCTCCATTCTCATTTCATAGCATCTATCAGTCATTAAGAAATCACTTTGGGAGTGGCGACCCCATCGTACCAATAGCATATATCTGCTTCATTCATTCCATCCCTGACCCAGTCAATGACTGGAAAACAGGTTGTAGGTTTTCATTTTTTTCATTTTCATCAAAAATATACCCTGGAAACCTTTTATTCCTTCAAAACGTATTGTGACAACGAAGGCCGTGAGTGCAGTGGGGTCGGCAGAACATAAATGAAATGTCGTATGGCTTTTAGTGCCGGGATATCCCAGAACGGGTTCGGCTCGCCAGGTGCAGGTCTTTCTATCTGACGCCCGTAGGCGACCTACGCGTCATGATGGGGATGAAATGATGATGAAGACAACACATACACCCAGCCCCCGTGCCATTGGAATTAACCAATTAAGGTTAAAATCCCCGACCCGGCCTGGAATCGAATCCGGGACCCTCTGAACCGAAGGCTAGTATGCTGACCGTTCAGCCAACGAGAACACAACAATGCTGGCACGCAGCGACAGCGGCGAGCAAAACAATAGCGCCGGTGAATTGTTGAGGCTCACTACAAGGAAACCTCAAGAAAAAGTTGAATGCTGATTAACGATGGGCCAGGGGCCTAGAAGTATCTGAAAGTGGAAACTAACACAATCTTCTGCGGGCCTACATAAAGAGCGCATCTGTGGGATCGCGGAATCGGTCTTCAGTGAGTCAGTGTTGCGTCAATCGCGAGTAATTTACGAAATGGACACAAGTACTGTAATGATTCAAGGCGGTTTACGAGCTGGATTACGAGGCGTGGGCGAGCTAGAAGGTGAAATTTCTAGAATGAGGCTGCACTGCGACATGCCTGTTAAAAAAACAGGAGTCCAACGAGCTGGGAGTGCTGTGTGATTGCTCGAGTGTGTGTTACGATTGTGAGAAAAACTGTATCAAGTGGAAAACAAACGCGAGTGGACTTGTGGTAACTGTAGAGAGTAGTTTAACAAATTGAGTGGTTAATAAAACACATTATCTCTCTATATAGCAATTTTAGTTTGAAGGGCCCTGATAACCCACCACAGTAATTTTCTTTCTTAATCGGTACCTCTCATATCATCTTTTCTCATTTTTATACTACTTTTTCTTCTTTTTCTACCGCTTTTCCCACACCTGTTAAGTTGGGAGCGTGAATTACGTTGCGCATGTGGATTTGGCCCTATTTTACGACAGGATACACTTGCTGACACCAACCCTTTGTGGAGGGATGTATTCACTATTTCATGTTTCTGTGGTGGTTGGTAGTGTAATGTGCTGTCTGGATATGAAGAGGAGAGTGTTTGGAAAAACAGAAAAACCCCATCCCCAAGCCAGAGAAATTAACCGGGTACGATGAAAATCCCCAACCCGTTAGGGAATCGTACCCGTGACCCTCTGAACCGATGGCCTCAACGCTGACCATTCAACAAACTGATTTTTGCACCAAGAATTATTTTTAAACGTTAAATTACATGTGCCAAACAAAAGAGCTTACAACATGTTTCATATACGAATTGAATACACTACTCTGCGATATTTCATGCTAATATTTTCAACAGTTTTTGAATTATGATGAAACCGTGTATAAAATTAAAGTTATGGAAAATGAGTAACAACCATACTCTAGAATAGAATGGGACCTTGGGCCAGGATTATTTAAAAATGCATATGCGCATATGCAAATGCATATTTTAAACGTTAATGCATATTATGAACATTAGTGCATATACAGGTATATTTTTATCTTATGTGTGACCGATTATCTAAGATTTCTGAACGAAATGAAAATCTAATGAACTCTATATGTAATACGTCCCTTGGCAACACGAGAAGCCTTCCCTGATGAAGGAAAATGCTTTCAGTGTTGTAATACAAGCGGGTATGCGGGTAATAATCCTTTTCACAACAGATATTTCCTTCTTTCTGACATTCTTTCCTCCTTACAGTAGCCTCCCAAGGTTTGCTTAAACAAGTGCGTTCATCTGTTAACTTGCTCCTCGCCTATTGCAGTGTTTTTACGAAATTAAAAAGTAAAAATGCCTAAAGATAACAGCTCTAGGTCTTTTTTAATTACACTGCGGATATCAGGCAACAGCGACTATACAAGTGAGGGTGATGTAGTGTACTACCAAATGTGCGACAAGAGTGTAAAATGCGATAAAAAAAATTCAGACTGAACAGCATTCGAAAACTTCACGTCTCAGATCAAAAGAACAGAGTAAGAATACGCAACACTACTTTTAACTGACGTGGTAACACAGCGTGAAGTTAGTACATTTTCCGCTGATATTTGTAAAACTTTTGTATGAAGGTTGAATAATCCACATCTACGCTCCTTTCTTGAAACGTATTGTGCTAATCAAAGGATACCAGATGAATCTAGCCTTAGGAAGAACAATTTACTTTCAATGCACGCTTCTGTCGTGGATTCGATACCATCTGATATAGGAGAGAACTGTTTCTGGATATTGGTAGATGAAGAAAAACCGATTCGTGTGGTCGATACATTGCAAACTTCATAGTGGGTAAATAATGTCCAGAAGAATCCAGCAAACCTCATTTACTTTCGTGAAAAGTGCTAGAAACATTCAACCACGCTACAGTTGCAAGATTTGTTAACGATTCCCTGCGACTTCTGTGGCCTAGTGAATAGGAGAGTGATTGTTACAAAGTGCGCCTTTTAGTCAGATGCAGCTTCGTATATGATGAAAGCTGGTCAGTCTCTTCGAGTATTTTTTTTTTTCAAATAGCATCAATGACACATGTTTGGCCTATGGATAGCATCGTGTTGCAGAAAAGATACGTACTCTCTTTCCATCTGTCAACAAATTATTTCCAAGTGGGAAAAAATCTGTTCCTAAAAGCACTAACTCGTGTACAGTTGTACAAAACTCATCTGCCTCAGGTTTCTCTTCCGCCGGAACCTGTTCTAACAAGATGGGGAACTTGGTAATCCGCAATATCGTTCTACCAGGAGAACTTTATCAAGTGAAAGGTGTAGTTAAAGGTATTGATAATAGTCTTACTACGTGTGATCGTGAAGCAAAGTGCGCATTTGAATCTGATACTGTATCATCATCATCATCATCTGTTTACCCTCCAGGGTCGATTTTTCCCTCGGACACAGCGAGGGATCCCACCTCTACCGCCTCAAGGGCAGTGTCCTGGAGCTTCAGACTCTTGGTCGGGGATACAACTGGGGAGTATGACCAGTACCTCGCCCAGGCGGCCTCACCTGCTATGCTGAACAGGGGCCTTGTGGAGGGATGGGAAGATTGGAAGGGATAGGCAAGGAAGAGGGAAGGAAGCGGCGTGGCCTTAAGTTAGGTACCATCCCGGCATTCGCCTGGAGGAGAAGTGGGAAACCACGGAAAACCACTTCCAGGATGGCTGAGGTGGGAATCGAACCCACCTCTACTCAGTTGACCTCCCGAGGCTGAGTGGACCCCGTTCCAGCCCTCGAACCACTTTTCAAATTTCGTGGCAGAGCCGGGAATCGAACCCGGGCCTCCGGGGGTGGAAGCTAATCACGCTAACCACTACACCACATCTGATACTGTATACCGCTATAAATATATCAGTTTCGTCCATGTGCATGATTCGTCACTTTCGAAGGCGATTAAGGGCCTAGAAACTCGCGGTCCACCTCTACACGAATCCCTTCAGTTAAATCAAAATACCCGTTAGTTCTTTAAATGGTGTACGTGGTGAAATTGTAGAAAAAGTTTAAAGGTAACTCAATGCGGTATTGGACTCAAAGCCAGGACTGAAGAAGATTCAATCCATAAGAAACTACATAAGTGGAATCAGGCAGTCTTTGCCAGAAGAACATTCCGAGCAGTCGTTGCCAGTGTACAAGTATTGCCCAGTTACGTCCGTCGACGTAGAACAACCTTTTTGGAGTATAAATTAATTCTGTAAGACAACAGAAAGTCATTGATCCCTGAAAATATTGAAAATTCTGCAGATAACCTACTGCCATGCATCATTTGCAAAGAATGAAACATGTTTATCAATTTAACACTTAGCTGAAATTAAATAATGAATTTGGTAAGTGTATTTTGTTTTATTTTAGTGCATATTTTCGTGCACATTTACAACATTTTTAGTGCATTGTGCATGCATATTTTTGGACTTCTTAGTGCATATGAATCAGTACCCTACTAATAAGAGACATACATGGACAATTACAAATATCGTTTTAATTAGTGGAGTTTTTCGACCAAATTAGAGAGGAAGGTTTAATCAATCGATACTGATCTGCATTTAGGGCAGTCACCCAGGTGGCAGATTCCCTATCTGTTGTTTTCCTAGCATTTTCTTAAATGATTTCAAAGATATTGGAAATTTGTTGAATATTTCCCATGGTAAGTTACTCCAATCCCTAACCCCCCTTCATATAAATGAATATTTGCCCCAATTTTTCCTCTTGAATTCTAACTTTTAAAGACGCCACTCAAACTTATTCGTCTTCTAATGTCATTCCACGCCATCTATCCGCTGACAGCTCGGAACATACCACTAAATCGAGCAGCTCGTCTTCTTTCTCCCAATTCATCCCAGCCAAAACTTTGCAACATTATTGTAACGCTACCCTTTTGTCGGAAATCACCTAGACCAAATCGAGCTGCTTTTCTTTGGATTTTTTCCAGTTCTTGAATCAGGTAATCCTGGTGAGGGTCCCATACACAGGAACCATACTCTAGTTGCGGTCTTACCAGAGACTTATATGCCCTCTCCTTTACATCCTTAATACAACCCCTAAACACCCTCATAACCATGTGCAGAGATCTGTACCCTTTATTTACAATCCCATTTATGTGATTACCCCAATGAAGATATTCTTATATTAACACCTAGATACTTACAATGATTCCAAAAATGAACTTTCACCCCATCAACGCAGTAATTAAAACTTTTCCTATTTGTGAGACTCACAACCTGAATTTTAACTACGTTTATCAGAATACCATAGCATGCTGTCCATCTCACAACGTTATCGAGGACACGTTGCAGTTGCTGAAAATTTTGTAACGTATTTATTACTCTATACAGAATAACATCATCCGCAAAAAGCCTTACCTCTGATTTCATTTCGTATCACATCTATATATATATAAAATAAGAGTTTTGTTTGTACATTGCTCAGAATTTAAAAAGGATGGTGTTTCTGTATCAGTCGTGCCCACAGTAACAAGGAAATCCCCTTTTTTACTTTTCCGTAATGTCTGTCTGTCTGTATGTATGTATGTATGTATGTACGTATGTATGTATGTATGTATGTACACGCATCACGAGAAAACGGTTGAAGAGAATTTAATGAAAATCGGTATACAAAGTCGGGTAATAAGTCGCTACAATCTAGGTCATAAATAATTTTACTCACGCTGAGTGAAATGGCAGTTTAGGGGAAGGCCTAACATTTAATTCTCAAATATTTATGTTATTTGTGGTCATCTTAATGAAAATCGGTATACAAAGTCGTCGGAGAATAAGTCGCTATAATCTACGTCATAAATAATTTTACTCACGCTGAGTGAAATGGTAGTTTAGGGGAAGGCCTAACATTTAATTCTTAAATATTTGTTATTAATAGTCATATCTTAACGAAAATCGGTAGGGGAAGTCATGGAATAAGTCGTTACAATCTAGGCCATAAATAAATGTATTCACGCTGAGAGAAATGGTAGTTTAGGGGAAGGCCTACAATGAAATTCTCAAATATTTATGTTATTAGTGGTCCTATCTTAATGAAAATCGGTATGCAAAGTCGGGGAATAAGTCGCTATAATCTAGACCATAAATAATTTTATTCACGCTGAATGAAATGGTAGTTTAGGGGAAGGCCTAAAATTTAATTCCCAAATAATTATATTATTATTGGTCGTATCGATAAATACTACGTAAATTAAGTTATATAGTATTATATTTCTGATCATTGTTGTCTTATACATTGTTACAATACCGGCTATGACTAGAGATATTCATGAATTTGGATTTTTGTTACTAAGTTCGTATCAGCACCGAGTCACGAGAAAATGGGTAGACAGGATTTAATGAAAATCGGTACGTAAAGTAGGAGAATAAGGAACTACAGTCCATGCTATAAATAATTTTATAAGAAGCCCTAAGACCACAGAGTCGACAGAAAACTATAATGTGAAAGCCTACAATATAGAAAGCTCAAAAAAAATCAACAATAACATTACATTGCCCATTGTTGTGATGTGCTTTGTCTTCTGTTGCCACTCACCTCCGATAGATAGGATTACTGCTACGTACCGAGTATTTTTTTAATTTGCCTTACGTCGCACTGACACAGTTAGGTCTTGTGGCGATGATGGGATAGGAAAGAGCTATGAGTATGAAGGAAGCGGCCTTGACCTTAATAAAGGTACAGCCCCTGCATTTGCCTGGTGTGAAAATGGGAATACACGGAATAACATCTTCAAGGCTGCCGACAGTGGGATTCGATTCCACTATCTCCCGGATGCAAGCTCACAGCTGCGCGCCCCTAACCACACGGCCAACTCGCCCAGTCATACGAGTGTAATAGTCTGCCTAAATATGGGTGGGAAGTAGCTGGGGAGTTAGGAAACTTTCTTCCTTAGCATGCCATTCCTCTATTTCATAGATTTTCCGATACTACTAGCACGTAACACACTGCTTCATCATAGCATTCGAACTATTCAATCCCTACTCTGAGGCACTGATTGGAATGAGAATTGTGCATATTTAACGGAATAATGGCAGAGAAGTATTCAGCACTGTCTGCGGCCTGGTCATTCCACCACTGGAACTTTGGACTGTTAGATCGACACCGTAGTATTGTGATAAATAACACTAGTATGCTTTTTATTGTTCACCCACCTATTCAATACAATAAAATCTTAAAAATTAGGACTTTGTCCTTATTAAAATTGTTAACATAAAATTAATACATTGGATGGTACATGTTTCGCCTATTATCACATGCAGTATTATCATATGTAACCGTTCGTTAAAAGTGAGAACGTGTGCAGTTTTTCATTTGCTCGAGTATTTTATATGATAACCTTGCTTTTAATCGCTACATTCCTACTGAGGTTTTTGTAATGGCGTATATTGACTTCAGTTAGGAAAACCACAAAGTCAGTCTTTCTGAGAATCCCGTAGCGAAGCACGGGTACATAAGCTAGTATACATATATAAGAAAATATAAAGGTCCAATAATATTGCCTTGAGGAATTTCAGTTTTAATTATTACAGGGTCAGATAAAGTCTCGCCTACTCTAATTCTCTGAGATCTATTTTCAAGAAATATAGCCACCCATTCAGTCACTCTTTTGTCTAGTCCAATTTCACTCAATTTTGCCAGTAGTCTCACATGATACACCCTATCAAATGCTTTAGACAGGTCAATCGCGATACAGTCCATTTGACCTTCTGAATGCAAGATATCTGCTATATCTTGCTGGAATCCTACAAGTTGAGCTTCAGTGGAATAACCTTTCCTGAAACAGAACTGCCTTCTATCGAACGCGTTATTAATTTCACAAACATGTCTAATATAATCAGGAAGAATGCCTTCCCAAAGCTTACATGCAACGCATGTCAAACTTACTGGCCTGTAATTTTCAGCTTTATGTCTATCACCCTTTCCTTTATACACAGGGGCTACTATAGCAACTTTCCGTTCATTTGGTATAGCTCCTTCAACCAAACAATAATCAAATACTTCAGATATGGCACTATATCCCAACCCATTGTCTTTAGTATATCCCCAGGAAACTTACCAATTCCAGCCGCTTTTCTAGTTTTCAAATTTTGTATCTTGTTGTAAATGTCATTGTTATCATGTGTAAATTTTAATACTTCTTTAGCATTAGTCTACTCCTCTATCTGGATATTATCCTTGCAACCAACAATCTTTACATACTGCTGACTGAATAATTCTGCCTTTTGAAGATCCTCACATACACACTCCCCTTGTTCATTAATTATTCCTGGTGTCCTTCTCGGAACCTGTTTCTGCCTTAAAATACCTATACATACTCTTCTGTTTTTCACTCAAATTTGTATGACTGCCAATTATGCTTACCATCATGTTATCCTTAGTTGCTTTCTTTGCTAGATTAAAAAAAACAATCCAAAGAAAAGCAGCTCGATTTTTTCTGGGTGATTTCCGACAAAAGTGTAGCGTTATAAAAATGTTGCAAAGTTTGGGCTGGAAAGACTGGGAAGAAAGAAGACAAGCTGCTCGACTGAGTGGTATGTTCCGAGCTGTCAGCGGAGTAGCGTCTTTAAAAGTAGGAAAGATCACAATACGAAGATAAAGTTGGAATACAAGAGGACAAATTGGGGAATTTCATATTTGCCATCTTTAACTTTTTCGTAGCTTACAAATTCTTCTTTCACCAGAATGAATACACCCCCTTCCACCATTCCTATCCTATCTCTACGATACACACTCCAGTTCCGTGAGAAAATTTCTGCATCCATTATATCATATCTCAGCCATGATCCAACCCAAAGGAGACCTAAGACGAAACGCTGGTTAATAGAGCAAACGCCTGAAAAGCCTTACATTTGATATGTTTTTGACATTACCAAGGGAGATATTCAATAAATTTCCAATGCCATTAAAATCATTTTAGAAAAGGCTAGGAAAACAACAGATAGGGAATCTGCCACCTGGGCGACTGCCCTAAATGCAGATCAGGATTTATTGATTGATTGATTGATTGATTGATGGATTCTTAGTAAGTTCCTTCAATTTCTCCTTACTTCCACAGCTATTTCTAACTATATTTCTTTCCAATCTGCACCTCCTACTTAGTCTCTTTATTTCTCTATTATAATAAGATGGGTCTTTACCATTCCTTACCACCTTTAAAGGTACAAACATATTTTCACATTTCAAAACAATTCTTTTAAATCCATCCCAGAGTCTGTTTATATTTATATTCACCCTTTTCCAGCAATCATAGTTACTTTTTAAAAACTGCCTCACGCCTGCTTTATCAGCCATATGGTACTGCCTAATAGTCCTATTTTTAAGACCTTCCTTACTATCACATTTATTTTTATCTACGACAAAAACAGCTTCATGATCACTAATACCATCTATTACTTCGGTTTCTCTATAGAGCTCATCTGGTTTTACCAGCAGCACATCCAGGATATTCTTCCCTCTGGTTGGTTCCATCACTTTCTGAATAAGCTATCCTTCCCATACTAACTTATTTGCCATTTGTTGGTCATGCTTCCTGTCGTTCACTTTTCCTTCCCAATTGACATCTGGTAAATTCAGATCTCCCGCTACAATCACATCCCTTTCCATGTCGTTTCCCACATAGCTGATTATCTTATCAAATAATTCTGAATCCGTGTCAGCGCTATCCTTTCCCGGTCTGTACACTCCAAAGATATCAAGTTGCCTATTATCTTTAGAAATGAGCCTTACACCTAGAATTTCATATTTGCCATCTTTAACTTTTTCGTAGCTTACAAATTCTTCTTTCACCAGAATGAATACACCCTCTTCCACCATTCCTATCCTATCTCTACGATACACACTCCAGTTCCGTGAGAAAATTTCTGCATCCATTATATCATATCTCAGCCATGATCCAACTCCTATTACAATATCTGGTGAGTATATATCTATTAAATTACTTAGTTCTATTCCTTTCTTTACAATACTTCTACAGTTGAGCACTAACATTTTTGTCATCCCTATTTGATTTCCAGTTCCCTGTTCCCTTGTTACCGCTCCCTAGGCCACCCCGTTTCCCTGAATGTACCTCCCTATTACCCTTCCAAACTAATTTCCTTACTTATAAGTACCACTGCGGTTTAAGTGAAGGCCATCTGAGCGCAGATCCCTATCTCCTACCGACCCATTAGGATCTAGAAATTTCACTCCCAGTTTCCCATATATCCACACCGTAGTCTCATTTAAATCCCCAATCACCCTTCAGTCAGTATCCCTCCTACACAGTATTCCACTGATAATCTTCACCCGTGCTGCATTTACCAGATCCCACACATCTCCAACTATGTTGGTACTGATAGCTGCAGAAACTTCTTCCTCCTCCCTTTTCTCCTTCCTATGACCCTGTTCCACCTGTCTTTTCCTATTCTCTACTCTACATTTCCCATTCCTACCTTTTCCCTTCCTCATACTTCCACACATCTCAACAACAGTTCCCTGTTCCTCCTCTTCCCTCTGTTGTTCTACCTGGAGTGACTCGTACCGATTTCTCACAGACACCTGTCCTGAATTCTGATCCTGAATAGAGCCCTTAGCCTGCAATCTCCTTCCCCTTAGAACATTAGACCACCTGTCTTCTACAATTCCCCCCTTTCCTTCCCATCCCTCTTGTACACCCACTGTAACCTGTACATTGTTTGAGGGAGGCTTATCTTCCTTCCTGTCTTCTGTGAGAATCCTAATTATCTCCCTCAAACTATCCAACTCCTCCCTCATACCCCTCATACCCCTCAATGCCTCGCCACAGCCACAGTTCCTACACTTGCACGCCTTACCCATTCTTTACGGAAGAAATTAAAAGAAAAGGAAAAATAAAATAACGTATGTGCAAAATAAATGAACGGAGGGAAATATTGTCTGGGATAGTACTCGAAGATCACACGACAATAAGATAATTAATATACGACTACACTACAATACTACTTAGTAGTGCTCTATTTTTATGCTACAACACCGTAACAGGATAAAAACTGCTGTTAATTACTGAATACCGAAAGGAATACACGAGAATTAGACAATTCTGATTGATTCTGGTTAATTCTGTAAAGAAAAAATCGAACAGGTGGTTGCATGTTTTGGCGTAGAATACGTGTCGCGTGATATGTAGGCAATCGTAAAATTAAGGTATAGTCTGTAGAAGTTTGTGATTACTACTACTGGGGCAACAGATGTGCCCGGCTGGGATCCAATAGCGCGGAACTCGTCTGACGACGCTCGCCCTTTTAACTTCGAGACGTTCCCGGTAAACCTTTTGACGCTCGAACTGGTCATTTTGGACTTTGTGAAATGTTGACAATCCGCTCTACCCTCTGAAATGCGTTTTTGATCATTTTGAGGCCATTTGTTGTCCATATGTCACGAAATTTTGCATCTTTTTGTACTACAACTTTCTCAAATGTTCAATATTTGATTTGTTTACGCCATATATGTATACCTCATCGAGACGAGTCAAAATGACACTTCATACGCTGCCACGCTGGAGTCCAAAGCTACACCAGTAAGTCTGTCGGTCCAACATAATCTACAAGTGCTCCTTATGCTCCTTATTAAAACCAAGAAAAAGAGCTTTCTGTAGGTCTATGAATGTTTTCCGTTTGTCGTCACCAGACTTAACATAGAACTATGTCCAATATTCGTTGACAGTGAGATTTTCGAAAAGGCATGCCACAATAATTTGAATTCCTCGTAAAACTAGAGATCTTGTCGAACTTCAGGCTTCTGCGATCTGCGATTAAAGATTAAGATTTGTACACAACGAAGTGCAATATCCCAAACACTCTGTTTTTTTTTTTAAGAAAAACTGGAATTAGGATACCCTGCTACGTTTAACATAGTTTCAATTTACAATTTGATTTACGTCGCACTGACACAAATAGGTCTAATGGCGACGATGGGAGAGGAAAGGGCTAGGAGTGGGAAGGAAGCAACCGTGGCCCTAATTCTTCAGCATTTGCCTGGTGTGAAAATAGAAAACCACGAAAAACCATCTTCAGGGCTGCCGACAGTAGGGTTCGAACCCACTATCTCCCAAATGTAAAACATCCAGGTCATCGGTCTATGTAAGTATCTAATTCCTCGTAAAACTAGAGATCTTGTCGATCTTCTGCGATCTACGATTAAAGATTAAGATTTGTACACAACGAAGTGAAATATCCCAAACACTCCGTTTTTTTAAGAAAAACTGGAATTAGGACATCCTGCTACGTTGAAGAAAACAAAAAAGACATCTTCAGGGCTGCCGACAGTGGGGTTCGAACCCCCTGTCTCCCAAATGCAAGCTGATAGCTGCGTAACTCAAATCACGCGCAAAGTGGCTCAGACTTTCCAAGGGAAGTATAAAACCACTTATCTACCCATAAACCTACCAAAGATTAAAAATATATGAGAATGCCACAAGCACTGGTAATATCCTGGAAGTGCCATTCTTATATAAATATGGAAGCCGAACATCAGCCAGAGATAATCCAGTGTGTTACACAGTGGTGTTCAGGAAGCTAAGATGAAGGTCAACGCCGTCTCTGTATGTCTTATGATATGTCTGAATTTCTCCGTCTCCTTCGCAGTCACGCTGAACCAGTCGTTCTACAGATCTGGTAAGACTCAGCTTCTCACTCTTATTAGGAGAGTCTCACAGCATCAGCGGGTCTCAACTTGAAGGAAGTATCGGTTAAAACAAAATGATACTATCGTCCCCATCCGCTTTCTTTTTTTTTTCCCCCTCAGGGTTTTTGGGTATCTTAAGTTCTGAGATTTAAATCACCCATTATAGTTAGAGACGCTAGATTTTAGCGTTATAATACTAAGATATTAGAATTTCGAAATTAAACCTTGGTATTTTATAGCATGTTAGCAATTATCACTTCGTAGTGTTTTACAATGGAAGTGATGTTTCTGAATGGAGAATTGGATGTTAAAATATCAACGCTGTCAACCACTACACTTTCTAGATTTTCTTGTTTAAATTCAAGAAAATAAATAAAGGAACATATAGCAATGAAATTAAATCGTGAACATAAAAACCATATATATTAATATCGACCTGGTACTCATAAAATAAGTTATATCTGTGTGTGTGTTCAGAAATCATTGTTCAAGGTAATAAATTATTTTTATTTTGTCATTTGAACACACTCATTATAAGTTTAACACAAATGATTTCATTTCGTATTTTATTTTTAGCCCGAAATTCAGTGAAAACATCATTATTCAAGACAATAATGAGGGGTGGTTAAACTACTTTACAAAAAAAATCTAAACCTGCGCCAACCTTCTGATTTAAAGTCAATTGAAAGTATACCGGTAATACAAACAGCGCACACACTTGTGGCTTTCTTTTTCTCAAATAAAAACATATCACAAAAATGAATTTTACTCTTATTTCGGGGAAATATAACATTTCACATTTTGCAGTTGATTTCGCATTTTATCGCGAATTAAAAACCTCAAAGATACACTTAATTGTCTTTTGAACGTAGAATGCTTACAATACTGGCCACATTTTGCACTTATCGCGATAATCTACAATCTTACTTATAAAGTATTCAGTGACTTAGCATACTTCATGGCTCAAAACACGGACATCCATGATTGAAGGTAATATTAATATTATTCTAGTACATGTTTTAATTACATAACACGGTGTACGACTCCACATTAACTTTTAATTCACACTAAAATATTAAGAGTTTTTGAACAGTTTTTCATGTTAGACTACACTGTTTCATTTTCTTGGTTCCTCAATCCGAAGATTAGTCAGTAGTGATTCTTCTTCTTCTCCACTCCTCACTTTCTTCTGTTGTTCATTTTATTTCAAAATAGAATTTTGCATTCAATATCCAGGAAACTACCTCACTCTTCATTTACCTAATACACCTCTTCAGTGATGACTGGTCCACCTTTGACAGCTGATACATACATACATACATACATACATACATACATACATACATACATACATACATGCATACATACATACATACATACTGTACATACATACATATGCTAAGAATATCTTTACTCAGCACCACCTTTAATCTAGCAGCTTCCCTACTGTCGCAGCTGTTAATGATACAGACTTCGATGGAAGTGGTTTTTTTTGTTTTTGTTTTTTTTCTAGTGGCTTTACGTTGCACCGACACAGATAGGTCTTATGACGACGATGGAAGTTACATTTTGCTCTCAATTGTGCCAAGAGACAGGTGCAAAATACTGCATCCATCAAGAAATAGCAACACGCCGAAGATAATCTAATAGAAGTAATTTTCGCCACAAAAAGATCAAATACGTAATACGAGTGTAATTTTTTATTATTTTGGCACCCTTTTGAGCTGACGTGCCGCGGCCGGTTCTGGATCACATAGTCCCTACTTCAGTCTTAATTGTTCTAGGTTCCTCGTTTTCATCTTTCCTACCTGACCTCCCTTGGCCAACTCGTTTTCTGTCCACTCCAAAGGTAAGTCGTGATCTAGGCAGAAAATCATTCTGATGTTCATACCTTCCATGGCCCTTCTCTTTTTATTTGGCTATACCCTCTCTCTTCGATGAGTAGAACCTAGCCCTTCTTTCTCTTATGATTGGAGTTGGGAGAAGATGATCATCTCTTTGCGTCTATACTAATAATGTAATATAGAGTGCGAATTTTGTGACTTTGTGTATATCTCAGAAACTACTGGATCGATTCTAAAAGTTATTTCACTAATAGAAAGATACATTATCCCTGAGTGCTATAAGCTATATTTTATAATAGCTGATGTAACCGTGCTTCGCTACGGTAGTCTCAGAAAGACTGACTTTGTGGTTTTCCTAACTGAAGTCAACATAAATCATTACAAAAACGTCAGTAGGAATGTAGCTATTAAAAGCAATGTTATCACATAAAATACTCGATCAAATGAAAAACTGCACATTTCCTCACTTTTAACGTACAGTACTACGGTGCCGATCTAACAGTCCAAAGTTCTAGAGCTGGAATTACCAGGGCCCAGACAGCCGTGAACACTCCTCTGCCATTATTCCGTTAAATATGAACTTTCCTCTTACCAATCAGTGCCTCAGTGTAGGGTTGAATAGCTCGAATGCTATAATGAACCAGTGTGTTAGGTAGCAGTAGTATCGGAAAATTTATGAAACAGAGAAATGGCATGCTAAAGAAGAAAGTCACACTACCCCGCTCTAGGAATTGGATGCAGAAATGACCAGCAGTAACCATGGTAACGTCAGCTCAAGGATTCTGCAGTAGAATACAGGCCGGGTGTTCGAAGTAGGCACGTGCGTAAATGTAGACGAGGCCAAGAAGAGATTCTGCTACATATATGACTGTCTCGAAGAAAGCACAGTGGGGGTAAGCCAAACCTAGGGGTTGTGGTCGGGAGGGGGTGGCGTATATAAAAATAATCGAAAATAATGTCGAAACCACAGGTTTCTGATTTGCTGAGATGAACAGTGACACTCCGCATGTCATTTACATTTAAGTTCAATCCCCATCAGCGTGCGGGTGAGAAGGGCTGAAAATAGCCTAAAATGGCCCAATTTATGGATTTATATGTGTGCACCCCTCAAGAAGGGAGTGGAAAGGGGATGAAGTATAAAAGTAATAGAAAACGACCAATATTAAAGTAGAATCCACAGTTTTCGGCGTCGCTGAGATGAATATTGACACTCCAGATGTCGTTTAAGTCCAAGTTCACCCGCATCGGCATGAGACTGAGAAGGGGTGAAAAAGAAAATATCCAAAATAACCGTGATTATGGATGAATGTATGTTCCTGCATAGCTTTCAAACAAACAAACAAACAAACAAACAAACAAACAAACGATGACTTACTGTCGTGTGATCTTTGAGTACTATCCTAGACAATATTTCCTTCCGTACATTTTTTTTTTGCACATGACAAGTTATTTTATTTTCCTTTTCTTTTCATTTTTTCCGTAAAGAATGGCTAACAAGTGCAAGTGTAGGAGTAACTGTGGGTGTGGCGAGGCATTGTGAGATAATTAGGATTCTCACAGAAGACAGCAAGGAAGGTAGGCCTCCCTCAAACAATGTACAGGTTACAGTAGGTGTAAAAGAGGAATGGGAAGGAAAGGAGAGAACTGTAGAAGACAGGTGGTCTAATGTTCAAAGAGGAAGGAGATTGCAGGCTAAGGGCTCTATTCAGGATCAGAATTCAGGACAGGTGTCTGTGAGAAATCGGTACGAGTCACTCCAGGAAGAATAACCCAAGGAAGATGAGGAACAGGGAACTGTTGTTGAGATGTGTGGAAGTAGGACGAAGGGAAAAGGTAGGGAATGGAAATGTAGAGTAGAGAATAGGAAGAGACAGGTGGAACAGGGTCATGGGAGGGAGAAACGGGAAGAGGAAGTAGCTTCTGCAGCAGTGAGAGAAAATAGGGCTGACCAAGAGGGGAGGGGATCAAATGAGGTGGGTAGGGTTGAGGCTCTGGTCATGGGGGAATCCATCGTTAGACATGTGGGGAAAGTGTGTGCAGAAAAGCGAACCAGGGTAGAGTGTTATCCAGGAATTAGGTTGAAGCAGATGTTGAGGAAAGTAGAAGCGAAGGAGAAGGTGGTAGTGTTTCACGTTGGTACCAACAACGTAAGGCAAGCCGGTATAAGTACCAACATAGTTGGAGATGTGTGGGATCTGGTAAATGCAGCACGGGTGAAGTTTAAAGAAGCGGAGATTGTTATCAGTCGAATACTGTGTAGGAGGGATACTGACAGGAGGGCGATTGGGGATTTAGATGAGATGAGTGGGTAGGTGGGAAACTGGGAGTGAAATTTGTAGATCCTAATGGGTGGATAGGAGATAAGGATCTGCGCTCAGATGGCCTTCACTTAAACCGCAGTGGTACGTATAAGTTAGGAAATTTGTTTGGAAGGGTAATACGGAGGTACATTTAGGGAAACGAGTTGGTCTAGGAAGCGGTGATAAGGGTACAGAGATCTGGAAGTCAAGCAGGGAATGCAAACGACAAGGGGCATGGCCAACAAATGGCAAATAAGTTAATATGGGAAGGACAGCTTATTCAGAAAGTGATGGAACCAACTAGAGGGGGAAATATCCTGGACGTGGTGTTGGTAAAACCAGATGAGCTCTATAGAGAAACCGAGGTAATAGATGGTATTAGTGACCATGAAGCTGTTTTTGTCGTAGTTAAAATGAAATGTGATAGAAAGGAAGGTCCTAAAATTAGGACTATTAGACAGTACCATATGGCTGATAAATCAGGCATGGGGCAAATTTTAAAAAGTAACTCTGAACGGTGGAAAACGGTAAATAAACATGTAAACAAACTCTGGGATGGGATTAAAGCAATTGTTTAGCAATGTGAAAACAGGGTTGTACCTTTAAAGGTGGTAAGGAACGGTAAGCCCCCCCCCCCTCCCCCCATTACAATACAGAAATAAAGAGACTAAGAGGTGCAGATTGGCAAGAAAAATGTTAGAAATGGCCGTGGAAGTAAGGAGAAATTGAAGGAACTTACTAGGAAATTGAATCTAGCAAAGAAGGCAGCTAAGGATAACATGATGGAAAGCCAAATTGGCTGTCATATAAATTTTAGTGAAAAATGGAAGGGTATGTACAGGTACTTTAAGGCAGAAACAGGTTCCAAGAATGACATTACAGGAATAATTAATGAACAAGAGGAATGTGTATGTGGGATCTTCAGAAGGCAGAAGTATTCAGTCAGCACTATGTAAAGACTGTTGGTTACCCCTGACAGTAACAAGTACATACATATCGCTTTAGTTACACCACACGTCTCGAAAACGTGCCATTTAAAGCCTATTAATTAAAGTTACCATTCGGTAGGCGTTATGCTCTAGAAATAGTCCGCAAGTTTTGTTGAATTCGGTCATTTTAATTTACAAGGAAATGGAACGACTGAAAAGGTAAAAGAATTGTTTCAGCTAGCATATCTATATTTCCATTTGACATTGAACAATTTAAAAACTTTCGTTGTAAGAAGTGACTACAATGAAAAGTCTGTTTTTGATTTAGGCAAACGAGAAAAAATGCGCTAGATGGCGTTCATTCGTACGACACGTCAGAAGGTCGTATAGTGTAATTGTCAGGGTTAAAAGGATAATGACAATTGCTAAAGAAGTATTAAAATGTACATATGATAACAATGACATTTACAATAAGATACAAAAGTTGAAAATTAGAAAAGCAGCTTGAATTGATCATATTGCTGGGGATATACTAAAGACAATGGGTTGGGATATAGTGCCATATCTGAAGTACTTATTTGATTATTGTTTGCATGAAGGAGCTGTACCAAATGAATGGAGAGTTGCTATAGTAGCCCCTGTGTATAAAGGAAAGGGTGATAGACATAAAGCTAAAAATTACAGGCCAGTAAGTTTGAAATGAGTTGAATTTAAGCTTTGGGAAGGCATTCTTTCTGATTATATTAGATATGTTGGCGAAATTAATAATTGGTTCGAAAGAAGGCATTTCAGTTTTAGGAAAGGTTATTCCACTGAAGCTCAGCTTGTAGGATTCCAGCAAGATATAGCAGATATCTTGGATTCAGGAGGTCAAATGGACTGAATCGTGATTGACCTGTCTAAAGCATTTGATAGGGTGGATCCTGGGAGGCTACTGACAAACATGAGTGCAATTGGACTAGACAAAAGAGTGACTGAATGGTTTGCTACATTTCTAGAAAAAAGATGAATTAGAACAGGCGAAGCTTTATCTGACCCTGTAATAATTAAGAGGGGAAATCCTCAAGGCAGTATTATCGGAACTTTATGTTTTCTTATATATATATCAATAATATGTGTAAAGAAGTGGGTTCAGAGATAAGGTTTTTTGCAGATGATGTTATTCTATACAGAGTTATAAATAAGTTACAAGGTTGTGAGCAACTGAAACATGACCTCGATTATGTTGTGATCTGGACAGCAGGCAATGGTATGTTGATAAACGGGGTTAAAAGTCAGGTTGTGAGTTTCACAAATAGGAAAAGTTCTCTCAGTTTTAATTACTGCGTTGATGGGGTGAAAGTTCCTTTTGGGGATCGTTGTAAGTATCTAGGTGTTAATATAAGTAAAGATCTTCATTGGGGTAAACACATAAAAGGGATTGTATATAAAGGATACAGATCTCTGCACATAGTTATGAGGGTGTTTAGGGGTTGTAGTAAGGATGTAAAGGAGAAGGCATATAAGTCTCCGGTAAGACCCCAACTAGAGTATGGTTCCAGTGTACGGGACCCCCACCAGGACTACCTGATTCAAGGACTGAAAAATTCCAAATAAAAGCAGCTCGATTTGTTCAGGGTAATTTCCGACAAAAGAGTAGCGTTACAAAACTGTTGCAAAGTTTGGGCTGGAAAGAATTGGAACAAAGAAGACGAGCTGCTCGACTAAGTGAAATGTTCCGAACTGTCAGCAGAGAGATGGCGTGGAATGACATTAGTAGACGAATAAGTTTGAGTTGCGTCTTTAAAAGTAGGAAATATCACAATATGAAGATAAAGTTGGAATTCAAGAGGACAAATTGGGGTAAATATCCATTTATAGGAAAGGGAGTTAGGGATTGGAATAACTTACCAAGGGTGATTGTCATTAAATTTCCAATTTCTTTTAAATTATTTAGGAAAAGGCTAGGATAACAACAGATAGTGAATCTGCCACCTGGGTGACTGCCCTAAATGCAGATCAGGATTGATTGATTGATTGATTGATTGATTGATTGATTGATTGATTGATTGATTGATTGATTGATTGATTGATTGATTGATTGATTGATTGATTGATTGATTGATTGATTGATTGATTGATTGATTGATTGATTGATTGATTGATTGATTGATTGATTGATTGATTGATTGATTGATTGATTGATTGATTGATTGATTGATTGATTGATTGATTGATTGATTGATTGATTGATTGATTGATTGATTGATTGATTGTGGGGGAAGGACTCCCCTAACACCGTGACTCTTTGGATGCCGTTGAAGTCATACTTCAGGCCCAGTCGGAATGGAGGTTGAGAAGAGGTGAGAAAAAGAATGTCCGAAATGGATGTATGCGACACATTCCAGCATAGCTCTCAACTAAAATTGGTGCACACATGACTTACTGTACTATCTGGAAAATAATTACGTGGGGTAAGATATCCGGTCTAGAAAGCCAAGAATAACGGCCGAGAGGATTCGTCGTGCTTACCACACGACACCTCGTAATCTGCAGGCCTTCGGGCTGAGCAGCGGTCGCTTGGTAGGCCAAGGCCCTTCAAGGGCTGTAGTGCCATGGGGTTTGGTTTGGTTTTTTGGGGGGTAAGATATCCGGAGCACCCCTGGCGGAGGGGATGATACGAAAAAAATCTAAAACGACGATTATTACTGTCTAATCCATCTTCGTGGTCGCTTAGATCAATACTGACAATCCGGGTGCCTTTAAGTTGAATGTCATACCCCATCACAGCTCTCAACCAAACTTGACATGGATATCAGTTACTGTCTCGAAAAGATACTGTAGGGGTAAGACATCCCTGGGAGAGGGGGTGACATGTAAAATAATCGAAAACAGCCGATATTAGTGTCGAATCCATAGTTTTCGGGGTCACTGAGATTAAAAGGCTAGGAAAACAACAGAATGATAGGGAATCTGCCACCTGGGCGACTGCCCTAAATGCAGATCAGTAGTGCCTGATTGATTGATAAAATGCGCCATTGCCGGATTCAGATCAACAAGAATATGTAACTGAGGTGTAATTACAACGACGCACAACTTCGGACCAGGAGGCGAACCGTTTGATAAACTCTCTGATCGTCCTCATTCTGTCTCCCCTTTGTTCAGCTTTATCAAACTTCACGTTTCTGCCACGTGTTTTCGTAGAAGATTATCAATTTAACATTTCGCATAACGTTTGAATACAGGTATGTAACTTCGCATGAATTCATGAAGTAATCGATTATCAAATCCCGTGCGAAGGACGGGTACATATGCTAGTTGTTTCAGAAAACAATACCAGCGGGCGCGGCTAAATGGCTCAAACGGTTGAGGCGCTGGCCTTCTGACCCCAAGTTGACGTTCGATCCTGGCTCAGTTCGGTGGTATTTGAAGGTGCTCAAATACGTCCGCCTCGTCTCAGTAGCTTCACTGACACGTAAAAGAACTCCTTCGGGACTAAACTCCGGCACCTCGGCGTCTCCAAAAACCGTAAAAAGTTGTTAGTGTGGCATAAAGCCAATAACATTTTTATTTGTAGTTATTAGCAGGTGCTTTTCATGCCGAAGTTTGTTTATAACATGTCACCGACAGAACTTATAATATTTTATTGAAGTCAAGTTCCTAATTGTTTCAAATCGCATAATTAAATACTTCGCAAGATCATGCTCTCCCTCTGTGTCAAGGTCATTATTATGCTACAGCAAGCAATAGATGGACGGCAGCAGTCTGCTGATTCATGTTGCTTCTCTATATTCTTGGACTTTAGTAATAAAGGAGGTTGGTAAAAATTTAATGAATATAATAATAATAATAATAATAATAATAATAATAATAATAATAATAATAATAATAATAATGTTTTACAGCTTTTTCCAACACCTGTGGGGTCGCGAGTGCGAACTGTGTCACACATGTGTATTTGGCCCTGTTTTACGGCCGATGCCCTTCTTATAATACCAACCCTATATGGAGAGATATAATCACTATTGCCTGTTTCTGTGGTGGTTGGTAGTGCGGTATGTTGTCTGAATATGACGATGAAAGTGTTGGGCCAAACACAAACACCCAATCCCCGAGTCAGAAGAAATAATCAGACGCGATTAAAATCCCCGATCCTACCGGGAATCGAACCAGGGACCCTCTGAGCCGAAGGCTTCAACGCTGAACAATCAGCCGGGGAGTCAGACAATTAAATTATTATTAATAATAATGATTAATTAAACCTAATCATCTACTTAATAGTAATGGTGTTGTTTGTATGCCTAATTGCCTCCCGGACAATATGCATGGATATAAGTTGCAATGAATATGTGCAATATAAGTAAGTCACTCGCTACAGATCTCTGGCCAGTGAGATTTTCCTCCGAGAATACAAATATGCATGATGTCTTTCGCACACCTTTTCGCACAGTTCACAAACACAATCGAAATCTGGTTGATGGAAGGTTTTTATTTTGCAAATCTTGTAGTGAAAACCATGGATGCCGGGCTGAGTGGCTCAGACGGTTAAGGCGCTGGCCTTCTAACCCCAACTGGGCAGGTTCGATCCTGGCTCAGTCCGGTGGTATTTGAAGGTGCTCAAATACGACTGCCCCGTGTCGGTAGATTTACTGGCACGTAAAAGAACTCCTGCGGTACTAAATTCCGGCACCTTGGCGTCTCCGAAGACCTTAAAAAGTAGTTAGTGGGACGTAAAGAAAATAACATTATTATTATTATTATTATTATTATTATTATTATTATTATTATTATTATTATTATTAATTATTATTATTATTATTATTATTATTATTATTATTATTATTATTATTATTATTATTATTATTATTATTATTATTATTATTATTATTATAAAACCATGGATGGCGAAGCGGGTCATAGTGTGGCGGAGTTCATATGATGCTCCGCTACATTCGGTTGATTTCATGGTATAAATTAGCTTTGTAAATATTTTCCGAAGATAGGTTATTAACTCATTTCCCATTAAAAATAGCATTACCGACTAACACGATGACCCTAATTATTCCTTCAGATTAAGATTTGTTTTACGTCGCACCGACACAGATAGGTCTTATGGCGACGATGGGTAATACCTAAACAGCTGTAAATGAGATAAGAGAGACCGCATTGTTTCAGTTAGGTATGGTATCGCCCGGATAGTGCCAAAAGTTCCACGACGGAAAGAATAAATAAAGAACAGGAAAGTTTGCCGCATTTATGGATATCTACAGGTGTGTCGGTAATGCGTTTTATTATTATAATGTTTAATTTCGTACGTTCGTTGTCTCCCATTTTTTATTAACGCATACCCTAGTATGTTTTGTTTGGCGTGTCCGAAAATCGTTGAAAGTAAGTGGGGACATAAAAAATCGATATTATTATTATTTGTTAGGTGCGTTGGCGAGTAAAACAACTGTTATTGAATTGTTTTTATCACGTTTTAAAACTACTTATCTCCCAAAAAACCCCATATTGGCCCGAATTACGAGATATTAAACGATCACTTTGTTAATGATCTCGCCTGCCTATATTAATAGGCCTAGCAACAACTGTGAATATTTCGTAAATAAAGTCAACTCATTTCTCATCCGGAGGTGGTGCAGCTCTTTTTTAGACAGGCTCCCAGTGGAAGGGGGTTGCATGTAACATTTTTACCGCAAATCAACCTTCCTGCCATTCATAAATCTAGCAATATGATACCAGGAATCGAACTCAGGCTCCCGAGAACGGCAGCTAATTGTGCGAACCATCACGCTGGCGGACATTCTTAACCACAAAACACAGACATTTATAAATGACATGTGTGCTTGCAATGCGCGGGTCGGACACGAAACTATTCACCTATTTGTGCGATGTCATTAGAGCTGCAGTAGGCCTACGGGAATATATTGAACCCTTTAGGTCCATATTGAGGGATACCTACCTTCCTTACCTATCAGCAAAGTTCATGAGATCTGTCTCTTGGGTCGTTTCGGGTTCTTCGTCACTTGCTGAGGTAAAGGTAGGGTTCATTAATTCTAATCTATCTACAGGAATGAAAGGTCTGTTTAAAAGATTCCTATTTATTCAGGAAATTCTGAAGTAATTTACTATGTCAACGGTGTCATAGTCAATTGTGTCCACTGGACACCACAATCATTTTTACATAAATATCAGAACACTGGTGTGAGACTTTAACGTAACTGCCTGATGGGCATTTTTACTAGAAACCTTTGTCTCAATTATTAATCATTTAAGAAAGGAAAGTCTGGAAATCCTTAAATTCGGCTTCCATGTGAGATCACATGTACCATCATAGTGATTCGTTATGGTCCAGCCCTCGTAACACGAACTCTGGACTCTGAGTATAATTAAGGCCGTCCAATCGGTGTGTGCCACACAGTGGTTCTACGGCATGGACCCTTAACTGAATCGATGTGACCTGCGTCTATGTCATGGACCGACATCTAATCTTCTAAGTTACTTTAAAGTCATTGTGGATGATGACCGCAAGGAAATGATGCTACGATGGCATATGGCCCTAATCTAAGTCAGTGAGGTTGATGACCCCCTGACCATCCGAGTTTCTAGGCTGAAGGCTAAACACAATTAAGTTACATCGGTTTATGACCAAAGTTCCACTTTACTATCCCCAGCACATTCACTGCTCAATCAATCAAAGTTCAATAATTACAACAATAGCAATGCTCACAAACTTTGTGGCAGTAAAATCCATTTCCTTCGGATATGTCCCCTTAATCGTTACTTTACATGTTAACACTCCCCAGAAAACAAACTAAAATTTCCAGAATGCATCTCCAAGTTATTCGCTTGATTAAAGTTATTTCAAATGCGGTTTCACTGAATTTAATAATTAAATAAATTTAAATGATTTAACGAAATATTAACGAACAACAAATTTTATCTCCGCGGACTCTGGTTTCTTCACAAATTTCTACGCAGCTGTGATGTGAGTTCAATATTGCGATGTTTATCTGGCTGGAAAAGAATTTTACATAATTCATGCCCAGCTATATATATCCTGTCTCGTGATATCACGCTTAAAAATCTAATCTAGTCCTAACCGTTATTAACGCTTGGATATCCTAATAATCTACGTACAAACCAAACAACTCGCCATATAATTACGATGTCATATCTCGTCATACCATAATGAATTTTGCACACCCCTCACAGACAAACCGATCATCACGACCATCGCTCTATATATTTGGACAACCCTGAAATTGGGTTACTCTGTTCCTTATACTCAAAGTTCGTGATTTCAAATGTTCATTACGTCCCCAATTACAGTATTTCACAATACTTAGATCATTACCGGCTATGAATTTCAACTAAATCCAGCATTTTAACGTTTCCCCTGGCCGAGAATTACAGTACAATCTCAACTCCGCTCCTTTCCCGTTTATCATAGCTGAGGCCTCTCATCCCCCCAAGCTCGCTTGGCAGTTACAGGAAACACCTGGAATATTCACAGTTGACTGACTTCTCAAAATGCTCCCTTTAAACTCTGCCGACATAATTAAACAAATACGATATCCTAACCAACAAAATGCACAGATTATGCTTCAAGATGCCCACACTAATTACACGCGTCGCCAATTGATACCGCTATGGATTTCTATGAATTTCTTTCCATTCCCAACATTATAAAATATTCCTCGGCCTATCATGTCCCGGCTTCAATGACAGGACTCTAACCTGATTCGCACATCTCATCTCAACTCATATAAAACACTCCTCGGGCTTCCGTGTCCCGGCTTCAATGACAGGTCCAACCTGATTCACAAACTAACCTCTGTTTCCCAGCTCCACAATTATCATCGACAAAGAACTGGAATAAAATCCTCACTAGAAATCCCGACGTCTAATATCGCACAATGCATTAATCATGAATAACTTCGCATAAATGATATCGTATTTAATAACTTGATTTTTACGAGAAATGACTGAAACATTCTACTAGATCTTTTATTGTCAGTCAGACACAGTTTAAAATGGGCATTAAATAAAAACGTTTCTCTCCGTGACCAAATTCATCACCCTAGGTTCTCACCCGACAGCGCGCTTCCGCTCAATTGAAAATGAGTGACCATGGATTATTATTATTAACGTCAAATTGCAGACAAAAGAATTTTACGTCGAATGAACATCTTAATTTGACACCACAAAATATAGGCAGTACACTCACACGGATGACGATCTACATTGGACGTGATATCACTTCGGAACCCTATTCAATAACTTTTTACAACATTATACGGCACTCGCAAGACTTCAAACTTTTATCCAAATGGAAAATAAAACAAATGACTCTTTTAGTCGTGCGCTCACATTTACAAAACTTAGTAGGGGTGACCACTGCGTCGTATATCCCCATTCAAATACACTTTAAGAAATCACGAGACAAGATATAGAAGGTAGTAAGATGGAAAGTCACCTACCTCATGTCGTCACGCCAGTGTTCGTCATAGGGCTCACCTGTGACCCTGGCATTTTATTTAGCCATTTTTACATTCATGGCTTCACAGTTCATTATTAATTTTCTTCAGGTTTCCTGGAATAAAGCATAAAAAAAGAAAATACCCTTCACTTGTTTGTTGAGTGCACATGATGGACTATAGTTATTTACGCACACGAATTACTTAATCTCATTAGAATTTATTCAGTACTTTGACCGTCCTATCTGGTACAATTATTTCACTCAAGAAAACTATCTCCTCATGGAGTCAAGACTTAGCCGCAATGGCTAAAATCTGCAGTTGAACTCAGTCTACTTTCGTTGGTTTGATTTCGCAGAGCAGCTCAACAATTTTTCGTCCGCTTTGTATCACAAATGCCGGAGAAGGAGACTTCGTCATGGCGTTCCTTCATATTTATAGCAGTTACCCCCTCTCTTCGGATCTCTCCCTTTGCCGCCAAGAAAATTTCTATAAATTTTCTGACTTACCTAAACTGCAATTTCAAGAGTTTTGAAAGTGACTACATGCTTGCTACATTTCTGGCGGTAGTGTTCACGGACATTTAAAATTTTTACGGGTTCGATTTGTGAGATGATTGACCTCCTTTGATAGGCACTATATTTTTTTGACTTGGCGTGGTCACGCCATGTACACGCGCTTTGAAATAGTTCATAAAAATGACTTGAGATTCTTCCGCCGTCGACACGTGTGGTTGACGTCACGTACCCCAGAGCGTGGGACCGAAGGTAATCACCCCCTCGTCACGTGTCAAATCCATGCTATCAAGAATCCAACTTTTAGTTTAATTGTTACATTATGCATAATGTTCTTAGGGCACAAAGGTCATGGGTTCAATATGGATATGAGTTGCAATGAATATGTGCAATATAAGTAAGTCACTCGCTACAGATCTCTGGCCAGTGAGATTTTCCTCCGAGAACACAAATATGCATGATGTCTTTCGCACACCTTTTCGCACAGTTCACAAACACAATCGAAATCTGGTTGATGGAAGGTTTTTATTTTCCACATTTCTTAACTAGGAAACACAGATGTACAGCATGACTTCGACGCGTGTTTTCATTGAGTGGGTCGAACGGACGAAACTATTCACAAATGTGTGTGATGTCATCAGAGCTGCATAAAGCTTGCGGAATCGTTGTTCTTCTGTGACGAATTACGTTGGGGGGTCTTGTATGCCAGATTTTTTTCATTTTCTTCGTCTCGAAAAGCCAAGGGGATCTAATACGCGAGGGGGTCTAATACGCGAGTAAATACGGTATCTTCTCAGTCACATCTATATAATGCAATATCATTCCAGGCTTTGGAACAATGGGCTAGGGCATTCCCATTAAGGGATGTGTACTATCCCCGCCTTAGAGGTATGCAAAGATGGTGGGCTAAAGAAGCGGGTCTAATTACATCTTGGCACTCTCAATGTCGGTACCAGCACCAGAAGACACCATGAGCTGGTCAGTGTCCTTTAAAATAATCGAATTAGCATCACGTGTCTTCAAGAGACTAAGTGGAAAGGAGAAAAATTAACAATGGACTATGATGGCCATAACAGAACCCAAAATGACAATGGAGGACATTTTTGTATCACAATGTCAAATGTGCTGTTTGTTGTTCAGTTGGAGTTTTTGGACCCTTCGCCATCGGTGTAGACTCCACTAAGGTTCAGCCCATTCACCATTATTACTTATTCTCTCTATGGACAGATTAACCACCAACTTGCAGACACCATACCCATCGTCCCCCACCCACCTCATTCCCCTCCTCTTCTGGTCACTCTTAACTTCCCTTACAGCTGCAGAACCTACATTCCTTTTCCTCTTACCTCGCTCTTCCTCTGTAACATTTCCCTATTCCATATCTTCTCTTTGCTGTTCCACATGCAATGACTCTTTCTGATTCCTAACTGATGCATCTCCTGAACTCACTTCTTAATGCGATTTATAACTCATTATGCTTTCCCTTAAAATATTACACTACTTGTCTTTCACAACTCATTCCTTCACCCACAGTCGCTACATCTGCTTTTTTTTACAAGTTGCTTTACGTCATACTGACATAGATAGCTCTTATGGCGATGATGGGATAGGAAATGGCTAGGAGTGGAAAGGAAGTGGCCATGCTCTTAATTAAGGTACTGCCCCATCATTTCCCTGATGTGAAAATGGGAAATCACGGAAATCAGGGCTGCCGACAGTGGGATTCGAACCCACTATCTACTGAATTCAAGCTCACAACTGTGCAACAAACATTACATCTGCCTTCCTCAGACAGTTTTTATCATCTTCTTAGAAAGAAAATAAGAAAATATCAACAGAAATGAAATAGTAAATTCTGTAAATAAATAAATAAATAAATAAATAAATAAATAAATAAATAAATAAATAAATAAATAAATAAATAAATAAATAAATCAGGGGAAAGAAATACTGTATACTATCTGAGGTTTTCACGATAACAGAACAAGCAAGATACTGCCTGATAAAATATCTACACCTTATTTATGCATATCCTATGTATAAAACAATAGGAACAACAGGCTAACTGAAACTATAAAAATGTGCAGTTACATTAAATTCATAAAAATTATTATTATTATTATTATTATTATTATTATTATTATTATTATTATTATTATTATTATTATTATTATTATTATTATTATTATTATTCATACCCTTCTCCACAGGAAAAATGGCTAGTAACGGAGCACGGGATGCACCAAGTGCCTTACAATAATTAAAGTATTTACACATTATAATACAAATATTGATGTACAGGTATATACAAAACTCTAGGTCACGGGATCTTAATTCTTGCGAGAGGAACGATCGCACAATGTTGCATGTTGACAGGAAGACAGGATGTTGCATAATTTTGTAGATATTCAGTGGAAGACCCAGTTCCTGCAGACTCTTGTGAAGTGTGTGTGGAATGAGGCCGTTGACTGACAGAATCACAGGGACTATCCGTACCAGTTTCATCTTCCAGATCCTCTTGATCTCTTCTGCAAGTTCTTTGTACTTGCAGATTTTTTCATGGTATTTCCTGTCAATGTTGGTGTCATTGGGGATTGCAAGCAGTATGCTCAACAGTCTAACCTCTTAACATAAAAGGGATAAAATAGAATTTCACAGGGTTATTTAACACCCATTCTACCGGGCCTTTGTAAAAAACAATAGGTTGAAGTTCATCATCATCATCTGTTTACCCTCCAGGTTCGGTTTTTCCCTCGGACTTAGCGAGGGATCCCACCTCTACCGCCTCAAGGGCAGTGTCCTGAAGCTTCAGACTCTTAGTCGGGGGATACAACTGGGGAGTATGACCAGTACCTCGCCCAGGCGGCCTCACCTGCTATGCTGAACAGGGGCCTTGTGGAGGGATGGGAAGATTGGAAGGGATAGGCAAGGAAGAGGGAAGGAAGCGGCCGTGGCCTTAAGTTAGGTACCATCCCGGCATTCGCCTGGAGGAGAAGTGGGAAACCACGGAAAACCACTTCGAGGATGGCTGAGGTGGGAATCGAACCCACCTCTACTCAGTTGACCTCCCGAGGTTGAGTGGACCCCGTTCCAGCCCTCATACCACTTTTCAAATTTCGTGGCAGAGCCGGGAATCGAACCCGGGCCTCCGGGGGTGGCAGCTAATCACGCTAACCACTACACCACAGAGGCGGACATAGGTTGAAGTTACTGGCCCAAAATCAAAATTGTATGAAGGCGGACACTTGCACTTCTTGAAAATTGAAATGAAAGGTCTAAAACCCTATTTGGGCTTATGGTCCGAAGTTACGGAGGCTAAGCCTATACTACTGAGGTGACTAGATGGAGAGAACACTTAAGTTACAAGGACTGCAAGCTGAAAAAGGTTACAAAAAATCATTGTCACCTCGAAATTAAGTTGATAGGGAACACGAGAGCGTCGCACACTCTCTATTCCCTGATTACGGTTAAGTTGCTTTGAGTTGTTTGAAATTTACATTTAAAGTTGAAATTTACATTTTAAGAATTTAAAGTTATATTATTAAAGATTCGAAACCTTTCCCTTGAGCTAGCTTTCAAAGACTATTTCTTAGTTAAACCAGGGCTGCCATTACCTCGAGCTGATGGACTTCTCGACGATGGACGAGGCAACCCCGCCTCCCTTCACAACCACACACACTAGACTGGAGCGATGAATAATACAACTTGGTCGAAAATGTGCCAGCTTTTATACCCGAGTGAAACGTTCCAGGAAACTCTGGGCTAAGGCCCGAGACACCCCCAATTTTGATTAGGTAATTAAATAAGTAAAGACATTGTTGATAAGCTGAAAAATAAATATACAAAATTTTCTATTGGCCAACATCTGACGTTGGCGGGAACAGATGGAAGTGTTGTAAACTTGAACACACCAAAAATAAATAACAATCAACTCAGTTTAGGAAAATTAGGGAAACAAAATTACTTTATCATTTTAGTAGTCAATCTTCACACCAGAAGGCATAACCTAAATTTATAGTAGAGACATCTATAGAGATATATCCAAACTTCTTGTAACTTATTAGTTGTTGCGAATTTTAGATGGTAGATAGCGCTTCATTTGAATGAACGGGGCGGGTGTACCTTCCGGTACATCAATAATGAAAGTTGTACCAGTTTTCTTGTTTACCAGTGTGATCTCTGGTCTGTTATGGTTGACTGTTTTGTCTGTCACTACAGCAGTTTCCCAACAAAGCTTAATCGAGCCGTTCTCCAGGAGTGGTGTTGGATGGTACTTGTAATAAGGGATGTGCTCCTGAGTGAATTGGTTTTCCTGAGCAAGTGCCTGCTGTATAATTCCCGAGACATGATTGTGCCGTCTTGTGTATTCTACTTAGGCAAGTACTGGGCAGCCCGCAGTGTTATGTAGTGATGGGCAACGCTCTCGCTCGAGAGCTCTGACGTCGCAGATCTCGAGACTCTCGCGATAATCTCGAGACCGATCCTCCTGTAGTGCAAGCTGTGCGACGTACCAGTAACTACGACTGTAAACTTGATAGTATATCATTGGCAATTATTGGCGCGAAATAACGTTCTTATATGAAAACGTGTGAGCCAATACATTTTTTCAAAAGCCTGAAGAGTACTGCATGTTCAACTATGAACCCCTTAATACCATCAACGAAAGTGAAAACAGAATGTCAGTATCTTAAAGTGTTCACGACTTATTTGGAGTGGATATCTTAGCTGAATAACCCTCCATAATTTTTGAATAACTGTAGATAGGATGTACACCTAGTTGGATACTAGAGGCGTGCATTATTCGAACTTGAGACGGAGAAGATGTGCTTTGCTACTTATGAAACCCCCATTACACACGAGTGGAATGTGTAATCTAAAGTGCCCGACTTTGCTCCAATTCTTTCAGCCGAGGTAATGGCAACGCTCTCGAGACCGATTCTTGTGTGCTGCGAGCTGTAGGATGTAAACCTACCTGGATGCCTCGCAATTGTTGTCGACAGGGTAGCTTCCTGTGATACAGGCCGGACCGGAGGTGTTCTGTGACTATTCCTCTTCATTTATATGATGTGTTTTAAGTGTCAGATCATCCCAGAAGTATTTCTGTCGACGAACTTTACTTCTTTTTAATAATATAGCGGGCTGTGCTGTGTGGCATCTCTTCAAAATAACCAACATCCACGACTTACGTTGCATTTCGGACATCGTCTTCAAGTTGTCGCGTACAACTAGACTCAATTACACATTGCACTGTCATATACCGAAGCACCTTATTATTATTATTATTATTATTATTATTATTATTATTATTATTATTATTAAAAAATGCATCGCAAATTGGAAATATCCCGGTGGCAATGGTCACTTACAGTAGTGCAATAATAACCAGAATACTGATGTTGGCAAGTTTTCCTTCGTAAACAAGACCATAAGGGATTGGAATAAATTACCTGCAGCAGTCTTTGATAGATTCTCCTCCGGTATCAAATCTTTTAAGAAGATGATTAGTGCTAGTGTAAAGTGAAAAGTAAAAGCTGTAAACGACGGACACTGAATTTGTGATTTTCTGCTGGAGTTATAATGTTAAACTAGTAGTATTTCTTCTAATATTTTCTCTCCATGGAATTTCTCGTAGTACTCTTGTTGTTGTAGTCGTTGGGTAGTTATGTTTCAACTTTAATATCACTTGTAGTGTTAAGCTAATATTAAGTTCAACCTATTGTATTGCAAGCCATAGTGTTAAGTAATGTAAATACTTAAGTTGTGCGTGAATTTGTGTATAATGATGCTGGATTTAGAATGTGAAATTAGTAGTACTTCTTGTAATATTTCCTATCCACGGAATTGCTTGTTGTTCTCTTGTTGTTGTTGCTGTTGCTGGGTAATTATGCTAACTTTTCATATGACGCGAATACCCTATAACATTGTAAGGAATTATTTCTTTTGTCACCAAAGTATCGGTAAAACAAGCAGTGGTCATAATGTGATATTGAATGTGGGGTCTGATAGCGATGTACACCTACCAGTCGAAAGAATTGGAGCAAACTCAAGTATTTTAGACTACACATTCCACTCATGCGTAATGGTAGTTGCATATGCAGCAGGGTGCATCTTGACTCGTCTCGAGTTCGAATAATGCACGCCTCTAGTATATAAGGTAGATGTACCTACAGTAGCCGTCAGGTTCTGTACTTAGCCTATTCATTCGTGTACTTACAATACCACAGCACGCAATGCCAGAATGCGTGTCCTTTATAATTATGTTATACTGTGTCAAAATAGACCTCGCTAGAAATGAAATGAACGCCCTAGTCGCTTGTTGACACGTCGTATTTACAGAATGGAGAAGGTGCATCTTTTGCTAATCGCATACTAGGTGAAAATAACATTAAACTCCGTATACCTGCAAGCCTACGACACGCTTCTCGCCACACAATGCGGGAACAACGCTCTCGAGATCTCTCGAAATTTCTCGCGAGAAATAGTGCCTGGGTTATTTTCGAGAAATCTTGAGACCTCGTCTCAGTCTGCCCATCACTAGTGATATGGTCGATGGTCTTGAGATGAACGGAACATCGTCTGCATTTGTCGGGGAGTACACTGGTGTCTTTCAAGGTAGGTAGAGTATATTAGGTAGGCCATTTCCGCTCACAGCGCTCTCATTGGTTGATCGTGCGTGACGTATCCGGGAGGGCTAGAAGCGTGCGCCTGCATTGCCTGCATGCAGCATAAACCTCGATAATTAGGTAAAATAAGTTCAATTTGTTATAAATAATTAAAAGGTTGCCGTTATTATAATAAAGTGGCACTTAACATACCACCTGCAATCAGTGATATAATACTGTTGATAGAAAAATAGAAGAAACTCTGAGTAATTACATCTTAAAAGCCGGCTTAAGAACTATACATAGATACACTGGAATAGTTATAGGTTTAACTGAATTTAAAACTCACGTTTCGATGACTTAAGAAGTTGTTGAAGAAGCTGAAGCTGCCCACAGTCGACTCTTTTTCGCTGAATACTTCTTCATAGCTTTTATATGATGTTTTTGTTGAGATGACGTATTGTAATAAAAGTCCTAGTTCTGACGTACAGTGATATACGTAATATTATCGTCAAGTTCTGGAAATTTTGATTTAATTATAGATATCAAAGTCTGCATTACTCTTTCACATTTAGAAATATAAATCCCGTGAAAACTGCCAAATAGTACCTCAAACTCCATAACTTTTTGATACCATTCTTAGGTTGGACGAGTAAGGCCTCCTTTTGAAATGATTGATAACCAGTCGTGAGGCACTTCCTGTGGCAAGGCAAACATTTCACTTTTATCACCCAAGCTGTCATCAACAGAGCGACATTTAAATGCCAAGTATCTTGCAAGGTATTTAATTGCATCCTGGTTTACGTCTTCAGTTTCGAAGTCCTGGCTCAAGTCTTCCATCCTTAACAACTCCAACGTTTCTTCCTGTTCATCTACGGGTACAGGTGTTAACGGCCCCTCAAAACATCTATACATAGTTCATTGCTTACGAAGCTCAAGAAATCTTCCTCATTATCAGCATCAGGATGAAAAATACCCGTATCACTCGGCGATGAATTATTTTCAGCTTCCACTGACACACTACAGGAGAGAGGGATTTCATTACTACCTGTGAGTAATAGAAGTCGAATTCTGTTACGAACTTCAAAAGGGGACGGATTGCTATAAAAAAACTCCTAGGCCACGGACACGTGAAAAAAATTCTCCAAGCAGTCTTGGTTTAATCTGGCAGTTAAAATACAATACGTATTTTCATGTTTTATGTCTTCAAAAAGTTCTAAAAGAGAGTTTATAGATATTATGAACCCCTTCTGAAACGGAAGTAAAGTTTTCCGTTTACCAAATCTCACTTGTATAATCACCTCCAGAAAGCGCTTCAGAGTATTTTGCTGGCTCCTTGTGTTTAAGCCGTATCCACTCCTAAGAGGAGTCTTTTCATCTTTAGGCGCCCTGGAATTCAACACGTCGAAGGTGTCATTGACTAGCTCAATGAAGTTGCTTTCAGCGTCCTTGTTTAAAGAATACCGCACTACCAGAGCTCTGCGCCTGAAAAATAACTGCGCAGCCATTCTCACATTCTGACGGGATCTGCCTTTACACTAAGATGAACCTCATTAATATGATGTGTATTTAATAGGTCACCTGGTTGAGTTTGTAATACGTATTCTATTGTCTTCTTCTGAAATTCTGAACCATAAGCTAACGTCAATCCTTCATCTAAAAAGTGGTTTCTCAAAACTTTCAAGAGGTGGGGTACATCACAGAACACCCACACCTTCCTTTTATCATCCACTGGATTGGTAAGAAAAGCTCTTGTCCTTGAGTACGTTTAGTTCCTTCCACACTTTGGCATTTTTGCCCCCATGTCAAAGCAACTGCGACAATATGAATGTCACAAGCCTCAAGTTTACTAATTATGTTTCTTAACAACTCTGACATCATTGTCACGACGAAATCATAAAAATGGGTTGCTTCCATGCAGCAAAGAGCCCTCGAACCATCGCTACCTGGACACTGCTGTGAGGTCCTAGTATGCGGTCATCAGACGAATCGTATGAAATACGTCCGTCTATATTCATTTCATCAAATGTAAAAACCGCAATCTATTTAGACTCCTTATAATTTACTGCGATGGCTTCCAACAGATATAGCACCTCTGTTAAAATTCCGGGCCTACATTTAAAGCGCCGAATCCATTTTTGTAAGGTTGACCGACATGGTAAAGGAATGTTCCGGTTCCTCAAATAATCATATGCTTTTCTGGAAAGCGATCTCAAAGACAAAGCATTTGCTATGTCCTCCGAGGACCATTTCACTCGTTTATTGCCTCTCAAGAAACATCGAATCTGCCCTGGCGTAAAACATTTTGACAGAATCTTAACTACTCCCTCTCCGTGTGTACTCTTCTTCACTTTCGGCGGAGACGGTTGTTGTCGTCTTTTTGAGACTAGATCTCTAGGTTCCTTGAGCTTCTTTAGAGCAGCCTCGCTTCGTCTTAAAATCGCGTTTTCCTTTTCCAAAATCTCCACCCGCTTACGGAGTGTTAAGATCTCCTCATTTTGAAGCAATTCAGTGCTAGTCGCATGGTCAACTTTGCTTTGGTGACAAAGTCTCTAATATTGACCGTGCCCGCTTCTTCACGCTCATAACTTCATGACGCAAATCTCTATCACTGGAAATCTGTAAAATGAAGATAAAACTTTATGAGCGATCACGTTTTAAACATATATAAAATCGAAACTACGATCATTAATTAAAATAAGCCTAACTACTTAACGTCCGAAGTATATGAATAGTTGTAAGTTAATACACTGACTGACAGAGCAAATGCAACACCAAGAAGGAGTGGTTCGAAAGGGATGAAAGTTGGGGGAAAAACAGAGACGGCACGGACGAATAATTGATGTTTATTTCAAACCGATATGCAGGTTACACAATGCGCACGGCATCGACTCAGTAGGATGTAGGACCACCGCGAGCGGCGATGCACGCAGAAACACGTCGAGGTACAGAGTCAATAAGAGTGCGGATGGTGTCCTGAGGGATGGTTCTCCATTCTCTGTCAACCATTTGCCACAGTTGGTCGTCCGTACGAGGCTGGGGCAGAGTTTGCAAACGGCGTCCAATGAGATCCCACACGTGTTCGATTGGTGAGAGATCCGGAGAGTACTCTGGCCACGGAAGCATCTGTACACCTCGTAGAGCCTGTTGCAAAATGCGAGCAGTGTGTGGGCGGGCATTATCCTGCTGAAACCGAGCATTGGGCAGCCCCTGAAGGTACGGGAGTGCCACCGGCCGCAGCACATGCTGCACGTAGCGGTGGGCATTTAAGGAGCCTTGAATACGCACTAGAGGTGACGTAGAATCATACGCAATAGCGCCCCAAACCATGATGCCGCGTTGTCTAGCGGTAGGGCGCTCCACAGTTACTGCCGGATTTGACCTTTCTCCACGCCGACGCCACACTCGTCTGCGGTGACTATCACTGACAGAACAGAAGCGTGACTCATCGGAGAACACGACGTTCCGCCATTCCCTCATCCAAGTCGCTCTAGCCCGGCACCATGCCAGGCGTGCACGTCTATGCTGTGGAGTCAATGGTAGTCTTCTGAGCGGACGCCGGGAGTGCAGGCCTCCTTCAACCAATCGACGGGAAATTGTTCTGGTCGATATTGGAACAGCCAGGGTGTCTATGTCTTGCACATGCTGAAGAATGGCGGTTGACGTGGCGTGCGGGGCTGCCACCGCTTGGCGGCGGATGCGCCGATCCTCGCGTGCTGACGTCACTCGGGCTGCGCCTGGACCCCTCGCACGTGCCACATGTCTCTGCGCCAACCATCTTCGCCACAGGCGCTGCACCGTGGACACATCCCTATGGGTATCGGCTGCGATTTGACGAAGCGACCAACCTGCCCTTCTCAGCCCGATCACCATACCCCTCGTAAAGTCGTCTGTCTGCTGGAAATGCCTCCGTTGACGGCGGCCTGGCATTCTTAGCTATACACGTGTCCTGTGGCACACGACAACACGTTCTACAATGACTGTCGGCTGAGAAATCACGGTACGAAGTGGGCCATTCGCCAACGCCGTGTCCCATTTATCGTTCGCTACGTGCGCAGCACAGCGGCGCATTTCACATCATGAGCATACCTCAGTGACGTCAGTCTACCCTGCAATTGGCATAAAGTTCTGACCACTCCTTCTTGGTGTTGAATTTGCTCTGTCAGTCAGTGTATAATTTTGTAACTCGGTGTTCTCACATAAAACATTCTGCTGGCAAACAACAGAACAAAATAAAAAGATTTAAAAATTGTTCCAGTACCAGGAATCGAACCCAAGCCTTCTAAACGAAAGTCAGCTACCCTAGCCAGTATGCAATACCGTAGCACGACAGAATTAGTTTATTCATACTTCCACGTAGCTAGTCAAATTTATTACGATTTATTAAATATTGTATGAAGGAAAGTAGACAGATAAACCTACCTGCTCTGCTGTTTCGCTGGGGACGGTGCTAGTGGTTGAACACGAAGCTCTATCGCCATGCCAATTTCCAATGGACAGAGACGGAACAGCATCTGCCTGCAAGATTTTTCTCTGCGGTAATCCCTGTAGTTCATTTCTCAAATCTCGTTCATAATCTTCTTGACGAAAATGTATGGAACATACTCTGGCATTATCAGGATTAAATTTGTCACTTCGCTTATAGCGCAACACCCACACTCGTCTAATCACCTCACGTTTTGGAAATCTGTGGTACAAGACACCAGTTGTTTCCGATTCCCAATTAGCACATTGTGGCATAGCTAATTAACTAGATATTTAGAAACCTTACTCATCTTTAACACAACACGAAAAATGTTACAAGACTGCGTATCGCAAAATAGATCTATACTGAAAGCGAGTTCCTTATCGTTCACCACAACAGCTGCCGACAGGAGACCTCCACGTGACGTCAGTATGAGGCGATGCTACGCTGGAAGCAAAGCGCGGGAGTCGGGAATGAGCCCCTCTGGGTGTCTTTGATGATGTACTTTTTGTAATTGTTTGTAGCTATTACTTGGTCTTGTATAGCAACTGCAAATCCCTCTATCTCCCCAAATAAGCGCCCACTTTGTAACCACATGTATGACGCATTCTTGTCTATGCTCTGTTAGTTTAGATTGCTGTAGTATTTTCCATGGAGGGTCTTCTCTCCCTAGGTCCTTTCTTTCTCCTGTAAGGATACTTGGTGATTTGTATGAGGGTCAGAGGCACTATATGGATACAGTACAGTGTACTTGTTAGCAAGTACTGCATCTTTATGGAGATGGCTGTTTTCTTGCTTTTCATAGAAGTGTCTTCTTAGGTTATTTATCTGGTTGAGGAGCATGACTTGAAGATCCAGTACTCCTCGGCCTCCCCATTTTAGTGGAACAGTGACCCTTTCCATGCATGAATTTGGATGATGTAATCTATAGGTGGTGAGCAAAGTTCTCGTTTTTCTATGTATGCTGTCTATTTCTGTAGCAGCCATTTCAGATTTCAGAATTCTGAATTAATAAAAGGGAGTTGGAATAGTGTACGTGTTTATTGCTTTAATGTTGTTCTAGGCATTTAGGTAGCTACGCAAAATCTGATGCAACCTTGATGTATATTTGTCAGTGAGTTACTGTTTGAGTTTCTTGTGCTCCAGAGTTGTATTCTGAGCAAATCCAAGGTACTTGCAGGTCTCTGTTAGTGTCATTCCCTCAATTAATGATCCGATTTGAAGCTCATATGGTTGGGAGTTCACGTACCGACCACGTTCAATTGTTAGCAGTCTATTATATTAAGCAGGGTGTTCATTTGTGTTTCGTTGTCTACATACACTTTTAGATCATCCATATAAAACAAATGGGATATTCTGTGTTTCCTATTGTTATATTTAATATCAAATCCAAAATCAGTAGCGTTTAGAAGATAGGATAGGGGATTCATTGCAAGGCAAAACCACAGAGGACTTAAAGAATCTCCTTGAAATATACCACGTTCAATTTTAATTGTGTCGGATATGATACATTTATTTTCTGCAATAGTGCAGAGCACTCTCTACCAATTGTTCTTAATAACCTCAAGAAAATGAATTATGACAGGATTGATCTTGTACAAATGAAGTACTTCTTTTAACCATGAGTGTGGAACTGAGTCAAATGCTTTCTGATAATCTATCTATGCTGTGTAAAGGTTCCTTTGTGAGTGTATTGCCTGTTATGTTACAACGGAGTCGATGATTATCTGTTCTTTGCACCCTAGTGATGATTTTCTGCATCCTTTCTGCTCCTCAGTAAGAATGTTATGGTTGCTGATATGTTTATACATTTCTTCTGCGAGTATGGATGTAAATAGTTTGTAGACCATTTGTAGACAAGTGATTGGCCTGTAAGTTGATGGATCTTTAGCATTTCCACTTTCCTTAGGTAGGAGGTATGTAATTCCTGATGTAAGAAATTCACGACACTCTTGAGGGTGATGCACGAGGTAAGTGAACTGTTGGGCTTTTTTCTTGTGCAGGCAGTGAAATTTTTGTACCAAATTTTTGTATTTTGACTGTATCTGGTGCTTTCCAACTTTGAGTTCTCCTGGCAGCGTTACTCACATGGCTTTCTTCTATGGTATCAAAACTCATTTCTGCGTAAGCATTGTTGTTTTGCTCTTCCTTAATCCATGTTTTATTTGTATTGTGGACTGTGTTGGTACACCAAATACGTTTCCAAAAGCCTTCCGTGTCCTGCATACTTAGAGGTTCTTCTGCTATAGTTTGCCAGTTTTACAATTTCCTAGCTCGAGGTCCTTTTTTACCTTTTGAGACTTGCTGCTTTTGCCCAAAAATTTTGTTTTTTTATGTCAATGTATTCTTTGACCTTTTCTCTGTGTTCGGGTTCCTTTGTGTGGGTGTTGATTTTCCTGAACACATTCCTCAAGTTTCTGTTATTTTTAGTTTTGTTACAGAGGTACGCAGAAAGTTGATCTATGGTTTTTCTTAGCTCTTGGCTATAACTTTGTAATCGACGTTGCCATGGTGGAATGTATTCTGAATCTGCATTCTTACAAGAGCTTCTGGAGAGGGGTATTACATTTTGCTTATTCAGCCTAACCACAGACAGTGCTGCGCAATAAACGAGGGCATTTGTTTCGTCTATGCTACTGGATGTTTCTATATACTGCTTTAGGATGTCATTTACAGTACCGGTACTTACAAGGGTTTTACTTATTGGCATTTCTCAAAATTTGCCCAGTTTCGGTCTATAGTTCACTTTGAGACCCATGGACTCCGCCATTGCCTCTTTAAATATGTCTTCAGCAGGACTTGTTTCATCAGCACCTGATATGTCATCAGTTTCTCTTATTTCCACAGATTTGTCTTTCTGTGGTACTTTTCTTCCAGTATCGTCTTGCCCAATTTGAGACATTGAGATGGAGTTGCCTTCACTGTTCGGCCTCGTAGCTAGAATTTTAGTAGCCTCTTCTTTAAGATTTTGAATTATTGTGGCAGGAAGTCTGTTGTTGGTTACTATTGCACGTTTTTGGTCTGCAGCTCTTGTTCTGTGACAAAGGAGTACTGGGGGAATTTCTCCACAAACAACCTGTGCATATCTTTTCTGTACATTGTAAGGTCTTTTTTTAAGTTCGTAGTTATAAAGTAGAAGCGCATTATGAATTTATTCATTTCATCTGTCCATTTTAAGTGCTGCCTCAGTTTACCTGCCTTGGTGGTCAGCTGAACTTCTGAAACACTTTCGGCAGGAGTAGTAGGTAGCTGTTGAGTTCTCTTAGGCTGAATTGTCGGCTGTAGAATTTTCGGGTGACCCGACATGTGCCCGCCTGATCAGCATTATATCACTGGTGGTTTGCCTGCTGTCACGCTCAGCACCAGCTCCAAGTGTGCCCCGACATACCTCGGGTAGCGTCCTTTTCCGAGGCTCATTTCTATTATTCATTTCCTCCATCAATGATCGGTTGCATTGTATACCTAGTTCCAGGATTTTAATGAAGCCGCCCCTAACATGGGGTACAGATGCCTTTCACAGTAGCCCCTAACATAGGGTTGAGACGCTGCTAAATGGTTTATGTTCAGTAGGTTCATTCGCCCTCTCCCTTTGTTGGGATATATTCTCTTCTGCCGTCGAGGCCGTTGACCATATTCTCATTCTCTCCGTTGATCCGCGGGTGCTTATTTGACTAGGCCTCTGCAGGAACTTCCCCTATCAGCCATTGGGACGCGCCGCACCGTGTTGGGGTTGAGGGCCCCCTCCCCAGTGTCTCACGTAGAGTTATGCCTAACCCCTACTCAGTTCAGGGCTAGATCCCTACGCAATTATTATTATTATTATTATTATTATTATTATTATTATTATTATTATTATTATTATTATTATTATTATTATTAATGTGCAAACAGTAACTTAAACTGCCATTAGATGTTGAAATATCGATAGATAAGATACTACCGGTATTTAACAAAATAACTACACTACAATTCTAAACTGCACTTAACCCTATCAAAATTACAATAAGTTAACTGAAGCAATAGATGTAGTTAGAACTAAATTTCTAGAGAGATTTTTTCTCCTACTACACAAGAATTCCACAACACTAAATCAAGCAAGATATGTTTTAATGAAGTAATTACACTACAATTCTGAACTTCACTTAGACGTGACCTAATTACAATAGATTAACTGAAACAACATAAATCTAGTTAAAACCACCGCCATCTCAACCTCTTTATACTGCCTGCTCTATGCTATGCGGTAAAACATGCAGCTTATCGTGAGCTCTCAGTATCATAAATCTCCGCTAGGGGCGCCAGCTAACGCACCCAGCTTATCTCCGTACCCAAGTTGAGTTCGCGCGCATTTACTTAGAGTATTTATATGTGTGTTTCTGGCTGTAAAATGGTGAATTGTTGTGTTCATCTCTGAAAATCAAAGCAACGGAATCCAAATTCTTCAGGCGTAAGGTTTCATGAAATCCCCTTAAGTAAAGAACTTTGAAGAACGCTATATCAAGACAAGGGTCAAATCGGGGTAGTGAATGGATTCCATCTAATTGTTCTCGTGTTTGTAGCCTGCATTTTAGTGATGGGATTTCGAAGAAAACTGTAAGAGAAACGTGCTGAAGCCAGATATTGTAACTAGCCAGTTTCCGAATTATCCCCATTACCTTCAAACCAGAAAAATAGCTCCACGAAAGACCAGACAAAGACAAGATATTTCTTCGGAACAAATCCTTGAGGGAACAAGCCTTTCAACTGCAGGAAACACATTGGATATCAACCACGAAATTCATGTGAACAATGATGTCTAAATCCAAGCGATATCCCAACGAGTAATAGTGACAGCAGGCATCAGAAGATCATAAATCAGAGACTCCAATTGAGAATTCTGAGATTGCGAGAAAAGTTGACGAAGAAGGACAATAAACTCGAGACTACAGAGGAAATTCAAAGACAACCCAGAAATTCATCATCTGAAGAGAATAAAGGAAGCAGCCAAAGATAATGATCAAAAGGCCATTTATCTTTTAGATCAAATCAATAATTTTCGCAAGACAAAACCCACGTGGTCAGAACACACCATAAGGTACCATAAGGTACCATAAGGTACTGTGTGGCAAAAGGTTACGGATATAGGAGGACTTCTAGTCTAGTGTTAGCTCTATTGCGATGTAATCGAATGGTTCAGGATTTCCCAATTAGTGAAGGAAAAACTTAAATATGAATGTGAAACTCTCCAACCAACAAAGAGGATTGTAACAGTGATTGCCGATGAAATTAATGTTAAGGAACAGCTCCTCTATGACTGAAGCAGTGACAAGTTTGTAGGCGTGGTCATTGCTAAGGGTGTATACGGCACAGATAATGGAAAATCTCCAGCTCTTCCGAATAAACTGTTGTGTTTTGTTGTAAACGAACGTTCTAAAATCTTCACTATTCCTGCTGCTTACTTCCTATTAAAAGCTTACAAGGCTCCGATCTATTCCGCTTGATCCAGAAAGTGATTAATGCCTTTGAAGAAACAGGTTTTTATGTGGTTAGAATAGAGACTGATAATCATAAAACGAATGTTTCCATGTTTGAACATTTTGGAGAGGGAAAACTGAGAACCTGTTGTGACTCAGCCGTGTGATCCCAGTCGTAAACTTCTTTTTTTTTTTTTCAGTTTTGACTATTGCCATTTAATTAAAAAATGTGAGATCACAGTTTCTAGACAAAGAAATGACAAACGGCAACAGCATCAGCACCTCCAAATACGTGAAAGAAGTTTATCGCCATCAGATAGACTGTTCGGTATTTTGTGAGAAAACGCATCGAACCGATTAATTTGGAAAAGATGAATGTTCTTTCTGCTGTACAAATATTTTCCCCAGCAGTTACTGCTGCTATTCACTTAATGAAAGACAACAATGCTCGTTTAAATACAAGTTTAGACTTTTCAGACGTAGAATTGACAGTGCACTTTATGGGATCAATTTATAAATTCTTACATTCCACGACGTCAGTGACAGAACTCAGCACATTCGGCAAAATAAACCAGACTGTATGCATTTCTATTCACCAGCAGATAAAAGACTACAGTGGTTGAATAATGATTTCATTGAGTACTGTATATTAAAACAATTCCGTTGGAAGGGTCTAACTAATGAGACGGTAGATGCCCTCTTGCTAACTGTGTAATCTACAGTGAATGTGTGTCTTAACTGTTACAGAATTGGCTCTTTTATGTTCTCACTACAAGATTTTCTGGGGATGCAGTAAAGCTCTGTTTAGTGCGGTGAGATTAGGTGATGGATCTAATGACATGACAGATGCACGCACTGCAGTATGTGCTATAAAACGTATCCTGAAATCTGAACGCATGATACCTTCTTATAGTGCGAATGTTGCTAGTGCAGATATTAGTGCCTGCGGTGACACTTCGCCGACTGAATGCTTCAATCAACCTCACGAAAACAAATCAAACTTGAAGACGAAAATGCTCTTCCCGATGATGTGACCGTCCTTCTGGAAAAAAATTTGTGTGCCAGATGCTACGGTAGAAATAAATTTAGAAGCAGCCTCCCAAGCTTTGGTTGAAGAAAGGCTACGATGTGACATGTGTGTATTCAATATATCCACGTCCATCTCATCTTCAGCGCTAATGAAGGTCATTAGAAATCAAGACAGCGGAGGCCTTCAATACCCTAAACAGTGTTTTGTGGGACGAGTGACGTGTTTGCAAGACTTTGTTGAAGCTGCTATTCCATATTTTTAAAAATCAAGTCCTGTTTTGAATACAGTACATGATATTGTTATGCCATCCCTCCCACAGCATGCTTTGCTGAAATGTGATGTTCCAGGTCATGAGCAAATGGTCAGCAAAATTATGATAGAAAAATTTGTTTGTCCACTGCTGGTAAATATTGGTAAGAAAATGACTGAAAAGGTGCTCCATTACTTGTGTCACTCCAAGCTTTGTCCAGAAAAATTCTGAAATTGTTATGCACCATGTAGCAGTGGGGTGATCATAAGGATACCTACTGTAACTGGTAAGATATTTTATATATTTTCCATTTCTATATCTTAAATCAGGATCAAAAGTGAAATGTTAGTTTTTATATGTGCATTCTCACTAATTTTATGTTGGTTTTACAGACGAACTCTCATTCAAATAACGTACGTTCTGGGTGTGGTAACTGCTGCCATCTGTAATGTCGCTGTAAACACAAATCTCGCAGCACAGAATAGGCAGTATATAGAGATTGAGACAGTGATGGTTAAAACATAAAACATATACTTATGAAAGAGATTTTTTTTTTCCTACACGCTAACAGCTGCCTGGAAATGCCAGAATAGTGAAGGTGCAAAGTAAAGTATGCTGAAGACTTTTCAGCCACAGATAATGAGATGATCGAGCAACTGATGCTGCAACACTGCAGCCATTGTAAAACCCCTCAATGGGGGTATATGCATATATGAATATATTTATTCATAAATCCAGCCAAGGGAAATCCAAAGTATCGGTGACACCGAGTGCTTACAAACAGTAGGGAATAAATTTACGCGATGAAAAAAATGCCAAATTGAGAATTGAGGCCGTGGTAAAAAGGGTTCTTCAAATAAACATTCCAGAATAAACACAGATAGCGCAGTGGAAACGATGCTAGATAATATTCAAAAAAAAAACTAAAAGAAAATGGCAGGAGAAATAAGGGACAGGTGAAAATAGAAGAGAAACCAAGACAAAATTTGGAAATATACATATATTAGAAAAATCAAATCAAACTCTTACAATATTAGAAGAATAGAAGTCAGTACGAATACGGAATTTTCCCAACCAGAATTAATACAAATAGTTACATCAAGAGTAAAATATTCAAGAAAATGAAAGCAAATAAGAAAAGGGGCCAGGAGAGGAAAGGGATGGACGAAAAGGGGATGAATACAGTTTAAAGAAAAATGTTGAACAACGAGAATAAGAAAGAATGTTCGCAGTTACCAGATTGAAGTATACCAACATGAAGTCTACAAAGCAAAGTCTAATGTCATGTGAAAGTTGCCACCTCTTCAATTAACACCCGAAAATAGGCACAAATAAAGATTGTCCTACTGGCTTAAGTCACTGTATACAATAATGAAACAGTCTCCAAGTGTACCAAAACATACATGGTGAAGCATTAACCACAAGTGTGTATAGGAGTCGCAGAGTTGCGGATATACCACACGCACATTTTGAAAGCAAACAGTCACTGGATAGTCAATAGAGGCTTTGAAATTGAAAATGCAAGTAAAATCTCGGCCTGGAAATGCACTGCTCCCAGTCAAAATTTGCAAATAAAATAGCTCCAAATGCAACACAGCATTATTTACAATAAGGACATTTTTAGTTTGTCATACCTCATCTTGAACCAAGTAGTTCTGCCCAAAAATGGAGAGTCCAGGGCACATGTCGCTAAAGACGGAGATGATGTTAAAGGTTCCTCCCTCCACACAGGCCAAAGTCCATCTCAACACATTCAGAGGAAGGCCGGGTATTTATAGTGTGGAATAATGAGACATATGTCTGGAATATTCCAGAAGTTAGTGGAGCATGCGTGACAAAGCGGACGATGTCACATGACGTCAGGCAGCGAAAGGGAGGTTAGTTTATCGTCGGTCGGAAAGGTGGATAAGGCAGAGTTCGTGCAAGGTATGATGTGTGCAAATCCACATAAGTATGTAAATTCCAGTTGAAGAGAAAATGCGGTGTGTATCCAGATGAAGGTAAGTCCATATTAATTGTAGAAAAAGGTTATGTGCGTGGCGAGGTTGATAACAGTAGTTGCCGGTGAGGTGAAGAGTCCGTTACATCATCCGCCGGGCACCAGAAAAAAATCCAAAGGATTTTTTTTTTTTGTAGTTGTTGAAGCAGCTGGAGATAAATGAAGACTGGTGGAAGACGAGAAGCGGAAGATACAGTTGAATGGCGACGGCGAGGCGGCCCCAGGAACAGCAATGGAGGGCCCTTCCATGAGCTGGAGCGGGGGTCGATAGCAGCCGCAACGGTATATCAAAGAGAAAAAATACTGCAAAACAAAACAAGAGGCGGCAGAAAAATGTCCAAACACAATAAACATGCCTAAATAGAGAAATAGAAAATAGAAAAAGGTAGAGGAGGAAAGGAAACAAGAAAAGGGCTAACGCGTTAGCAAAGGGAAAAGGGTAAGGAGAAAAGGGTAGTGATAAATTAACATAGAAATATAAATATAAATATTACAAATGACAAGAAAATTTAAAAAATTTAAGAACAATTACAAAAGAGAAAAATAAAATGGTTGGGAAGTTTTATGTACACTCCCATTACAACCTGTGCCAATTGGCTGGGAGGGAGAGTGGAGAAACCTGTGTGGAGGGAGAAAAAAAAGGAAATTCCATAAAGGGAAAGAAAAGAATGGGGGGATGAGGCAGACAAACAAAGAAAAAGAAAGGAACAAAAAAAATAAATAACACTGGGAGCAATAGACATTACCAGACCAGATGGAGAATAGAGAAAAAAAAAGCAGAAAGAAGAGGAGGTAATAACAAGAAAAGAAAAACACAGGGCAAAAGAAAAGAAAATCAAGATATGAAAGTTATTAAGAATGAAAGCGCTTGAGCTGATTTAGATGAAGTTTTTTAGTATCAAACAAATCAGAAGTGGATTGCAAATATACAGTGACAGGAGTAGGGAAAGACAAAATACGGTATGGTCCAAGCCATCGAGGAGCAAGTTTGGCAGAAGTGGCATTAATTGCCGAGCTGTGTGGATGATTAGCAACGAGGACTAAATCACCAATTTTAAAAGTGGATGGCTTATGACGAGCATTATAAGCTTTTTTGTGGACCTGTTGAGCTTTTAACAATTGATCAAAGGCGTCTTTCCAGAGTGATGAAGAGGATGGCTGATCAGAAGATTCAAGGAGGTTGTGCAGATCCCAGGTTAGAGAAAGAGGAGTTTGAAGATCACGACCAAGAAAAAGCTTAGCCGGAGTCTGAGCAGTAGAACTATTGATACTAGAATTAAAGGCTAACGCCAAAGAAGAAAGATGAGAATCCCAGTCTTTCTGGAAAGAACTATGAAATATAGATAAAGCAACTTTGAGATTACGGTGATACCTTTCCACGGTGTTGGACTGAGGGTGGTAGGGAGAAGTCAAGATACGCTTGATACCCAGCTGAAAGCACATATTAAAAAAAACACTTGAAGTAAAAATAGAAGCATTATCAGAAACGATATTAGCAGGCAAACCGGTAATAGGAAAGATTTGTTCAGTGAGTAAATTAATGATGATCTTAGTAGAGAATTTCCGTAAGGGTCGAAGGACTAGAAATTTTGAGAAGGCATCCAACAAGGTAAAAATGTACAAGTTGCCACGAGAAGAACGAACTATGGGTCCAACTAGATCAATGAAAAAGGTTTGGGCAGGATGAGTGGGTGGCAGGGCAGAATGAAGACCAGCAGACTTTATGTTTAAAGGTTTAGATGTTTGACACAATTCACAAGTTTGAACAAAAGTGTGAATAGATTTGCGCATTTGAGGCCAAAAGAAAAGAGAGGCAATACGGTTGTACGTTTTAGTGATGCCTAGATGCCCGCCCACAGGGGAGGAATGATAATATTGTAAAATCATGGGTTGAAGAGCCTGAGGAAGCACCACTTTAGGAGAAGCTTTCTTAGTGGGTTTGTAAACCAAGAGATCTTTAAAAATAGTAAAGGGACCCTGATAAGAGGGATCAGAGATGGATTGTTTGAGTTGGATGCAGAACTGATCGGTGAGCTGATGCGACTGACAGGATTGAAAGGAAAGAGGAAAGTCTGTTAACGAAAGAACCGCATGAATGGAGGAAGATGAAGGCATCATAGAAAGATTCGGGGGTAAATCGTCAGTAGTACTTGACTGAGGAGTGGAAGTGTCAAATAAGCGACTAAGAGCGTCAGCTACAGAATTCTCAGTGCTAGAAATAAATTTAAGGGAAAACTTAAATCTGGACAATTGCATGAGCCAACGGCCAGTTCTACCAATTTTAGGTGCGTTATGTAACAACCATGAGAGAGCCTGATTATCTGTCTTGACAAGAAATTCTTTATGTTCCAAATACTCTGCAAAGTGTTCAATGGAATTTAATAAAGCCAAGGCTTCACGCTCGAAGATAGAATATTTTCTCTCAGTAGGAGAAAGAAGTCGACTGAAATAGGCGATAGGTAGAGGAACATCATTAACAACCTGAGTTAGAACACCAGCCACAGCAAGATTGGAAGCATCAGTATGTATTTCAAAAGGTAGGGAGAAATCAGGAAATTGAAGAATGGGAGCATGCATCAAAAGAGACTTAAGCTGAAGAAAGGCGTCCTGTTGAGATTGAGTCCAAATGAAAGGGACGTTTTTACGTTTCAGATAATTGAGAGGCTCAGCAATGTGAGAAAAGTTAGGAATGAACCGGTGGTAGAAAGAAACCATGCCTAAAAAGGTGCGTGTTTGTTTGAGATTTTTGGGAGGTGGAATATTAGAGATAGCCGAAGTACGTTCGGGATCGACAGCTACTCCCTGAGATGACACAATGTGACCTAAGAACTTTATAGAAGTTTGAGCTAGAGAAATTTTAGAGGGGTTAACTGTCAGACCAATAGAACGTAGCCTGGAAAGAACTTGGTGTAGATGCGACATGTGGGACTCAAAATCTGGGCTAAAGATTAAAAGGTCATCAATATAAGGATAGAGAAATTTGTACTTGAAATCTGAGAATAAGGAATCCACTAATCTCTGCATGATTTGTGACCCCAAGTTCAATCCAAAAGGAACTTTTGTGAACTGAAAGAGGCCATTTGGGGTGATGAAAGCAGTAAGGCGACTGCTCCGAGAGTCCAAGGGGATTTGGTAGTAAGCAGAATTGAGATCTAAAAGAGAAAAATATTTAGCTTTAGAAAAAAAGTGGAAAGCGTTTTGCATTTTAGGAATAGGATAGGAGTCATAGAGGATTTTGGAGTTTAATTTACGGTAATCAACTACCAGGCGCGAAGAACCATCAGGCTTGTCGACAAGAAAGGCCGGAGAGGCATAATTGGAAGAAGATGGGACAATGGTACCATCCAGAAGCATTTTGTCAATAATGTCATCCATTTTGGCCATCCGAGGAGGGCTAAGATGGTAAGGAGACGAACGAACAGGTGTTTCATCAAGTAAATCAATGTGAGCCTGATAATTAACAACGGAGCCTAAAGTATCTGTGATAACATCGGCAAATTCAGATTTCAAGGCCTCAATTGCATCTAGTTGGGGAGCAGTGGCATAAATATGCTGATGACTGAATACATGGTTCATAGGGAAATCGAGGGGGTCTACCAAAGGGATTTGAACATGCGGATTGAAAAAGAAAGAGATAGAGGCCATAGCAGTATTATAAATAAGGCCAGTATGAGCAAAAAAATCATATCCCAGAATAACAGGAAGTGAACAATTATTAACCACTTGAAATTCAAACGGCCAAGAAAATTGGGAAATTTTAACATTAAGTTTTAGGTGACCCATGATTTCAAGAGTGTGCTGAGATATGGAAAGACATCTGATGGTAGAAGGGCGCAATTGAAGATGCGGATGCGTTTGTAAAAGTTGCTGAAAAAAGGAGAAACTGATAAGGGAAATTGCAGAACCTGAGTCTAAGAAGGCTAAGGAGGGAATGTTATGTAACTGTACAAGAGTATACGACTGTGATTTAGTAGCAGGCGAGAAAGTTGAGGAAACATAAGGCAGATTTTGCCCAAGAGGTCGTGAGCTGCCTACTGACGACGGGAATTGAAGTTTCCCAAGGTAGAATTGGTACAATTTCGTGCGAGGTGCCCCATAGCCTGACACCGATAACAGCGAAGGCGAGAAATATCACTCTGAGAAGGTGAACGAGTGGTAGAAGGCATGCGAGTTGTTGATGTGTTAAACTGGGGAGGTGGGGTAGACGAATAATAAGAAAAATTGCTACGGGTATTTAGAATATCTAGTTGAGCAATGTGGTAAAGCTGAGGAATAGTAGTGGGTGGCGTAAAGGGATTGATGATTTGGCGGAAAGCTGGAGAGGCATAAAATCGAATAAGAGAAATAATTTCCTGGGGATGTTGAGCAATAGCTAACACATCAGAATAGCCAATAATGGAGTCAAGATAATCGTAAGCTGATTCCTCTGGACGTTGATGACGTCTGATATATTTGTTACTCAGCTGTTGTCTAATTTCATAAGGCAGAAAATAAGTATGTAAAACCGAGCGAAAATGAGCCCAATCATGAGAAGACTTCATATACTGGAGCCAAAAATTACTAAGATGACCAGAGGTTTTTGGATAAAGCAACGAAAGCAATTGGGAAAATGGAGCCAAGTCCGTCTGTAGAAATTTGCGAACTAAAAAAAGCCACTGTGTCAAAGTATCAGGATCAGTAGACTGAATGAGGGGTACCTGATCGAGACATTTAGTCAAAATATGGAAATTAAGTGGTTGATGTGAAGAAGGTGTGTGATGATATGGAGATTCATAAAAATATTGCTGAGAAGGGGATGGTGGTGGAGTGCGCAAATCGGGAGAATAATGCTGTGCTGGTTGAGTTTTATGGGGAGAAGGCGGAGGTGCTTGATTAAGTGGAAGTTTGGATTCGGCAGTAAAAAGAGAAAGATCAGGATAGAGAGGAGTGTTAGGTTGAGGCGGGGTTGGTAAAGGTTCAGAGGATGAACTAGAAGAAACAGTAGTAGTAAGAGTACTAGACGTGGAAGTAAGATCAGAATTACAAGGGAGAAAAGGATTATAAGACATATTAGTAAAAGGATTTGGATCCGAAAAATTGAAATGGGGATCAAACGAAATGTCTGAAGTGTCTGAAGTATAAGGAGAAAAATTATCAGAAAAATAAGCCATGTTGAAAGAGATGACAAAAAGAAAAGCAAAGTCTAGCGAGGAAAACCACTAAACCTCAGAAGAAAGAAACAAAAGAACTAAGGCAGTAACAGGGTGAAGATTTAGAGTGGTAGTAAACTGCGACTTTATACTCTGCTACCATGTGTAAAACCCCTCAATGGGGGTATATGCATATATGAATATATTTATTCATAAATCCAGCCAAGGGAAATCCAAAGTATCGGTGACACCGAGTGCTTACAAACAGTAGGGAATAAATTTACGCGATGAAAAAAATGCCAAATTGAGAATTGAGGCCGTGGTAAAAAGGGTTCTTCAAATAAACATTCCAGAATAAACACAGATAGCGCAGTGGAAACGATGCTAGATAATATTAAAAAAAAAAACTAAAAGAAAATGGCAGGAGAAATAAGGGACAGGTGAAAATAGAAGAGAAACCAAGACAAAATTTGGAAATATACATATATTAGAAAAATCAAATCAAACTCTTACAATATTAGAAGAATAGAAGTCAGTACGAATACGGAATTTTCCCAACCAGAATTAATACAAATAGTTACATCAAGAGTAAAATATTCAAGAAAATGAAAGCAAATAAGAAAAGGGGCCAGGAGAGGAAAGGGATGGACGAAAAGGGGATGAATACAGTTTAAAGAAAAATGTTGAACAACGAGAATAAGAAAGAATGTTCGCAGTTACCAGATTGAAGTATACCAACATGAAGTCTACAAAGCAAAGTCTAATGTCATGTGAAAGTTGCCACCTCTTCAATTAACACCCGAAAATAGGCACAAATAAAGATTGTCCTACTGGCTTAAGTCACTGTATACAATAATGAAACAGTCTCCAAGTGTACCAAAACATACATGGTGAAGCATTAACCACAAGTGTGTATAGGAGTCGCAGAGTTGCGGATATACCACACGCACATTTTGAAAGCAAACAGTCACTGGATAGTCAATAGAGGCTTTGAAATTGAAAATGCAAGTAAAATCTCGGCCTGGAAATGCACTGCTCCCAGTCAAAATTTGCAAATAAAATAGCTCCAAATGCAACACAGCATTATTTACAATAAGGACATTTTTAGTTTGTCATACCTCATCTTGAACCAAGTAGTTCTGCCCAAAAATGGAGAGTCCAGGGCACATGTCGCTAAAGACGGAGATGATGTTAAAGGTTCCTCCCTCCACACAGGCCAAATTCCATCTCAACACATTCAGAGGAAGGCCGGGTATTTATAGTGTGGAATAATGAGACATATGTCTGGAATATTCCAGAAGTTAGTGGAGCATGCGTGACAAAGCGGACGATGTCACATGACGTCAGGCAGCGAAAGTGAGGTTAGTTTATCGTCGGTCGGAAAGGTGGATAAGGCAGAGTTCGTGCAAGGTATGATGTGTGCAAATCCACATAAGTATGTAAATTCCAGTTGAAGAGAAAATGCGGTGTGTATCCAGATGAAGGTAAGTCCATATTAATTGTAGAAAAAGGTTATGTGCGTGGCGAGGTTGATAACAGTAGTTGCCGGTGAGGTGAAGAGTCCGTTACACCATTTACCAGAAAATATTGAAGAGTTTTGGATATGGGTGAATGATGAGAGAATGGTATTCCTTATCATTAAAATATCATTGACTTTGTTATGCAAATATTTATGAATAACAATATACTGTACACTCATTGTGAGACCATTTTGATAGATCTTCAATCTTGAGTAGCCTATTTAACTTTGCCTTATTTATTTTCTTGTATTTATTCTGCTTTCTCTTTATTCCACACTCCCCATGGAATTAAACAATGCTACTTTAAATTTATCACTACTATCTTGCTTTAGTTTGAATAACAATGGTGTAAGGATAACATGCCTGCCTCTGACATGGAGACCCCGAGTTCAATTTCCGGTCAGTGCAGGGATTTTAATTCTGAATTGAGGGCTCGAGCAAGGTTCGCTCGGCCCCATGAGACCAACTGAGATGCTGTCTGATACGAGAGGTAGCAGCCCGGTCAAGAAAGTCAAGAAATACGGCTGAAGTTGTCATCATATTGACCTCTAGGTACTCCAAAATCTGCAGGACAGCAGCTGTCTTAATAGGCTAATGTTCCTCTTTTTTCTTTTAATGTACTAATTACATACTCGGTCCCAAAGGTTTGCTGGTTAAGAATTGTTTACTTTCTTGAAAGGCAGATTATGCATCACTCATACAAGATCCTCTGTTCATTTTAGTGGGAAGTGTGTGTGAACTTCCAGACACTAATGGGAAGAAAGGTGTGTGCACCTTATTAAAAGATTGTCCTGAAGCAAAATGTTTGAGAAAGCATCGTAAGTATCTTAACTGGTGTGGTATGTTCCCTCGTGAAGCCGTTTGCTGTGATCAAGAAAGGAAAAGTGTTCGAGGTAAGTTGCTATTGGTACTAATATCATGCAAATAATTTGCTTAAGAGGATCTTTTCATTATTGTAGGAGGTAGGAGTTCAACACTTTGCTTTCTTAATAACTATCACTTATTGTTAAGGTGCAAGTGAATTAACTTTTAAGTAATGTAAATGAACAAACAAATAACAAATTAAATGAAATATAGAAAGATAGGAACACATAATAATATGAACACATTGACTGGCCAATACTGGAAGAGAGAACAATAGAAAGAAGAGACAAAACCAATCATGAAAACACAGAGGGACAAGGATGAAGTCCATATCTTCCTACACTGCTATCTTTAAATAATTCCAGTTCTTCTACAATTATTTCCTCTTAGCCTCTGACAATGGTTGTTTCTGCTTCCAAGCTTTATTAGGAGGGCGGGCTTCAACACTAATTACGGGACCATTTAGAGAGACCTTCAATCTTGAGTAGCCTAATTATCCTTATCTTTGTCTCTTCTATATTCTTGTATTTAACCTGTTTACTCTTTATCCCACACTTCCCAAGTCAAGCTAATTTTGAAACACCTTGCACAAAATTAAGAATGTCATTTTAGATTGATCACTATTATTTTGCTTTGAAAGAATTGCCCATTGCATGTTGTGATTTTTGTAAGAACCCTCCGGTAAATGGAAGTACACGAAATAGAATTTTATGTGTGCATTCAAATATGTAAGATGTGCCATGCTCACATAGCAGTATCTTTAAATTGCATACTACTGTAATTCATTGCAAATCTAGGAAAGCAGATCAGGTGGCACAAGATAGATTATGATATTCACATTCTCAAGTTGAGAATTCCACGGTTCAAATTTTTGGATACAGTATTATAAGGCCCTTTTTAAAATATGATATGCATTAGGAAGGCATTATATTAAATAATTGCATAAACTTTCATAGCAATAGAACCGAGCTCTTGGTTTATTAGGCCATGTATCAGTGTATACAGCCTTATACCTCCATGGGGAGCAAGAATTTATTTTTAAATGGAGAATCATTTCTCCTCTAACAGTCCTTATTTACTAACTAGGTAGAACTGTGCAGACAGCAACTTGAAAAGGAGTGCCAGTCCAACTGATAAGCCCAGTCACACACTGTGGGCAAATTGCTCCACATACATACATGATCTAGCACATTAATTGTGGTTCACATGCTATTTGTTTAGAATCACCGTGCAGATCACGCATCTGTGTGTGATAGGAGGAAGGTGAATCACACGTCTCTTGTACAGCAAGAACTGCTTGCCATTGTTGTCACACAATTCCTGTAAGCCCAATCTACTAGCCAGTTCAGCCATAGTCGGATTTATTCAGACATATTCATTTCACTGCACATTTTCTCTCTACAGTTTTTGTCACACACCATCAGTCTTTATGGGACCTTTCAACAAGACATCTTCAATGCGTAATAAGATTGCTACATGCATCAACATCATGTCGCATTTACATCAGCGCATACAGGATTCAATGCAACAGTGGGTTGATGCCAAATTCTTTTAAGCTATTCAAGAAAAGACTAGATCAACAACTGATAGTAAATCTGCCACCTGGGTGACTGTCCTAACTTCAGATCAGTTGTGATTGATTGATTGATTGATTGATTGATTGATTGATTGATTGATTGATTGATTATAACGGATGAACTATATAGAATTGTAGAAAATGAGTAGAAACATAGAAATAAAGCATTTCCGGCCCTATATCCATCTAACATATTTTCTTCTTCAATGTGTCAGGAATGTGTCCTGAAAGTCTGGCCACACCATATTGTTATACCCCGTATATTGGCAGTTAAGAAGGTGAAAATATATCAAAGTTTTTGCATACACTGTAATACTTGATTTTTTTCCTTTCAGAGTGTAACATCCGCAGGCAGATGGTGTAGATAAAATTAAAGAAAGCACTGTCAAGAAGATTGTACTTTCTTCAACACTTTATGTTTTGTACATACTACACCATCAAAAAACACAGTTATACACAATGGTGAAATTCCAGACATCAACAATTCATTCTTTCATGCTTTCAATAATATACACACTGTACATGTAGTGAGAAAAAAAAAGAGTTGCATCAAACCTACTCTGATACAAGTAACTGATTATATCTCAATTTACAGTTTGCAGGTTCTTCCGAAATAAATTGGAAAATACAGATTTAATAATTTCTGGGACTGAGGCCAAAAGGGGAGAATTTCCTCACATGGTAAGTAATATGTTCTATATTATTTCCTTACAGAAAACCTACATGTGACTAAAGGATGAGATATACTATTGGATGGATGCAAATGGCTTCCATAAAACTTTGGAATCAATCACCGCTGATCTGCATTTAGGGCTGTTGCCCACATGGCAGACTCTCTCTATCAGTTGTTTACTTAATCTTTTCTTAAATGACATAAAAATGTTGGAAAGAGTTATCAAACATCACCCTTAGTAAATTATTCCAATCCCTAATTTGTCCCCCAATTTGTCCTGTTGAATTCCAACTTTATCTTCATATTATGATCTTTTCTACTTTTAAAAACTCCAATCAAGCTTATTCATCTACTAATGCCTGTCCAAGCCATTTCTCCTTTGACAGCTTGGAACATTCCACTTATGTACAGATAAAAAAGGATTTCCACCTTATCAATACTGTTTATTGTAAGAATTAGCTTACAGTACCAGTGCGACCCTAATTGGTCATCATCAGCCGAACATAAATACCTTTACATATGAAGGGGTTAAAGTTATAGTGGTGTAAGTCACTTTATCATCGTTTTTAGGAAATGAGCATAATGCGAAAGGTATTGTAGTTAATTCAGTAGACAAGTTTTTGTGATGGTATTGTTTTAGAGGTACTACGTAGGTCCAAACTTAGGGATTAGGCTTGATTTGAAATTTTTTTTGCTCAAAAGTTGTACCTCACGCACTAACCAAAGTCACTTGCACCACTGTGCCTTACCAAAGCCTGTGACATACACCACTGTATGACCTAAAACCAAAGACTTACACCACTATGGACATCAACAAAATGATGTAAAGTTGACTTGCACTTCTCAAACACATTTTTATTGAACATTACACAAAGTATAAGAATAATACAAACAATTTAATTTTTTATCACGAATGGAGTCTTAATGTTTTTAACATGGCAATACGGATTCAGTTTATTTCATCAGGATATGTGGTTTCCACAATTTCCAGAGGTCCAACATCTACAAGCTCCTCACCTTCTTCAATAGTGGTTCGCAGGGAAACGAAGAATTCATGTTTCACTGGTGGAATGTATGGCAGAAGATCAAGCATATCTTTCTTTTTAGCCTCGGTAACAGGCCTTCCCCTTGGGTACAAAACATCTTGAGAAACGTTGGCCAGAGAATGTCGCCTACCGGGCTTTGCTGCCTTTAGATTTACTTTAGAAAATGGGATATCCTCATTCACAGTTTCTTTGTAGAAGAGAGTGTAAGGTTGATCTTTCAAAATTCGTATCCATTGAATTTTCAACCAATTAACAGCAATGTTGTTCTCATTTTTCTTTCGTCGCGTGATACAACTTTCCAACTTTGCAACAGATTTGAAATCCTCTCGGCTCATTTTCGTCACCATGAATGGATTGTTCCTTCGGCACTTCATTATGATACTGTACCAGTCGTCTGCAGTATAAATGGACTTGTTCTTTGCGTACGATTCAATTGATCCAAATTCAGCGTCGTTGGGTAGAAAAGAGTGGCCACTTACCATAAATTTGTGATCGATAATTTCTGCATTGCTTTGAGGGCCCTGTATGTACTTCATGAGGTACAAGGAAAACTTAATATTACGGTTTTGGCCCGTGCATGCGTCACTGTACAACACTATGTGCCTAGCAGATGACGCTCTTGCTGCAAGATGTTTGACGATACAGGAACCAATCTCTTGAGACCCACGAGAAGCGATCGTTTCATCCCAGCAGAACATGAAGCCTAAACCTGTTCCAAGTTCATGGCAGCCAAGGTTATAACAATACATATTCCGCTTATAGTAAGCCACGGACGTCGTCAAAACAGGAAATGGCAAAGCCTTTTCGAGGTCGAATGTCAGACCATAGAAAGATTCGTCTTCCCGTGCTTTCACTTTGTCCCGATCTCTAGCCTCTCTCACCTTTTCGGCATTTCTGAGGTGTAATTCTTTTTCAGCCTTCAGCTTTGTAGATTCGTCTTCATCTTCACACACTTCAATCTTCTTGTCAAGCACATCGCATCTGGTGCACGTATCTTTAAGAGGCCGGTGGAAATGCAAGTTGAACTCATTGCTAAAGGTTCGACGGTAGATGGCTTCAGAAACAGGAATATCACCTTTTTCCGTGCACTTTTCTTTGTACAGTTCATACATTGTACGTACATTCATGTCAGGAGGAAGGTATTTCCTGTTAGGGTTCTCTGATCTACTGTAGTGCGATTGATACGATGGGAAAGATGCTATGTGGTCACGCACACCATTCATGGCAGCCTCCGGTGTTTTATTTTTGGGGGGATGGCGTCCTCGGCCATCACTTCCTGGTTGTTGACCCTCTCGTACTTTTTGTATTGCCCTTGTCATTCGCCCATCCGAAACTTGGAGTGTTTGTAAGAAAAAACGCTTGCACACAGTAACGCTATTGCCTCTGACTTGGAATCTGAAGCTGTTTGAAACAGACTTTGCATTTCTCGTTGAATTTCGTGGGCGTCTTACATTAGGTTTCTGTTGCACAATCAAACCACATAAAAATACGTTTTGTTCAGAAAAACTGCTTAGCTTCCAAAAGGTGTCGAAAATTTCTCGCCTCGCCACTTCAGGTACGTTCTCCACACACTTTTTTTTACATTTACAATCAAAGTTCTGATACAGCTTACCGGCCACTTCTTTTCCTCTAGAGGACACGTACGGGAGCCCTGAATTTCGTGCTCGCTTTCGCTTTTGAGCTTTACTTTCGTGTTTTTGTCTTTTCCTCGTTCTCGGGTGAGCGTTTTCTCGATTCTCAGAAGTTCCAGCAGTAGGAAATTCGCTGGAATGGTTGCGCTGGCGTCCGCCGTCTACCTCTTCATCTCCTTCTGATTCTGAAACAACAAACATCTTGTTACACTTACTACCGAAATAAAAAACTGCAGGGGAAGCTTCGATTCAGCATTCAAAATTACGTGAAAAACGATACTCAACACGACCATTTTCAATAATCACAGAAAATTCACTAAAAACATCACTCTTCATGCATTTTTCTCCATTTTTCCTTTCTTTTTTTCCGAACCGATTACAAAGGTGTATTATTCAGGGAATAGTAGACCAAAAGGACCTAAGGCATAATCTAATGTAAGTACTTGCTAAAAACGTTGCAACAAAATAGGTTAGTAGGTGAGTAACTGAGAGGTTAGAAGGTGAATAGTACTTACCATCATCTGTTTCTGATGTGTTTTCTCCTTGTTCACGCTCCCATTCATCACTGGACTCCAGCTCATCCAACGGATCACTTAAACTTATTTCAGAATCCATCGTTTCTTTGAGTATTCACGCATGCATTCAACACTCGATGAAAATCGCGGAACAATTACAACCACACTGGTGTAAGTCTGACTCACACCACTTCAGTTATCAGCAAAACAGATGATCCATTACCAGTCTAACTTGTGCTGCCATCTAACGACGAAATGAGTGAAGCTCTGACTTACTCCACTTTTTCTATGAACAGTTTTTTATTTCTACATCGCCTTTCTGTGCCTAAGTCAACTTCTACCGAAAATTGACTTACACCACTTTGACTTTAACCCCTTCATATATATCAAGCAATAATTGGCATTACCCTGTCTAAAGGAAGGTGCCGTAAGGAAACACCATATCTTATTGTGTCCAAATTGGGCATGTTGAGCGTGAGTTGGTTATGTGTTATGATTTGACTTTCAGGTACATGGGTATAAAACTATCTTCTTCAGGACTATACATTTGACTGTAAAATCTATCCTAAGCTTATATCATATATACACATGAAGACATCATTTAAGTAAATAATAAGACTTCTTAAGAGACCTACAACATTATCGACGATCGCAAGCACCAGATTATGTACAACGATGGACTCTAAAACGGGAATGAAAATATACGCAAGACACGCACAATCAAGTCCATGAAATGTTTCATACTCTTTTTTTTTTTTGTATTTTAATATGTTCTGTGTATTTTAAAGTTGTTTATTGCATTTGTACATATAACTTAGATTTAAGCTTAGGACAGATTTTACAGTCAAATTTATAGTCCTGAAGAAGATAGTTTTATACCCATGTACCTGAAAGTCAAATCATAACACATAACCAACTCACACTCAACATGTCCAATTTGGACACAATTAGATATGGTGTTTCCTTACGGCATCTTCCTTTAAACAGGGTAATGTCAATTATTGCTTGATATATATGTAAAGGTATTTACGTTCAGCTGATGATGACCAATTTGGGTCGAAACCGGTACTGTAAGCTAATTCTTACAATAAACAGTATTGATAAGGTGGAAATCCTTTCTTATCTGTACATGTGTAATCTGTCAATACAGAAATGAAACGCATAAATCAAAACATTCCACGTAGTCAAGCTGTTCACCTCCTTGCTCCCATGTCTTCCCAGCCCAAAGTCTGCAGGAAATCACCTAGAACAAATCGTGCTGCTTTCCTTTGGATATCTTCCAGTTCTGGAAACAAGTAATCCTGGTGAGGATCCAATACGCTAGAACCATAAACCAATCAGGGTCTTACCAGAGACTTATATGCCCTCTTCTTTTCATCCTTACTACAATCCTTAAATTGTCTTGTAACCATACAAAGAGATCTGTAACCTTTATAAACAACCTCATTAATGTGCTTACCCCAGCAAAGATCTTTCCTTATATTGGCACATAAGTACTTACAGTGATCCCCATGAATTACTGTCACTCCATCAACACAGTAATTAAAACTGACTTTTCCTTCTGATGAAATTACAACCTAACTTTTCCCCCTGTTTGCCATCACACCATAATTTGCTATCCATCTCATAAATTTGTCATGGTATTTTTGCAGTCACTCACAATCCTGTAAATTATTTATTACTCCATACAGTATGCAAAAAGACGTATCTGTGATGCCCGTTCTTTACTGAAATCATTTATATAATATATATATAAGAAAACAAAGAGGTCCAAAAATACTGTTTTGTGAGGACCACCTTCTTAATCCTTACTGAATCAGATAATGCTTCACCTACTCTAAGTTTCTGAGTTCTGTTTTCTAGAAACGTAACAACCAATTCAATCATTCTTTTGTCTAGTCAACAGCCCTCATTTTCATGAGCAGTCTCCCATAATCTACCCTATCAAAAGCCTTGGACAGGTTAATAGTAATACAGTCCATTTGACCTCCAGATTCTACAATATTTTTCCCAGGTTTCAAATGGACTAACATTAAATTTTGTCTGAAATACATAATGTTTTGTTTTTTTTTCCTGGTGAGTGTATATGAACATGATTAGTGAAATGTGTAATATCAGGACATCACTGGACTTAATGGAAAAAAACAGAGCAGAAAAAATAACAGCTCTCAGTAGATTAGCAGGATGCTTTACAACTTTAATGAGCAGTCGCTGATGAGTGTCTACACTCATATAAAAATTCCCTTCCAATTCATACCCAGATCCATCAAACCACATTGACGACTGTTCTTTAGTTAACCTTCAACTGGTATCATACATCTGTGATGGCTGCTCTGGGCAGCCATCCCCTCTCATTCCAAGATTCTACTTCTTTCTTCCTTTGTGTACCTTTCAGTTAGAGCAGAGCCTCTCAGGGTGCATGCACCCGTGTGGTGCACGGCGCAAGGTGCATGAGACAAATTCACTAGGTTGACCAGATTGCAAACTCCCACTCCACTTTCCCTACACCTGTCTCACCCATTCGACCTGTCTCCGCCTTCTTCGCCCTCCCTGCTGATTCTCCCCTCACAGCAAAATTTGTATTTGCGGTGAGCGGAGACACTGTTGTATGGGACAATATTACTGGTGTTAAAACACTCTTCTTTCAATTTGGTTTGAGCAGACAATTTATCTTCTTTAGCTCTTCTTTTCCTTCATCTGTGCAATGATGCCATTTATGTCTGGAACCAGGGATCGACTGACAGCAATTCTGATAGCCTTCTTTAAATTACTATCAGAAATCGGCCTACTCACACGCGATCTAGTTTTTGTACAAGTCAAAACAGGAGAAAATAACTTTCACATATGCATGTGGAACCAAACATAGAAATAACCTTAGCTGCTTCTCGGTGCAGCTTAGGAAAATCTTCCTTCGAAAATTTCTCATAGAATTTGATCAAAACCTTTGTATTGAAAAATAGATCATTTTGATGATCACAATTATTGTCCCACGGATTAAGCATTTGCCTTTATTGTCACGACTGAGAGAAAAAATATCAAAGTTCCCAGTTCGATTGAAATGGTCTTTCGGAAGTCTTTGCTTTCTTCAAAACGGGCTGCTCTATTATTATGTTGTTGTCTTGCGCTTATCTGTTTCACTGATAAACAAGCTGTCTATCACCGAATGCTTCGTCGCTCTCAGCGCACTACACCATCCGAGTTGGACTGATGCACAGTACACAGAGCCCCTGCGCCTTGCATTGCACGCATGAGATTTTGGGCGTTTGAGAGGCCCTGAGTTAGAGCATTGCTCCATGCAGTAAAAGTGGCATACCGTTCACTCTGCTTGACCTTCAGTAAGAGCACGGTAAGTTTGCTGTGCCATCTCTCAGACGTATGATACCAGTTATGCGACTATCGTTTGTGAGTTCTGTTAATCAATATTTTGGGTTTATTCTGGTTAATAATTTTTAATATAATATTTTATTACTTACTGTAATTTGTAGTTAATTCATACAATATGGAGCCACTATCAAGTCCATCTCAAAATTAGAATAGATTGATAATGCAGAAACACAAACTGGTTATTCTCAATGAGTCCTGAAAGCAAATCAATCAAACTTCGAAATTGGTTTAAAAGAAATGATTAATGAAATGTTAGATGACAGTGATAATGATCCAGATTACGAGATAGAAAGCAATGATGAAATGGGTTCAGAACAGGAAGCGAATGATAATGATGGAAAGGACATAGAAACAGGTGAAAATGATCTAGCACACATCAATTTGGACATGAAAATATGAATCTATGCTTTGACTTTTCCATTAATTGTGATTCTTTCTCCAATTCTACATTCTTTATACAGGACTGACTTAGCAGAAAAGTAAGCATTAAAACTTTTGCTTCTAGATTTTTAAGAAAAATAGGGAGGTCCACTTTTCTGGAGCTTCATTTTAGTATTTTTTTTCTGCATTTGTAATTTTTTCTCCTAAGTTTTGCTGTGACATGTTTGAAAGCATATGTTTAAACTAATTAAGCTCAATAAACAACAACAAAAAGTAAGAAAATATTGTATAACTGAATAGTAAATTTATGGAGTCTGACAGACCCCATGATTCCAGTTACATTACAGAATTATATAATACCAGTTGAGGGTTAAAGTCCATCAACACAATCATTTCTTTCCAGCCTCTGACAAAGTTGGACAAAGCTGGTGCTCAGGTCTAGGGAAGCATCTGGCCTTAAAACAAGATAATCACTTCTTTTTCCATTCTGTTGTCCTGCCTGTCTCTTCCCTCCCTTTACCTCACTACAACATCTACTACCGGGCGAGTTGGCCATGCGGTTAGAGGCACGCGGCTGTGAACTTGCATCCGGGAGATAGTGGGTTCGAATCCCACTGTCGGCAGCCCTGAGGATGTTTTTCTGTGGTTTCCCATTTTCACACCAGGCAAATGCTGGGGCTGTGCCTTAATTAAGGCTTCCTTCCAACTCCTAGGCCTTTCCTATCCCATCATCGCCATAAGATCTATCTGTGTCGGTGCGACATAAAGCCACTAGCAAAAAAAAAAACATTACTTTTCAATGACTGTCACCACCATCCTTCACTGATTAAGGCAGTAGCTGAAAATCTTGGACTCACGTATTTCTTTTATGTATATTCTATCTATGTATGCTTATATGGAAAGCTGCTGCTCTCAAAAAATCAATCAATCAATCAATCACCATGATCTGAGAGCTGTTACCCAGGTGGCAGATTCCCCTGTCAGTTGTTTACCTAGTCTTTTTCTTAAAATTATTCCAAAGAAGCTGGAAATTTATCAAGCATCTCCCATGATAAATTATTCCCGTCCCTAATTTTTCTTCCCATAAACAAATATTTGCCCCAATTTATCCTCCTGAATTCCAAATTTATCTTCATATTATGATCCTTCCTACTCTTAAGAAACTCCATTGAAGCTTACTCATCTGCTAATGGCATCCTGCCATCTCCCCACTGACAGCTTGGAATACACAGCTTACAAGTAATCAGCTTCACAGTCCGTATCAAAATACATCATCAAAAGAATTCTATAAGTCTTTCCACCTTTTTGCTATATATTTGCTTAGAGCAAGGTATCTAGTAGTACATGTTTTGTTTCTTAGGACATCCTCAGCTACTTACTTCATTGCTTAGGTGAATTTTTTTTACAAAGAATTATAATAATTAAAACCCATCTTAAAGTTGTACCTTAATTATACTTAAAATAAAACTAATAAGGAAAGGGGAGGAGAAGGGGAAAGGGAGGGAGAAAGTAAATGGGGGCAGTGGGGTGAGGAAAGAGAGATTAGTTATACGTATCTTCTAACTCAGTTTAAAACTTTCCTAATTACTTGATTAGGTCTTAAAGTTGTTACTTTTTAACTGGACCTTTTAGGTATTTGTTGTTTAATGATCTCTCTCTGAAGCTGAGTACTTTCATTTTAAAGGTTGTAAAATAGCGTTCCAAAACCTTGTTATGAATGTCGTCATCCTTGGAGAGGTCTTGTTGCAGCGAGTGGCTTTTCGTCAGAATTTTACCATATTAGTTTACGACAAATCTTGTTCCGACATAGAAGACCAGCTGAGGAACATTTCTAAAGCCGAGATACAACATCAATACGAAAAGGTCTTTGAATTTTTTTAAAAAAATAGGACAATTAGGTGACATAGAAACAGACAGTTTTAAAAGAAACAAAGAGTTAAAATATAACAACTTTAAGACCTAATCAAGTAATTAGGAAAGTTTTAAACTAAGTTAGAAGATAAATATAACTAATCTTCCTTTTCTCACCCCACTGCCTCCATTTGCCTTCTCCTCTTACTGCCCCCTTCTCCTCCCCTTTCCTTATTAGCTTTATCTTAAATATAATTAAGGTAAAAATCGAAGATGGTTTTAAACAAAGATTATAATTCTTTGTACAAAAATTTCACCTAAGCAATGAAATAAGTTCCTAAGGAATGAAACATGTACTACTAGATACCCTGCTTTAAGCAAATATATAGTATTAAAAAGGCGGAAAGTCTTATTTATTATAGAATTATTTTTATGCACAGCGTAGTCGAGCAGCTTGTCACCTTACTCCCAAGTCTTCAAAACCCAAAGTTCGCAACATTTTTGTAACTCTACTTTAAATCATGCTGATTTCCTTTGGATCTTCCCCAGTTCTCAAATCAAGTAATCCTGCTGAGGATCCCATGCACTGGAACCATACTCTAATTCTATTCCTTGTAGAGATGCATTTCACTCGGGTTAGCTTTCTTACCTGAGCATCATAGAAAAATTCAACAATCATGAAAACTAACAGAAAACATACTTTTGAATTGTCAAGAGTAGCTCAAGAATTTTTACAACTGTAACTACAGTGGTAGGCAATTCTGCAGAATTTGTTGTACTTTATTGACATTAGGGTAGAAATTATACATATTTCATTGTAATTTCAGAGAAGCTATCAGACCAGAAGGAAAAGTTGAAAGTGATAATCAGATGGAACAGGGAAGGATATCTGCATTATTTTTAATTCCAAAACAAAGCAAAAGCAGCATAGAAAATAGAAAAAACAAAATAGAATTAACAGGAAATTCTGTATGTTTGCTTTTTCCTAGGCTCTAATAACTTACAAAAGTAAAGGCCACGAGAAAAGATGTGGAGGTTCTCTGATCAGTGAGAGATTTGTCCTGAGTGCTGCCCACTGCTTCCCTTCATCCAAGGAGATTAAGTAAGTACTGAGTATTACCAACAATAACAACAATTTATGTTTTGAAGATCAAGAGAAGCCACATGATAAAAGTACCATGGGAAAAGATGTTATCTGCATTGAGGAATTATAGTATTAGGGGTGGACTGTTACAGGGAATCAAAAGCATTTATGTGGACCATCAGGCCACAGTAAGAACTCAACTTGGTTCAAAGATGTTACAGGAGTTAGACAAGGCTGTAATCTGTCACCATTATTATTCACAGTTTACAAGGATCATTTACTGAAAGGTATAAAACAGTGGTCAGGGATTCAGATATTGTATTAGGAGTTGAATCATGGCTGAGAAATGATATAATGGATGCAGAAATTTTCTCACGGCACTGGAGTGTGTATCGTAGAGATAGGATAGGAATGGTGGCAAGGGGAGTGTTCATTCTGATGAAAGAAGAATTTGTAAGCTACGAAAAAGTTAAAGATGAGACACATGAAATTCTAGGTGTAAGGCACATTTCTAAAGATAATAGGCAACTTGATATATTTGGAGTATACAGATCGGGAAAGGGTAACACTGATGCGGATTCGGAATTATTTGATAGGATAGTCAGCTATGTGGGAAACGACATGGAAAGAAATGTGATCGTAGCGGGAGATCTGAATTTGCCAGATGTCAATTGGGAAGGAAATGCGAACGACAGGAAACATGACCAACAAATGGCGAATAAGTTAATATGGGAAGGACAGCTGATTCAGAAAGTGATGGAACCAACCAGACGGAAAAATATCCTGGATGTGGTGCTGATAAAACCAGATGAGCTCTAGAGGGAAACTGAATAGGTGGTATTCGTGATCATGATTTTGTGGTAGTTAAAAATAAATGTGATAGAAAGGAAGGTCTTAAAAGTAGGACTATTAGGCCGTACCATATGGCTGATAAAGCAGGCATGAGGCAGTTTCTAAAAAGTAACTATGATCGGTGGAAAACGGTAAATAAAAATGTAAACAGACTCTGGGATGGGTTTAAAGAAATTGTTGAGGAGTGTGAAAACAGGTTTGTACCTTTAAGGGTGGTAAGGAATGGTAAAGACCCACCTTATTATAATAGAGAAATAAAGAGACTAAGAAAGAGGTGCTGATTGGAAAGAAAAATGTTAGAAATGGCTGTGGAAGTAAGGAGAAATTGAAGGAACTTACTAGGAAATTGAATCTAGCAAAGAAGGCATGACATTTACAATTAGATACAAAAGTTGAAAACTAGAAAAGCTGCTGGAATTGATCAGATTTCTGGAGATATACTAAAGACAATGGGTTGGGATATAGTACCAGATCTGAAGTACTTATTTGATTATTGTTTGGTCGGAGGAGCTATACCAGATGAATGGAGAGTTGCTATTGTAGCCCCTGTGTATAAAGGAAAGGGTGATAGACATAAAGCTGAAAATTACAGGCCAGTAAGTTTGACATGCATTGTATGTAAGCTTTGGGAAGGCATTCTTTCTGATTATATTAGACATGTTAGTGAAATGAGTAACTGGTTCGATAGAAGGCAATTCGGTATTAGCTCAACTTGTAGGATTTCAGCAAGATATAGCAGATATCTTGGATTCTGGAGGTCAAATGGACTGTAACGTGATTGACCCGTCTAAAGCATTTGATAGGGTGGATCATGGGAGACTACTGGCAAAAATGAGTTCAATTGGGCTAGACAAAAGAGTAACTGAATGGGTTGCTATATTTCTAGAAAATAGATCTCAGAGAATTAGAGTAGGTGAAGCTTTATCTGACCCTGTAATAATTAAAAGGGGAATTCCTCAAGGCAGTATTATCGGACCTTTATATTTTCTTATATATATAAATGATATGACTAAAGGAGTGGAATCGGAGGTAAGGCTTTTTGCGGATGATGTTATTCTCTATAGAGTGATAAATGAGTTACAAGATTGTGAGCAACTGCAACGTGACCTCGAAAATGTTGTGAAATGGACAGCAGGCAATGGTATGTTGATAAACGGCGTTAAAAGTCAGGTTGTAAGTTTCACAAATAGGAAAAGTCCTCTCAGTTTTAATTACTGCATTGATGGGGTGAAAGTTCCTTTTGGGGATCATTGTAAGTATCTAGGTGTTAATATAAGGAAAGATCTTCATTGGGGTACTCACATAAATGGGATTGTAAATAAAGGGTACAGATCTCTGCACATAGTTATGAGAGTATTTAGGGGTTGTAGTAAGGATGTAAAGGAGAGGGCACATAAGTCCCTGGTAAGACCCCAACTAGAGTATGGTCCCAGTGTATGGGACCCTCACCAGGATTACCTGATTCCAGAACTGGAAAAAATCCAAAGAAAAGCAGCTCGATTTGTTCTGGGTGATTTCCGACAAAAGAGTAGCGTTACAAAAATGTTGCAAAGTTTGGGTTGGGAAGAATTGAGAGAAAGAAGAAGAGCTGCTCGACTAAGTGGTATGTTCCGAGCTGTCAGCGGAGAGATGGCATGGAATGACATTAGTAGACGAATAAGTTTGAGTGGCGTTTATAAAAGTAGGAAAGATCACAATATGAAGATAAAGTTGGAATTCAAGAGGACAAACTGGGGCAAATATTCATTTATAGGAAGGGAAGTTAGTGTTTGGAATAACTTACCAAGGGAGACGTTCAATAAATTTCCAATTTCTTTGAAATCATTTAGGAAAAGGGTAGGAAGGCAACAGATAGGGAATCTGCCACCTGGGCGACTGCCCTAATTGCAGATCAATATTGATTGATTGATTGATTCCACTGGGTGAAAATATTGCAAATATTTTGGCCTATACAGACGACTTGGACTTAATGGGGGACTGTCCTCAAAGCTTGCAATCTAATATCTTGGAGCTTTAAAACAAGTGCAGTGAGTATGATATGAAAATTAGCATTTCCAAGACTAAAGTGACGTCAGTAGGGAAAAAACCTAAGAGGACTGAATGCCAGGTAGGTAATACAAAATTGTATAGCAAAGCTAATGCAGTGGGTTCACAGCTGCAGTCAATGGTATTCTGTGAGAAAGAAGAGATTTCTCTAAAACTATCTTTACATTGATCTGTTTTCAGGCCAACTTCTCTGTACGGAAGTAAAAGCTGGGTGGATCCAGGATATCTTATTCGTAAGTTAGAAGTCACAAACATGAAATTAGCAAGAATGATTGTTGGTAAAAACAGGTGAGAACCAGTGGCGTATGCTGGGATCAAGATGTGGGCTACCACTAGACTTAGGTTACCCCTTTTTGATGGTTCGTTTAGTGAAGGTCAAGCCTTAAGCGTTTTGAGCTGCAGCCAATAACCAAGGGAGTAGCCTTCTGTGTTTTAAAGGTTGCTTCACAAGCTACTGCCCTGGCCGCTGCTACTGTCAATACTCAACACCTGATCAGGAGAGATGGTAGCCTAAGGTTTAGCAAATTAAAGTCCGGCTTTATCGCTAAATGGATAGAATGCTTGCCTTTGATCCAATGGCCCCGGTTCAATTTTCATAATCAACCCCTTCATACTGTTAATTCGCCTGGCTTGGGGAATGGGTGTTTGTGACGTCTTCACCATTGATTTTTCCTTTATTAGGTCACCACCAAGCCTATACAGATGTCATGAACCATTATTATTATTTATTTTTTTTATGTTGAATTTTACAACAGTCGTACCAATCGTTCACTGTTTATTAGCGTTCTCGGGAGATCAGTGGTGGAGTCTGATCCATGATCACCCGATCGATTCCAACTAACAAAAGAGAACACTAGACCTGAAAAATTGCATTTCATTTTAGCAGATCTACGAATAAAAAGAAAACTATATTGTTCCTATAACAGCAGCCCTGCAGTGTCTTCCTACAAGGGTGTAGAAGTAACCAGGAGTGAAATACCAGCACTCTGTGATCTATATAATTTAAAAATATGAGGTTAGCAGTGGCGATCTGACGGACCAAATTCTAGGTCACCTATTCCCCCCCGTTCCCCGCTCCTATCCGATATACAGCAGCAAGCCGCACGGGATGAGTCGAGGGGAGAGGGACGAGAGTCTGGGCTGCAATATCAGTCTCCAATGCCTTGCTCTCAGAAATACATGCGACGTTTTGTCTCACTGCTTTCAAGTTTTGTAAATGAAACAATGTGTCAGATGCTTACATTATAATGTTCTATAGACTTCCACATCATTCTCAATTGAGGTTTGGGCTTCACTGATAGCCTTGGTAGCCCTCAGTTATATGCCACTGGTGGAAACAATAACAGGAGGGTACTCAGATAAAGGCTAAGTTAGGAATATATTTTGATAAATGAAGCTATGCAAATAAATTAGCTTAATTAGTGAGGTCATGTGAGGTGAATAGAGAGCATAGGTTTTCTAGGAAAATAATCAGACAAGGGTCCGACTCACTGGCTGAATAGTCAGCATTTAGGCCTTTGATTCAGAGGGTCCCGGGTTCGATTCCCAGCTGCGTTGGGGATTTTAATCACCTTTGATTAATTCTTCTGGCCCAGGGACTGGGTATTTGTGTTTGACTTTCCTCCTCATATTCAGACAACACACTACACTACCAACCACCATAGAAATACGTAATAGTGATTACATCCCTCCATATAGGGTTGGCATCAGGAAGGGCATCCGGCCATAAAACAGGGCCAAATCCACATATGTGCACCCGCGACCCCACAGATATGCGAAAAGCAGTAGAAAAAGAAGAAGAATAGACTCAGACAAGCAGGGTAAAAGAAGCATAGGTAGACCAAGTTAAGGCCATGGCCACTTCCTTCCCATTCCTAGCCCTCTACTATCGTCCCCATAAGACCTGTCTGTGTCGGTGCGACATAAGGCAAATTGTAAAAATAAAAAAAATAAAAAAAACTCTTTAGTGAGGAAATGTAATGGTTAGAGGTTAGAGTGCCATTTCTATTTATTTTAATGTAGAGTTTTGTGACTTGATTTAGATTTCTACAATGTATGGTTCCTAGGTTTTCAAGGCATAAATGTAACCACCTGAGTGGGTGCCATGTCAGAAGGAAGCACAAATGTGGATCTTCGTTTCCCTTGTTCAATTTTGATTTCTTGTGACTAGCCTTTTCAAAATTTAAATTTCCCTTTCTTGTGTTTTTGGTCATTAATTTCCCCCCTTCTTAGTCACAAAGTAGTATGGAATATCCACTGTGTCACCAGGCCTTCTGCCCAATTAGGTAATATTATGATCATATGATGGGATTGCTTGAGTGGGTTCAGCATTCCCTTTTCTGTCAGACTCGTTGGTTGAATGGTCAGTGTACTGGCCTTCGGTTCAGAGGGTCCCGGGTTCAATTCCCGGCCGGGTCGGGGATTTTAACTTTAATTGGTTAATTCCAATGGCCCGGGGGCTGGGTGTGTGTGGCGTATTCAGCATTAGAAATCATCCTAGGTAGGGCCCCCATCTTCACAGACATGCAGGTCTAATAGGCCGTCTACGAGAAAAAGACCCGCACCAGGCCTCTCCGGAGGCCATACGCCATTATTATTATTATTATTATTATTATTATTATTATTATTATTATTATTATTATTATTATTCCCTTTTCTTTGTGATTGGCCTATTTTGCTGTTGAATATTTAAATTAATTTTCTGTTCGCCTAGTAGTAAGAGCTTTTGCTCCTGTTTTGGTCTGGGTCCTTCTGATCCGACTTTATATTTTGTTGTTTACCTCTGGAATAAAGGCAGTGAGCATCAAGTGTGGTATTTCAGGTACAGGCTCCTAAGCCTTGAATGTTTCTCTTTCCCCTCTGGGAATAAGTCAAGAAGGTCCCTTGATTTCGATATTAGGTTTGTAAAGTCCTGAAGTTGGGAGTTTGTTCTCCCCATGGAGTATTAACTAAACAGATTCTGATCTTGTAAGCATTCAAAGGTATTGAAAATTTGGGAGCTCGTTCTCCCTATGAACAATTTTTTTTTTTCTTTTGCTAGTGGCTTTACGTCACATCGACACAGGGCTGAAAATCTTCAGGGCTGCCAACAGTGGGATTTGAACTCACTGTCTCCCGGATGCAAACTCACAGCCGGGCGCCTCTGACCACATGACCAACTCGCCCGGTCCTTTGAACAATTAAAAGGGTGTCTATTCTTGTAAAGACTAAAAGATTTAAGTACATTTGGGAGCTTATTTCCCCCAGTGACTTCGAATCTCAGTGAGCCGATCGTTATTGTTTTGCAGATGTAAATCCCTTTGTTATTTTGTTATTCTTGAGTTAACAAAAAAGAAATGAAAGAAACAACAAAGATTAGGAAACAGAGTCAAAATTAACATTTTCTCTTGCGGTCATCATCGGCTCTGCCACTTTTTGCTACCTTCTACCGTTGTGGTGGTAATAATAATAATAATAATAATAATAATAATAATAATAATAATAATAATAATTAATAATGAGCATAAGTTCAACAAAATACAACTAAGAGAGTCTAGAAATATTGGGATATCACAAATTTTATTTCAAGAAATCCTTAAACTATTTCATTTAAATACCTTAAAATGTCATCTGCTGAAGTAAGGTTAATATTCAAAATCCTGGGTTTTCAAGGCTTAACCAACAACCATTCAAGTTCAATTAGTAGTGGTGGTGAGCAATGTTTTGAAATGTGTTTCCAGAAAAATGTTTCTCTGTGAGAAAAACTATGATAGTTTCAGGTGAAGTGTGGGCTATCATTTAAAGAAATACTTTATTACAACACTGGCAATAATATAACCTCTATTTGACCAACAAAATATACTGTCATATTCAGAATTTTTTTCATCTATCATAAAAAGCATGGTACTAAAATTAGTTCCAATTTGAGAATAAAATTTTACTTCAGTGATGCTATGGGAACTTGTTAAATCAAAAATATTTATCAGAGAATCATCAATCCATTGGGGGTAGCTGCCCAAAAATGATGAATATTGCAACATTTTTAAAATGAAAATTAATTAAATGTATTTCAATTTCTTATTGTCTTTGTGAATTAATAAGATGAAACATTGTGGATTTTCTCTCTCTAACAAGTATTAAACTATTGTAAACAAAATGAGAGAATGTGCTGAAGACCAATGCTGTATTTTTTCAATATCCAGGATAGGAAATAGCATTTAGTAGCTAAGGAAAGAAACACAACAATATGATTTCATGAAAAATTGGAACAAACTTTGATTCTGGCAATAAATGAATTGCCTGTTTGTAGTGGCCACTCTGGTTACTATGACATGTTGCAAAAGTCAGTCAATGTTATGAATGTTTCCCTTCAAAGAGTGCTCTAGTAAAGCAATAACCAATAAGCAATGTTATTCATCATTAGGTAGTACCTGATTACCTGATTCAAGAACTGGAAAAATCCAAAGAAAAGCAGCTCGATTTGTTCTGGGTGATTTCCGACAAAAGAGTAGCGTTACAAAAATATTGCAAAGTTTGGGTTGGGAGGAATTGAAAGAAGAAGAGCTGCTCGACTAAGTGGTATGTTCCAAGCTGTCAGCGGAGAGATGGCGTGGAATGACATTAGTAGACGAATAAGTTTGAATGGCGTTTATAAAAGTAGGAAAGATCACAATATGAAGATAAAGTTGGAATTCAAGAGGACAAATTGGGCCAAATACTCATTTATAGGAAGGGGAGTTAGGGATTGGAATATCTTACCAAGGGAGACGTTCAATAAATTTCCAATTTCTTTGAAATCATTTAGGAAGAGGCTAGGAAAACAACAGATAGAGAATCTGCCACCTGGTCGACTGCCCTAAATGCAAATCAGTATTGATTGATTGATTGATTGATTGATTGATTGATTGATTGATTGATTGATCGATTGATTGATTGATTGATTTATTGATTGATTGATTGATTGAAGAAGACAATATGTGTTACCCTGAGAATGATATTTGGAAAATCAGTTATTCTTGAAACATTGAACATCTTGGATCAGATAAAATCAGTAGAATAAAAAAATACGTAAACTTGTGCCCTCTTATCATCAAGATGGTGCAGCTCTTATGAGGCATATGCGCAATGGAAGTGAGCTGCATTTACCTTTTTTTTTTTTTTTTTTACCTTTTTAACCATACACCATTTGCTCTGTCATTCTTCAATCTCTGACAGTACAGGAATTGAACCTGGACATCCAAGGACAGCAGCTAATAAAGCTAACTGTTATGTTACAGAGATGGACATAGGAAGATAATCTGATTAATATTTCATTACTTACAATTTCAAACATTACATTACTTCTCTACGAAGGTGGAAACTATCCTTGGATGAGAGATGCAGATCAATTCAGACTCCACCATCGATTATGCTTAAAATGGTTTCATAGCATTTAATTTAAACTCAACAAAATTCCAAGGTGGTGCACGCGCGCACACATACACACACATGGGGCTAGTGACCTTGATGCCCTAAGCCCCTAAAATGAAACAATTGTTGCATGAAATTATACTTTAATTTAATTCTCAGGATCTTAGTGCAGACTAATGTCTTTTGTTGTTTTGTTTACAGGAGCACTCTTCGAGTATATTTAGGAGGATTGCGCTATCCAGCAGACGCCGATAGTATTGATATAAACAAAATTAAGAAGATGGAAAGCATACAAATCCATCAAGTCTCAGATGTAATAATACATCCAGAGTTTAAAACTGAACCTGAACAATATAATGACATTGCATTATTGATGTTAAAAGAGTCAGTGAACTATACAAATGATGTTTTACCTGCTTGCCTTTATGACAAAGATGTTCGTAAAGGAACTGTTCTGACAGCAACAGGATGGGGAGTTACTGACCCTGCTGGTGAGTACCACCTGTTATTTTAAAGAAACTTATGTATTCCATAAGGATGAGATTGAGAATAGACCACATATGAGTTGCACAGACTGTGACCACCTTCAGATCAGCCACACATACATATACAAAAGCAAAGCAAAGTCATCTCCGTACAGGCCCTTGGAGGGATGGAAGGTAAAGACTTCCACTATCCGCAACCTTGGCACTTGTGAGGTAGAGTGGTTAGCTTTACGCCCGGCCACCTTTGCCCCCAGGAATTAACCTGGTATTCATTTTTTGTGTAGGCTGAGTGAACCTCAGGACCATATGCACCTCCGGAAGTGGAAATCTATTTTCTTAAATTTTACGACTTCCTGACGGGGATTCGAACCCACGTCCTTCTGGGCGAACCGAGTTCACCTTTACTGCCTTGTCCAGGCAGCCCCTACATACATATACAGAGTGATTCAAAAGTCTGCCACCATAGTACAACACTGATACTACCAGTGTAGATAGTGAAAAATGGAAAGTGGAGAAGTTGCTGAAAACATGTGGTTGTTCATTCTATTAATAATAATAATAATTCTTTTACATCCCACTAACTACTTTCATGGTTTTTGGAGATTCCAAGGTGCTGGAATTTAGCCCTGCAGGAGTTATTTCACGTGGCAGTAAATCTCCCAAAACGAGGCTGACGTATTTGAGCACCTGCAAATACCACCGGACTGAGTCAGGATCGAACCTGCCAAGTTGGGGTCAGAAGACCAGCGCCTCAACTGTCTAGGCCACTCGGTCCAGCATTTATTTATTCTATCAATGTGCTTGAAAACAAGCTCATATAAAATTGTCTGCTTCATATCCAGCTCTCCCCCATGCAACAACTGAGACCACAAATAAACAAAAATCCACAAAAGAAAATAAGGCTACATTACTCAACATACACTATGCCATAGGAGGTATGGACAAACCTAGGATGGGTGATGTGCATGTGCACACATTTTGTGCCAGAACTTCATGGACCGAGCTCGATAGCTGCAGTCGCTTAAGTGCGGCCAGTATCCAGTAATCGGGAGATAGTGGGTTCGAGCCCCACTGTCGGCAGCCCTGAAGATGGTTTTCCGTGGTTTCCCATTTTCACACCAGGCAAATGCATGGGCTGTACTTTAATTAAGGCCACGGCTGCTTCCTTCCACTTCCTAGACCTTTCCTATCCCATCGTCGACATAAGACATATATGTGTCGGTGCGACGTTAGGCAAAATAGCACACACACAAAAAAAAGAACTTCATGGTGAAGACGTTCTGTTCAGCCATGAGGTCTGTTCCCATTTAAATAGGAGAGTAAATAGCCATAAAATTGTGTTCTTGAAGGACGAAAACCCTTATCTAACAGTAGAGGTACGTCATTAGATGGACCTGTCCGGCTCCATGGCTAAATAGTTGCTGGCCTTTGGTCACAGGGGTCCCGGGTTCGATTCCCGGAAGGGTCGGCAATTTTAACCATAATTGGTTAATTTCACTGCCACGGGGGATGCGTGTATGTGTTGTCATCATTTCATCCTCGTCATGACGTGCAAGTCGCCTACGGTCGTCAAATCAAAAGACCCGCATTTGGCGAGCCGAACTTGTCCTCGGACACTCCCAGCACTAAAAGTCATACGCCATTTCATTTCACTTTTTTCATTAGATGGACCCACTTCTCCTTATTCATGCCCATGGTATTAACTGATACTGTTACAGGGCATCTTTTGCCTTTTTCTGTCAGTAACTGAAGCATAGAGAGAGTCTCATTTGAGCATGTTTTCAAGTACTGGTACATTAGAGTAGAATAAATACTTTCCCCTCATTCCATTTCTCAGTATCTGCATTAAAAGCAGTGTTATTCTAAGGTGCTGAAGTTTTGATTGCTTTGTTTAGTAGTACCGGTAACAAAAATTAAAAATATAGTAAAGCAAACACTATTGCACACAGATAGTATCAGCTTGCCTTTAGGAACAATATGTTAGGAAGAGCTTAATATTCGATACTCAAATGTTAGGGAATATATTGAACTATTTTATAAAAACAATTAACAGTAGCTTAGTATCTGATACTTAAATGTTAAGGAATAAACTGAATTATTTCATAAAAACAATGAATACTAGTATGTTACAGATAAGGACCCCTCAATTATGGTATTAGAATATTCACTAAATTATCTGACAAAATAAAGCACACTGAAAGTTATGCTCATTATAAATCAACAGTGAAGAATTATCTGATGAAATGCTGTTTCTACACAATTGATGAATGTCTTTGTTAATAAAGTACAAAGTAAACTACAGTATTTAACTGTACTAGCTGTAGCACCTGTCGTTGACGGGACAATCATATAGCATGTGCAAAGTTCAAAGTTATCTAGCTCCCCAGATACTTTCCGACAATATTCAAACCCAATATTCTTTTCGACTTCCTAATTCTTCTTCCCAAATTCAATTTTCCATGCCTTACACAATTCCTACCCACGTTTTCTACCTCCAATAACCCATCCTCCTTACCCACCCTAAACTACCCCTCCTTTATTTCCCTATCCTATCCTTTCCCATCTTAACTTCTAATTCTTTTTATGTTCTCTTATCTACAAATCCTCCTCTTTATTATCTTATCCTATCTTTTCTTTTCACCTCTCCTCTCGGAAAAAATCCATTTTCTGAATTGAACTTTATACTGTACTAGCGAATGTACCCGTGCTTCGCTACGGTATTCTACATTGTATTCGGTTATCGAAGTAAATAGTGTACATGCAGTAAATAAGATTGTTTTAAAATTGCATGTCTCTTAGCGTTATCCGAGAAAGAGCATGGGGAGTTCCCCGTACATTGTTTCCAATGTAAAGTGTTTGTTACGGATTTGTGATATAACGGCAGGCTCACTTGCCTACTACCATTCACAATCGAGTTGGGATGATTACGTTATAATTGCAGGCCCCATTGCCTACTACGCGGACAGAATCGATTTGGGGAGTTTTCGTTAATATGGCAGCCCCCTTTCCTACTTCCAGACAGATTACAGTTGAGGAGTTTCTATTATAATGGCAGGCAATTACCCTACTATCACTCGAAATTGAGTTGTGCAGTTATCATTATAATGCCAGGCCCATTTTCCTACTGCCAGCCAGCTTACTGCCAGTCACACCAAGTTGGTGAGTTTCCATCAAAATAGCAGGCCACTATGCCTAATGCCAGTCACATTTTAGATGAGGACATTTCTTTATAATGATAGGCACCCTTGCCTACTGCCAAACACAATCGGGTAGGGGAGTTTTAAACAAAACTGCATGCTCACTTGCCTTCTGCAAGTCAAATCGAGAAGGGAACTATTCATTACAATTGTAGGCTTTCCTTACTAATGACAGTTACACAGGAGTTGGAGAAGGAACCCTTTCCTACTGCCAGTCAAAGTCGGTGTGGGGAGTACTGATTACATTATCATACCCACCCTTTCTCGATCGCTAAAAATCGGCATCAGTGAATATATATAGATCGACATACGAAAGTATATGCGTGTTTACAATATTGAAGACCTTCATTTACAGATTAACTGCTACTAAACGTACGTCATATCGACAAAGGATTATACCATAAGACACGCCGGATTTAGTGGCCTAACTGGCTGGTCCTATGATATGTCATCTATTCTTGGGTCAGATTGAGTTAGAAACGTGGAACAGGGTAAAGGTTTTGTAAGATTATCTCACATTACATTACTTTTCGGATACATACATAGCATTTGGCTCACATATGGCTACTGGGTGGGCCAATTTTCGTGAAGAGTTTAATGATTCTGTATTTCATATAAGTAATTGAAAGTATGAATTATGCATGTGAAAATTCCAAATTGACTTAACATCGATTAAAGAGAAAAATCAAACGTAAAAGGGATACAGATACGGCAAAAAGTCTTAAGACCACGGTTGTAGATCATTCCAAATTGAACGGAGATTGTGCAATCCGTTATGTGATAGGAATTTCCGAAGGTGTGCACCATCATTAAAATTGCCTGCATATTTCGATATTCTTCGGGGATAAAAAGTGAAAAATTTGATGATCTAGGATGTTTTCCGTTCGTTACAGGCTAAAACGTATAATTTTGTCAAATTTCAATTATCTTCTTTTTCTTCTGGCAGATTATGGCGCAATTTGGATTTTGGGCGAGGCGGGTAAAAATTAGTACTTTCAGGAAACTAAACCAAAAATTATGGAGATGGTAATTATTACCCCTTAAACGGAAAGCTGTACGAAAATTTCGCCAAAATAGTCAGTGTAGAGGCACACAGTCGTTACGATTTGATTTATATAGATAAGGAAACTGCTCCATGTAAAACACCTTTTGGGCTATGTCCGCTGGACTTAACCTGCAAAAGTGACCATTCATGATATCTCCCTTAGTAATCCTCCTGACGAAAGAATGCACATGAAAAAAAAGGTTTAGAGGTGGAATTCCATCACGTTTGGTCGATTTCCAGTCAGGTTGGTCTTGTTCTGTATATGTTGTGGAGGAGTAAAATCACCATTTCGGTTCCCTATGAACCGCCAGTCCATTCCGGAACATGAAATGTTATTTACGTTTAAAACCTACCTTTGGATAGGTGGATGCTAAATATAAATTTTGGTTCGAATATCTTCAGTAGTTTTCAAATTGTAAGGAGTACGCTTTACACGCACCCGCTCGGGAGTTATGTCCGATGGGACTTGTACAGAAAAACGGTCCGTTAATGATATCTCCCTTATTAATCCTCGTATCGAAATGATGCACATGAGAAAAAAGGTTTAGAAATTATTATCTACCAAGGTAGGTAGATTTCCATTAAGTTTGGTTGTGTATATTTTGTGAAAGTGCAAAATCACTGTTTCGGTTTCGTATAAACCCCCAGTCAATTCAGGGATTTAGAAACAATATTTGCCCTAAAACCTATCAAGGACAGGTGTATTCTAAATATGAGTCTTGGTGGAAATACATCCAGTAGTTTGTAGCACTCGCGTACATACGGCGTAATTAAGGAAGAAATAATACAGTTAAGAAAGTTGAAAGTAATAGAAAATGGATTATAACTGAGGACAGCGGGATAACGACAAATATGTAAATGCCAAGTGAATGTATTGGAAAATCAAATACCCCTCAATAAATTATGCTAGTGTGAGTAATGGATATAATAAAGCGGTAACAGAGGAGAAATTTAGGTCAGTGATTCTTAGGTAAACAAATAATAAGAAGATGACTAATGGTGTTATTACTTAATCTATTCGAGGGCGGTTATAATATCCAACGATATTCCGCCAATATCCCGTAGATAGGCCGATTGACGCCTCTCTTGCCTTCTACCCAAGGAACAACCACGAATTTAAAAGCATGATGAGGAAAATGGCAATACGTTACTTCCCTGCTGGCATGCAGTCAGAGACGTTGCCATGGTAAGAAATAATACAGTTAAGAGAGTTGAAAGTAATAGAAAATGGATTATAACTGAGGACAGCCAGATAACGACAAATATGTAAATGCCAAGTGAATGTATTGGAAAATCAAATGCCCCTCAATAAATTATGCTAGTGTGAGTAATGGATATAATAAAGCGGTAACAGAGGAGAAATTTAGGTCAGTGATTCTTAGGTAAACAAATAATAAGAAGATGACTAATGGTGTTATTACTTAATCTATTCGAGGGCGGTTATAATATCCAACGATATTCCGCCAATATCCCGCAGATAGGCCGATTGACGCCTCTCTTGCCTTCTACCCAAGGAACAACCACGAATTTAAAAGCATGATGAGGAAAATGGCAATACGTTACTTCCCTGCTGGCATGCAGTCAGAGACGTTGCCATGGTAACCTGTAGGTTCGTTGTCGGTCTGTCGGTCACTCAATGCAGAGCATGATACCAGCGGAAAATTGTAAATTTCTCCGTCATGTGAAGAGTAAGGGAAATTATGAACATAACGAAAGTTGTTTATAATGAAGAGACGTTTCACGTACGGTAAACGAAGTTTACAGAAAATCAATAGTATATTCAAAGATTTTAAAATAATGTGCATATAGAAACCTTCCCCGAGATGAGTATACTCTAAATATGAAGATTGGTTGAGATCTATCCAGCCGTTTCGAAGTGATGGTGGAAAAACCATTCAGGTTTTCCTATAAACCCCCCGTCTATTCAAAGATTTTAAAATGATATGCATATGGAAACCTTCCCCGGGATGAGTATACTCTAAATATGAAGTTTGGTTGAGATGTATCCAGCCGTTTCAACGTGATGGTGGAAAAACCATTCTGGTTTTCCTATAAACCCCCCGAGTATTGAAAGATTTTAAAATGATATGCATATCGAAACCATCCTCGGGATGAGTTTACTCTAAATATGAAGTTTGGTTGAGATCTATCCAGCCGTTTCGACGTGATGGTGGAACAGACAAACAGACAAACAGACAGACAAACAGACAAACAGACAAACAAACAGACACGAAACGTAAAAACCACCGATTCGGTCTTGAGTTGACCTAAAACGGATAAATATCTGAAAAATTGGCAAAACAAAAGAAATTACAGACAGCGGACCCCCTACAATTTTATTTATATAGATTACCACTTACAGTTCATATCATTACAACACTCAAATTTACCTTTCTCATACCTTACGCTACCTTAAGCTACCTCAAGTACGACCCGAATTTTTATCTTCAAGAAATAACATGCTATGCATATGCGTTTTTCATTTGTTTCCAATATTGCGCCTTTTACCATTTTTCTCTTCACAGCCGTTTTTAACGTCAACTGTTCCGCATCTTTTAAGAATCTACAAGATCCTATTAACATTGATACATATATCAATTATATTAAATTGTATTACATATATTTTCGCAACTGAAGCATTAGCAGCCTTGATCATTAAGCTATTCACCGAGTTCCGTCGGCATTTAAAAGCACAGTGCCGGACATTGATTAAGCCTATGTTGCGCTGATCTTCAGGAGATAGCATCTCACTTCAATTAAACGACTTGTCTTTGACTTCTACACATTTTTGGGACTTCATATTTATTAAACTGTGTTGTGACTTCGCGCCAGACAGTGTATGCAGGCTGGTTGACTCAACTGTTCACCTCTTCTCGTAAACATTTTGAGGCACAGTGCCGGACATTGCGTGTGCTACTTTTGAAAGGCTTGCGCCGTGCTTCATATAAGTGACTGTTCTTCAATTTCTTCTGGATTTTTTGATTTAAAATCGCACAGTGATAATCCTTATTATCTTATATCACCTCTTCAACTGCTTTTGAAAAACTTATCCTTTAATTTCTTGTTTTCTTATATATTGTTTTTATTTTTAATCGGCTGATGATGACCCAGATTGGTGGTCGAAACCGGTACCGCTGTTTAACCAAATAAGAATGTAACTCTACATTTCTTATTTAATTGTATTGAATAGGTTGAACCATTTTATTTTATTTCTTATTTCAATTTAATATTCACGTATGCTGTTTTATTCAGGACACAGCAATAATCCCATCTATTGGAGATGAGTGGCTGCATAAGAGAGAAATCACATCACAACAATGGTCAATGATATATTATTGCTGATCAGTTTTATGACCTTTCGATATTGTAGTCATTCACATTTAGTTTTCTTTCGACTCTATGATATTAGGGCATCTAATGTAAAGGGAATCATTCCTTCTTTCATGGCTCCCTCTTGTCTTATTCTTCAAGCTATTGTTTCTTTACGTTTTTTTCTCATTTTTAATTATGTTCACAATTTTCTTGTCGATATGGATCGATGACCACGCGATTTTACACCTTAAGACAATCATGACAAAAACCATCGCCAGTAAACATGATTGAACAATATTTCCATGTTAGCAATGCTTGTTGTTGATATGGACTAAGCAACAAAAGTCTATATTCATCATTTCCATTATCATAGTCAGTACAGTAATATTGTATAAGAAATAAATGATCGGATATTGTATTCTCTATAACTTTTATTTTATAGTACTTTTGATGGGGTCAATAAGATACTGTAGGTCTTTAAAAATTGAATTTTAGGTACCTTCCTCTAAACTACCATTTTATCCAGCATAAATAAAATTATTTCTAGCCTAGATTGTGGTCCTTTGTTCCCTGACTTTAATACTGATTTTCATTAAATTATTTTAAGCTATTTTCTCGTGGTTCGGCATTGATATGGAATTAGCACCAAAAATCTATTCATAAATATGTTATCATAGCTGGTATGGGAAAAATGTATAAGACATAAATGATCAGAAATTGAATTCTATATAATTTCAGGTATGTAGTATTTACCAAGAGGACCACTAATAGCATAGATATTTGAGAATCGAATTTTAGGCCTTCCCCTAAGCTTGGTGATGGGCAACGCTCTCGCTCGAGACTGACGTCACAGATCTCGAGACTCTCGCGAGAATCCCGAGACCGATCCTCTTGTAGCGCAAGCTGTACGACGTACCAGTAACTACGACTGTAAACTTGATAGTATATCATTGGCAGTTATTGCGTGAAATAACGTTCTCTTATGAAAACGTGTGAGCCAATACATTTTGTCAAAAACCTGAAAAAGTACGGCAACGCTCTCGAGACCGATTTTCGTGTGCTGCGAGCTGTGCGACGTCCCAGTAACTACGAGTGTAAGCTTGATAGTTTTCATCAGCAGTTCTCACATGGAAACGTGTGTGACGATAAATTTTGTCAAAATCCTATGAAAGCATTGCATGTTAAACTATGTGCTCCTTACCATTAACGAAAGTGAATGCAGAATGCCAGTATCTTAAACTGTTCACGAGTTATGTCAGGTGGACTTCTTTGCTGAATAACCCGTATAATTAATTACGGTAATAATTGTTATTAGGATGTAATCCTACCTGGATGCCTCACAATCGTTGTCGGCAGTGTAGTTTCTTGTGATTCAGACCGGGCCGGAGTGTTCTGTGACGATTCCTCTTCATTGATATTAAGCGTTTGTAAGTGCCGGATCATCCCAGAAGTATTTCTGCCGATGTATTTTACTTCTTTTGAATAAGCAACATAGTGGGCTGTGCTATGTGACATCTCTTAAAAATAACAGACATCCACGACTTACGTTGCGTTTCGGATATCGTCTTCAAGTTGTCGCGTACAATTCGACACAGTTCACATTGCACCGCCATATATCGAAGTACCTACCTAATTATGACGCGATTACTCTATAGCAATTTAGATTGCACATTCCACTCATGTGTAATAGTGGTTGCATATGCAGTAAGGCGCATCTTGCCTCGTCTCGAGTTCGAATAACGCACGCCTCTAGTATCCAGTTATGTGTACATACAGTAGCCGTCAGGCTCTGTACGTAAACCACTCATTCGTGTACCTACCAGTGCATACAATGCCCGAATGCGTATCCTTTATAATTATGTTATATTGCGTCAAAATAGACCTCGGTATAAATGAACGCCCTAGTCGCTTCCTGACACGTATTTACGAAAATAAGAAGGCCCGTGGTTGGCTATTCGCATATTCGGAACAAACAACATTCAGCTCCGACTACCTGCAGGCCTACGACACGCTGCTCGCCGCACATTGTGGGGACAACGCTCTCGAGAAATAATGCCTGCGCTGGTCTCCAGAAATCCTCAGAAATCTCGAGACCTCGTCTCAGACTGCCCATCACTACCTAAGCTACTATTTCACTCAGCATCAATAAAATTATTTATAGCCTCATTAGTGCCTTATTACCCGACTTTAAATACTGACTTTCATTCAATTATCTCCAGCCATTTTCTCGTGACATGCATGCGTAAATACATACATACATGATGGAAAATGAAAAAGTTCATTTCCTTGTTACTGTGAGCACGACCAATACAGAAATACCATTCTTTTAAAATTCTGACCAATGTAAATGAGGGTAATCCCAAAAATAAGGTCTCCTGTTTATTTCTACGATGGTTTATTTTACAGCTTGAACATAAGTATTTTTCTACATAATCACCATTTCGGTCGATGCATTTATGTAGACACTGTGACAGTTTTTGTATGCTCATGTCATACCAGCTCACCGCTATGCTGTTCAGGAAGTCGTGAACGGCGCTTCGGGAAACCTCAGGAACCAAAGTGCAGAGGTCATCCAGGATGATCCGTTGATCTTCACGCATGATTTGCTCAGCCTTCACGACTGTCTCGACGGAAATTGACGGTCTCCCGCTCCTTTGTTCGTTCATCGTGAATTTCAGTCCACCGGCTACAAACTCTCTAAACCACTTCTATTTTTGACATCCATGCACTACTCACCAAACACTTCCATCAATTGGCGATGGATTTCAATCGGTTCAGAACATTTTGCGTTCAAAAACCGAATAACTGCGCGCACTTCGCGGTAACATCCAACGGGAGCTCCATTCTCAACGGCTGCCAAGCTAAGACTGAGAGCCTCAGCGCGGCGTGCGCATGTTTATATGCGAGTGCGGGAAACACTCTTCACAATATCGTGACCAACAGCCATGTGAACAGAGTTCTGTATTTATTAAAAAAAAAGGAGACCTTTTTTTTGGGATTAGCCTCGTATACACTGACTTAGCAAATGTCCTGGGATAGTCACCTAATAGCGTGTGGGGCTTCCTCTGGCCCTGCGAACTGCAGTGAGACGCCGTGGAAGTGAGTCGACAAGTCCCTGGTAGTCCTCTGGATGCAGCTGACACCAAATCGTTTGCAGAGCGGCCGCCAATGCTGGTCTGTTCGTGGGTGCAGGATCCATGGCACGGAGCCTCCGTTCCAGGACATCCCAGATTTCCTCGATATGAACCCTATCGAGGCTCCTGGGTGGCCATGGCAGTCGTTGGACCTCCGCTGCATGTTCCTGGAACCATTCCCGGGCGACGTGGGAGCGATGTGGCGGAGCGTTATCATCTTGAAACACCGCAGAACCGTCTGGGCGCTGGAAGGCCAAAAATGGGTGGAGATGGTCTCCGAGTAGCTCAACATACCGCGTAACATTCAAAGTCTCTCCCAGAATAACTAGGGGGCCCATACCATACCAGGAAAATGCCCCAAGACCATAACAGACACACCAGCGCCCTGGACCACACCTTCGAGGCAGGCGGGATCTATCGCTTCATGTGGTCTGCGCCATAGACGGTGCCTCCCATCGGCATGGTGCAGTTGAAATCGTGATTCGTCTGACCATATCAAGTTACGCCATGGTTCCAGTGTCCATCCCTGGCGACTGGCGACAAATGCGCGTCTTCGTGCCCGATGACGTTGGGTTAACAGTGGCACCCGTGTGCGGCGCCGGCTCCCATACCCTATAGAACCCATGTTCCTACGGATTGTCCACTGGGAGACGTGTCTAGTACGGCCTGTGTTGAATTGAACCGTGATTTGTTGCACGGTTGCCCCTCTGTCACTATTGACAATCCGTCTCAGATGTCCCCGGTCACGGTCATCGAGGGTGGCTGGACGGCCGGTCGTTCATCTGTTGTGGACGGTCACACTCGCATTCAACCATTCACGATACACTCTGAACACGCTTGATCGCGTGAAGCCGAATTCCCGCACCACTTCCGAAATCGTACGTCCCATCCGTTGGGCACCAACCACCATATCCCGTTCGAACGGTGTCAGCTCACGACGACGTTCCATGTTACACCTGTCACATGCACAGCGACTTCTCACAAGGCCTCCTATACAACTGCCGCTGGCACAGGGGGCGTGTGGTGCGCAGACAACACACCTGCGCATCAGTGCTCCGCTATCCCATGACATTTGCTCAGTCAGTGTATATATCGTATGGATCAAATGATCTACATGATTTACAAACAAATATGTACATAATAAATTAAAAATGAACATCAAGACTCTTCAACCAGGAAAGCGTTGGAGCAGATGCTTTCATGAACTCTTCCCAAACACCTGTCCAGCTACTCTGTGGACACTCCCGAAAGATGTGGTTCACCGTCTGTTCTTGAGCTCCGCACTCGCAAGCAGGTGAATCTAGCCATCCCCATTTGTGCAGCGTTGCTTTGCACCTACCATGACCAGTTTGCATGCGGTTTAATTGGTACCACGTAGCTTTTGGTGGATCAGTTCCTGGAACATGCTGGGAAGGATAATCTAATTGGACTGGTTGAGGTGATGAGAAATCTCTTCACTCTTCCTTCCAGACTTTGTTGATGTTGAAAGGCCCTGGCTACTTAATAATATTATCATCCCAGGTAGGCTTCCTGGATTTCAGACGCATGGTTGGTGGATTACTCAGAACTGAGTGAATCACAAGGTATTTGAAGTCAGGACAGTTGTAAGTTTTACAAGTTTGGGCAGCAGCTTGTTGTCTTCTCAGTTGTGGAGGAGGTATACTTGCCGGTACATGCAACCATGGTACAGGGCTTCATCTTAATGGCCCCGTTATGATCCTTAAGGTCTCATTGAGCTGAGTATCCACTGTGTGGACATGAGCACTTCTATACCATACCGGTGCACAGTATTCGGCTACAGAGTAGACTAGTGCAACGCTTGTCATATGAAGAGTATTTGCATCAGCAACCCAAGTTGTGCCGGCCAGTTTGCGAATGATGTTATTTCTGGACTTCAGTTTTTCTGCAGTATTCTCGAGGTGTTTTCTGTAAGTCAGAGTGCGATCCAGAGTAACTCCTAGATATTTGGGGTTAGGATTGTTTCTCTCCCTTTTTCCGCAGAATGTAATGTTCAGCTCTTGTTTGGAGATTCTGCTGTTAAGGTGAAAAGCTGTGACCTCCGTTTATGATGGGTTTGGGCAAAGCCTCCATTGTTTGAAATAGTTTTCAAGTTTTTGTAGATCCTGTGACAAGATTTCTTCTCCTTCCTCAAGATGGTTTATTTTGAATTGCTATGGCAGAGTCATCAGCATAGCAGAACTTACGGGACATTGTTTCTGGTACATCACTTGTATATAGGTTGAAGAACAATGGGGCTAAGACAGATCCTTGAGGGAGGCCATTCTTGATGGTGTACGACTTGCTCATCTTGTCACCTGCAAACGCTCTGAAATAAAGATTCCTTTATATGGTAGATAACAGGGCAGTGAGTCTTCTACATGGTAGTGCTTGTTTTATCTTCAGCATTAATCCATCAGTCAACACTGTATCATATGCAACAGTTAAGTCGATGAAAGCCACGGATATTTTCAATCCTCTTTGGAAACTTTCTTCTATAAAGGATGTTAAAGCTAAGACTTGCTCACAACAGCTTCGTTTTTTCCTGAATCCAGCCTGTTCTGGTGGTATTCTGCTGTCTAATGTGCAGTATATTCTGTTGTAAATGAGGCATTCCAGAATATTTTAGCAAACGGTGAGGAGTGAAATTGGACGGTAGCTTTCTAGGTCATCCACTGGTTTCCCAGACTTAAGAACTGCGATGATATTTGCTATTTTGAACTCTGGTGGTGTTTGTCCATTGGCAAGTATATATGAGAAGAAATTCCTGAGCCCCTTCTTGCCATTACTTCCTAGGTGAGTTATAAATTCTAGAAATATACCATCCAGACCAGCTGCTTTTCCAGATTTCAAAGATCGAATTGCTTGACTGAGTTCAGTACTCGTAAAAGGAAAGGAATAAAAAGGGTTATCACCCAGCTGATCATTGCTTGCTATAAGACTCTCTTGTATGATTTTGTATTGGCAGGCATCTATCAGAACTCCTCCTGTTGTCTTTTTAATGTGTTGTGCGATGGAAGAGGGATTTAGTTCAGTTCGGCAGTGGTGTTGCTGCTCCAAGTTTTCTAAGAAGTGACCAACCTTTGTGACTGGAGTGAGTAAAATCAAGACCTTTTGTTGTGCTATACCAGCGTTCTCTTCTTTGAGTGTTCAAGGATTGTAGAATCTGAATGCCCAAGGCAGGATTTCCATTTTCTTCGTATGCTTTAGCAAGCTGCTCCAATGATTGTTCCAACAAAGTGCCAATAATTCTCTAGTTTAGGTGGAATCCAGCAAAGATGAGAATCAACCTCATGAGAACTTAATCCATTGCGCTTTCTTGAAGTTCCACCTGGGTTTCTGTTTTGTTCTAATTAATGGGACTTGTAAACCAATGGTTAAAATAATTGGATGATGCTGGCTGCGTGAAAAACCTGATAGTAAATATCTTGTGTGAGGTAAAGGTGTATGGTTAGCATGCATTGTTATTAGACAGAGATCAGGATTGGTGTCTTTATGCTATCTAGCATATTTGTAGATGCATGTGTGTAGCAATGTAAATGCGACATCACTGGCATCATTGTATTATTTACTATTTATGAATAAATAATTAAATAATAGTTCAAAACTTGTCCAGCTTCTTGGCTGAATTCTCAGCAGCCCTTTGGTTTAGAGAGCCCCAGCTTAGATTCCAGGCCAGGCTGGGGATTTTAAATGTGTATAGATAATTCTTCTGGCTCAGGGACTGGGTATTTGTGTTCATCTTAATACATTTCTCTTCATCTACACACAGAACATCACACTACCAACTACCACAGAAACATGTAATAGTGAACACATCCATCCGCAAATGCTTGGGTCAGGAAGGGCATCCGGGCGTAATAATATTAAAAACCTATGTTGCAACTGCCCTGATAGAACTTGGGTTACCAAGTGACTACGGCTTAGTCTGAAGGCCTGCAGGTTATGAGGTGCAGCGTGGTCAGAACAACAAATCCTCTTGGCTGTTATTCTTTGCTTTCTAGCCCAGGGCCCCATCTCACCATCAGATAGCTCCTCAATTGTAATCATGAAGGCTGAGTGACCTGGCTGTAATCGAATCTGGGGCCTCCAGGTAAGAAGCAGGTACGCTATCCCTAGACTACTGGCTACAGGGCCAATTCATCCAGCCGTAATACTGGGTCAAATCTATGTCAAATTCCTCATTATTGGAAAAGTCAGTTTGTGGCCAGCAGACCGGATTTTCTCTCAACCAACCAGGGCCCTGCCACCAACAGCATTGTATCAACCTCTTCACAACAGAACATCCACGTGACGGAAGATCTGATGGGTTTTCTTTTCTAGGAACATGTCAACATTTACAACCAATTGACAGTTCCCAAATCTCTTTGATCTGGTTCATCACAAAAGCATCCCATGCTTCACTTCGCTGAATCCCAGCGAGAACAGTCTAAGCATCGGTCCAAAAAATTGCCTTAATATTGGGAATACAATAATCCTTTACAATCGATGCATATAATCTCGTTGCTATAGAAGCTGTTAAAAGTTATAACCTGGGAATGGCCAATCATTTGCCTGATTTTCCAGTTGGTGCAACTTTTGACTTGGCAGCCACCAAGTGAACACTCACTTCACCCTCTTGCTCAACATGCAGGAATACAGCCACTGCATATGATGTCTGACAGGCATCTGAAAAAAAGTGTGAAGTGTCCAGGAGTCACCTGGGCTCTTGCAGTTAGACACCCGACGTGGAATCTTGAGCTAGAAGAGGAACGCCTTCAAGCCAACTTAAGAATTTCATTTTGATCTCTCATTGACTTCTTCCTCCCATGTCAAAACCCTCCCTCCAAATTTGTTGTAGCAACAATTATGGTAATAATGCTACACTACATGTGACACCCACCGGATCAAAAATTGTAAGGGCAGCACTCAAAATAACCTTCTTTGTTATTTTCTCAAGCTAATCGCAAGAAGGTTATATATGTTGATTGCTAGGGAATCGTCGGACTTGTTCCATGAGTCCAAACACATTGGTAGGTCCGGAAACGTCATTACTACCGGTCAACTTCCACCCTCGAAGACAAAATTGCCGTTCCCGTATGACACCTGAAGTTACACCAATAAACTGTTTAGCTTATTCTTCGTCGTCCAAATTGGCAAGGCAATTATCAACATAGAAGCTATGAGTAAGAAGCTCCACAAATGACTTCGGCCACAGTGACTTCCCTTCCTCACACAGTACTAATGCACTTTCAAGGTGAAGTTTGATGCCTGTTTCTGACTGATTGATCTTTGTTGTTTAAAGGGGCCTAACATCGAGGTCATCGGCCCTTAATGGTACAAAATCAGACGAAAAATTAAAAGTCCAAAATCCTCCACTGACCAGAATTCAAAGCATGAGGAAGATCAATGAATGGATTGATATGAATTTAAAATGATCAGTGGATCTGACCCACAGTGCCTCACAGGCATAGAAGCTGGCACAAAACAATAGTAGTACGGACCAAGGGACTGCTTCTATAGTACGATGCTGAATCTATTAGAATATGCTCGTTGTTGAAACGGGTCCAAAATCCAGGTCAATGGCCTTTCATAATGGTATTTATCACTAGACAGTAGAACCATGGTATCTGGCATGTTGCGGTACTAATCAAGAGTAGCGTAGACTCACGGTATTCCACACATTATGATACTACCCACAGGTAATGAAATTTGCACATGTATTACGGACCTAATGTGTTTCGCACATTGCGGCACCCCTGACAGGCAATGCAAACCTATGGTGTTCATCACCTAAGTGTAATAACCACAGGGACTCGTACGTACTATCCCGTGGTGTTCCTCATATAGTGGGTACTAATCATAGGCAAGCCAGAACCATGGGATCCTTCGCCCCATGGTGTCGCTCATATAGTGCTACTAATCACAGGTACTGTAAAAGCCGTCAAGCCCTCGTTTGCTACTAATCACAAACCTATTTGGTACCCAACATAGTGGTACTATGCGCAAGTAAAGGCGACCCATGGTGTTCCCCGCGTGGTGGTAGTAATCACAAGTAGTTTCATGGTTCTAATTTGATCATCCCCTGGTCGCCCCTTTTAGTCGCCTCTTACGACAGGCAGAGGATACCGTGGGTGTATTCTTCGTCTGCGTCCCCCACCCACAGGGGGGATGCATGTTTCCAATAGAAAAGGACTTGGAGAGACTCCAAAAACAACATGACAATGTCTGTATGTCTTGTGATTTCCATTTCTGTCTAACCATAAGAATCTAAAAAAAAAAATCCTCTCTCTCTCTCCTGCTAATGCTGATCTGGAGAAAAGCTCTTCTTATATCTCCAACAACTCCCACATTCTTCAATTGGAAACGTGCCAACACAGAAGGTATCTTCTCGATTAAATTAGGGCCTTTCTCAAGACACTGATTGAGGCTGGGCTGTTTATTTTCTTTAGACGAAGCATTGAACACGGGGCACACTAGTGGTGTTGATCCAGGTTTCACAACATGACGATGAGGCAAATAGTGGCAACGAACATCCATTTCCTGAGGAGGCACTTCTTCTATCACCCCTTCCCTCTTCCAAACATCTAGTACTTCCTGATAAGCATCATAATAACCCTCAGTCTTCAATCTCTTAACAGTAGACTGCAGTCTCTTCAGTGATATTTGGTAATTATCAGGTAGTGGAGGATGGTTCTCAACCCATGGGGGGTGAACTTAAACACTCTTCTTTATTGATTGATACTGTATCAAGGAATGTTGCTGTATAGTAGACTCATCTCAGACCTGCTCGGTTTCTCCGATGGATCACTAATTCCTAAAGTATCTGGAGTCCACAAATCTGTGATGGTGGCTTCTTTGGTCAACATGCTTGATATCATTACTGGGTGTGATATCAGGAACTTTCCCTTTCAATGTCCAACCAAGAATTTTCTCCATTGCTACTAGTCCTGAACTTAGTTGTACCCGTCTACCAGTCCAAAGTTTGCCAGCAAAATCAGCTCAGACTAAAATCTCAATATGTGCCGAAGAGCCAACATCACTTAACTCTCTATCTTGCAAAGCAAGTTCCTGTATCCACGAGCCATCTAAAACAGGAGCAATTTGTCTGCAGATCTTCTGTCGTCCAAGTACATCAAAATGGCAATGGTATGATTTGTCTAATTTAGAAAGGTAAAGTGTGAAAACATTGTGTTGCACCACTTCTGTGGTAGCTCCTCCAAAAAGTGAATGCTGAATTAATTCCTGAGAGCATGGAACATACCCCATTTCAGCAGCAGTGCTGGCCAATATATATGAGCGATGAGATGCTGAATCGATCAAAAGTCTCGCCTTACGCATTTGATCATTACCTCTGACATAAACTACAAGTGTTTGCATTAGAACACTGCAATGGTATGCTACAGCTGCGAGGGCCTCGTCTTTAATAACATTATTATTATTATTATTTTGGATCACTGGCCGAGCAACTTCATTCCCCTTTGCTACATTAATGCAAAAAGTCCCTTTCCAAAAATGGCGCACTTGGGACGATTTTTACATCTCTTAGCTGGGTGCCCAACTCGCAGACAGCAGAAACATGCCCTATTTTTATCCACCACTTGTCTTTCTAATAAAGACAAGTCCTGAGCTTTAATACAATCTTGAGAACTGTGACCAGAAGAACAAACTAAGCATTTCCTCTCCTCTTTATCTAATGTGAATTGCCTCACTGCACCTTTTGCTGTAGGCTTTGTGACTTTTGCTCTAGATTTATCCGCATCCCTGAGACCGAAACCAGCCATTTCCATAGAAATTCTCTGTTCATTTTTGACCTCAGATTTTAAAAAGTACACTAGTTGTTTCAGCCAAGCCTTTCCGGGGTCCTCACCCTCTGTGTTAGCCTCTCATGCATGTGAAACTAGAGATCATTGCCATGGTCGTATAAGTTCTTCAGGCAAACAAGACTCCATGAGAGGAAAAAGCATTGCTTCACACCTATCCGTGGTAACCTTTAAAGTTTCCAGAGCCCTTAAGTAACTTTCAAGCCGGTCATATAACGAGCATAAAGTCATGCCGTAGGATGGGTTACTAGCTTGCAATACAAGCCTAAGCAACTCTCTAACATATACTTCAACTAGTACATCCTCTCTCTCAAAACAGGACTTTAATGCTTCAATAGCCTTAGGGTAGTTCTCAGAAGTAGCGGGATAACTACTGACCACTTCTCTGGCACGAGATCCTTCAGTAGTGGCTTGAATAAGATACTGGAACTTATCCGAAGGATCTAAACTGGTACCTTCATAGATTTTTCCAAACTGGGCCCAAAACTCCAACTAGTCCTTCGGTTCACCACTGATTTTTTTTTTTTTTTTTTTAAGTTCTAGAAGTGGAAGACTATACTTTCTTTGAGTGAATGAGACAAAACTTGGGATACTTTCACTGATAGTATTCTGCTGTTCTCTCTTAACATAGCAGCTACCTTAATCTTCAGGTTATTAAATTTACAAATTATATCATCAGCGGGACTAACCTCTTTCTCTAGGTCATCTTCATTGATATCTTGCTCTAACATGAAATAGAATATCTGCTGGTCCAGTGTGCGCAGTTCTTCATGTTTCCCCTGCAGTAAGTTAAGTTCACTTCAATGACAACAGGATCTGTTTCTTCACTCTCTAAGTTGTTGACTATCTTCTTGTAAATTCACGTATATACACGTTGATGAACCGCACAAACTTTTGTTACCTTATCCATTGCAATTTTAAGCCCTATCCTGTCACGGTCACCAAATGTGGGAAAAAACTACCTTTATTCTCGCTACTAAACACTCTTTAATACTTACAATATCAATATGTATTTATTTTGATTTAGCAGCGTAAAATTATTCGTAGTTTTTCTTTGTAAAACAACAAAAGATCCCAATCTACTCTCGAAAGTACGTTTCTTTGCTTATTTCAAAGTCCTCAAAAACAAATCTAAGGAGTAACAAGAATCAAAGAGGTTACACTAACTGATCTCATACAACACCCTTCTTCTCTTCCAGACTTCCTCTGAAGTTTTCAGTATCCTCTGCTCTTGTCTCCTCCATTGGTGCTTCTCTATCCTATTCCTATACTCTTCTTTGTTGTTGAGCTGTGGCATTTTGGTTGGTGTGCACCTATTTCTCCACTTCTCCTTCCCTTCAACCTTGACCTGCATCTCGGTCCAGTCTTTCCTGAATTCAACAACTCAATTGGTTACCGTATTTCCTTTCATTCTACCTGTTGTCTCCCATACTCTTCTGATTATTCTGTTCACTTCCATCCTAGAAGTATAACATATCCAGCAAATCTTGCTCTTTTGAGTCTCATTTCTTCTGAGATCATCCTCATATTGTGGTACAGTTCATCCATTGACATTTAGTCCCATCTTTCACCTCCCTTTTTCATCCCACTATCTTCCTCAGGATTTTCTCGCATCTTTCTATAGTTGTTCTGCCAATTACTGTATTTCAGAGCTGTCTGTGAATCCTCATCCATTCCTAAACCCCACTTGGGAATCTCCTACTGCACTTTCTATCTGTTTTTCCACTCTTATGAGGAGTAGTTTCAACTGCACTTTGTAGCTGATGTCTAGTAGCGATATCCCTCTGTAATTGTTTGCGTCCCTCTTGTTCCCTATCTTGTGTATTGATACTACGATTACAATCTTCCACCATTTCAGTACGTTTTTGGTCCTCCAGATCTGTGTAATGATCATCGTTAGGTTTATATTGCCTTGTTGTCTTTTTTACTGTATCACCTCTACTGCTATCCCATCACCTCTGGCTGCCTTAATATTCTTCAGGTACCTTATAGCTTGTGCTACTTCATCCCTGAGTCTTTTCTAAGTCCAACCTGAGTTCCAGTTTGTCTTTGGATGGTTGATAGTTCAGTAGGTCATAGAAATACTCTGCCAGTTTTCAAATGTTGTCCTTTGCACTTTCGGCCAGGTTCTCTGCCTTTGTACCCTGTTAGTCTCTTTTTGAGCTTTCCAAAAATATAGTTCTTCCTGAAGTTGTTCTCTATCTCATCTAGTTCCTACTTAAGTCTCTGTCTTCTGGTTTATCTTATTGTTCAGGTTGCCTTCTTTATTCCTTCTACGAAGACCTCCCATTTTTCTGGGTTCTTCCTTGCTGCTCCAGTCTCTCCAGGCTTTTTCCCTGTTTTCTACTGCTTTATAGCAGTCCTTGTTCTATCACTAGTGCTTCTCCTTCTCTTCTTTCCCTCTAAATTTGGCCTGTTTTCCCATGTTTGTCATCATGCCTTCCCAATGAGTGTGTGTTTGGATCCCTTCCTCATACCCCTCCCATTTAGTTTGTCTCAATCTCTCTAGGTGTCCTCAGTTGCTCTATTCGTCTGTGGCAGTTCTGCCCTGTTTGATAACCATCAGCACTTGAATCCGTCCTTGCATTCTTCCTAACTGTGGTGTTCATGGTCTCTTTAGTGCTCGTCTGACTGATGCTACGTAGTCAATCTGGAATTCCCCTATGTTTTTGCATGGGCTTACCCATGCTTTTTCTTGTTCCCTTTGGCCGTGAAATGTGTCGTCATCAATATGTGAACTCTCGGTACAGTTTCATTAATATTTTCCCATTTTTGTTTGTAAATCAAATCACTCACAACCATGAAATCCATATCAGATATAATCCAATATTATGCCATACTTGCCACTGGTCTGTCTCCTATCTATAAGATAAAGTCAATTCTAATTCAATGACTTTCCAGAAATGATGTTCAATATAACTTCTGCTGTTATTACTCCCAAAACATGCAATATTATATTGTCTATCACTACTATTTTGTATTCATGAAGTTCAGCTCCTATGTGCCATAAGCAAACTTATTTCTTACAGTTAAATAAAGCAAATCAGAAATATTATGTTGATGATTTCCAGGATCATTGCCTTCAGAGAATCTAATGACTGTTAAGTTGGTGGAATTTGACATGGATGAATGTAAACGTAATCTAAGCAATGAGGAGAGCTATAAAGGAAAAATTAAATATGGAGTTCTTCCCACAATGCTTTGTGCCTGGGATGAAGGTGGTGGAGATACATGTCGGGTGGGTATTTTGATTATTCTTTCCTTCAGAATCTGGCCTAAATGATTGTTTACAAATATTTCATAACAAAACCTTAAAATGATCAAATATTTTTCTGAATAATGATCTTCAAATGCTTTGTAGTTTGGAATCAGATACTGATTTAACCCTTAATGTGTATTATAATATATTCTTGTAATCCCATTGTGCTCCACCCTCTCCCCACCCCCACCACTTATTCTGGCAGAGTCTTCTAAAAAGTAATGTAGTAAGCAATGAGGAGAGCTATAAAAGAAAAAGAAAATATAGAGTTCTTCCCACAATGCTTTGTGCCTGGGATAAACTACAAACAGTAACAGCAAGAGAGACTGATGATGACTCAAAAATAGCTTAAAGTTTTTGGTTCAGTTTGCAAAAAAAATAAAAAAAAAAAAATAAATAAATAAATAAATAAATAAATAAATAAATAAATAAATAAATAAATAAATAAATAAATTGCTACAACAATTGAAGGTAATTTGTTTGCAATGTGAGAGCTAAAACTATGAGCCATGAATTCCCTGAAAATTTCATGAATACTCTAACTATGAAGAGTTCATCAATCAATATAGATTTGTACAATATTTGGTTTGTCTGGGTACCTATATAGATATAATAATGATATGAAAGAAATAATTATTATTATTTACTGCATTTGCGATTGAAACTTCATGATATACACAGCATGATACTTAATATTAAACATTCAGGGACTTGAGATTTTACATTTCCTGATTTAAAGAGATTTTTCTAACATTTTCTATTAGCAAATGAGCTAATGTTGCCCCCAATAAATATCTTCTGTAAAATTTCACTTTCTAAGCTCATATTAGCTTAATAGTTAGTTAGGTCTGTGGTGGTTCAAAGTCTATTTGTAATTAATTTTAATTTAGATAAAAGAACCTTTATCACTGCTGCTACTAGTCACCATAATTTGTGAATACTTTCTTTCTTTTCCTAAGAGTAGGCCCCTAGGCTGCACCCTAGTTATAGCCTACCCAAAAACCAACCCTGTTTCTGATACATCAGGAACTGTAGTCAGCCTGTAGGAAAAAATTAAATAATAATAATAATAATAATAATAATAATAATAATAATAATAATAATAATAATAATAATAATGAATGCACTGAGGATAGAAACTTCATCAGAATCTGAGGGCAAAATTTTTAACTCCCATGTATAATGTTTTGAACTTACAACAGACATCCACTGGATATGATTTAATTCTACAGCTGACAGAAATTTATACTTCAGTGAAACATTATGAACACCAACTCCATACAATATTAAGAGAGTACTGTTGAGTACTGTTCCTCAATAGTGGTGCATACCAACAAAATAAGGATGCGTAACATGTGAACCTCCTGTTTCCTTCCCCAGATAAACCCGTCCCTTTTTATTTGTTTCCTTTTCACATTTGCCTAATTATTATTTGGTCATTCCAGGGTGACTCCGGAGGACCACTGTCTTTCAAACCAGTGGCTGCAACACAAATTCACAGTATAGTGGGAATAACATCATTTGGTCCTAATCCATGTTCTTCAAATATACCCAGCATATATACTAGAGTATCGAAGTACTTGAATTGGATTGAATGTCTTGTGTGGCCAAATATTACACAACAATAATTACACAAACTTAATACGGTATCCTATTATAAACTTCCTGCCATTTTATTAACAAATCACAGGCATTTAAAGTTAAAAACTTCATGATTGTTCCGTATTGAATAGAGAAATAAGAAGATGTACAATATTATAGGGAAGGATCCACCTTTCAATACTCCGTAGTAAGTTGAACTAAAAAGTAGTTACAACCTGTTTATTGGGACCGGTTTCAACACATTTCAAGTGTCATCATCAGCCAATTAGCGAAGATCTTAAAATAACTAATATATTGAACACAGGCAAAAAATTAACATTGTACCATATCGTAGCAATTCAGTTAATGTTCAAAACACAATAATCACAGTCAAGAGAGTAAACAGAACATCACTATCTTGCGCTGAAAACAAATATAGCTGAAGTTCATAAGCAGATCAAGTATGCACTTATGTAAAGTCGTTGCTAGGCAGGTCTTGTAGGCATTTGTTTCTCCGGCCGAAGAGTAAAAGGTGACGTGAATGAAGTCTTAGGAAAACAGTGTAGGATTTAATTTCATCAAATTCAAAGTGGATATATAGGTTTTAAAATAATTTAAAACGTTAAAAAAGAATAAAGCCAAATAAAAATATATTAAAAAATAGGAAGAAATAATGAAAGAAATACGAGGTTCAACTCGAAACAACTTGCCATAGTAATTGATAAAGAAATGATAAATAGAGAAAGGGGGTGGGGAACGTTTATTAGAGGGTGGTGGTGGTGGTTATTGTTATTAGAGGAAAAACAATTGGGCAACAATCCTTTACATAACACGAATTTGAGGAAAAAAGAGGAAGAGAACAGACACTTCGAAAAATGAAGATATCGGTTAAAGGAAGACAAGGGCCACGAAGGGCGTGAAAATGAAAGACTCCCTAGCCCTCGCAAACCTAATAGCATCGGGGTCGGAAAAGAACAAGAGTTGACCAACGGAGGTCGGACAGGATAGATGAAAGTGAGGAGCCTGGCACAAGTAAGTGGAAGCAATGCCAGGACTCGGCTAAGGGCCCCGTGGTCGCCAACCCACGCTCCGAAGTTCAGAGCCCCTCTAATAACAATAACCACCACCACCACCATCACCACCCTCTAATAAACGTTCCCCACCCCCTTTCTCTATTTATCATTTCTTTATCAATTACTACGGCAAGTTGTTTTGAGTTGAACCTCGTATTTCTTTCATTATTTCTTCCTATTTTTTAACATATTTTTATTTTGGCTTTATTCTTTTTTTAACGTTTTAAATTATTTTAAAACCTATATATCCACTTTGAATTTGATGAAATTAAATCCTACACTGTTTTCCTAAGACTTCATTCACGTCACCTTTTACTCTTCGGCCGGAGAAACAAATGCCTACAAGACCTGCCTAGCAACGACTTTACATAAGTGCATACTTGATCTGCTTATGAACTTCAGCTATATTTGTTTTCAGCGCAAGATAGTGATGTTCTGTTTACTCTCTTGACTGTGATTATTGTGTTTTGAACATTAACTGAATTGCTACGATATGATACAATGTTAATTTTTTGCCTGTGTTCAATATATTAGTTGTTTTAAGATCTTCGCTAATTGGCTGATGATGACACTTGAAATGTGTTGAAACCGGTCCCAATAAACAGGTTGTAACTACTTTTTAGTTCAACTTACTACGGAGAATTGAAAGGTGGATCCTTCCCTATAATATTGTACATCTTCTTAAATCATAGGCAGGTGTGAAGCTTATCAAAATTGTTTATTTCATAAAAGAGAGAGAACATTAAAACTATTTGTCTTTAAATTACATGCTATATAAAATCTAAGTCTCTTAGGTTTTATGAAAGACCTGTGCCAAAACCTGAAAGCAATGGGTTTTAATCCACAGTTTTCAGTATGTGAAAAATACATGGACTGTTTCTCTTTATAAACAATATCACATAATATATTATTTATATAGTGTGTAAAGGAAGTTCCATCATAGTGAAGGACAGCTCCCTGTCAAGATGCCTTAACCTTTTCGCTGCTAACATGTTCAGCAACTATCAGAACCCTCTGGGCAGATTAAAAAAAAAAAAAAGTCTAAAAATATATGAAATATATGACAAGTACGCAAAAAAATAAGAAATGCCATATGACCTGGCAAAAGAATTCCAGAATACCATTCAGTTTTTTGTATTTGCATAAAAATTAAGGACAGAGAAAATCACCGTTGTTCATTAAAGGCAAAAGTACACTATCCTATAAGATGTTCGATATTCAATCACTGATACCTCAATACTCCTCTTCTGATTCAAGAGTATTCACAGCTTCTATGTTCAAACTCTGAAAGCATGTGCTGTCCGCTACTTGAAGACACTTTTTACAAGCCCTGGACAAAGGTACATTTTGAGGATGCCAACCTAGTTTGTGTATTGAGCCGAGTGTATTATTTCAGATATTTAACCACAGATAGCATTAAAATTTAGTCTGCATTTTGATTTATTTTCCAATATGTTCCTAAAGGATGTAGATTGCTGCCACTCAAGTTTGAAAACCAAAGGAAACTCCAAAGGTATTAATTTCCTTTTCAGAAATTTAGCTGAAGTTACCAACTAGATATCTCAGGTGTGGCAAGGACATGACATACTATCGTGCACAACATATCTTAGGCATAGAAGTGTAAGAGTTAAGTTGGCAGCACATTTTGCTTCTTGAGTCAAAATGCACCATGCCATAACTAAGAACCTTACACTCAAGAGAAAGGGAGTGTTGTACCACAATCATACAGGATAGCCGAGAATGACACTTGCAAAGCATATGTGAGAAACATTTTTACTTTTTGGACGTACTCTAGGTGCTGTGATGGTACAGCTCTCAAAAAAGTCAATCTCTTGCATGTAAGTTTCTTTCAAGTCCCTTCACTACTATTTGGAGACAAGCAATGTTAGATGTTGTTGGGTCATGGTCTGACGTGACCTGATATCTATAGTTATAATGGACCAGTTCTGCATGCTGCTATTGTGGCATAATGGTAACCAGTTGGATTGGTATTCATGAGGTTGCACATTCGAACACAATCTACTGCTTGTTATTTTTTTTTGAGAGAGAAAATATAAATGATCCTGTTTCTTTTATGACTGTTTTAGTAATTAACATTAAGTTCAAAAATTCATTATGCCATGACCTTATCATTATTTATTACAACATATTTGTAAAAATATCTCTACAAATGCAATGGACTGTGCTCACTCATGAAGAGAAATTCACCAACACAACACAGACGCTCGACCATTGTAGGCACGAATGGTGGTGTACCTATGGTTGAATCGGGTGACAGGAGGATGATATACCAAAGTGGGTCCTTCCTTTGTAGTAGAAAAGGTGACTTCATCAGGAAAGATTACCCTTTTCCAATTCCGATCACAATTTCCTTCTGCAAAGAATAAACGCTCGTATGTATGCTCTTCCGTAAGAATTTCAATAGGAAAGGCTCATCAAGATCTCAAATTGGAAGCCCTTAAACGATTTCTCATGGTCTAACTGTGGCCAGGAAAATTAACAATTGGCCCTTTCATCCTCTGCCACTAATGTCTTGGTGTGGTGCTGCAAGTTTCCTTCTACTACTCCCAGCTGTTCTGGCAAAAATACCTGAACGTCGATAATTTTGTACCCATCTGTGAGCTCTTCTTTCCAAAATGTAGAAATGCATAGCTACTTTGGATGCCTAAGATAAAGTTCATAATCACAGTCTGTATTACACTTCTTTTGTTCCTTCACCACTTTGTGAAACCATGTCAAACAATCAACTACAAAGGGCAATAAGAAAGTTCTGCAATATGCAAAACCGGTTGGCTGGGCAACCCTGTTATAGCGAGGGATGAAAAGAGGGGTGAAAACCGGGCTAGAAGACAGCAAGGCGTGACCTTCACACCAGTCATTACCAAGCAATGGGACTGAAAGCAAGTTAAGATGTCAGTGTCGTCTAAAGGTGAATATCGCGCAAATATCTGCTACAATTTTGCTTGTGGATTAACTGTTGACCAGTGCCTGGAGGAAATTACTCCTGTGCTGAAGAAAGACTGTCCACATCAGGCAACAATTTTCCACTGGTACAAAGAGTTCCAGAGGGGAAATTTTGGGGTTGAAGACGATCCTCGTTCTGGGTGACTGTCTGAATCAGTGACTGAAGAAAACATTGAAGCTGTGAGGAAAATGTTGCAGCAAGAGAGGCAGTTGACATATCGGTAGGTAGAAGAGACCCTCCACATCTCTGCACCAGCTATTCATTAAATTCTACACGACCATCTCCATGTAGAAAGGTTTGTTCCCTTTGGGTGCCTCATTCACTTTCAGAGGAACAAAGGGCACATCGAGTAAAATGGTGGCAAAAATTGCTAAAACAGTTTGAAAATGGGACTTCGCGTAACGTCAATAGTATCGTTACAGGTGATGAAACTTGGCTTTATAATTACAATGTCCCAACAAAATCATAGAACAAGGTGTGGCTGTTTGAAGATGAGGGAACTCCTGTGACTGTGCGAAAGTCAAGGTCAGTGAAGAAAAGGATGATTGCAGTATTCTTCACTGAACGGGGCATCCTGACTCGGGTTGTGCTAGAAACACAAAGGACAGTTACTGCGAAGTGGTACAGTGAGACTTGTCTGCCTCAGGTCATCCAGGCTCTCAAGCAGCTCGGTCCAAGGTCACGGCTCAACACTTGGCTCTTGCATCACGACAATGCTCCAACACATCGTGCTAACGTAACAATGGATTTTCTTGCCAGATCAGGGTTGACTGTGCTTGATCACCCTGCATACAGTCCTGATCTTGCCCCATGTGACTTCGCACTTTTCTCAGAAGTGAAGATGAAGCTGAAAGGGCGGTATTTTGCATCCTACGAGGAGCTTCTGGCAGCATGGCATCAAGAGTGTGAAATGTAACCAAAGAAAAGTGGCAGAGTTAGTTCAGCGAATGGTTTTGACGTATGGAGAAGTGTACTGAGTGTTGTGGAAATTGTTTTGAAAAAGTCTAAACTGTACACTCACACTGCAAAACTTTCCTAGTGCCCTTTGTACAATGGTGTCATTGGTTATCTTATAGTGTGTTGGCCTCTACCTAGGTCTTAAAATATCAGTGCCGGGCGAGTTGGCCATGCGGTTAGGATCGCGCAGCTGTGAGCTTGCATCCAAGAGAGAGTGGATTCGAACCCCCCTGTCGGCAGCCCTGAAGATGGTTTTCTGTGGTCTCCCATCTTCACACCAGGCAAATGCTGGGGCTATACATTAATTAAGGCCATGGCCAATTCCTTCCCACTCCTAGGCCTTTCATGTCCCATCGTCGCCATAAGACCTATCTGTGTCTGTAGGATGTAAAGCAAAACAGCGGAAAATATCGGCAAAGTATTCACGATACAAATATAAATTTTAGAATTAGTTATTTAATATAAATATATTTAGACTCTTATTACTATATTAAGCCTCCATGGCTCAGGCAGCAGCACGCCGGCCTCTGACCGCTGGGTTCCGTCGTTCAAATCCCGGTCACTCCATGTGAGATTTGTGCTGGACAAAACAGAGGCGGGACAGGTTTTTCTCTGGGCACTCCAGAACATTCTCCAATATCATTTCATTTCATCTGTCATTCATTAATCATTGCCCCAGAGTGCAACAGGCTTTGGCAGCCAGCACAATTCCTATCCTTACCGCTAGATGGGGGATTCATTCATTCCATTCCTGACCTAATCGAATGACTGAAACAGGCTGTGGATTTTATTAATTACTATATTATTTGAAGACATAAATTTCAAAGATTTAAAAGAACATATAGTTCATAATCTTGACGTCAGAGCTGTAATTTGTTTTTTTGAGTCCTGCACTGAGAGTAACGGTATCCATAAAATAATTCCTTAGTCAATGCTTTGGTTGTAAGTTAAAAAATACTACTGCAGCACAAATTGAACAAAATGGTAATTTCCCCTTTTTATTCACTGATAATCTTAGGATTGTTCACTTACACTGCAGAATCAGGGTACCTGGCGTGAGGAGGCAATGTGCTTGGAATGAATGTTTTCCTCAAAGAATTCCTCAAAAAGTCCCATAGTATGATGAGATGGGTGGACCATTGGATTGTCCTCCTGAAAGAAACTGAGTTCAGTCTCACTTTCAGTGAGCTGGGAAATGAATATGATATATGAGCAATATATAAATAAATTGAAGGAAATGATAAATTCATCGTACTATTTTTATTCTTGAAATACCTAGCAATTCAGGATGTAACAATGCCTCTAGAACTTCCTATCTAAAGATTAATGAATCCAAAATGTTGAAACCATGTCTTGTTAATGAGGGAAGTCCTCTCCAAGATGCCATGTTCATTCTGGTTGATGAAACCACGTGCACTGCAAATTGCTCTCATGATCTGCCTCCCACTTGAAAGTTGGGATTTCTCATAACAGTCTTATTTGCTATCCACAAATACATAGAGGTCTATTATACTTTGCACTAATTTCCATGTTGTTTTTCTAGGTATATACAACATTGCATCTGAGATTTCATTCACTTTATTTTCTCAGTTAAAATTGAAATCCTAACACTTCCATTGGTACCATGTACATTCCTGGTGTAATCAAACTGCATACTCTCTCATGTGTGTGATTTTTAAAATGGTTCTGAAATTTTAGTTTTATGTGATAAGTTTAAAGAGTAAAACTAAAATTTCAGAACCATTTTAAAAATCAGAAACATCTCAAACTTAACATGTTACAGACATAAAAATTGGTATATTTAATCTCTTTTAAAAATAAAAAATTAAGAAAATAAAAGAAAAAATAAAGAAACGTGAATTTTTGTCTTCAAAAAACACTTTATGGGGGCAGGGGGATAAAAAGGACTGAAAAAGGGATTGCATTTTTTTAATTAGGATAGTGATATCTCAAAAATATGAAGATGTTATATAGGTGAAAACTGGTATTTGGAGTCTCCTTTAAATATAAAGACATACACATTTCTTTGTTTTTGGAAAATCCACTGAGGGGGGGGGGGGGGGGGGAGGAAAGGAATTGAAAAATTAGTTGATTTCTTTGTATGATACAAAACAGGATACTTACAGGGTTATTACAAATGATTGAAGCAATTTCATAAATTCACTGTACTCCATGAATTGACATATGGTCACGAAACTCAACAGTCTTGTAGAAAAACTCAAAAAGTTTTGGTCTGCTGAAGTCACACTTCAGATTTCTGCCATGAGAGCGCAACAGCAGTGAGCAGTGCGCAGTGGGACAAAATGGCGACAGGAGCTGAGAAAGGGTTTGTTGTGCTTGGAATGCACGCACATCAGTCTGTCATAACAGTGCAACGACACTTCAGGACGAAGTACCACAAAGATCCACCAAATGCTAACTCCATTCGGTGATGGTATGTGCAGATTAAAGCTTCAGGATGCCTCTGTAAGGTGAAATCAATGGGTCAGCCAGCAGTGACTGAAGAAACAGTTGATCACGTGAGAGCAAGTTTCACGCGTAGCCCACAGAAGTCAACGGAGAAAGCAAACAGAGACCTGAACATACCACAGCCGACCGTTTGGAAAATCTTACGGAAATGAACTAAAGCAAAAGCCTTACCGCTTACAATTGCTACAAGCCCCGACTCCCAATGACAAAGTCAAACGCCTTGAATTTTCTGCGCGGTTGCAACAGTGTATGGAAGAAGATGAGTTTAGTACGAAACTTATCTTCATTAGCGATTGGAAAAAGAACCGTGTTAAGATTGAGTAGTTTTGTTCTGCTATGAGTGAAAAGTCTCTTGGAAAACAGCAAACGGTGACATTGTCCTCGTATGAAAAACTAGACGAAGCACTTTTTTTGGGGGGGGGGGGGTTTACTCAAGAAAGATAGAAAGGAATCCTTATTACTGGCCCTCTAATACAAGAAAAGGCGCTTCAACTGAACAAGTTTATGGATGGCAATCCATCATTTTCGGCTAGTTGCGGTTTTCTAGACCGATGGAAGAAAAGACATGGAATTAGCTTACGATAACTGGTGAGAAACTGTCAACGGACAAAAACGAAGCTACTGAATACCTTGAAGAATTTAAAGTGATTTCTTCTATGTACTCACCGCAGCAAGTGTAACAATGCAGATGAAACGGGGCTAAATTTTAAAGCGTTGCCTACCAAAAGCCTTGCATCACAAGAAGAAAAACCTGCCCCGGGGTTTTGAAATGGATAAACAACACGTAACTATGTTAGCTTATAGCAATGCCTCTGCGACACATAAGCTTCCACTAATGGTAATCAGCAAATCGACAAAACCACGGTGTCTCAAAAACATGAACTCACTCCCTGTTTATTACAAAAATCAGAAGAAGGCTTGGATGGATCGCGCCTTATTCCAAGACTGGTTCAGAAAACAATTTTTGCCAAAAGTGAAACCATTTAACAAAGAAAATGAACTGCCTCCTCATACATTATTACTGATAGACAATGCTCTGTCACATCCAGAAGAAATGCAACTTGTTTGCGGTGACATTACAGACATTTTTCTTCCACCCAATATCACTTCGATTTTGAGCCAATGGACCAAGGAGTGTTGTAAGCAATAAAACAAAATTACAGAAAAATGCTTATTCAAAGCCTAATTGAAGAGAATTAAGTAATTACAATCCTGAAAAAACATTAGAAAATTACCAAAAAGACATAATTTACTGGGTGGCAGAAGGTTGGGAGAACACAAGCGAAAGGGCACTGGCGTGAAAAAATCTCTGGCCTGATCTGGAGTTTGTTAAAACAGTTTTTTCCCTGGCAAAAGAATGTGAACTTCTTCCACTAGTAAAGAAAATTCCAGGTTGCAAAAATGTAGAGGAAATATGCATCGAAGAGTGGATGGCTATCGAAGACAGTGATCACGAGGAATACTATGCAGATGAAGACATTGTAGCAGTGTAGCAGCGGATGTCAGCCGAGATCAACACAGATGATAGTGAGGACGAGGGGGATGCCCAAACCGATGATGTTTCACACGCTGCTGCCAGTGCCCTTGACCTCGCTCTACGCTACGTCGAGCAGCATGTCACTGCATTCTTAGTGATGTAATTTTTATGTGACGTTGGCAAAATATTGCCTCTTCAAGTCGTTTCAGTGTGTTGCGTCAAAAGATCACCGACTTCACTTATTAAGTGTTGATTTGCTTTTCGCTTGTTTTGTTGTTAGGATAAAAAACTGCATTCAAACTTTGTTGTGCACATTGTTAGTAGGTCTTGGCCCTCCGTTTTTTAGTTTTTGTGTATAAGATAGGTGACAGATGAACTATTTACTCCTGTAGCATTTATTTCATGTTTTTCTGTGCTAATAAATTTATGTTTTTACTTGGGAAAACTAGATTAATCCTAATCTTAACTTTCTGCTGTTTTAAAATTCAAAACAAATTTGGTAGATATTTTTTCCTAGCCCTGTTCGGATTAGGTGGATTTTCGGATTAGTGGGGTTTGGATTGGCGGGACTCTACTGTATTTTAAAAGTTAGGACCAATCGTGTCTTAACAACGTGAACAAATGGATGTGAGAAAGGAGGAGGATAGCAAGTATCCCAGAGTGGGCAGGGCCAGCTACCCTAGACACTTGTCCTCAAGGCCATGCGTCCACTATCACTTCACAGGAGTGAAAGGATTAAGGGCTTCGCAGTCTACTTTTTTGCATTAACCTGATACTTGGCATTTTATACCAGGAAGAATAGATAGAATGAAGAGCAGCAATAACAGAAAACAGATGAAATTGTAAAGGGTTACAGAGAGCCAGAAAGCGAATGATTTACAACACAACTAGCTGCTGACAGCCCCGTGTCCATCTATGTGCCTCAGAATCTCAGGAGCAACTCACTGCATCATAATCTTCATTAGAGTAGTCCAGCGACATTTCAAAATACACTGGCATCTGTCTACATGACCAATTTCCAACAGCATACTGTATACCATTTTCGCTGGCACAAACCGATAACTATGAGAAAATTCACATTGTTTCCTTCATAACTGGCTGGGAGATACTGTACAAGAATTTTACTTTTCCTAAGAAACTTGAAGTTATTCAAAAACATACGTGAACTATCCACAGCTAGCCTCACAAACAATTTTTCTCTCTATTCCTACAGCTTTCAACAGACCCATTTCACTCATAACCATACATTCAAACCGTCTCTTTTCTAGTCACATATTCGCATGTTCTGTTTTTGATTGCTGGAAACTGCTTTTTATCGAGAAATACCCAGCAGTTACTGTTTGTTAGTTGAATACAAACTTTATTTTTCCTCCAAACATATACTGTAACTATCGCCCACATTGTACTTTCTTCCTGCAGCATTTGCTTTGCCTCTGCAATGATGTGGAGCTTTTCTTTAACCATGAATGACCTATAACGAGAACTTGCACCAACCATCCTAACAAGTGCTACTATTTCAACTGATGCCATGCAAATGATGCAATACAAACACAACAAACTTCTTACCTGTGGACAAAATAGAGTAGCTAACAGAGTGGGTGGAAAAATACCAACTTCTAGTTTTCTGTATGTCAGGATCACTGTACCTATCCTGAAACAAATAACATCCGCACCCCAACTTTTCGCCACTAAATTTTGGAAAAAATATCTGGGATTATTCATGCATATATAGTGATTGTAAGCCGCCAGGTATTTGGCCTGTACAATAAATATAATAAAGGTTTATCTATATAAGGTTTAAGGGGACTTGGGACACATTTTTTTCGGTAAATGGATGAAATTGTCGGAATTTGAATTCTGGCATAAATAAATTATATTAACCTTGCTCTACATAATAAAAGTGGTTTTGTGCCGCTGTGACTATTTTTGACGTAGTTACGGCCGTTTATAAGTGGCTCTGCACGGTCATTTGATTCTCCACCATGCCCCCTTTTCTTTGTATGCTCGGCTATCCGTGTCCCTTCTGTTACCATTAATTCCCTCTTTTCAGTAGCATTGAGATGACACAATTTTTGAATATTGGAATATATACTGCCATCTGTTGGCTATGTTATGAACTACTTCAACCTATAATTTAGTCAACATAAAACTTTATATTTTAGAACATGTTTATAATTATATCCATTCTAGTGACATGTTTGACTAGAAAAATTCTATGTGTTTATAGAAGTAGTATTTTTATATGTTTGAGAGTTGTAACCAAATGCATATATTTAATAAGTTAGTGGACAGCCTGACATCAGCCTATACACTTCCTTGTTTACTATTGGGTTCGTTTTGGTCAGTTTTGTGAATTGCAAGCAAGGTTGCAGGAAATTGTTAGTGAATATTATATCAAATCATGAGGAAGTAGATCCATCCATTGTAGGTAAACAAGTGCTTGACATTGCTGCATCATTTGAAGGAACATGGCACAAGCGTGGCCATACATCTCTCTATGGCATTGGTATAGTGATTGACATTCTGAGTGGATTAGTTATAGATTACCATGTGTTATCTAAATTTTGTCACATGTGTGTTGTAACTGCTCATGAACTGGGTGAAGATTCTCCAGAACATAATGTATGGCTGGAAGGTCATAAAGCATGTGGGGAAATGCTCCAGGAATTATGAGGGATCATCTGTAGCAGTGAAAGTATTTGCAGCTGATAATTTATGGATAAGATCAGTGGAAGAATGTGGCATGCGCTACACAACTGTACTTTTTGATGGGGATGCCAAAACATTTCTTCACCTGTCAAATGAAGCAGTATATTGACCAGATGTACAATTGAAAAAAGAAGAGTGCATTAACCATGTTGCAAAAAGGATGGGGACTGATTTGAGGAATTTGGTGAAAGAGTGGAAAATAAAAGGAACTACACTTGGTGGAAGGGGGCCTGGAAGTTTGAAAGAAGCAACTATTGTGAAGCTCACAAATTATTATAGGCAGGCAATATGTCCAAATATTCCCTCAGTAGATAATATGAAATCTGCAATATATGCCTCACTATACCATTACTCCTCCACAGATGAAGATCCTAAGCATAAGAAATGCCTCTTAGGACCTGAATCATGGTGCTTCTACAACAAGAGTATCGCAACAGGACAAACCCCTCAAAACCCCCCAAAAATGTCAGTTTAATTCACAACTGCAATGCTGCTGAAAATTGTGCCTGTATACCAAAGGCTGGCATCAACAGAACTTCTGTCTAGATGTTGTAGAGGGGCTACTCAAAATTCCAATTAAAGTCTTCATGCATGTATATGGAAAAAGTGCCCAAAAGAGACCTTTGTGTCCTCAAAAAGACTTGGAATAGCTGTTTCTAATGCAGTTTCAGAATACAACATGTGATGCAGTGCAACACAAGAAATAAAAATGGCTGTAAGGAATTATAAACTTTCACCAGTATCCACCAAACTTGCCACACAGAGATGAAAGAAGAAAATTTGACAGTCAGCGGTCAGTCACCCAACAAAAGAAAACAGCCAGGAAAAGACTGAAAATCCTCAAGGTGCACAGGGAGGAAGCCAAGAAGAAGAAGGAGGGTAGAAGGTATAATGCTAGTGAATTTTAAGAGATTTGGAAAGGCCATTATGAAAATTTGTAATGGTTTTAGAACTAAAATTCATTTAACTCAAAACACCATTTTTTGTAACCTGCAGTGTTCCATGCGGGTCAAATCTAAACCTATATTTACCAAAGTTGGTGTGTAGCTTCTATGTGACCTAACAAAGAAATTGTAGGATGGATTTTGCATTCTTTTTCAATATATTCATTTTATGAGGCAAAATGTACAGAAAATTAGTGGAAAATTACATGAAATAAAATTAAAAATTTGAAACAGGAGTTAATTGATCAACATAGGGTGAATTGAAAATTCCATCCTAGAGTTTTTTTATGTTATAAGGAAGAATCATTTCACAAGTTTTCAAACTCTCAGGTAAACATCCATCCCGCAGGGAACTTTTTGAAAGTTGCCTGTTTTGCGAGTGTCATAAACACAAAGTACACCATATCTCATAAACTAATAAGGATATTCAGCTGAAATTAAGATATATTCTTTCCATAGTAGTCTTACATATTCCATAAAAATTTCATTGTGATTGCTCAAAAATTGTGGAAAATAAGAAAATGTGTCCCAAGTTCCCTTAAGGGGTCTTACTAGGCAGCTGGGAATGTATGATTCTATAGGATGGTAACAGCCAAAAGATGAGGACAAAAGTATAATAAAATTTGTGTGGTTTAGTTGAGGAAAGGGGAATGTTATAAAATTTGAACTTGCCCAGCAAGTTAACATTCTTTCCTTGAGCCTCTGTATTTGCACTATATTAATAAAATGATAGTCGCTGTAAGACCTATCTACGTTGGTGCGACGTAAAGCAGATTCTAAAGAAAATTAATAAAATGAACAAATGAGGTGTATATCATTTCTGCATACTATGGCTGGTTCACGCAAACGTCCACGTAACTGAAACTACAGTATCTTATAGAAGAACTCTCATAAGAAGCATTTTTACACCGAACACTACAAGTGAATAGAAGAGGTAAGATGAAAGGCAGTGCTTGCCATGCTTGTTTACAAGCAAAGTCCTACTGCTGGGCATTGGACTAGAGTAGTGATAAGCGATACCGTGATTTGTGAGTTAGAGTGTGATGTGATACCATAATTTTCTGATATCAGTGATGTTTAACTGTGACACATTACAATCACTGGAACACTCATGCTGCCTGTTAACTGTACGTTGTGATCACGAGAGTGCCTTGTTATTGTGACTATCTCTGTGTGTAAATATTTATATGAAAATCAGCCATCTACGATGTTACATATAAACAGTCTGCACTTTGGTTGCCGTACAGAACATAACCGTTGCCAATTTATTTCTAGGCGCACAAACATAAGTTTTGCATCTAATATTATCTTTCGGACATGCTGAAATCCACAAAATATGTCAAAAGAATTAGGACAAACACTGGCAATGGAAATGCTCTGTACTGTAACAACATTTGTCTGGCACAAGCGAAAAATATAATGATGGAGGACTCTGTTCTCAGCCACCCAAATGTAAAGTTAGGGTTACCACTGCAACTTTTCTCTACGTACAAAATCATTAATCACATCAACAAGTACATTATCAAAGCATCATATGATACAAAAGTAGAGAAACTGAATGAATCCAAAACACATAAATCACAACTATTTATGTCAATAAAGAAACATTAACAGCCCACCTGGTGCCCATGATTGTTAAGGTGTTGAAGTCTAAACGGTCTGACACCACGGTTAGCCAAATCGAGTCCCGCTGGTCGAAAAAAATTTCACCATCAGAATGTTGAATGGCGGGGTAGGGGAGGTGGTGGTATACAATTTATAATCACTAGATTGCGTGCCAAAAGCCTGGATTAAATTCCTAACATCTCCAGTGTTCATATGGAGTAAGAGCATATAATGCTGTTGATGGTGATTTGTCCGTCGGATGGGGATATTAAGCTTTGAGAAGACCCCTTGGTGCTATTTGACAGAGTAGGATATGTGCCAGCACCAGGTTTTACCCTCTCTCTTCCTGCTATCATATATCATGTAATTGATTTCATCTCATTAACTCCTCTGATGAGGGTAATGTCAGGAAGGGCATGCGGTCATAAAACCCCCCACGACAGATTCAACTCACCTCATAACCGACTCTGTAAAGAAATGGGACGATGGTTAAACAAACAAACAACATTATTTACAGTATACATTGATGAAGTCTCTGGTTATGTTTCAAGATATTAGATTCATACATGCTGACAAACAATAAAATAACTTTCCTAAGTGATTTACATGTTAATATCTTATGCTGTATCTATTAAAGTAAGAGTGTAAGGCAAATATAACATTTAATTTATAGCTTTCCAAAATTATAACAAATTACTGCAATACATTTTCTATGTGAAACATTTAAGTGGTACCCTGTAACAAAGAAAAAAAGAAAAGAAAAAACACACACACACACAGAACTAGCATTGCCCAACCTGTACATACAGTAGAAGTCCGTTACAGCGAGAATTCGCAACAGCGGAAAATTTACTCGCTATAGCGGGTTGTCGTTATATCCGATTTTTGTATAAAAGTCGGAAAACGCCCCATACACATTAAAACGGTATGAAGCAGCAATCAGTTTGTTCAAAATGTGTGTTTCCACAGATGATATCCACACTACGGCTTACCTGTTTGTTATTTTTCGAAATCCGATACTACGTGAAAGTGTATGTTTAATTTCATTGTGAAAAAATTACAGTACCGTACTTCTCCGAATCCATGACGAACCCCACTTTTTCCTTCATAAAATTTAAATCAGGCTCAAAAAGTGCTATGTAAAATTATATGAATGCCTTTGTTGTACAGTATGCATTTTTAGACTATGTTTAGACGCCAAACATTGGCTATCGTTACACCGCATTTTTTGCGGCTGCACAATTATTCTTTATTTCCGCGGGTTTAATGACCATTTACTTAAAATTGGCATCATAATACTGAAGAGAAGCCATTGAAAATTTGCGAGCATTACCTATTCCATGCGTCTCTACAATACAGCGATCCGTCAGGAAAATATTCTTGCTGTCTATAAAACTGTTACGGTACTTTTACTCAGCGTCAGATATAACCGGCTACTGCTACATGCACGTCTCGCTTGCCGGGTTCGGCCAACTTCAGGCCTAATCGCAGACGTTGAAGGTAAACGGACGAGTTTGTTGCGCCACGGGATGGCCATTCGACCCTTGTATTTTTCGTGCACATACCTCACAATTTCCTTTTCGATTTCTTTAAAGCGTCCTTGTTGCGGACCATTGAATGAATTTTTTGTTCCGTACACATTTTTTTTAAGCTATCTTTGTCTCACGCTGACGCCAAATATTGGCTTTATTTAGGCCTATGCCATATTTTCTTGCAGCTGTACAATTATTCTACATTTCCGAGTGTTTAATAACAAGTAACTTAAAATTGGCATCATAATAATTATCGACGAGAATCCGTTGAAAATTTGCCAGCAATACCTGTTCCACGTACCTTTACGACTATCCATCACGAAAATATTCCTGCTGTCTATAAAACTTAATTTTACTAAGAGTCAGGTACAGTAGACGCGTTAAAACTCTGCCACCGAGTGGGCGTGACCTTTCTAAGAATTCAAAGGCTCGCATTTTTTTATGCCATTCTGCAGATTTGAGAAACGTTTTTGTAGAGGCTAACAGAATGCCATTCTCTCTTCACTATTTCCAGACACCCAGTGACGTTACACAAAGGCACCATAAAATTGGTTGTCATGGCTAGTGATGTATAATAAGGCTGTCGTTTATTGTCAACGAATTTTGAGAGTGCGTGCGCATGCGAAAAGAAGCAGCGTGATTACTGTGGTAGTTGCCAGTGGTATCCATTATTGTTAGGCCGCGAATGCAAGACAACCCTTGATTTCTCACGAGATTCTGAGGAAGAAAAACATTGTCTTGGATTCGGAGAAATACGGTATTACTCCAGAGTTTCCTTCTTCAAATGGAGTCACCTAACCTAACCATATATGTGTCATGAAAACATATTTGAAACGCATGTGGAGAAATGAGTTATCCTCGCTAAAAATTTACATGTGAATGGCACTTTCTGAAATTTAACTAGACGCAAGAAAATATGAACTATCCTCTGAAATCATTGATGTAGGCCTACTCTGTCATATCTTGAGGCATATCACATTCTTAATTAATTTCAGTATGTCTGTTAGGTCATCAGCCCAGAGGCTGGTTGGATCCGGATCCTCAAATAGCACCACCAAAGGTTATGAGGTTATAAGGAAACTGCAAAAACCAATGGCAGCACCAAACTGAGGCGTACTAGGCAAGATGAGGAGTGAGGTAGTTTGCCATTGCTTTCCTCACTGGGTCAGAAAGTACCATTGCAGCGCGACTGACCCTATGAGCAGCACCTTTCATAACACTCAGATGCACTAGTCATGCTCTGAATGTCATTACTCAGCACTACCCATACCCCAGCAACTTCCATATTGTCACAGCCATGGATGCTGACTGGGACTTCGGTGGAAGCTACACTTTACTCTGGCCTGTGCCAAGAGATGGATGCAAAAGTAATGTATCCATCAAGAAATGACAGCAGGCAGAATTTCAGTATATAACATTAAAATTAAGAGATTGTTTACTTCAGCCATTATTTTTAACGAGTTAATAGCTGCTATTGGCCACGTTATTTGCGCATTTATTACGAAAACTTGTTATCCTCTTTCATTTTGTATTTTATTTAGAGAACAGCATTGCTGGGCATCACTAATCGACTCCAACATCGCCTTTGAATGTTGATGAGAGAGCTCGCAAATGCACATAATGAGAAAACGATACCGTACCAATGATGATCGATCGCATTTTGTGGCAAAAGTTTCAGTTTCCTTATTCAAACAGCGTCCCCCTATCCTACCATAACCGTACTATACATATGATGAAAACATACTTCAAGCGCCAGTAGAGAAATGATAACCTTCTCGCCATAAATTTAGATGATAATAACCTTTCCATAATTTAACCAGACGCGAGAAAATATAAACTAACCTCTGAAATTAATTATGTACTCTGCCATATCTTGAGGTGTATCCCATTTTTACTTAATTGCAGTATTTATCATTAAAATTAAACGATCGTTTAGTAAGCCTTTATTTTTAATGAGTTAAGAACGGTCATCGGATATGTTACGTATGCATTTATTACGAAAAAATGTTCTCTTTCAATTCAAATTTTCTTTACAGAATAGCAGTCGACGGGTATTACTAATCGACTCCAACATCGCCTTTGAATGTCGACGAGAAAACTCGTTAGTAGACATAGCGAGGAAATGATACCAAAGATAATCGACTGCATGCAACATAATCGCTGGGGTGCATAAATGTCAGTAACGGAAACAATAGCGTACGCTTAATCGCTCGTAATAATGGATGCGTCAGTGATAGGACTCTCGCTGTAACCGAAGGATAATACACATTTTAATGTAGGAATTTTGAAGGGACAGCTTAACATTGTTGGTATAACGGGGTTCTTGTTATATGCTGTACTCGCTATAGCGGACTTATACTGTATTTACAAACTACTGTAGTAATGAAACAGTACCTTATTGCAGAGAGAAATAAATAAATAAATAATCCTGTACTATCCCTTGTCCTTGTATATGGTCATGGAATTCTTAGAAACATATAAAGATCATTATTACAGACAGCGGAGGTAAAGAACAAGTAAAATATTTAATGATAATTAGCATTAAGAAATAATAACGTATTAACTTTGCTATCCTTTAGTGTACTTCTCTTATCTGTCAGCACCAGTCCTGCCTTTGAGAATACCCTTTCACACAGAATTGATGTCCTAGGTCGTAAAGCCTTTCTTGTGCAAGTGTTGCTAAATTTGGATACACCATTTTATGTTCATTCCACCACCGAAGTGGATCTCTATTCCACAGGGAAGAATATCATCTTCCAGAAATCATTCTACTTTGATAGTTGACCTTGATTTGAATGTTCCCTGTGGCTGTGCTGAAGCAACTATTCGGTCAAAGTCAACTCAAATAGATAGTACATCATGGATGTCTGGAGTTTCTTCTTGACACAGCATATTTTTTACAAGATCCTTCACATACTTTTTGTATAAGCAGAATGATAACCCTCTTTTCTACATCATCTGCTAAAAACCCTTGTTTTTTTAATATTTGTTTTACGTTGCACCGACACAGACAGGTCTTATGGCGATGATGGGATGGGAAAGGCCTAGGAGTGGGAAGGAAGCGGCTGTGGCCTTAATTAAGGTACAGCCCCAGCATTTGCCTGGTATGAAAATGGGAAACCATCTTCAGGGCTGCCAACAGTGGGGTTCAAACCCACTATCTGAATTTTTGACAATTTTTTATGCAAATTTCTTAGACCATTATACACTGGAATTACAAGTGCAGCTGTGCAGTAATTTTCTCCACTTACTGCTTTCATTACATTCTTATATGGCTTTAAAATGTGACACAGTTCATTAGATGCTAATTTTGGTAAATCTTTTTCCAATATTGCCAGAGTACTCCTTATAGCTTTTTCCAAAATGATAAATCTTTAAATCATATATAATGTAGAGTTCCATTGAGTAGCTGTTTCCTGAATTAATTAGAGAGCAGTATTCCACGATGTCATTTGATACGTGGACAATTTTTCAGCTGCTACACAACTTCTTCTAAAATGCTACTCTCTTCTTAACTTTTCCTATGATGGCCTGAGTGTCTGTGGTTTTAAGTGCATCCTTAACAATTAAATTTAGGGTATGTGCAAAGCACCCAAAATGCTAACAATTGCAGAATGTCTCTGCACGTTTGAAGCATTCTCTGATACTTCCAATACTATTTTCAGAACACCAGTGTTTGGAGATTCTCTTCCATTCATCTGCTAAATCTTCAAGCTTTGAGAGATTCATTCTTTAACAGAATGGAACTTTAAATTTTCATCTAAAAAGTGGGCAGTAACACTATATAGTTCACAGTAGTGTTTGATGTCCATGAATTGGTGGTGATACACAAAGATTTTCCAGTCAAAATGTGTTTCCATGTACCACAAACATTTTTCATAGAGAACTGGCAAAAGTGTTTTCTGAAAATGGTATGTTGGTTGGGTAATTCATAAACAGAGCTCAAAGGAGAAATAAAATTCTTAAAACCATCATTCCTACAGATTGGATCCCAAGGAATGCTGCTGTTCAAACTGCAGTGTGCTAGATGCTTCCATTCAAATGTTATATCAAACAATGTATACCATGATTACCCCCACCCTTGTCTAGAAAAAGCAAAACTCAGAAAATGCATGGTCATTTGGGAAATAATTTTTCAAGGCATATTTTATCCTTGATTTTAAAATAAAGAGTGTTAGAAACAATCCAGCAATAAATCAAAATTGCATCACAATTAGTTAATCAGTAATTCTGGATTTTATTGTCAAGAAGTCATAAATTTTTGCTTGCAAAAAAATCTATAAAAATTTCTGGGAGTACCCATCGTTGGAGAAACGCCCTGTTTCGACAAAAATACTCATTTCCCATTGTTAGTTAACAGCTAAAAACATTGTCATTTAATCAAACAATATAGCAACAGGGTCCCCTATGTTCAAATTATAGTGTGCCCCTAAACTTTCTGGCAAAACTGTGCTAATTATGTGAGAAAAAGAAAGCATTTAGAGTGCAAGAAACTACAGTTTGGAACAGGGAGCTCTTTGCATTATTTGCTGTTTATCTATATACATTTTGATGAGTAGACGCAATTAATAGCTATATATTCTCACCCTTTTCTAAATATATATTCTCATCCATGATCCTCCCCATCATTTCAATGAACTTCAGAATGACAAAAAATATTTTGATTTAACAATAAAAGTAATTTTTTATAACAATTATTTTAATACAAGCACCAGGCTAATATTATACATTGCAAACAGCAGTATACATATAATTCTCTATGGTTTATCTATAATGTCAAGTAAATATTTTCCAGCCTGCAATATCGTGTATTATTTTCTCTTTGGATACGCTTGGAAAGGAAAGCAAAAAAACCAGCTGCAACAAACCAAATTTCATTTCTTTGGTCGGTTGGTTCCCTTCACAGTTGTGCGATGCATCACTCTCAGTCCTACCAGTTCCCGAGAAAGTTGAGTCTGTGGTGATGCTTCATGTCCAACTGCTAAATTATCTGATATGATAAAATCTCCTTCCTGCCACTGAAAATATATGATTTAAAGCAATAGGTCAGAAAAGAAAAGACATAGATGTAATAAACCAAATTACTATTATACGATCTAAAAAGAAGCAAGGAAATATACTACACATGAACTATAATTACGTTCTTCATACATCAATTCACAATTAACTGGTATAAAAGTCGCTTTCCCAAAAATTTGCGCTCAGTATTCATACTTATTCATGCAAAAACACTAGTAAAGGTGGCATAGCTTGACCAAGTGAGTACCCTGTAAGTGGAGGGAGTTGGCAACCATGTTGTTCATGTTCATTGTATCATTTGTTTTCTGATGTTGGAAGGTCACGTATGCAATAAGAGCTCCTGTTTCTTGCAGAGAATCAGAAACCAATCGAAGATCAACATGCTTTTGAGCTATATTGGTGGTGTTGGTGTAGAGAGTGAAGAGAGAAGATATTTTCTGGTTTTAAACTGCTGTTACACCAAGTGATACGATATTTGAACTAACAAGTAAAATTATGGATCTACGACCTCAAACTGTTAGAACAAAAGAAAATGTTAATCTTATAGTTTTAGAGTTGTGCCATTAGTCTGAGGATGTCTGATAGAAAGAGATCTTGTGAACTGTGGATTAATCATTCCACTTTAAGAAGAGTGTTCCATGAACTGAAACTGAGATCATATCAACTAAAACTTTTGCAAACTTTCCACGAAGATGATCCGGACCATTGTTTGGAGTTCTACGAATAGTTTCTTATTTGACAATGAAGCTGAATCTGACTTCTGGAAAACAATTCTATGGACTGGTGAAGCCTTATTTAAGATGAACATCCAAGTAAACTGTCACAATAGTGTTGGCAATGCTACCGAAAATCCATATGAAGTAATCTCAGAAGTCTTTAACAACACTTTTCATGCAGCTATTTACAGTAGAATTTGGAGTGGAGATGTTATAGAACCATCCTTTTAAGAAGGAATAGTTACCAACAGCCTATATATTAAGATGCTACATGAGGTGATTGTTCCAGTACTGCAGCCCTCGTTTTGCTGATATGCCACTGATAATATAGCAACAGGATGCCTTTGCTGGCAAGACCTAGTGTTTAGAGAGTACTATGCCTTCTGGTATGGGCAAGAATCAACTTGTTACTTTCAATGACCTGTCTCAGTCTCATCCTTGGCTTTGACAATACGAAATTGAGAGAGAGATGAGCGATGCTAGTAATGCTATTCCTTATGCCTCCAGTCCCTGTTATGAATGCTGTGAAAATGTCACTCATAAGGTCAATTAGCGTGTGCATTTCAGTGGGCTTGGCAGAGTGATGTGTAATAGCAACTTCTGGCTCGGCAAGAAAAGCAACAGGAAATGAAATCACTCCCCATTTCCCTAGTACGCCTCTTTAGTGATGCATATTCATTTATGGCAGCTGATGACGCTGTTGAAGATCAAACCAGCCTTTGGGCTGAAAATCAACAAACATACACGGCAACGGGATCTTACTCTGATGCAAAGGAAAAGAACTTCTTGAACCAGCAGTACATGAATGGATTGGCTGTGGTGGCATGACAAAAAGACTACTCAGATCATGCAACTACAAAAACCACAGGATCTGTCTGCATCACTTGCAACAGCTGATCCAACTCATTAGAGAAAGTGGGGGTGAGCAAATGTGCTGTCTTCATCATCATTTCATCCTCATCACGACGCGCAAGTTGCCTACGGGAGTCAAATCAAAAGACTCACCTGATGAGCCAAAGTCCTCGGACATTTCCCGGCACTAAAAGCCATACGCCATTTCAAAGAGGGGTGAATTGTTTAAATGAGTATACCTATATTTTAAAAAGTATACAGTTTACAGATGTAAAAATTGGTTTTTGGAATCCCCCCTCCCGCAGCCGGATTCAGCAGTCGGTTCCTGGCTTGTGTGTACCACCATGCCCACCGAACTCTCCCACAGCTTCCTCGCAGGTCGAACATGACTCCAGGCTGCGTCATATTTCCATCTCCTGCCCACGAAGCCCAGTGGTCGGGTATTCGGCTCCCTCTTCTGACGTCAATCCGGTCTTGAACTGGGCGCCAATTTTATCATCGAGTTTTCCAAACTGCGCCCCGATGTCCTCCTCGAGTTTTTCAAGCTGGGCTTCAATGTTTTTAGCCTGTGCCTGAATGAAGGAAGTTAACTGTTCAAGCATCACCACGGTCCTCTGGTCGTTCTTCATTTTCGAGTCCAATAGATTCAACAGTTCTGTCACATGGTAGCCAGTTAACGTATCAACAAAGACGCACACGAGATGCTGTCAATTGGTACAATTATTTTATTCACATGTATTTACAAGAGACACACATAAGCATCACTGTTGTCAAAACAAAACTCCCACGTCACAAACCCCCATTTAAAGACAACTGCCAATCGCTGCACATCGAGATGACAACACTGAAACACAAATAAAACAGTTGACTGCTTAAAAGCATGTCGTCCACGTGGTTACAAGTATATTCTAGCTACACCATAACTTGTCAACCAATAACTTCCAAACAACAACTAACTGTAACTAACTTTACCGTCAAGATCATCTCTATACATGTCCCTGGTCAGGCTTCCAGAAAGTTACATTACAAAATATATCTTCGTGAAAATTCTGATTACAATGTACAGAATATTCTCAATCGTTCTTGTGTCTATTACAATTCTGGAAGTTACAGTGTATTTCACAATTATGGATTACAATGCATATATACAGGTAAGAATAAATTATAATATTAATTTAGAGGTATTTACATTAACGAAAATGATATCAATGTCTATGTACAACATGTTTCATGACATAACCTCACACACCGACTCCAAACTTGAGCTCTCATTCCTCAATACGACAAGGATTTTGTTATGAACACTGATCAAATGGGTAAGTCAAGAATTCTTATTTCTCTACCTCAAAAGAAATACTCTATTTAACAGCCATATAATCAATTTACATTCATATATTCTCTTTCCAAGTTGCCAGTACCAGTCGAAGTATAACCAAGCCCTGGAACAGTTAGGGGTAAAAACGGTTTTCATAAAAAGAAAGGATATGAAAAAAAGTAACCCACTCATATACAGCGCAATATGCTCTGAGTCTTTCCGGAAAGCTATTGCCAAAAGTTTACGTATGCTTACAAGAGAATACTGGCTCTTTTCGACTAAAGATTCAAAAACCCGTGGGTGAATATGCAGCAAAATACAAAAATGTAATCATCACTTCTTCAAAATCAGGAAAACTTCAACAGCGTTGTATAAAAAAAATTTAACGGATGTGATGAAGCTGTACGCATACCTGCCAACTTTACAAAACCCAAAATCAGGAGATTTTAATATGAAAATCAGGAAAAATCAGGAGATACAATTGATCAAAACTGCTTATTCTACATGTTTTGCACAATACAGTACTACAATATATTTATAATACTTATTGTCTCAAAGCCCGATTGTAACTATACGAGGCTACAAGGCTAAAAATTACACATCTCTATTCCGTAACAGAAAGTATGTGAGTGAGATGATTGGTCCCTGATAAGCCTGCTGAAAATAGTATGAACGCATGTGTGAATCAGTCATGCACTTAGATGCCATTCGGCTACTTAGCAAAGGTATAGATTAATATATTGCACCATGTGCCCGTGCGATTATGCAAAGCGCAATGTTATTTGGATCAAATAACTAGCTGATGAACCCGTGCTTCGCTACGGAATTCTCAGAAAGACTGTCCTTATAGCTTTTACCAACTAAAGTCAACATAGGTCATTACAATGACGCCAGTATGAATGTTGCGATAAAAAGCAATGTTGTCATAATTATGAAATATCGATAAAATGAAAACAGCACATTTTCTCACTTTTAGCGAAATGTACTACGGTGTCGATCTAAGAGTTCAAAAGTTTCAGAGCTAGAATGACCAGGCTGCAGACAACCGCGAATACTCCTGTGTAATTATTCCGTTTAAGTATGCAAACTGCTCATTCCAATCACTGCCTCAGAGTAGGGATTGAATAGCTGGAATACTATGCTGATCCAGTGTGTTACGTACCAGTAGTATCAGAAAATTTATGAACCAGAGGAATGGCATGCTGAAGAAGAGAGAGATCCAACTCCCCAGCTACCTCCCGCCAATATTCAGGCAGGCTGTTATACTCCATACGCAGCAGTAATCCTATCTATCAGAGATAAATGGCAGCAGAATACACAAAGCACATCACAATAAACAATGGTCAATGTAATGTTATTGCCAATCAATTTTATGAGCTTTCTATATTGGGGGCCTTCACACTTAGTTTTCTTCAAAATCTGTGATTTAGAGCATCTAATGTCAAGCGAGTCCACCTTTCTTTCATGACAACCTCTTGTGTTATTTAAGCAATTGTTCCTTCATGACCTTTTTCTCATTCTTATAATTATCTTCACAATTTAATCACCATCACCACCAATATTATTGTAGTCGGTACGGTAAAACTTAATAACACATAAATAATCGGAAATTGTATTCTCTGTAACTTTTGTTATGAAGTACTTTTCAATATGACCAGTAAGATAGGTAATTAAAAATTACATTTTTTCCACCTTCCCTTAAATTACCATTTTGAACAGAGTGAAGAAAATTACTTATAGCGTAGACTGTAGTTCCTTATTCTGCGACTTTACATAAAATTCTGTTCACCCATTTTCACGTACCCCGGCGCTGATATGGACTTAGCCAAAAAATCCGAATCCATGAATATCTCTATCATCATAGCCGGTACGGTAAAAATGTATAAGACGTAAATGATAGGGAATTTTATAATATATAACTTTAGTTATGTAGTATTTATCGATAGGGCCAATACTAACACAAATATTTGAAAATTAAATTTTACGCCTTCCCCTAAACTACCATTTCACTCAGCCTAGATTGTAGCGACTTATTCCCCGACGTTATATGCCGATTTTCATTAAAATCTCTTCAGCCGTTTTCTCGTGATGAGCGTGCGTACGCACGTACGTACAGACAGACAGAAAGAAATTACGGAAAATTAAAACGTGCATATCCCCTTGTTACTATGGATGGTCGCGACCGGTACGCAAATATCATTCTTAAATTCTGAGCAATGTACGGACAAAACTCTTGTTTTATTTATATTGAGATAAATAAAAATTAGTCTGAATTGTCTCCAAATGGCTCGTAAAATCTCTAGAAAAGTCACTAGTAGTTATAGTAGTCATCATTGAAATTCTGTCACTAAATTACTAAGAAACACTCAATATCTAGCGACGAGTCTCTAGAATCGAACAAAGATAATGGAATCGACTAGACTGATGTGAACGAACATCAACATAGAACGCGAGAACGAGAGATTGACAATCGATACACGCGTCGCGATCAGGACGAATAGATCGCGATATAAAGGTTTCAATAAACATCGTACATTCGCGAACATTTCTCGCATTCATAAACTTCGATGTTTCGTTTGAAAGCGGCCAATGAGTGAAGGACTTCTGGCCACTGGCGTAAAAAAGCTGAAACGGCGGCATTTGAAAATAAATGTTTGAAGTTCACCAAAAAATAAGCTAAAATCGGGAGAAATAATAGAATAATCGGGAGGCGGGAAAAATTGTCGAAAATCGGGAGTCTCCCGCCTAAATCGGGAAAGTTGGCAGGTATGTGTACGTACAAGAGAACAAATTTCTTCTGCTGATTGACTTGTGGGGAGAACAAACAAATCTGCAATTATACAACGAACTCTTCCTAGATGAGGATGGAATGCCAACGCGTAGCATCAAAGTTATTCCCCCTAAATGTACTCCACTGGTGCAACCCTGCGATGTATATTTTTATCGGCAAAAACTTGATTTAAAAAAATACAAAATTGCTCGCATCTCATCTAGCAAGAACAAGAAATAACTTCCCGAGATGACTGCATAAAAATATATTTGATTGTTCATCATCAATTATCCGTGCCAATATTCGGTAACATATTACGTTTCGCGTGGTTCGCTTCTAAACTTTGCGATGAGAGAGAATGCTTTATGAATGTCAATCAAGTATATTTTTCTATGGAGACGTTGAAACAACAATGTGGTTGTAAAAATGCGGCATTTATAACTTGTGCTAGATGCACAAATAATTGTTTCCCCTGTTTGCACGAAAATTTCATCCCAACGCATGTAAATTATTGAATGTCAATGAATAATGTTTTGAATTTTCATGTATCAGTCTTTTCGTACGCGGTTTAATTACAATCCCTTCTTGAAGTCTGACAATGAAATCCCAATTTGTTACCTTTTCTATGCCTTTAGCGTATAAATAAATATAGGCCTAATGAATTATTCACCTCTTCGCTTAAATGGAAAATGAATAATATAAAAGTTGAGAGGGAAGAAAAAGTCTCCACACGGGAGTCGAACCAACGACCATAAAATTACTAGTCTGAGCTCTTACCTCTACGCAAACAACTGCCCGGTGTGCGCACTAACGTAAGTGGCTTATATGGTGCGAGAGCCGCATCAACATTTTTATTTTCTATACGCTTGGCCATCTGGAGTTCCCACTTCGAGTACTTTCATTTCTGGCCAAGCCCTGCATGTTTTACAAAATTTGTGCGAGATCGGTGGTGATGAGTAGGGAATGACCCCTTGTTAGAATATTTTGTGACGCGGCAAGGGTTGGCATTTTTGAATTGCTAGTTGGCAGTTAATTCTAAATCACGTAATTCAAAGTCCGATTTTTGAGTCCCAATGACTGTGAATTAACGAGGTTTTACTGTATTTGTAATATTTTAAAAATAAAGAAACATGTATTTTTTTGTTTTCAGAAAAACTGAAGGGGTAAGGGGTAAAAAGGACTGTAAAAGGGGTTGAATTCTTTTTTATTAGGATACTGATATCTCAAAAACAGACCTGGACTCTTCTGTAAAAATAAAGAAACACATATTTTTTTATGTTCGGAAAATCCACTTAAGGGAGGTTGCAAAAAGGACTGAAGAAGGGGTTGAATTCTCTTTATAAAGATACGTATATCTCCGAAACTGAACATGTTACAGACATGAAAATTTGTATATGGAATCTTCTTTATTAATAAAGAAACATGCATTCCTTTGTTTTCAGAAAATCCACTTACAGGAGGGCGAGAGAATTGAAAAATTACTTGAATTCTTTGTATGAGGATACTTATATCTCAAAAACTAAAGATGTTACAGATGTAAAAACTGGTACTGAAATTCCTTTTAAAATTAAGAAACGCATAACATCTACTTAAGGGTGGGGTGAAAAGAAGTGCAAAAGTTGCTGAATCATTTTTAAGGGGATATACCACAAAAACTGATGTTACAGACATGATAATTGGAATTTGAAATCTCCTTTAAAAATAAAGAAACCTATATTTCTTCTGGTTTTGAAATATCCACTTAAGGGGTTTGAAAATTGAATTATTTCATTAGGATATATCTCAAAATCTGAAGGTTACAGATGTGAAAATTGGTACTTGGAATCTCCTTTAAAAATAAACAAATATGTTCATTTTTTGTTTTGGAAAATCCACTTAAGTGGTGGGGGTACAATAATTTGAAGAAGGAGCTGAATTATTTTTATGAGGATATATCTCAAGAACTGAAGATGTTACAATTGTGAAAATGCATATCTTTGTTTTCGCAATATCTGCTTAAAGGTGGCGGGGGAGGACTGGAAAAAGGCGTTGAATTATTTCTTTCTGGATATTTATATCTCAAAACTGCAGATATTACGGACGTAGAAATTGGTTATTGGAATCCCCTTAAAAATGAATGTGTACTTATTTCTTACTATTATTAATTATTTAAAGGTCTGCCTTGTCAATACATTTCAAAATCTAGTATATTTACTAATATATCAAATGCACTAGTGTCCAAAAGTTAAGCATAAGTTACGAGTAAGCAGGACAACAGAAAAAACACTGCAAATCGCACGACATATGCACCTACCAAACTTACGTGTTCGCCCTGAATAGGAAACGAGTGTTCCCTGCTTTGACTAGCGGCGTAACAGCAAGGTAAACAGCCAGTGCCGACGACGCAATTTAGACCCCATTTTGTAGGGTAGAACACTCAGCAAACTGGAAGCAGGCCAGACACAGACCGAAGTCGCCGTATCCTTGAATGTGCCACAAAGTGTCATTTCCAGGCTTTGGAGACAATTTCGAGACACAGGAGATGTTAATCGTAGGCCAGTACAAGGTCGACCAAGGGTAACCACCGCATAGCAGGCCTGATACCTGGCCTTAACCGCTCAACGAAATCGGAGTGCACCTGCAAGACAATTGTCGGCAGAGCTTGCAGCCGTCTCAGGGGTTGCTGATTCCCAGCAAACTGTGTACCGGAGGCTCAGAACAGCAGGGCTGTTTGCCCGACATCCAATGGTGTGCGTCCCACTCACTCCAGCATTGAGACGGGCCCATTTACTGTGGAGCCGTCTACATCGAAACTGGACCATGAATGAATGGAGGTATGTGCTCTTTACAGATGAATCCTGCTTCAGTTTGCAGAACAATTCCCGTCGCACATTAATCTGGAGAGAACCGGATTAGCCGACACAACCACAGGAACATCGTGGAACGGGACCAGTATGGTGGTGGCGTCACGGTGTGGGGTGGCATCATATTGAATTGGCGTACGGATCTACACATCTTCATGGGTGATCCGAGGAACACTGTTAATGCTCGGAGATACAGAGATGAGGTACTGAGACCACGTTTGACTCTTCAGAGGTACGGTTGGTCCAGACTTCCTCTTAATGGATGATAATGCCCGACTGCACCGCACTACTCTGGTGGATGAATTTCTGGCTGGGGAAGACATTCATCGCATGGACTGGCAAGTGAGGTCTGCGGATATGAATCCTATAGAACATGCCTGGGATGCATTGGGGAGGCAAATTGCATCTCATCAGCCTCCACCAAGGACCCTCCAAGACCTTCACACTGCCCTTTCGGAGGAATGGGATCGACTGCCACAAGAGCTCTTGGACTATCTGACAGAGAGCATGCCACATCACTGCGAACCATGTGTGGCCATTAGGGGTAACCATACACCCTATTAACAGCATATTTCGTTGTGGAAGACATTGCCAAGTTTTGTTAGTTGTTGCCGTCAAAGGTGTACCTTAGCTATCAGAACCTTTATGACACCGTTTTTTGGACAAGTTGTGTGACATACGGTGTGCGAGTCAGCTTCTATTTGTTCGGCAATCCGTTTGACATTTCTATCAGGCAGTATGGCCTCGTTTAGTGATTACGCATAACTTTTGGATACTAGTGAATATATGCGTACATGTTTTGAGAATTCATTAATATGTTCTTCTTCAGCTTACAGATTAAAATCACATCTATGTAAAAGACCTTATTTAAAAATTATTATGTCGTAACATGAAACTAGTTAAAATCAACTTTGGCAAATGGCAACTTTTTGATGAAGGCGAAAGAAGCAAATTATTTGGTAAATATGAGCCCAGGTTTGCCCACGTTGAGGGAAATACCTCAAGCACACAAACAAGGAACACTGATTTTAGGAACAGTCCCATGTACAAAACAGCAAAATTCATACATAAGTTCTTAAAGAAACATTGGAAGTTTAATGCAAAAACTAGTTTTGCAATATTATAGATTTTTGTAATAGAACCAAAAACATAGTATTATCTAACGACAACACTATCCATAGTTTTGATTGTCAAAATAAATTTCTAATTTCTGAGTAGAATGCGAAATACAAGCACAAAGGGGCTCAATGTGTTAATAAGCAATCTCGCTGCTACCCAGCAAGCAAAACTGAACATTCCTGAGGCTAATGACTCATTCCCAGAAGGTGGAACTTATCCTATGAAGTTCAGGATTCAAGGCCTTTTCCCGTCATCATGCAACTGTAGCGAGGGCTCTTTCTCACCGGGTTGGAGATCATGTTCCTTTTACAAGGGATGATGAAGAACATTTTCAGGCCAACAAAAAATGTGATTGTACTAAGCGTTAATAACAAAAATTTGTGACGCGATAAGTTTATAGATTTAATACGATGAGAATCGGGACTTCAAATTTATGACGTGCTAAGCGGGAAAACGTGTTAATGAGGAACACACTAATGAGGTTTCACTATATATAGCTTTCTAAAGGTGAAAGAGTAACTGAAAACTGTTGCGTCGTTCCCAACATTACCCTCCACGTACAAACATGCTTGCTTGTTGTTTTAAGGGGCCTAACATCGAAGGTCATCAGCCCACATACAAACAAACTCATAACATAAACTCACAAACTTTCTCCCTTTATAATATTAATATAGATTAGGAGACCATAGAAAACCATTTAATGGGTTTCTGATAGTGAAGCTTGAACCCAAAATCTCCTGAATGGAAGCTTGCAGCCTCATAATCCATATTCCTTAGCCAACTCACAACTATTTTTAAATATGGAAGCATGTCTCACCTTATGTGAATACTGAATTTTTCCATTATCTTTAACAAATTCATTGTGAATTTCTTCAGTAATAGCATTAAATTCTTTTTCTGTAGCCACTCGTTCCTCTGGTGTACCTCTATCCCATATGTAATCACTTGTCATGCCTAGATGGAAACACAGCACCTACAATGCACAAAAATTTAACACTCATTCAGAATGTACCTTTAAATACAAGGTTCTTCCCAGAAATAACACCCAGGGAACTAATATACTGTACAGGGTGATTTATTTAAAACCTTAAATCTATTCTAAAACATGACAGTATTGCCAGTGGTACTCTGTAGAAACAGAAGCAAGCATGGTAATAAGGGATTCATTATACACACTGGGCTAAGTTGCTCACATGGTAGAGTGCTGGCCTTCTGAAGTCAAACTGGTAGGTTTGTTCCTGGCTCAGTCTGGTGGTATATGAAAGCACCGAATACCTGAGACTTGTGTCAGTAGATTAACAGTATGTTAAAAAATTCCAGTGGGACAAAATTCCAACACCTCAGTCTCCAAAAACCATAAAACATGGGATGTAAAACCAATCAAAATACTACTATTATCATCATCATCACCACCACCACCACCACCACTGTACACTGGAAATTTGTTTCCATAAAATTATTCGATGGAATTCGATGGGGAGCTATCAATACTAATTGGGTTTATGGAAGAAAGACAGTAGAACTGGCTGAGTCAGCAAAGAGGATGCATCTGCATGTGCTAGGAGTAAGTGATATTCAGGTAAGAAGAGATAGGAGATTATAAAGTGCACTTGACATGTGTTAAAAAGGGAAGGGCAGAGTATAGGGTAGGGCTATTCATCAGGAATACTATTGCACGCAACATAGTTTCTGTTAGGCACGTAAATGAGCAAATGATGTAGGTAGATTTGGCAGCTGAATTAGGACGAGAATTGTCTCAGTGTATTTACCATATGAGAGTGTAAATGAGGATGAAGTTGACAAGTTGCATGAAACACTGAGTGACATTGTAGTCAGGGTCAACAGCAAGGATAGGTTAGTGCTAATGGACAATTTCAATGCGACAGTTGTAAATAGAACTGAAGGATACGAAAGGATGATTGGTAAATGTGGGGAAGATATAGAAGCTAATAGAAATGGGAAGCGACTGCTGGACTTCTGTGCTGATATGGGTTCAGCAGTTATGAATAAATTCTTCAAGCACAAGTCTATTCACCGCTACACATGGGAGGGTAGGGGTACCAGATCCGTAATAGCCTATATCTTAACCGGCTTCGAACTCAGAAAATCTGTTAGGAATGTATGGGTTTTCCGGGGATCTTTCGATGATACAGATCACTATCTGATCTGTAATGAATTAAGTATCTCTAGGCCTACAATAGAGAAAGTGAAATCTGTCTGCAAACGAATAAGGGTAGATTATCCCCAGGACGAGTAAATTAAACAGAAGTACATGACATAATTAGTGAGAATTTCTGAACAGTGGACAGTAAGCAGGTTCAGGATATACAAAGAGAATGGGTGGCATACATGAATGCTGTAGTAGAAATAGCAAGGGAATGCCTAGGAACAACTGTGTGTAAAGATGAGAAAAAGCAAATATCTTGGTGGAATGATGAAGTGAGAGCAGCTTGTAAATGTAAAAAGAAGACTTATCAGAAATGGCTCCAAACAAGGGCTGATGCAGACAGGGAATTGTACGTAGATGAAAGAAACAGAGACCAACAAATAGTTGTTGAATCCAAAAAGAAGTTGTGGGTAATAACCTGGAAAGGCTACGGTCAAGCAGCAGGGAAGCTTTTCTGGACAGTAATAAAGTATCTTAGGAAGGGAGGGGAAAAAGGAAATGAACGGTGTTTTGGGTAATTCACGAGAACTCATAATAGATCCCAGGGAATCACTGGACAGGTGGAGGGAATATTTTGAAAATCTTCTCAATGTAAAAGGAAATCTTCCTGATGGTGTCGTGAACAATTGAGCTCATGGAGAGGAGGAAAATTATGTTGGTGAAATTACGCTTGAGAAAGTGGAAAGGATGGTAAATAAACTCCACTGTCATAAAGCAGCAGGAATAGATGAAATCAGACCTCAAATGGTGAAGTGTAGTGGGAAGGCAGAGATTAAATGGCTTCAGAGTACCAGTAATAAGATTGGCATGAAGTGTTGGTAAGGTACCTTCAGATTGGACAAAAGCAGTAATTGCACCTATCTATAAGCAAGGGAACAGGAAGGACTGCAACAACTATCAAGGCATCTCATTGATTAGCAGAGATGCCAACTTTCAACAAATGCAATTCGTAATGCAGCCGTCAGGGCATGGGGCGGGGTGTGGTGGCGGCAGCGGCCGTAGAATCCCTCCCTCGCGATTTTACTAACTTACGTATCATTGAAAAATCAATGAACAACATACATTTCAACCAGATGTAACATATTCAAAGACTGGCATATTAATGAGTGTATGATTCTTATTACCTGTTAAAGTAACAGCTGATCTGCCGTACATATCTGAGTGGAGGTTGAAGGATCAATTATTTTGCTGAGTACTATAGTTGCTCTCTTAGCAGCTTGTTGTACCTGTTTGGTAAACGTGCACCGGTGACATGCTTTTTCTTTTGATATCATGTGCATCCTCTGCACTAACAGAACACTAAACAGTACGGAATTCAGTCTTGTTCTTCCTCATCATGCGCATCTGAAAAATCATGGCTACGCACACTACAAAACACGTGTGAATGAGATTTTGGGGAACATAGTAAACAGGGTCATTTTTTCCAACATTTATCCCTAAATTTTTGAACTATTTTTGGTTTATTACTAGTGTCACTAGTCACTGTAACATCATCACATGTATTTTCCTTCACAAGAAATTGCTTCATTATTTCAAACCTTTTGCATTTTGTAACTCACAATTAACATGCTGTATACCCTAGAATAGCAATATATGTAAATTTGGCAAACAAAATCGCAATAAATACTTCTTCAACAGTTACGCACATAGTATTCACAATGAAACAGAATTTGTCACCACTTTGCCGCCAAAACAAAGACGATAGAACTCGCATACTTGCATGGAAGTCTGGTCATGTGACGAACAAACACAACTCCGCAAGATATACCACTTCACAGGTGCCTATTTTGCCGGTACTGGAAGCACACACTGCGTTCGGCACGTGAAAATTCGAAGTATTCTTAAACGAGGGACAGAAAAGGGGTAAAAATGATTACTGAGAAATCCAAAAATAATATTCTGAGAATTCAAGCTGTAATGACATTTCTTGTGTATCCTTTTGAACACTTCATGCACTTACATTTAAAAATCAATAAATCGTAATTTGTGGTATGTGATTCGTAAAGGCGTAATTATGAGGGGTAATTCGTAATTATTACGACTGAATCGTAATCGTTCGCATCTCTGGATTAGTACATAAGGCAAAGTATTCATTGGCATCGTGGAAGGGAGGGTGCGATCGGTGGTTGAGATGATGTTGGATGAAAACCAGTGTGGTTTCAGACCACAGAGGGGCTGTCAGGATCGGATTTTCTGTATGTGCCATGTAATTTAAAAGTGCTATGAGAGGAATGGACAGTTACGTTTATGTTTCGTTGATGTAGAGAAAGCATATGACAGGGTATTGAGAGAGATGATGTTCACCATATTGGGGGACTATGGGATTATGGGTAGATTATTAAAATCAATCAAAGGCATTTATGCTGACAATTGGGCTGCAGCAAGAATTAATGGTAGAATGAGTTCTTGGTTCAGGGTACTTCCAGGGGTAAGACAAGGCTGTAATCTTTCACCATTGTTGTTTGTAGTTTAGATGGATCATCTGCTGAAAGGTATAAAGTGGCAGAGAGGGATTCAGTTAGGTGGAAATGTAGTAAGCAATCTGGCCTATGCTGACGACTTGGTCTTAATTGCAGACTGTGCCAAAAGCCTACAGTCTAATATCCTGGAACTTGAAAATACAGTAGGTGCAATGAGTATGATAAGAAAATTAGTCTTTCGAAATAGAAAGGAACATAACCCGGGCAAAGAACTTGCTGTATGCATGTAAAAGAGCTGTCGGGAAGACATGGGGCCTAAGACCATCAATGGCAATGTGGATATGTACATTGATCATTAGACCGTTGATAGCCTATGCTGCAATCATCTGGTGGCAGAAAGTAAGCCAAGGAAAAGTCAGTAGTAGACTGGATAGCCTACAGAGAATGGCATGTATAGACATAACTGGGGCTATGAATACTACACCGACAGAAGCCTTGAATACTTTACTAGACCTCCTATCACTATGCAATTTCATAAAAGGACAGGCTACAATGAGTTCATATAGATTGGCACAATCAGAGTGCTGGAATGCACAAAGACCCAATCTAGGACACTGTAAAATGAATAGAGTAATAACAGAGGAAGTTCTACACATGCCTTCTGATCATATGATACCAAAGTACAACTCTGAAAAACTGTCTGAAACCCAGATAATAAAAAAAGAAGACTGGAATATCAACAAATGGAATACTGAAAAAGAAGATATAGTGTGGTGGACTGATGGCTCAAAGACTGGAGTTGGCACAGGAGGAGGGATCAATGGGGAAAGACCTGAGAGATCAATCCAGATGAACCTGGGCAAACACACTACAATCATTCAAGCAGAAGTGATAGCTATCACAACTTGTCTTGAAGAAAATCTGAAAATGAACTATAGGAATAAGAACATTTTCATTTTTACGGACAGCCAAGTAGCCATTAAGGAACTAGAAGCAGTCCGGATAATATCCAGAATTGTCTGGTTTTGTCATTCACTTCTCCTGAAGCTCTCAAAGTACAACATTGTCAAAATAATATGGGTACCAAGGCATGCAGGTATAGAAGGAAATGAAAAGGCAGATAAACTGGCCAGGAAAGGGGCAGAAACACATTCTGCAGGCCCAGAACCTGTATGTGGGATTTCCTATGGACAATCCCGACACTACATAGGAAAATAGGTACAAAAGAAACAAATGGAGAACTGGAAAAATACTCCAGGATTGAGGTTTGCAAAGGAACTGATAAAAGGACCAAACAAGAAGCATACTAAAGAACTGTTGAAACTCAGCAGAGAAAATATAAGATGGGTAGTAGGACTGTCGACAGGACACTGCCATCTGAAAAAACACTACATAGAATTGGAGTAGGAAATGCAATGAAGCAGAGGAATCAGCTGAACAAATACTTTTCGAATGTGAGGCGCTGGGTAGAATCAGACTCTCCACTCTAGGACTACCAGGTGAAGAGAGAGAAAATCCAAGAAGACCCAATAAGAACAACCTGTAGCTTTGTGAAGGGTGCAGGTATATCTATTGTACGCACACCTTTTAGTGATAGATTTTTGTACTGGTTTGAGGAGTAAGGAGGGAGCATTGCCGGTTCCGGTAATACTGCCAACTGAATGGAAACGAAATCTGAACTGAATCGATAATATGATCGATCGATAAGAATTTTCTAAACCTTTATTATCTTACGCCAACAACTGTGTCACACACACAATATATAATACTAAATAACATTTCTCGATGCAAAAGGTGTTCCTAGCATGAATTCTATAGTTTGGCTTTGCTGTGTAAACAACAACAGTACGAGTACTTAAAGTGTACGCCAGATGTCGCACAGCGATCATAAGCAATTCTTAGTTTGTGTTTCAAAGGTTGCTAATATGAATCTTGAAGATAACCGAAGTCGACTGATTCAGCACTAGGGAGTAAATCTTATCGCTAAAAAGTGCGCAGATAATAGGTAGAAATGAAGGAAAAACATGGTAGCAAAAAGATTTTATAGGTCGATGCTAATTAGGAACTAATATTTAGAGGCACCATGAAAAGAAGCCTTTCGAAGACTAAAATGTAGCCAGTAGGTAAAAAATCCAAGATAACTGAATGTCAGATTGGCGATACAAAGCTGGAACTGGCAGATAATTTCAAGTAGGTATTTAGGATGTGTGTTCTCTCATGATGGTAATGTAGTAAGAGAGATTGAATCAAGGTGCAATAGCTAATGCAGTTAGCTCGCAGTTGAGATCAACAGTACTCTGTAATAAGGATGTCAGCTCCCGCATGAAACTATCTGAACATCGGTCGGTTTTCAGACGAACTTTGCTTTACGGGAATGAAAGCAGGATGGACTTAGGATATCTTACATTAAATTTAAGCATATTTTCTTGTTCCACCTTTTCAATACAAATTATTTTGTAATGTGAGTTACATTACAAGTTGTTTACACATGGAGAATCGTTAGAAACTGAGTCGCCTTGGTCTCCCTCTACTTCTCTTACCCTCCATAACAGATTCCAATATTCTCCTAGTTTTAACTATGACGATATATTTTGAATTTAAATGTACTGTAATTTACTTGGAGGTCTTCGATTTACATGGTGTTCTACGTATATCATTTCTAGAATTATATAACCACAGAAAACACACCATCTATTGTACGCGCACCTTTTAGTGATAGATTTTTGTACTGGTTTGAGGAGTAAGGAGGGAGCATTGCCGGTTCCGGTAATACTGCCAACTGAATGGAAATGAAATCTGAACTGAATCGATAATATGATCGATCGATAAGAATTTTCTAAACCTTTATTATCTTACGCCAACAACTGTGTCACACACACAATATATAATACTATACAACATTTCCCGATGCAAAACGTGTTCCTAGCATGAATTCTATAGTTTGGCTTTGCTGTGTAAACAACAACAGTACGAGTACTTAAAGTGTACGCCAGATGTCGCACAGCGATGATAAGCGATTCTTAGTTTGTGTTTCAAAGGTTGCCAATACGAATCTCGAAGATAACCGAAGTCGACCGATTCAGTACTAGGGTGTAAATCTATCGCTAAAAAGTGCGCAGATAGTAAGTGTCCTTCAGATATCTCCAACCAGCAATAACTTGCCCTTTGTTGTTCATTTAAAATTGTGAATCGCTAATATTGTCTCAGCTGACTGATGACCTGATAGATATCATATTGACCTTATTTTTGCAATTACTATAATATTACCGGTACCTTCTTTCCAGTGATGGGGTGTGGGTAGATAAGAGGATGTACAGGACCAGTCCGTCTGTCACTACACATCCAAAGTCTTTCCCATCTTGTTCGTTTTTCATCGTCCAAGGATTCAATTAGCTCAGTCAGAGGTGCAAATACAGTATTTCCTTCCCTGGGTACAGACACAATATGGTATAATGAATAGCAGAAGGGTTCTTGTTGAAAGGACCCATCAATATGCCATCCTGTTCTGCCAACACCTAACATAAGAAAAAACATATTAATGTTACACAAACTTAGACATGTTTTCTAGATAAGTGTGTGGAAAACCATTTTAATTTTTACAAGAGTTTATAAACAATACAGATGATTACAATTCTGTTACTAGCAATGATGTGGTACTTCATATCTCCGTTACATGCAATATTTTATAGTCTACAAGAACTCTTGGATAGGGGCTGACCTTAGATGTTAAGCCCCTTTAAGCAACAAGCATTATTATCATCAACTCTTGGGTATAATTTCTTAACATGGAATTACACTGTCTGTATGCTTATTAATCCTGTTTAAAAACTATGCAGTTTCCGACGAATAGGTTTGAATGGCATCTATAAAAGTAGGAAAGATCACAATATGAAGATAAAGTTGGAATTCAAGAGGACAAACTGGGGCAAATATTCATTTATAGGAAGGGGAGTTAGGGATTGGAATAACTTACCAAGGGAGATGTTCAATAAATTTCCAATTTCTTTGAAATCATTTCGGAAAAGGCTAGGATAGCAACAGATAGGGAATCTGCCACCTGGGCGACTGCCCTAAATGCAGATCAGTATTGATTGATTGAAATGAGACCTTAAAGAGGACTTCAAAATTTTTGGAGCAATTTTCAATAATAATAATAATAATAATAATAATAATAATAATAATAGTGTAATGTTACTAGATTTTATCCTACTAACTGGCCTAGGCCTACTTTCTTTTAGGGTGGTGGGGGGGTGGTAGGGGAGGTGGAGGAACGCAATGCCAGGATAATCTTCATACCTTGTATATATTTTACTCGTAAAAGGTTCACCATGATCATGATTATGAGTATCTTACCAGTACATCCTTCTCTGGAATCATTGGATACTCGAAAAACATCTGGATGTGGAGATTTAGGATGCTTGTAAAATGTTGACTCCAGCTCCCCAAACCACTGACTAATTTCAACATGTCTTTTTCCACTTATTACTCCTTGATCCTTGAAAACTAGTATTCTGTGATTTGTTACATCCTTCTTAATTTGTTGGATTACTAGAAAACATAACACAACAGACAATCAGTTATAAAAGGAAGTTTATTACACTTATGAAAATGTTTAGTGCTATTTCTAAGAACTACTCTGAATTGTAATTACAATGGTATTCAATAATTTACACGATTATATTGACCGTTGATCGTTTCCGTATTTTACATACAGTAATCTTCCCTTTAAAACACTAATACCACACAAACAGTGCTTGAGACATAACCTTAATTCTTTTCATAATTTCATCCTCGAAATTATTCACTGTGAATTATAACGACATACGATGAGAAATGACCTACAAATTATGTTACCACTTTGATACTTCACCCTCAGGTCTGCTTTCTGACTGGAGGTTTATACCTCGTACTTCACATCCCAATTTGATAGGAGTCAGCTCATAAAACTTCGTCATGGCTCTTTTAAACATTGAATGACCAATATTCCATGCGATGTAATAACTTCAGAAGTTAAGCATCGGCGGACATGAGTCCGTTTGGAACACCTGTAATTATCATATTATCAAATTATCTAATACTTGCAAATTTCATTCTTCTAACATGCGCTTGTCAACAGACTAGCGATGGGCATTCCGAATGAAAACTATCGAATTATTCGATAGTCTCAAACTACCGTTTCATTCGATTGTTTTCAACAACATTCGATGTTTCATTCGGTCTTGTCTTGTCTTGTCTTGATCGTATAATTTAATGGGCTTCGCTTGGGAGCGGTATACCCAGCCACGCATCCTCTAAACAAACCCAAAAGATGGAGAGGATGAACAAGAATATGTAAAATGCAAAAAAGGGAAAAAGGAATTCAACTACATATCTACCACACAGGAAAAGCACAAGGACACAAGGTACTAGACTTCACGCCAGAGTGACCGATACTTGGCGACTTCTACCAAACACAAACAAGACCAGGTCGACACATAAGGGGAAAAGGAAAAGCAACACCACCGAACCTACAGTAAACAATTAGTGTCATAAAGGAAATTCGAGAGGGCAATTACCGTAGTAGGCGTGGGATCGAGTATCCAACACGTCACTTGAGTGGGTAACGCGAAGTGTGTACGAAAAAAAGGTTGTAACCATTTACGCCTACTAATTTCGAGTAACGGACATTGAAAAAGTAGATGATTAATGGTAGCAATCGACGTTCGACACTGACAGAGGTTAGACGCGACCAACTTCATCCGAAATAATTGATCCGGCGTGCACATGTGGTTAAGCCGCAAACGGACAAGAGTCGTAATGTGACGGCGAGTATAAGGATGTTTTGTAAACCACGGAGAACGTGGGACATTCGGGAGAATTGTGAATAAGTTCCGTCCTTTTCGACACGCGGGGTTACTCCACTCAGTCTGCCAAATCTGTCGTAGAGTCTCGCAACAACCGTTCCAAAATTCCATGTAGGGCAACATCAAATAAAACGCCACACCCTGACCATGCGCAGCAGCCTTGGCTAAGCGATCAGCCTGTTCATTACCAGTGATATGGGAATGACCCGGAACCCAGAGAAATTTAATCTGTTTACCTCGTTGATGAAGATCGAAACAAATTTTTCTGAGATTCTGAATGTACCAATGAGAGCGGTAATTGGGATTGTGTAAAGCCTGAAGTACACTCAAGGAATCAGAAGCAATAGTGGCAGTTTCGAGGCGGGAGTACTTAACGTATAAGAGGGCTTGACGGATGGCGAAAGCTTCAGCCGTAAAGATAGAAGTCTCCGACGGGAGGGAGAATTGTTTACCTAGAACAAGATCTGGGGAGAAAAAGGCCGCCCCCACACCTGGGGGGGGTACAAATTTTGGACCCATCCGTATAGAAGACTGGTGCTAATGTGTGAACATCCTGTGCCAAAATGTGATGGACATATTTCCGAGCACTTTGTGTCCGGGCCGGGCCAAAAGATGGGACCTCCCCTGACGTGGGGAGTATCATGTCAGGGACATAGTAGTTTGCCTGAAAGGGAAAGATGTAGTTAGCTGTGGACGGGTTACGCAGAATAGAGTTGCGAAGATAGCTAAATTTCCAATAAGCCCAAGCCAGCGCGGGGAATCTGTGTAACGGAGTACCCATATCGTGATAATAGCGAACGAGCAAAGATAATTTAGGGATGAGAGGGTGGGAGTTTAGAGATAAAGTCCGTAGAAGAAACTTGGTTGCTAGCAATTTTCGCCGCAGATTTAAGGGGAATTCCGCAGCTTCAACCAGGGTGGCATTGTTGGGGGAAGATGGTAGAGCCCCAAGACAAAGTTTAACAAATTGTACTTGCAGTGAATCCAAGTGATTAAGTTTGGTCTTGGCCGCCGTGTCGATAAACCCCGAGCCATAATCCAAAGACGATCGAAGAATGTTTCGATATAACAGCAGCATCGTACTAGGATCGAATCCCCAAGATCGATGTCGTAGGGCAACAAAGAGTGATTTTTTTGGAAAGGACTTATCCACCAGGTATTTGATGTGAGAGTGCCATAGTAATTTCCGGTCAAGGTAAATACCAAGATATTTAGTAGACTGGACTATCGGGATCGAAAATCCTTGGAAGCTAATAGGCGGGTGATCTGTACGCCGAGCCCAAGAGAAAATCATCGCACGACATTTGGCAAAAGAGACCTCTAAGTTATGATCATGGAGCCACTTTCCAAAATCCAGTAACGTCAGATGTAATGACTTATAAACCTCGTCAAGTTGTGGAAGACTGAGATATATCACGAGGTCGTCAGCAAATTGGATCATACGTGCTCTGCGTGTAATAATGTTCTCGAGGGACATCGAATAAATTGAGAAGAGAATAGGACTTAGGATATCCCCCTCAGGGAGCCCCGTAGAGGTCAGACGTGCTGAGATTTGTGGGAAGTGTTTGAGTTGAAGTGATCTGTGCCTTAGCATATTCAAAAGGAGATTAATAAAGAGCGGCGGAAAATTATAATTTAGCAATTTTTGTAGTAAAATTTTTAGGTCAACATGATCATATGCTCCCCTTAAGTCAAAGAAAATTGCCAACAAAGGTTCCTTCCGACAGCGTGCTAAACTGATATCGGTAACCAAAAGATGAATGGCATCAGAGGCAGAACGACCCGGGAGGAAGGCAAATTGATATTTTGGTAACAGGTTATAAAAATCGAGAGACCATTTGAGGCGTTCCAGAAGAATTTTTTGGAAACGTTTCCTAAGGCATTGGCCCAGGTAGATACCCCGGTAACTATCAGTGAGGAGAGGATTTTTACCTGGTTTCAACAGGGGTACTAGATAAAAGTCATTCCATGTGGAAGGGGTTCGAGCCGTCTCAAGGCAATGATTGAAAATGTGAAGTAAATGTTGCCTAGCTAGAAGGGGGAGTTGCTTTAATACGGAATACGAAATCGCATCCCGTCCAGGTGTCGAATTGTTGGAAGTATTGATAACCAGATTTAATTCGTCTATGTCAATGGGGCTCATGAGAGACGAAAAAGTATTGGAACTAGGAGGGATAACGAAACCATACTGAGGGTCTACCGAATCCGGCGTGAGGTGATGAAAAAAGTTTATCAAAGCATCCATATTGAAATGTATAGTAGACGGTGGATTAAGGAGGCACTCATTCGGTCTATATGATACTGAATTCTCCTGCAGTAGTAGCTCCCACATCGCTCAAAACGATAGTACGTAAGTCGAATGTTACGGAAACGATAGGAACCAATGCAATAGTATTACGATCTACGTCTAGGCAAATACAGTAGAGACAATACACGACACTGAGCGAGATATCGAGGGACAGCTATTGGAGCTCACTCTAGCGGATAGACCTGAACGGTACTGATTCTGTCATAAGAGCACGTGTATTTTTGTGTGAAGTTTTTGGTGTTATTTATGCGTTTTCAGTGAGTTGACATAATTAAATAGTAGCGTGTGTCATTCCTTGATATCTCCTCTCAACATGAGGGGAAATGTATGTGCTGTGTTTGGCTGCAGTAATTACATAGTAGAGAAAAATGCGCGCTCGTTCTTCAGGTTCCCTCGTGACAAGAACATGTAAGAAATATTGTGTTTGCATATATATTCTTCCAGTGACAGAGATTTTTATAGTACTTCATAATCTTCTGACCTGCTCGACCCATATTTTAACTGCATAAAATGTAATACGCATATTTTATTGTATAGTGCAGCAGTTAACCTTCAATACTGATGTGTTGTTGTAGGTGTGATCTGTGGGTTGTGAAATGTCACAGTAGCGATTTGGATAAAGTGTACAAGAAAGAAGGGACGTTACGCTTGTATAAGAATTATAAGATCTGTTCGGATCATTTCCAGGCCAGCGACTTTAAAAATCCTCGACTATACAGCCAAGGGTATGTTACATTTTTACTCTAATTGTACGTAAATATTCCTCAAAGCATCACTATCGACAACATTTTCAAACTTTTCTTTCTTTTATCCCTCTTCTCAGATTAAAGCCGCGATTTTATAGATTTTCTTTCTGTTAGTAGGCTTCATGTTAAGAGGAAAATTGTCCAGCTATTAAATGTTAATTCACTGCATCATATGTGTAAGGAAGGTGCCGAAATTTTTTTTGACAAATGTCTTAATGTGATGATACATTGTTTTTAAATGAGGAAAAAAGGCAAATCCAACCGTAAGATTTCAGGCAGGTATGCTAAAGCTAAGAAAGTAATGCATAAATGAAAGATCAAGCCATTTCACAGCAGTCCATTTCACACCTTGTTTAAATGTCTAATTTCAGTCTTTGAATAATAACCTTTTAAATAATTCTTCATTCATTTATCCAGAATTGCTTTAGCAACTTCGAAGTTAATATCTCAATACCACTTTCTTTCTAGACGTAATTTATTTATCCATTTCCATTGATATTTGAATTTAGCGCGATTTGTTCAGGTCAAGTCACTAGGAGCGCCACCGTCGAATTGTCTCCCATTTTAGCAAGGCGAAATCCGTAAGTGTCGTGTATTGTCTCTACTGTATTTGGTCTAGGCGAGCAACTATCGCGCGCGTATTTTAAACATTATCCAATGATGGTCCGTAAATATTATTCCCTCCATTACATGGGCAATCATCGACATTCCCGGTATTTGCTCTGAATAATTTTATAAAATTGTATCTCCATACAACCTAAAAACTGGAGAGCAAACTGTCAGTATGTTTCTGATAAGTTAATTATTTTTTAACAATACTACAATGCCAGTAATTAATAATGTAAATTCTCTTCCCATCCCAACCAATGAAATTAACCAATTCTCGCGGGTTTACTCTCGGTTTAGCATTGAACAGTACTGTGAATGCAAGTTGTGCCGATATTTTAATTAAACTGTGTGTGGTGTTTTAGGTATATCGGGTAGATCATATACTCTAATATGAACAGAAAAAATAGATCAGCAGTTTGGCAACATTTTAGCAAAACCTCAGAATTTTCTGCAAAATGCTTAATTTGTAGAAATGAATTTAAGTGCCGGAACAATACATCAAATTTAAGGGATCACTTAAAACGAAAGCATTTCATTGCTTTTCAGCAATCTGATAATGTTGATAGTATTGATGTATTAAATATAGATAATCCTCCTGAACATCTTAGTGAAAAAATATCTCAGTGTGACCAACAACCATCAACTTGTACTAATTCACTTCCATCTGTGATCATCCCTGAACATTCTGAAGGAATCCTCACTTCAAAACGAGGCTCGCGTCAGCTTACACTCCATAAGAGCTTCAAATTTGGTGAGTTAACTCCTGAAAAAGTGAAAAGACTCGATTCACTGGTGGCTGAAATGGTGACTGAAGATTTACAACCTCTCTGTATTGTTGAAAACAAGGGATTTATTAAATTACTTCATGAACTTGAACCACGTTACACATTGCCCAGCAGACGTCATCTGACCAGAACAATATTACCAGAACTGTACGAATCATGCAAGGCAGATATTCAAAGAAATCTACACTTAACATCACATGTATCGATCACAACAGATATCTGGACCTCTTTAAATACATCTTTTCTAACTATCACTGCCCATTATTTCAACAGTGAATACATTTTACTGTCAAAGGTTCTTGCAACAATTGAACTTGAGACAAATCACACAGCTGTATACCTTGCAAGTGTCATAAGAAGAGTTCTGGAAGAATGGCATATCATGGACAAAGTTGTAGCTGTTGTTACCGACAGTGGAGCAAACATAAAAGCTGCAGTGAGCAATCTTGGTATTCCTCACCTGCCATGTATAGCACATATGCTTAACCTGGTTGTACAGAATGCAGTGACCAACACAAACAACTTAGACAACATTCTCAAGACATGCAGAGCACTGGTAACCCATTTCAAATCCAGTGTTACTGCATCAGACAAGCTACGAGGGATTCAAGCACAAATGGGAGTCGCACAGTATAAACTGAAGAAAGATGTTGTAACGAGGTGGAATTCAATATATTACATGCTGGAGAGGTTGCTGCAAGTGAAAGAATCTCTTTCAGCTGCTTTAACATCTCTACCTACTAGTCCACCACCCCTTACTGCAGAGCAGTGGTCAACCATTGAAGACTGTGTGGCTGTATTAAAGCCAGTGGAACTTCTGACAAAGGAATTTTCTGCAGAAATATACCCAACAATTTCAAAAGTAATTCCATTAGTCAGAGGGATCCAAGTAACTTTGATGAACAAAGAGCCACAAACTACATTGGGAACCACATTGAAGAACAACCTTCTACAAGAAATTAATAGAAGATTAGGACAAGTTGAGAAGATGGACATCCCAGCATCTGCAACCTTACTGGATCCTAGATTTAAGAAGGTAGGATTTGGAAATGAGACAAATGCTGAGCAATCTCAAAAACATCTGATTAATGAGTTGTCAACACTTTGTGAGAGACAGATTACAGCAGAAGAACAAATTGTCTATCCTGCCACTACCAGCACTAATGACAATATTTGGTTCTTTCTAGAAGATAAGCTAGCAAACTACAAATGCAGAACGAATCCAACTAGCAATGCAACCATCATGCTGCGACAGTACATTGACCAGCCATTTGTAGACATAAAAAGCAGTCCAGCAGAATTCTGGAAGAAACACAAATCTGCCATGGAACTCTTATACACATTGTCACAGAAATATCTCTCAGTTCCTGCAACATCTGTTCCAGCAGAAAGAATATTTTCGAAAGCTGGGCAGATTATGAGTGAAAGAAGAAACAGGCTGAAAGCAAAACATTTAGATCTTTTAATATTCCTGAACAAAAATCTTTGATTATAGGAGGACAGTGGTAGCCTAAGTGTCTGATTAATTATACTGCAAGTCTGATATGTTGTTTTAGTTATCCTAACCTGTTCTATGTGCACAGAATGAAAACATTTGATTTAGCTACTTTATGTACTTTTTACCACGACATATTATTAGTGACTGCACATATAAATGATTATTGCTCTATTACATGTGTGTTTCATTTAGTTCGCGGTTTGGTTGTATTTTTTTATGTTAAAATGCCATTTTTAAAATATAATGTAAGTACCGGTATCTGTAAATCTATGACAGCTTTGAAGAGAGCTATGTTTAACGGCTGTTTGCACATGTATATTGTTTGACATGATACCAGTTAAATAAATAATGTATTTTACTGTACTTCCTCCTACGAAGAGAGATTACGTAACCTAAAACTGACCAAGTGCACCATTAAATATTTCATATTAAAATAAGTAGGCCTATGTGGTCCCAGTGTCCATAATGTTAATAATGAGTATTCTATAAATTGTTACTAATGATTAGCACAGATCTTGTGGGAGCCGAAACTGCAAGGATCAGAGTAAATATAAGACTGTACACTGTAACGACCGTGCATATTGTAGTAAATAGTAACTACCGTAACGAATGTCAGCAATTCGGAAACCGAATGAAAACTATCGAATAAAAACATTCGGTTGTGCTCCTGGACTATCGTTTAACAATCGATAGCAGGAAACATTCGATATGCCCATCACTACAACAGACTGCTGCTGCTGTCACTGTCTGCTAAATCGTTGCCTACGGCAAATACAGTAGAGACAATACACGACACTTACGGATTTCGCCTTGCTAAAATAGGAGACAATTCGACGGTGGCGCTCCTAGTGACTTGACCTGAACAAATCGCGCTAAATTCAAATATCAATGGAAATGTTTATACGGAAATGGATAAATAAATTACGTCTAGAAAGACAGTGGTATTGAGATATTAACTTCGAAGTTGCTAAAGCAATTCTGGATAAATGAATGAAGAATTATTTAAAAGGTTATTATGTAAAGACTGAAATTAGACATATAAACAAGGTGTGAAATGGACTGCTGTGAAATGGCTTGATCTTTCATTTATGCATTACTTTTTTAGCTTTAGCATACCTGCCTGAAATCTTACGGTTGGATTTGTCTTTTTTCCTCATTTAAAAACAATGTATCATCACATTAAGACATTTGTCAATAAAAATATCGGCACATTCCTTACACATGTGATGCAATGAATTAACATTTAATAGCTGGACAATTTTCCTCCTAACATGAAGCCTACTAACAGAAAGAAAATCTATAAAATCCCGGCTTTAATCTGAGAAGAGGGATAAAAGAAAGAAAAGTTTGAAAATGTTGTCGATAGTGATGCTTTGAGGAATATTTACGTACAATTAGAGTAAAAATGTAACATACCCTTGGTTGTATAGTCGAGGATTTTTAAAGTCGCTGGCCTGGAAATGATCTGAACAGATCTTATAATTCTTATACAAGCGTAACGTCCCTTCTTTCGTGTACACTTTATCCAAATCGCTTCTGTGACATTTCAAAACCCACAGATCACACCTACAACAACACATCGGTATTGAAGGTTAACTGCTGCACTATACAATACAGTGTGCGTATTATATTTTAAGCCCGTTAAAACATGGGTCGAGCAGGTCAGAAGATTATGAAGTACTATAAAAATCTCTGTCACTGGAAGAATATATGTGCAAACACAATATTACTTACATGTTCTTGTCACGAGGGAACCTGAAGAACGAGCGCGCATTTTTCTCTACTACGTAATTACTGCAGCCAAACACAGCACATACCTTTCCCCTCATGTTGAGAGGAGATATCAAGGAATGACACACGCTACTATTTAATTATGTCAACTCACTGAAAACGCATAAATAACACCAAAAACTTCACACAAAAATACACGGGTTCTTATGACAGAATCAGTACCGTTCAGGTCTATCCGCTAGAGTGAACTCCAATAGCTGTCCCTCGATATCTCGCTCAGTGTCGTGTATTGTCTCACTGTATTTGCCTACGGCTAAACTATCGATCTCTCGTACTTCTTCTTCTTCTCCTTAGAATTTTCTTGGGCGCTGCTGAAAAGCCATTACCCAATCACAACACTTATTATCACAAATCTTCAGATCTCTCGTACGACTGCAACTGCAATACAATATGAAACCATAACGTATTACCAAATACAGTAGAGATAATACGCGACACTGAGCGAGATATCGAGGGACAACTATTGGAGCTCTCTCTAGCGAATAGACCTGACAACTACTGATTCTGTCATAAGAGCACGTGTATTTGTGTGTGAAGTTTTTGGTGTTATTTATGCGTTTTCAGTGAGTTGACGTAGCGTGTGTCATTCCTTGATATCTCCTCTCGACATAAGGGGAAAGGTATGTGCTGTGTTTGGTTGCAGTAACTATGAAGTATAGAAGAATGCGCGGTCATTCTTTCGCTTCGCTCGTGACAAGAAAATGTAAGTAATATTGTGTTTGTATATATATTCTTCCAGTGACAAAGAGATTTTTATAGTACTTCATAATTTTCTGACCTGCTCGACCCATATTTTAACTGGCTTAAAATATAATACGAATATTTTATTGTATAGTGCAGCAGTTAACCTTCAATACCGATGTGTTGTTGTTAGTGGTGGGGACGGAGCGAGTAGAACTGTAGAGTAACTCGGTTCTTCAGGTTTACGTGACGTCACAGCGGAGCACCGATTCAACTCGAATAATCCGTACAGTGCTGTGGGTGCTTGAGTAAACCTTCCAGCCAGGCTACACTCGCAACACCACTGTTCTGTTGTTTAGACTCCAGACTGAGACGTCTGTTCTATTTGTGTTTTCTTATACCGGTACTACATATATCTTTGTTTAAAGTTGTTGCGCTATATTTTCTACCGATATTTGTAATACGAGAGAAGCAATAATGCCAATGAAAGTCCTCCCAAGCATGGCAGTATTTTACTAGCAGTCCAGGTAGAAAACCCGCTACTTGTAAAATTTGCAATCAAATCTATTGTGCAGGGGGAGAAACGTCAAATTTATGGAATCACATAAAACGGGCGCATCGTAAGGACATGGTACAAATACAGTTGCACATCGTGAAAGTAATTCCATTCCTACGTATGGGTGAGACAGTGCAGGAAAAAAATAAGTTGCATAGGAGTTTGGCAACTTTTGTATGCGAAGACATGCAGTCACTGAGGGTTGTAGATAATAGAGCTCGGTAGCCCTGAAAATGGTTTTCCGTGGTTTCCCATTTTCACACCAGGAAAACGCTGGGGCTGTACCTTAATTAAGGCCACGGCCGCTTCCTTCCCAATCCTAGCCCTTTCCTGTCCCGTCGTCGCCGTAGACCTATCTGTGTCGGTGCGACGTAAAGCAACTAGCAAAAAAGATAATAGAGCCAGACCTGTAGTTTATATCCGTTCCAACAGAACAAAAAAGAACTGGGCCATCATAGCTCAATTGGTAGAGCTACCAACGCCAACTCGGGAGGTTAAGGGTTCGGATCACACTGCTGCCCGGTTGGCATTTTTTTTTCTGTAACATCTCTTCGACGCGTACTACATGTACGTAGCACAACCTAATAGGTTGAAAGTCGATTTCGATTACAATGCGGTCTTGAAAATTCAATATTCATTGACCCTTAAGTGAACCTGCACTTGCTTACCTTAGCTTACCTGCTACGTCTGTGCCCGCATAGGAGGTGTTTTCATGTGCTGGACAAATTCTTTCAGACCGAAGGTTGTCGCTTTCTGCAAAACGAGCTGAAACTCTGATATTTCTGAATGGAAATTCCTCCTGTATAACACCTGTTCCATGTAATACAGAACACTAACGGTACTTCCCTTACTCTCTGTGTACAACGTGTTGTGTCTTGATTTCAATGTTTGTCACAAGATGAAGAATTGAGTTCATTTGTATACTTTACTTATTTCCATTACTGATGTTATCTTAACGTATTTTTCATTTAACTCCTTAACATATAGTTATAAATGAAATGTTTGACATTATATGAGTTTAGGCACATTTCAAAGCGCTAGATTTCGTTCCGTCAGTTATCACATTATGGAATAAGGTACCGGTACGTTTATCCATATGCATTAATATTTATTGTATTTATTTATACATTTCTATGTTTATTTCTTTATTTATGTCTACTTGATATGCCTCATATTAAGCACAGATTTGTAATTACACTGTTTGTTACGTTATGTGTTAAATTTATATTGCATCATAAAAATTGTGCAAATAACCAATAATAGATAGTACGGAGCATTGTACCACTGATAATAATTGATAATCTTCTTTATAAATGTAAACTATAGCTTAGGTCAATATAAAGTTTAAATTTACCGCTATAAAGTTGTACTCGGTTCTGTACTCGGTTTAACCGAGTAATGATGTCACAGTACTTGCTCCGAACCGAACCGCTCCGTCCCCACCACTAGTTGTTGTACGTGTGATCTGTCGGTTTTGAAATGTCACAGAAGTGATTTGGATAAGGTGTACAAGAAAGAAGGGACGAAGATCTGTTCAGATCATTTCCAGGCCAGCGACTTTAGAAATCCTCGACTATACACCCAAGTGTATGTTACATTTTTACTCTAACTGTACGTAAATACTCCGCAAAGCATCACTATCGACAACATTTTCATACTTTTCTTTCTTTTATCCCTCTTGTCAGATTAAAGCCGGGATTTTATAGATTGTCTTTCTGTTAGTAGGCTTCATGTTAAGAGGAAAATTGTCCAGCTTTTAAATGTTAATTCATTGCATCATGTGTATAAGGAATGTGCCGATATTTTTATTGACAAGTGTCTTAATGTGGTGATACCATGTTTTTTAAATGAGAAAAAAGACAAATCTAACCGTAAAAGTTCAGGAAGGAATGCTAAAGCAAAAAAAGTAAAGCATAAATGAAAGATCAAGCCATTTCACAGCAGTCCATTTCACATCTTGTTTATATGTTTAATTTCAGTCTTTAAATAATAACCTTTTAAATAATTCTTCTTTCATTTATCCAGAATTGCTTTAGCAACTTGGAAGTTAATATCTCAATAACACTTTCTTTCTAGACGTAATTTATTTATCCATTTTCGTCTATGCATTTCCATTGATATTTGAATTTAGCGCGATTTTTTCAGGTCAAGTCACTAGGAGCGCCACCGTCGAATCGTCTCCCATTTTAGCAAGGCTAAATCCGTAAATGTCGCGTATTGTCTCTACTGTATTTGGTATTACCACTACAGTCTAAAATGGGCATAACTTCTGAACCATTCATGCAAATAATGTTCTGACAAGGTTATTGTAATCCTTATAAACTGCTGGAGGAGGTCAAACAATTTATTTCGATCAGGAGTTCGAGGATAATATAGAAATATGTATTTAATCATAAGTACTATAACCAAATACAGTAGAGACAATACGCGACTGCTGTGAAATGGCTTGATCTTTCATTCATGCATTATTTTTTTATGCTTTAGCATTCCTCCCTGAACTTTTACGGTTAGATTTGTTTTTTTTTTTCATTTAAAAACATTGTATCATCACATTAAGACACTTGTAAATAAAAATATCGGCACATTCCCTACACACATGATGCAATGAACTAACATTTAAAAGCTGGACAATTTTCCTTTTAACATGAAGCCTACTAACAGAAAGAAACTGTATAAAATCCCGGCTTTAATCTGAGAAGAGGGATAAAAGAAAGTAAAGTATGAAAATGTTGTCGATGGTGATGCTTTGAGGAATATTTACGTACAATTAGAGTAAAAATGTAACATACCCTTGGCTGTATAGTCGAGGATTTCTAAAGTCTACTGTATTTGCTATAACATAAAATCGCTTCTAGAGCTGGCAACTGGTTGGAAATGTTATCTGCGCACTTTTTAGCGATTGATTTACACCCTAGTGCTAAATCGGTCGACTTAGGTTATCTTCGAGATTCGTATTGGCAACCTTTGAAACACAAACTAAGAATCGCTTATCATCGCTGTGCGACATCTGGCGTACACTTTAAGTACTCGTACTGTTGTTTACACAGCAAAGCCAAACTATAGAATTCATGCTACGAACACGTTTCACATTGGGAAATGTTATATAGTATTATATATTGTGTGTGTGACACAGTTGTTGGCGTAAGATAATAAAGGTTTAGAAAATTCGTATCGATCGATCATATTATCGATTCAATTATGATTTCATTTTCATTCAGTCGGCAGTACTACCGGAACCGGCAGTGCTCTCTTCTTACTCCTCAACCGAGTACAAAAATCTATCACTAAAATGTACGCGTACTATAGGTATATGCCATCGCGGACTTTTTTGTAGAGGTATCTATGCTCTACAATTCGTACGCTTACACTTGGGATCTATCGTTGACGGTTCAGGCAGCGTAAGCCAAGAAAGCAAGTGAACGACCGTTGTCTCTTTCTTCGCATTTACTGTATATCGGATCACGGATACTGTATTATTTCACGAGCTTCGAAGTATATTCAGAAATATAAGTTATTAGCACATAATAATGTTATTTGTTTTACGCCCCACTAACTACGTATGTGAGCACCTTCACCACCGGACTGAGACAGGATCGAACCTGCCAAGTTGGACTAAGAACGCCGGCGCTCTACCATCTGAGTTGCTACTCAGTCCGGCTATTACTGTAGCACATAACAATAATTACAGTGGTTCACTACGTGAACAGTGTTCGTATTGACAGTATCTAAAGTAGAACCACTGTACTGATTAAAATGCAGTCATTGAAACTCGTCTGGTGGTACAAATTGTCGGCACGTAAAAGAACTCCCGTGGGACAAAATTACAGCACCTCGAGTCTCAGAAAACCGTAAATGTTGTTAGTGAGATGTGACACAAATAACATTATTATTACATCCTTTTCAGACCCAACGCCCACGCAAGTGGACAACTATAATGAAATCCACATTTCTGAGCTCTTATATTCCTAAATGAACAATATGTACCAATATTTGTATGTTTTACCGTCAGACGTTTCTAATATATTTTGTCCACAAATGTGGACATTAGGCCTGCATTATGTCTATGCCTCTTGTTCACTTTTATGAATAAATGGTGAAATCCGCAAATATTTCAAGTATGATAATGGTTTAACTTTAATAAAGAGTTGGGTCAACTTAAATAAATTCTAAATATATAGAATTATTTTTAATCAGCTGACATGAACACATAAATGAAACACATATTTAAATGTTATTTCTGTAACAGACTGTAAGTTTTCTTCCCTTTTACGTATGGAAATGCACAAAACAATTCCTGTCCTTAAGAGGGCACACGTAGACTTTGCATGTTATGCAGAGAATGCGGCTTTTTTCATTGCAGCCAGGATTTCGGCATTTTTGCATGTCTTTAACTTTCATGGCTAGAGGAAGATGACCGGCAAACCTAGAAACATAATTGATTGTGTAACTAAATAAGTATGATTATTTATGAGAGTTTCCCCTATGTGTTCTAGATTAATGAAGATTTAGTTAAATTAGGTACCATGGCAACATGGTCTCTACATTACCTTGAGCAACTTATTGTTGGTAAGACCAAATGTCCACATGCGTGGACAAATAGTCTTACCCAGCTATTGTTATAGATGGTGGTGGTGGTGGTGATTATTGTTTTAAGAGGAAGTACAACTAGGCAACCATCCTCTATATAACACCAATCAGAAGGAAAAATGGAGGGGATCCGACACTTCGAAAAATGAAGATATCGGTCAAAGAAAGACAAGGGCAACGAAGGGCGTGAAAATGAAAGACTCCCTAGCCCTCGCAAACCTAATAGCGTCGGGGTCGGAAAGAACAAGAGTTGACCAAGGGGGGTCGGATAGGATAGATGAAAGTGAGGAGCCTGACACAAGTAAGTGGAAGCAATGCCAGGACTCATCTAAGGGCCCCGTGCTTGCCAACCCACGCTCTAAAGTTCAGAGCCCCTGAGGCCCCTTTCAGTCGCTTCTTACGACAGGCAGAGGATAACGTGGGTGTTATTCTACCGCCCCCACCCACAGGGGGATATTGTTATAGAGACCTAATGTCCACGTGTGTGGACAAAATAATTTGCATGCATATACAATCGACACCAAATAAAAACAACAACACATTTCTGCATTATTCGTCAGTTCAGGTCTTCGATTACCAGAAACTAACTGAAAGAGTTTATCAGGCAAGCCCGTAAATGAAGTATTAACAAGTATTTACCTGTAAGTCGGCTGTCCTGTGATGTATCCATGTCTTCACTTTCCGCCAACTTGCTGAGTGCTACCAAGGAGGTTACCGAATGTTGAAAAACAGTGAAGTTTATAGAGACATCCTTTGAGAACACACTCAAAGTAATATTGGAGGGAAATTCGAACTTCATTGTTCGTCAGAGAATAAAACATATTTGTCCACATATGTGGACATTGGGTCGGAAGAGGATATTGCATATTATAAGGCAATCACGACAACAACCATCACAGCCAGTTAGTTTGCTACTGTGATGGCATGACAATACTTCTTCGTCAACAATGCTTGGTTGTTGATACACTTTGTAATAAACTCTTGAATATCTCCATTATTACAGCTCGTGCGGTAAAAAGGTGTCAGATACAAACGACTGAATGAAAATTATATTTTCTATGATTATTGTTATGTGCTAATAGCCGGGCTGAGCAGCAGCTCAGATGGTATACTGAAATTCAGGTTAACAGCTTAGGAAAAGTATCCTTCCCCACGTGAGCACGTCCCTTCCCCCTTCCCTTCCCGTTGCCATCTCCGCCATATCAGCTTATTATTAACGTCGTGCGTCTATCTCACAAGTACTTCATTCTCAAACAGAAAAGCATCAAAAGAAATCACTTCCTTTCACAAAGCTGTATTTTGATAACGTACCATACCAATTTATTCCCTTATTGACCATGTAAAACCTACAGATTACTGACGAATACCGAGGCAAGAGAAACAAGGTTTATTTTTATTTCATAATGCAGTTTGTGTGAGGCACATGGGGACTTACAACATACTGTAAGTATACGATTCCACTCATGAAACGACTGTCAGTGGCAGTTTCTCACAGTTCAACAAGCTGAAAAACCCACCTGTGAGTGGGCTTGCAAAATACAATGTTTCCAGGAATGTTGTAAATATTGCAGTCTTGTCATTCGGAAGGTAAAAACGAACTCACGATCCCCTCATGCCAACATTTCTGCAGGTAGAGGGCGGTTACGAATATAAAGTAAAGTAAAAATTATTATTATTATTATTATTATTATTATTATTATTATTATTATTATTATTATTATTATTATTTTTATTATCCTATTCCCATACCGTGTTAAGGCCCTTTCTGTTTTATTTACGGCGAGTGCATGGTTCGAACTGAGCCTACTGACGAGCAGCCAAACACATGTGGCATGCAGCTTATTTGAGTGACATATATTTTTTTTTTCCTTCACCTTGATTGCTTGTTTACATATTGAGACACCTTCTTAAAACTAAAATTCAGCGACTTTAGGGAAACGTGTCATCAGAAACACTCACGACATATATAAACAGCCACAGGAGAGCATACGATATAGCACCACAGGAAAACATAAGAATTCCCTTAAGACAATATATGATTTGTATTGAAAAAAGTATAACTTACGAGTGACGTAGCTAATCTCCATCCATTTCTTCTATTCCGCTGAGACTACCGCTCGACGATTCATTGTCACTATCAACGCTGATCACAAACCTATCTTCCTCCGCATCCATTAGGAAGTCCAGGTTCCACAATTTCGTCTCTTCTCCCATAACGTGACAGGCGCAGTTCGCCCACTTTTCGGGTGTAACTTCGGCGATTCCTTCCTGTAGTAACCTTTCGACATCATCAAGTTTAAAAGTGGTGTTGTTCAGAGCAACGTAACCCTTGACCTGGCTCCATATTAGCTCTATCGGGTTCAGTTCACAGTGATATGGAGGTAAACGAAGCACAGTATGTCCAGCCAGTTCAGCAATGCTGCCAATACGGTAACCTTCATACTTATGTTTCACAGTTTGAATTAAACCCATGACTTTACAATGGCGAAAAATGAGGGTATCCTCCTATTCAATACATCATATATTCCGTCATTAGACGGAGCAAACAAATTCAGACATGTTTCGGCTCGCTTGAGCCATCTTCAGTGAAAAAAATTAGGGGGTTGGAATAATTTACATAATATAAGTTGAAAAAATGCTAAAAAACATAATGAAAGAGTAAACAAAAAAACAAAAGAGAGCTTAGACGGAAAACAAAATTAGCACAAATATACACTATTTACATCAATATGCAGAGCAAAAAACTTACTGCGACAAAATTCAGTGAAGCAGGTGTTAATTTGAAATTATAATTGATACTAAAAACTGCGTTAACCTAAGAAACAAGGGAATGAGAAAACAAATGATGCAGGTGGAAGCAAATAATAGTAGCGCATGGTGAGGTTGTGGACCTCATAGTTTACAAATTATTGGCTTTAAAAATGACAAAACAGTTTGAAATTGCTGTCAGAATCATCCTAGTGGAAACCCATCACAACAAATTGGTCAGGAGGAGAGCGGGAGCAAACATTTTTGAGAGAAACCAAGCCTGAATTAACCTGCAGGCGAAAAGCCTGTGACAAGGAGAAAAAACAACATGAAATTTACGGCTTTAGAAATAGCAGCATTCTGAATATCTTCTCAATCTAGCGGTCCCTTTCTTCATTATTGTTTCATAATGTTGGCTGGTGTTTTTGCCTTATTATAGAGGGGTCGGAAGGGCCGCATATAAAAATATGAGAAGCTGTGTTAGGTAGAAGACAGATGCATAGTAAATTGTAGTAATCTAGTGGAAACCGTCAATGAAGTTCTAATGGTGTGCAGTAGGTGGTTGTCCTCTCTAGTGGCCTGGCTTTCTCAAAGTAAGCCAATAATTTGTAAACTATGAGGTCCACAACCTCACCATGCGCTACTATTATTTGTTTCCATCTGCATAATTTGTTTTCTCATTCCCTTGTTTCTTAGGTTAACGCAGTTTTTAGTATCAATTATAATTTCAAATTAACACCTGCTTCACTGAATTTTGTCGCAGTAAGTTTTTTGCTCTGCATATTGATGTAAATAGTGTATATTTGTGCTAATTTTGTTTTCCGTCTAAGCTCTCTTTTGTTTTTTTGTTTACTCTTTCATTATGTTTTTTTAGCATTTTTTCAACTTATATTATGTAAATTATTCCAACCCCCTAATTTTTTTCACTGAAGATGGCTCAACCGAGCCGAAACATGTCTGAATTTGTTTGCTCCGTCTAATGACGGAATATATGATGTATTGAATAGGAGGATACCCTAATTTTTCGCCATTGTAAAGTGAAAACCGTCAATACGGAATGATTCTAATATCTTGTAATTAAACCCATGAGTTCTGCTTTTATCCAGCTATCCTCGAAGTACACTCCCTTCTCCCTTAGGAACTTCTGCATGTCAATTTTCTTGGAAGACGATGTAGGGATCCTTTCACGCTTGACAGAGTGATAACTGGCATTGTCCATCACAATCACACTATTCGGCTGAAGTTTCGGCAGTAGTTCCTTAAACCAAGCTTCGAACCTGGGACCGTCCATTTCCTGGTGATAATCTCCACTGGACTTTCTGGCTCTAAATACAAGTCCCGCACCATCAACGAAAACGTTCTCGTTCCCACAATGTACTATGATCACACGACCCCCTTTTTCACTTGGGGCTTTCAACCCGGTACTTACACCACTAATGAAAGCCTGGCGTTTGCTTTTAATAGTACTGTCCTGCCATACCTTAGATGGTGTATGTCCAGCGTTACACCAAGTTTCGTCAAGGTAGTAAACCGTGCGCTTCTGTTTACGATAATCCTTGATTGACCTTAGGTACTTGTGACGCCACTGAATTAAATCCGCTCGTTCCATTAAAGCTGAAGCTCTATTCCGCCTCTTAAAGACAAATCCTAAATCCGTCATCAACCTCAGAATTGTTCTCTCACTGAAATTAGGTAACTCGGCATCCCTATTTACTGCAGTTGTCACTTTCTTGACAGTCGGAATTTCGTTCTTAAGAAAAAAACTGTGCACTTTTCTCCGAACGCCACTTAAAACAAAATCAGAATATTGTGACACACGAACTTTCTTCCCTTTGGACGCCGGTCGACCTTTCGCTGGAGACTTGGATTTTCCGTGGAGTTTAAATTCCGCGCGAGCGGCGTAAACACTGTACACAGAAACACCAGTCAGCTGCGCGGTCTTTTTCACCATGTCTTCCACAGTCCACAGCGGATTCTCATCTCGTAGGCTACTGTATACATTTAAAACAATCTGTTTAGATTTCCTACTTAATTTTTCTCCACTTTTATTTGCCTTAAAGTATTTCACACGGGACTCAAGCGTCACTGCATCACACACGTCTTGCTCACAGCTGGCAGCCATTATGAATACTGAACATATTGTTGCATTGCAGCCAGTATTGCCTACTGTTTTCTTGGATCCATCTTCAACGTCGCAAATAGTATGCGAACTTATCAGCAATGAAATGAACTCGAACAAAGCTTACTAAGTGCACAGTGCAATAAGATATCAATCTCATGTTAAATAATTATTATTTTGCTACATACACCTCTTAGAACGGTAACTATTCATAGCTATCTATGTATAAAATATAAGAGTTGGCAACGAGCCCGAATGACATACGATCTGTGATATATTTTCCATATTTAAACAGGGCAAAAAATTTTAATTCGTCAAGTCAGTTCACCAGAATATCTAACCAAACTGAAGGAAGCTCCTGACTTCAGGAACAAGTAACAAACCTAGGGAACTATTTGGCGCTGCGGAATCCTTTTCACCTACCAGAAGTCTGACTAACATCAAAGGAACCGCTAAGGTCTTGAGTTGACTCTCAGTATAGAGCGCTGGCCTTCTTAGCCCAACTTGGTAGGATCGATCCTGTCTCAGTCCGGTGGTGAAGGTGCTCACTTACGTAGTTAGTGGAACGTAAAACCAATAACATTAGCATTATTATGTGCTAATAATTTATATTTCTGAATATATTTCGAATCTCGTGATATAATACAGTATCCGCGATCCGCTATACAGTATACCCGAAGAGACGAAAATGTCGGTCGGTCACTTGCTTTCTAGGCTTTCGCTGCATGAACAATCAACGATAGACCCCAAGTGTAAGCGCACGAATTGTAGAGCATGGAAACCTTTACAAAAAAGTCCACGATGGTATATACCTATTTCCAACCGGTTGCCCTCTAGGAGTGATTTTATGTTATAGTCCTTAAGATTAAATAAATATTTCTATATTATCCTCGAACTCCTGATCGAAATAAATTGTTTGACCTCCTCCAGAATTTTATAAGGATTACAATAACCTTTTTAGGACATTATTTGCATGAATGGTTCAGAAGTTATGACCATTTTAGACTGTAGTGGTAGTAGGTGAACGTACAGCGTTCCTCTACCTCGCCGCTTGGAGGGCTGTAGTTGCACCAGATGAAAAAAATAATCAGATCTTCGCGACTGCATATATTAGACTGTGATGCAACCACAGACATATGCAACCAATGAGATTGTAATTAGATCTGATTGAAGAACGAGACGGGCAGCTATACTTAAAACTCGAATGCTTAAGGCCCTCTCTAAGATGGTGTCGGGAAGGGAGCACGTCGAGAAGGGCAGCTAGCAGCTAGTGTCGGGGAAGGGGGATGTCGAAAAGGGCAGCTAGCCTTAGAACTAGGCCCTTCTAACGTAGTGTCGGGAAGGGCATCTAGCCTTAAAACTAGGTTTCGTGTAGTTAGGCTCCCTAGACGTTCCGCACCCGCACGTGGCTAAGTCCCATCAAGATGACAGCAGTGAGGTTAGGATCGTTCAAAATTCCGCACCAAAACAAGTGCACGAGATTAAGACCTGTCAAGATGGCAGCAGTGAGGTTATCCACGTTCATTTGTTCAAAATTCCGCGTCGACCATTTATGATAACGCCAGTGAAGTTAGCCATACACACTTTTTCAAAATCCGCGCCAAAAGATGAGCACGGAGTTAGGACTTGTCAAGATGACAGCTTCAGGTTAGCCACGTTCACTTATTCAAATTCCGAGTGCACGTAACCAAAAAACAGGACCTGTCAAGATGGCAACAGTTAGGTTAGCCACGTTCACTTGTTCAAATTCCGCGCCCACATGCTCTAAAAAGTGAAGTTAGGACCTGTCAAGAAGGCAGCTGTCATCTTGACAGCTGTCACTTATTCACATTCCGCGCCCACGTGGTCAAGATAGCAGCAGTGAGGTCAGAGTCTGTCAAAAGCACGTGCTTTTGTTTACAAAGAAGACTACGTGCTCGTGACGTAATGGTCACGTGGTCATGACGCCATGGGGTCAATGATCTAGGGTGCTGACTCAGCACAAAAAATGCTGACGAGGTGGTTTAGAACGCGCCCAGCCCTTCTACTCACTGTATATGATCCTTTCTTTCGCTTTTCCTCATACTCTTATCAACTTCCACATATTCCTTTCGTGCTGCGGCTCTCTGTTGTTTTGTTTTACACATATTAATCTTTGCCTTAAATACCTACCTAGCCTCTATGATTTTTTCGAGTACCATCAGACATCCATTCATTCTTGAGATAAATGTGAAATCCATGTACCTTCTCACTAACTTCTGAATACGTGTCCTTAACTTTCTTCCATGATAATTCATCATCCATCATAAGTTCTGGTTCAACAACAAGAGCTTCAAAGGGGTTTCTTAATTCGATCTGGAATTCTTTCCTTTTGCTTTCATCTTGCAATTTACCTAAATCAAATTTCTTGTTTCGCCTTTCGAATTTCCTTCCACTGCCACAATTTTCATTCTAAACTCCGCAGCTACCAAGTGATGATCACTTCCAATATCTGCCCCTCTTTTATTTCTCACACCAGTCATTGATCTTCTAAACTTTCTACTTATGTCGATGTGGTTTATCTGGTTTTCTGTAACATGATCTGGCGACACCCATGTAAGCTTATGGCTTTATGAGGGAATAAACTGCCACGCACTACTAAATCATGACTAGCACATCTTCTCTTATAAATAAAGTTGTAGGGGGTCCGCTGTCTGTAATTTCGTTTGTTTTGCCAATTTTTCAGATACTTATCCGTTTTAGGTAAACTCAAGACCGAATCGGTGGTTTTTACTTTTCGTGTCTGTTTGTTTGTTTGTTTGTTTGTTTGTTTGTTTGTTCCACCATCACGGCAAAACGGCTGGATAGATCTCAACCAAACTTCATATTTGGAGTATACCCACCCCGAGGAAGGTTTCTATATGCATTTCATTTTAAAATCTTTGATTAGACGGGGATTTATAGGAAAAACAGAACGGTTTTCCTCCATTTTCTCTTATACCATTGATTTCCTGTAAACTCCGTGGACCGTATGTGAAACGTCTCTTCATTATAAACAACTTTCGTTATGTTCATAATTTACCTTACTATTCAAATGACGGAGAAATTTACTATTTTCTGCGGGTATCATGGTCTGCGTGTGTGACCGACAGACCGACAACGAACCTACAGGTTACCATGGCAACGTCTCTGACTGCTTGCCAGCAGGGAAGTAACGTATTGCCATTTTCCTCATCATACCTTTAAATTCATGGTTGTTCCTTGGGTAGAAGGCAAGAGAGGGCGTCAGTCGGCCATTCTGCGGGATATTGGCGGAATATCGTTGGAGTTTATAACCGTCCTCGAATAGCTTAAGTAATAACATCATTAGTCATCTTATCTGTTGACCTAAGAATGCCTGCGCCTAAATTTCTCCTCTGTTACCTCTTTCTTATATCCATAACTCACACCAGCATATATTATTGAGGGGCATTTGATTTTCCAATACATTCACTTGGTATTTACATATTTGTCGTCATCCGACTGTCCTCAGTTTTAATCCATTTTCTATTAATTTCAACTCTCTTTACTGAATTATTTTCTTCCTTAATTACACCGTATGTATGTGAGTGCTAATCCCGAAAGCTTGACACTCTTTTCTTTGAGGAAAAATTCAAGCTATGCAAATGTATAACTTTCGGCCCCGGAAAATATCGAAATATGGATGCAATTTTAACGACGGTGCACACCTTCGTTTCGGGATAATTGGTGGCTAATCTGTAAGTCTTATCACAAATCAGAAAGCACAATCGCGTTTCATTTTGGAGAGATCTACAACTTTGGTCCTATGACTTTTTATCGTATTTCTATTTCTTATACGTTAAATAGAGCTGTATTTCTCGATTTCAAGTTCATTTTATACTTTCACACGTATATGTTAATATTAATGTGGCTCACTTATAGCAAAGATAGAATCATGACATTCGGCACGCACATTGGCATGACCAGTGGCAATGTGACAGATAGAATCATAAAATTTGGCTGTCACATGAGTATCACAAATATAAAGTAGTATGCGAAAACTGTACAAAATTTCACACCCAATGATTCTAACTCAATCTAACCCATAAATATAGCAGATACGAGAAGATGTCATGGGACCAATCATGTAGAACACTGAAAGAGGCGTCTGATGGTGAAGTCCGTTTGCAGATATGTCGCAGAGTTTCAAAGCAGTAACTCACGACATAAAGGTCTGCACTTCTAGAGTGTGTCTGTACATTGACTATTTTAGCGACATTTCTGTACAGTTATCCGTTTCAGGTGTAATAATGACCATCTGCATACTTTTAGCTTTGGTGTCTGTTTTTCTGTTTGTCGGTTTGTCTATAACTTGGAAACTACTTGATATATTTCCACCAAAATTCATATTTAGAATCCACCTGTCCTTGGGTAGGTTTCTAAATCCATGAAATGACTGGGGGGTTTATACGAAACCGAAACCGTGATTTTGCACTCCCACAAAATGTACACACCCAAACTTAATAGAAATCTACCTGCCTTAATGGAAATTTATTTTTAAACCTTTTTTCTCATGTGCATCATTTCGGTAAGAGGATTTATAAGGGAGATATCATTAACCGGACTTAAGAACGGGCGCGTGTTGAGCGTATTTCTTACAACTTGAAAAACATTGAAGATATTTGAACCAAACTTTATATTTAGCATTCACCTTTCCAAAGGTAGATTTTAAAGGTCAATAACATTTCCTGTTCCTGGAATGGACTGGCGGTTTATAGGGAACCGAAATGGTGAATTTACTCTTCCACAATATATACAGTACATGACCAAACCTGACTGGAAATCGACCAAATTTGTTGGAAATCCATTTCTAAAACTTTTTTCATGTGTATTTTCTCGACAGAAAGATTAATAAGGGAGATGTCATGAATGTTCAGTTTTGCAGGGTAAGTCCAGCAGACATAGACCAAAAGGTGTTGTACGTGGAGCAGATTCCTTATCTATATATATAAAATAGCTTGTCCTGACTGACTGACTGACTGACTGACTGACTGACTGACTGACTGACTGACTGACTGATTCATCATCGCCGAGCCAAAACTACTGGACATAAAGAAATGAAATTTTGGGGATATATTCACATTATGATGTAGGTGCTCGCTAAGAGAGCATTTTTGGATATTCCTTCGGTAAGGGGGTGAAAAGGGGGGGTGAAATTTTAAAATGAGTGTATCTATAACTTTAAACGTTTATAGATGTGAAAATTGGTATTTAGTATCTTCTTTAAAAATAAGGAAATACGTATTTTTTGTTTTTAGAAAATCCCAATAGGAGGGGTGAAAAAGGGTGAAAATGGGGGAAAATGGGTTGAATGCCTTTAATCAGGATACCGGTACTTATATATCAGAAACTGAAGATATTACAGACCTCAAAATTGGTACTTTTGATCTCTTTTAAAAATAAAGAAACACGTATTTTTTGTTTTTGGAAAATCCAATTAATGGGAGGGTGAAAAGGGGGTGAATTTTTAAAATGAGTAAATCTATATCTCGAAACTTTTAAAGTTTGCTGATGTAAAAATTGGTATTTAGAATCTTCATTAAAAATAAAGAAAGAACGTATATTTTTCTTTTCGAAAAATCGCAATAGGAGGAGTGAAAAGGGGTGAAAATGGGTTGAATGCCTTTAATGAGGCTACTTATATCTCAGAAACTGAAGATATTACAGACCTGAAAATTGGTGTTTGGGATCTCCTTTAAAAATAAAGGAGCACTTATTTTTTTGTTTCTGGAAAACACAATTAAGGGGGGTAATATTTTAAAATGAGTGTATCTATATCTCAAAACTTTTAAAGGTTATAGATGTAAAAATTGGTATTTAGAATCTCCTTTAAGAATAAAGAAACACGTATTTTTTGTTTTCGGAAAATCGCAATAGGAGGAGTGAAAAGGGGTGAAAAATGGATTGAATACCTTTAATGAGGCTACTTATATTTCAGAGCCTGAAGATATTACAGACCTGAAAATTGGTGTTTGGGATCTCCTTTAAAAATAAAGTAACACGTATTTCTTTGTTTGTGGAAAATCCAATTAATGGGGGGGGGTGAAAAGGGGGTGATTTTTTAAAATGAGTGTATCCATATCTCAAAACTTTTAAAGTTTATAGTTGTAAAAATTAGTATTTAGAATCTGCTTTAAAAATAAAGAAACACGTATTCTTTTGTTTTCGGAAAATCCCAATGTGAACATATTTATTACTAACAACTAACAGGGTGTGGGGTAATAAGCTTACTTTTGACAACATACCATATAAGTTCTGGGAAAAGGAGATTGGCGTTCGGCTTCCCCATTAATTTTGAGGTTAAGATATTTTACTGTAATTGAAATAAAACTATGAATTCGTTTGATAGAACAATATATATTCTTTAAATAATATATCAAAAAATAGTGAGTCTTGTTGCGATAAAACAGATGAGAATATGAAATAATGACATTGCAACTGAAAGAAACTAGGCATGAATTTGAATTCTTCTTGACCGGACATTTAACAATTTATACGAAATATTTCCCTCACTGATTCACTTGACTGTACCTTCAACACTTTTAGTGTAATTACGACGTATTCCTTTGCTCTGGTGTTTACTGTAGATGTGTCACGCCCAACTTGGTGATACATCCTTGTGACTGCTTCTTCTCCATATCATCTGACTTCTTTGTAAGTCAATATGGTATGACCTCTTGGCAGGTCCAGGGTTGCCCTCTCTGACTTCATGGTAAGCCCTTGCGTCCGTGTCTTCCACTAAGTGACGGACCAACTAACTTTTGGCCTCACTCTCTCAATGACCAATAATTAATGGCTCACTGAGTCTGCTCCATCTCTCGTTCACACTCGTTCACTGACCAACTAAGGCCTCTTGATCTAGTAGACTTCTTCACTGTACTGTTTCCGTTTAACTAATGACTGACGCTACAATATGCATCCACCTTATATAGACGTTGGTTGACACAACTACGTAATCTCCAGAAATAACAATGACATACTCCCACCTACGCGACAAATATTACATACAGTGGTGAAATAGCCCCGCGGCGACTGAGTCCGTGCGCGCATTGCTAAATAAATACAATGCCGTAGCCATGGCGCGGCGATGACTTGGCAGAATCGCCAGTGGTGTCACAATGTAACAACGTCACTTCCAATCTCTGATATATACAACAATTCTCACTGTACAGGTATTGAGTGCTATTCTACATATACGTATATATGCATACATCTAAGTACAATCTTGCAAGCAACAGGCAATTGCAAAATCGAATTGAATAAAACGGATAATTACAATAATAGTAACAATATCACAGATAAAATAATAATAAGGACATAATAATAATAATAATAATAATAATAATAATAATAATAATAATAATAATAATAATAATAATAATAATAATAATAATAAAATACAGATAAAATACAATAATAAAAATACAGATATCATCTTGTAACGGGATTTGAACCGTTACAATTCGCCTCCCTCATAAATAAATCGAAGAACAAAGAATCGATTGATTTATGAACAAAATTATATATATAGCACTGACACATATAAACACTTTAAATGAGTATACAACAATATTTTTTTTTTACATCCATACATTTTATAAAATATCACAAATATGAGAATTCTTCTCGCACATTGCCATCGTAGATAACTGTTCAGTGTCCCATTCTCATACAATACACAAGAGCATAGCACTTAATTTAACACATACAAATAATTTTAAATGATTACACTACATTCGTCTTTTTTTTAACATATCAAAATATTTTGTGAAAATTCACGTGTATGAGAACTTTTCTCGCATATTGTTATCTCATATAACTGTCCAATGTCCTGTTCTCCGTTTTTTTTGTCACACAGTATATGACAATGTAGCACTTATTCTTCCAATACACCAATACGACACTTGGTTCACACGCCAATCGCAGATGTTAGTTTTATTTTGCCAGTTTCTTACAAAAATGTAATCATCTTATTATTACCTCAACAAATCTCACTTGAAGTACTTCTTTACATTGATTATACTATAAATACCGACAATCTTCCCTTCCTGATCTTTATAAGAATATGCACACTCCCCGATACGGTTCACAATAGTGAAATACCCCTGATACAAAAGAATAACTTCAAGATATTTCCCGCTTCTGCAGATGATGAAATGGAACTCTGAGTAGCACTCTGTCACTCAAACTGAATCAATTTTGCCCTCATTGACTTACATATATCAATAAATCACATCCTTCTTGGCAACAATAATTAAAGAATCAATTCCAAGGCTACAAGATGGTTCAATTATTCCGTAATCCAGCATAATGTTTATTTGTTCTTAGACTTCACTAGCACATTTAAGTTGACTGCGGTACTTACCTCCCACAAATGATGAATGGTCATGTACTACAAATTTATGTTCATATACGTGTTCTTCCTCACTTACCACTAAATACCTCTCGATGCTTACCTAACATCGAACACAATTACTCCTCCTGTAATTCACTCAAATTACCTCACGTCAATGCCTCATACCGACGATCCCTCAGATCCTGGTCGTTATAGACACCTGACACACTTCAACACATTTCCTCTCACTAGGAACAACTTCACTTACCTCTCATATTTTTCAAAGAACACACGTTACCCAAACACTTACCTCGGACCATCATAATTAACACGCACTTCTTTGCTAGTTTCCTCATAGAACAAACACACACTACCTAAATTAAAGTCTACTCTACTTCCATGATTTGCAACCAAGTCAGCTCCTATAATAACTGAATACACAAGCTTTGGTACAAGGCATAGATGAAACTTACAAATATCTTCAATCGTGATAGGTACCGCTATCCTCTTATTTGCTCACTGTGACTTACCCAACAGCTGTTATAAAATAGTACCTTCTTCACATCACAATTTCCATCATCGGAGTTACGACCTCACTACTTACAGTATATTCTCAGTATCACAAGTACTTACATCACTTACCAGAACACTTCTTACGTCTAACTTACTGCTACCATTAATTACTTCATAATATACGACTACGTCATTACTTAAATATCTCACTTAACATTACTTAGGTCACAATCACGCTGTACTCTTAAATCTACTTTCACTACATAACTACTTATACTAAATACCTGTTCATCTACTACCTTCAGCCTGTCTACTTAACTTACCCGATTCCCTGTGAATCTGAGATACTCTGGCTCGATAACGACACCTTGATAACATTCATATTAAGACTATCATAGTCTCTTTGATAAGTCAAATCCGTACGCCTCCCATCTTCCGATTCTCTCTGATTAATCTTCTGATCCTCTCTCTCACAACTCAAATCCATACGCCTCCCATCTTCCGATTCTCTCTGATTACTCTTCTGATCCTCTCTCTCACAACTCAAATCCAAACGCCTCCCATCTTCCGATTCTCTCCGATTACTCTTCTGATCCTCTCTCTCTACTATACTACTTTCCTCAGACATCATGCGTTCTCTCTCACGCGCGCGCCCTTCCACACATTCCTTCCAAAGCCTGTCAATGAAATTTTCTCTAAATTCTCCCTAATTAGACATATTATCCCAGTACACTCGAAACCATATTCTACTTTCACCAATAAAAACATTAGACAAAATCTCCAACACGTATTCCCATTCAATAACATTATTCCTCAACTTACTTGCAAATCTTTTCTCAACTACTTTTACAAATTCTATCGAATTAAACTGTTTTCCAGAAAACTTGGTTACATCACAATCCCTACTGAACAAACCACTCGCTATTACCACTTCTCTCGCCGTCTCACCTCTACCTTTCTGCCGTATCACTTCCTGGAAGTTTACAACTTCTTCTTCTTCTTCTTCTTCTTCTTCTTCTTCTTCTTCTTCTTCTTCTTCTTCTGCTCTCTCAGCATTCTCTTCCACTATTCTCACGTCTTCCTGCAATTCTTCCTCTCTCTCTCTCTCACCTGCTGTGATAGCGTTTCCTGTTCGTTCCGCAGTTCACTGACTTCCACAAGTTTGCTTTCAATTTGTTCATTTCTACTAATCTGTTCTCTCGTATCTTCCCCAACTGCATTGCAAATCTTGTTCAATCTCTTCTCGACTACCTCATGAATTTCTTTCCGATTACTAGAACTTTTATCACTTAATTCTACGATATTCTCTGTACCAGTTCCTTTATCATGCTTAATTTGCGTATGAAGATCGCTCCGACTCGACTCCATTTCTTCTCTAAGGTCAACACACTCTTTATTTACCTTATCTTCTAACTTAGATACTTGACTAGTTACCTCTACTATCTTAGTATCTATTTTATAATTTAGTGATTCATTTAACCCATCTATTTTATCATTAATCCCATTAAAATTCTCTTTATTACTACCAATTAATTCTTCCATTTTACTACTTAGAGAGTTAATCTGTTTATTACAATTTTCATTATTAGTACTATTAGTACTATTATTAGTACCCCCTTGCTGGCGGGACCTAGTGTTTACAGTGCACTATGTCTTCTGGTATGGGCTAGAGCAATCTTGTTACTTTCATTGATCTGTCTCAGCTTTATCCTTGGCTTTGACAAAATGAAAGTGACTGAGGTATGAGTGATGCTAGTAATGCCATTCCTTCTGCAGCCAGTCCCTGCTATGAATGGTGTGAAAATATTGCTCATAGGGTCGGTTGGTGCATGCATTTCAGTGGGCTTGGCAGACTGATATGTAATAGCAACTTCTGGCTCAGTGAGGAAAGCAACGGGAAACTACCTCACTCCTCATTTCCCTAGTACGCCTCTTCAGTGATGCCTAGGCCATCTATGACAGCTGATGGCGGAGCTGTTGAGGATCCAACCAGCCTTCGGGCTGAGGACTAAACATACATACAGTACTAATTAATTCTTTCATCTCTTTCTTATTATTTTCACTACTACTACTAAATAATTCTTTCATCTCTTTCATCTCTTCCTTACTATTTTCAATCAGTTTCTTACAATTTTCATTATTAGTATTAATTAATTCTTTCATCTCTTCCTTACTATTTTCGTTACTACTAATTATTTGTTGCATTCGTTTATTACTATTTTCGCTACTAATATCAATCTTTTCCTCCATTCTTTTCTGACTATTTTCACTACTAGTATCAATCTTTTCCTCCATCCTTTTCTGACTTTTTCACTACAACTACTCATTTCCTCCATTTGTTTCCTGAGCTCGGTCATTTCGGCCATAAACAAATTTAAAACATTTTGGTTCACTCCCCCCGCGATTTCCTTTGGCGTTTCAGTGTGCTTCTCAATTTCTGCACTTTCCTGAATTTCCTCAGAAGCTTTCATCGTATTCACCTGCTCCCTATTCTGAATTTCACTTGAATGTCTGCAGAAGCAATGACCTCGTCCTCACATGACTTGTTATTGTCTTCCTTGTCCATCTTTGGTTCACTAGTGATAGTACGCGATCTCAAATTAATTTCCCTCTTCAAATTCCTTGACATATCCCCAAAATACAAATATATATCACAAAATTACACTCCTGAAATTTACCGGTAATGATTTCCGCTGGCTTTAGTTGTGCATACTCCTCCCAATTGAACCTATGATATGCTGTCATTCAGAACAGATTCTGATTTTATTCGAGTCCCACGTTGCGTCGACACTTTGTGAACATATTTATTACTAAAAACTAACAGGGTGTGGGGTAATAAGCTTACTTTTGACAACATACCATATAAGTTCTGGGAAAAGGAGATTGGCGTTCGGCTTCCCCATTAATTTTGAGGTTAAGATATTTTACTGTAATTGAAATAAAACTATGAATTCGTTTGATAGAACAATATATATTCTTTAAATAATATATCAAAAAATAGTGAGTCTTGTAGCGATAAAACAGATGAGAATATGAAATAATGACATTGCAACTGAAAGAAACTAGGCATGAATTTGAATTCTTCTTGACCGGACATTTAACAATTTATACGAAATATTTCCCTCACTGATTCACTTGACTGTACCTTCAACACTTTTAGTGTAATTACGACGTATTCCTTTGCTCTGGTGTTTACTGTAGATGTGTCACGCCCAACTTGGTGATACATCCTTGTGACTGCTTCTTCTCCATATCATCTGACTTCTTTGTAAGTCAATATGGTATGACCTCTTGGCAGGTCCAGGGTTGCCCTCTCTGACTTCATGGTAAGCCCTTGCGTCCGTGTCTTCCACTAAGTGACGGACCAACTAACTTTTGGCCTCACTCTCTCAATGACCAATAATTAATGGCTCACTGAGTCTGCTCCATCTCTCGTTCACACTCGTTCACTGACCAACTAAGGCCTCTTGATCTAGTAGACTTCTTCACTGTACTGCAACCGTATAACTAATGACTGACGCTACAATATGCATCCACCTTATATAGACGTTGGTTGACACAACTACGTAATCTCCAGAAATAACAATGACATACTCCCACCTACGCGACAAATATTACATACAGTGGTGAAATAGCCCCGCGGCGACTGAGTCCGTGCGCGCATTGCTAAATAAATACAATGCCGTAGCCATGGCGCGGCGATGACTTGGCAGAATCGCCAGTGGTGTCACAATGTAACAACGTCACTTCCAATCTCTGATATATACAACAATTCTCACTGTACAGGTATTGAGTGCTATTCTACATATACGTATATATGCATACATCTAAGTACAATCTTGCAAGCAACAGGCAATTGCAAAATCGAATTGAATAAAACGGATAATTACAATAATAGTAACAATATCACAGATAACATAATAATGACATAATAATAATAATAATAATAATAATAATAAAATACAGATAAAATCATACAATAATAAAAATACAGATATCATCTTGTAGCGGGATTTGAACCGTTACACCAATAGGAAGGGTGTAAAAGGGTGAAAAATTGGTTGAATGGCTTTAATGAGGCTACTTATATTTCAGAACCTGAAGATATTACAGACCTGAAAATTGGTATTTTGGATCTACTTTAAAAGTAAAGAAACACGTATTTTTTTCGTTTTTGGAAAATCCAAATATTGGGGGGTGAAATGGGGGGTGAATTTTTTAAAATGAGTGCGTCTACATCTTAAAACTTGAAAATTTACAGATGTAAAAATTGGTAGTAGAATCTCCTCTAAAAATAAAGGAACACGTATTTTTTTGTTTCCTGTAAATCCTAATAGGAGGGGTGTAAAAGGGGTGAAAAATGGGTTGAATGCCTTTAATGGGGATACATACATCTCAGAAACGAAAGATATTACAGAACTGAAAATTTGTATATGGGATCTCCTTTAAAAATAAAGAAACACGTAATTCTTAGTTTTTGGGAAATCCAATTAATGGCGGTTAAACAGGAGTGACAAATTGGGATGAATTTTTAGAAAGACTATATCTACAGAATATCTTGCAATGTTAAATGTTACAGACGTAAAAATTGGGTGTTTGGAATCTCCTGTAAATGTAAATAAACATATGTGATTTGTTTTTGGAAACTCCACTTAAGGGGAACTCAAAAGGGGTGAAATTTTAAAATGAGAATTTTTACAGTATATCTAAAAACACTTAACATGTTACAGAAGTGAAGGTATTTTTTATCTCTATTAAACATAAAGAAACGTGTGTTTTTAGTTTTCGAAAATACCACTTGGGTGGAGGGGGGTGGTAAAGTGGCTGAAAATGGTTTTGAATTCTTTTAATTAGGCTACTGATATCACAAAAATGAAATTTGATATTTGCAATCTGCTTTAAAAGTAAAGAAACACGTATTCTCGGAAAATCCAATGAAGGGGGGGGGGGGGGAAGAATTGAAAAATTAATTGACTTAATTGTATGAGAATACATACATCTAATAAAAACTAAAGTTGTTACAGACGTGAAAATTCGTATTTGGATCTCCTTTAAAAACAAAGAAAAGCGCGTTTTGGTGGGGAAACCATCTTGGAGGGTGGGAGTGTAAAGGAGTTGAATTCCTTTCATGAGGACACATAAATCAAAAACTGAGGAAGTTGGAGTCGTGATCATTGGTATTTAAGAAGATCCTTTACTATTAAAGAAACAAGTATTTTTTGCGGGAAAATTCACTTGGGGGGGGGGGGGAGTATTGTGATATGAAGTGCAGAAAGTAAATTATTTTTATTGTGATCTCAAAACTGAAGGTAATAGACGTGAACATTGGTGTTTGGAATCTCCCTTAAACATAAAGAAAAAAGCATTCATTTAATTGGGGGGGGGGGGGTTGGCGGTAAATAAACTTAACGGCGGTGGGGTGTAGAAGTAGGTGAGACTAATTGATTTTAGCTGTTATTACTGTACTTATAAGGATCCTCCGTTGCTCAGGCGGCAGCGCGCCGGCCTCTCACAGCTGGGTTCCGTGGTTCAAATCCCGGTCACTCCACGTGACATTCGTGCTGGACAAAACGGTGGCGGGACAGGTTTTTCTCCGGATACTCCGGTTTTCCCTGTCATCAGCCATTCCAGCAACACATAATAGTAATAATAATAATAATAATAATAATAATAATAATAATAATATTCCGGACCGTCGTCAAATGTGCGGACCGCGCTGGAAACGGCTCCTGGACGGGTAATGACTAAGAATGCAGTCCGGCCGCGGGTTCAGTGCCGCCAAGGCACCCAATATGACACCACGCCGGATCTCCTGAAGGATTTTATCCATATTAAAAATGATTATAGGAAAAGATGGCAAAGATTTACGGACCCATCTGACCGTGAGGAATACCTGAGCCTAGCCCGGGAAGTACGAAATCGATTGCTGGAAAGGAAGATTGAAAAATGGGAGGAAACGTGCCGTAAAATAATAGAAAACCAGTCAGATCGGGAATTTTGGTGGATTCTCGCAGAAAACGAGTCAGATCGCGAATTTCGTCGGATTATATATCTAAAACAATAAGCATTCAATTATAAATTTCAGTATAATACCGTAGCGAAGCACGGGTATCTTGCTAGTTTATATATATAAGTAAAATCCTAACGACTGTGTGCCTGTACATTGACTATTTTGGCGAAATGTTCGCACAGCTACGCGTTTAAGGGGTAATAATAACAACCATCTGCATAATTTTTTGGTTTAGTTTCCTGAAAGTCCTAATTTTAACCCTCCTCGCCCAAAATCCACATTGCGGCATAATCTGCCAGACGAACAAGAAAACAGAAATTTGGCAAAATTATAAGTTTTAGCCTGTAACGGACAGAACATTTCCAAGAGCTTTAAATTTTTCACTTTTCCCCCGAAGAATATCGAAATATGGAGGCAATTTTAATGATGGTGCAGATCTTCGCGAAGTTCTATCACATAAGGGAAGGCACAATCTCCGATGAATTTGGAGTGATCTACAACCTTGGTCTTATGACTTTTTGTTGTATCTGTATCCCTTTTACGTTTGATTTTTGTCTATTTCTCGATGTTAAGTAAATTTGGACTTTTCACATGCATAATTCATACTTTCAATCACTTATAAGAAAGATAGAATCATCAAACCCTACACGAAAATTGGCCCACCCAGTAGCCATATGTGAGCCAAATGCTATGGATGTAGCTGTCACATAATCATCTGAAAAGTATAACCAGATTTATCGCAACCCTTCTTCAGAACCGTAGGTTTTTTGTGGACTTCCAAGGACAGCGCAGTCGGTGGAGAACACACAAAAACGGTTTACCTCAAGGAAGTGTGCTGGCACCAATCCTCTTTAATATATACACGAATGACCAGCCGGTAGCTCCAAATAGCAGAAGTTTCTTGTATGCTGATGATCTTGCTCTGGCAACATAATGTACAGACTTTGAGACAGTGGAAAGGAATCTAACCATCGCCCTCGAAAGTTTGTCATCCTATTACAAGACAAACCAGTTAAGGCCTAACCCTATGAAAACACAAGTTAGTGCCTTTCATCTGAAAAACAGGGAAGCTCATCGTAAGCTGCATATAGTGTGGTCAGGTGTTGAGCTACAAGACTGTGAAACTCCAAAATACCTAGGAGTGACGCTTGATAGAGCTCTTACATTCAAGAAACACTGCATGAACACTAAACTTAGTCTCCACCAGGAATCATCTTCTACGTAAATTATCTGGATCAGAATGGGGCAGTCAACCAAAAACTATTCGTGCTTCCGCCATGGCACTATGTTATTCTGCAGCGGAATATGCCTGCCCTGTTTGGTACAATTCATCTCATGCCAGACAGGTAGACATAGCACTTAATGAGACCTGCAGACTTGTTACAGGTTGTCTAAAGTCTACTCCAACTGATAAACTCTATCGTCTTGCAGGGATAGCACCACCCGGTGTGCGAAGAGAAGTAGCTGCAAATAAGGAAAGGACAAAGGTTAAGCACGAAAGTACTCATCTACTGCATGGACATGAGCTTCCAGTACAGAGACTGAAATCTAGGAAGAGCTTCCTACGAACATCTCAGGAACTTATACTACCAGCTGAGAAGGCAAGGATACAGCTATGGAAGACGAAGATCCCCCAAGGCTCTGAGCAGATGGCGGTTGAGGAACGTTTGCCACCCGGTTGCAATGAGAGCTGGACAATCTGGAAATCTCTCAATAGGTTGAGATCAGGAGCGGGAAGGTCCAAAGTTAATTTGGCAAGATGGGGCTTCATCAATGGCGACAACACCAAGTGTGACTGCGGAGAAGATCAAACCATCCAGCATATGCTTCAGTGTCCGCTGTGTCCATCTTTGTACACGCAAGATGACCTGCATGGAGCTACGAAGAGAGGACTCGAAGTAGCGTTGTATTGGTCCAAGATTATTTAAATGTTACTTGAAATTATTGTAACTTTTTTGATGTATCTGACACGAGAATAATAATAATAATAATAATAATAATAATAATAATAATAATAATAATAATAATAATAATAATAATAATAATAATCTGAAAAGTAATGCAATGTGAGATAATCTTACAAAAATTTTACCCTATTCAACGTTTCTAACTCAGTCTGACCCATGAATAGATAAGATATCACACGATCAGCCATTTAGGGCGCTAAATCTGACGTCATATGGTACAATCCTTTGTCGATATGACGTACTGTTTTGCAGCAGTCAATCTGTAAATGAAGGTCTGCAATGTTTTAAGCATGCATATACTTTCGTATGTCGACCTATATATATTCACTGATGTCGTGTTGTAGCGATCGACAAAGGGCGTGTCTGCTATTGTAATCAGTACTCCCCACACCGACTTTGACTGGCAGTAGGAATGGGGTCCTTCTCCAACACCTATGTAACTGGCATACGTAAGGAAGGCCTACCATTGTAGTGAATAATTCACTTCTCGATTTGAATTGCAGAAGGCAAGAGAGCATACATTATTGTTTAAAAGTCCCCTACCCGATTGTGTTTGGCTGTAGGCAAGGGTACCCACCCTTATAAACAAATGTATCCATCTAAAATGTGACTGGTATTAGGCATAGTGGCCTGTTATTTTGATGGAAACTCATCAACTTGGTGTGACTGGTAGTAAGCTGGCTGGCTCTAGGAAAAGGGGCCTGTCATTATAATTATAACTGCACAACTGGTAGTAGGGAAGTTGCCAAACATTCTAATGAAAACTATAATCTGTCTGGAAGTAGGAAAGGGGGCCTGCCATTGTAACAAAAACTCCCAAATCGATTGTGACAGCGCAGTAGGCGATGGGGCCTGCAATTATAATGAAAACTTCCACACTCGATAACGGCAGGCTCACTTGACTACTAATGGCAGTAGTCAAGTGAGCCTGCCGTTATCATCACAAATCCGTAACAAGCAATTTACATTGGTAACACCGTATTAGGAACCTCCCTATGCTGTTTCTCGGATAACGCTAAGAGACATGCCATTTTAAAACAATCTTATTTACTGTATGTAGTGTACAGTATTTACTTCGATATTCGAATACAATGTAGAATACCGTAGCGAAGCTCGGGTACATTTGCTAATACATCAATAAAAGCTTCCCATTTTCGTTACAGTCACCAACTGCATGCCCTCCCATAATTTGTTCCAGCCCCTCATTGTTAGAAACCAAACTTTGCATTTAAATCCCGAATCACAATAATAATATCTCTCTTCCCCACTCTGTCAATAGTCTCATTTACCTGGCAGTAGAATGTTTCCTTTCTTCAATTTCTGATATTTGTGTTGGAGCATAACACTGGATCACGGTCACATTACGAACCCGGGTTTTGAGTCGAGCTGTCATCAGTCTTTCTGAGATTGGTTTCCAATCAAGAGGCTGGTCTTCGCAGTTTCATTCAATAAAAATCCTACACCTTCTCTATGTTCTGTATCCTCCCCGATTTGCCCAAAATAAAGGAATGTGCACCTATTAAGAGTCTGTATTTCTCCGAAGTCTGGCCATCGTACTTTACTTAATCCAAGGATATCCAGCCTATATTCCTCCATCACTTTAGCCACTTGCTTCAATCTACTGCTTTCTCTCAGGGTTCTGACATTCCAAAAACCTATTCTCGTTTTCCATTTCATGCCAAAAGTCGTCAACTTGTTATCCATCCGGTTGTGTTTCACTTCGGTTTCCTTAATCTATACTAATATATTGTCCCCTTTTCCAGGGTCGCCCAGTCGGCGGAGCGAGAGTCCCAACGGGTGAAACGTTCTCAGGGCCGTCTTTACTATTTCGGAACAGACCTTATGAAATTAATATTTGCAGGGCTATATAATTCCGATGTATATCTCCGGCGTCTTGAATACAGGTGTAGATGTAGGTTCTTCATCCGAGTTATGGCGGATTATAGGTGAACAAGTTCATCGTGCTGGCTCACACACGTCGGTTTAACACCTCATGATTCCTGTGCATCCAGATAGTATAGAATCACTCCAGCGATGTCTTAGAGTTCTCCAGAATGTCCTTCTTGATCGGTTCATGATGACAACTGGATCTGGTAGATTTGCTGAAACTAAAATTTTATTTCAGAATTGGATCCTCACTCGTTGTATTCCAATAATTTGCCTTACAATACTTAACTGGCGCAATGATGTACAATGTGGTTCAACACTTATTTAAAGCTTCAAATTTCGACCCTGTTATCAGTTTAAAGCACTTCGTTGAGTCCTCATAATTTAGAATACTTCACTACAGTACTTTCAAAACGATGTCCCTCGGGCAGGTTTACTCTCGAAGCTTCCAGTTCGATGATTAATTGGCCTCGTGGTGCCTACCAGAACACCCCATAAGTTACTGCAATAACAATTCGGCGTAACGTCCTGCTGCGACTGTCCGTGGTTTGTAATGTTTCACCCAGTCGAATGTACTGCGATGAGATTTCGTACTTTCTGACCTGTCTATACGAAAATTAATACTATCATACTCGAATACTATAACGCCGTGCAGTACTGTCTCATAGTCAACTAAATTCTCCAATACCATTAGCAGTGACTATCGTATTCCGTCCGTCGCTCAGTCTCACGCTAAAGACATTTCTTTACTCTCCCTTCCAGAAGATTTCCGTGTGTAGAGCGGCTCCATTCGTTCTCATTGGTCGACAGCTATTCTTCCACGTGATTGTTGTTCCATATTTGGTGTAGATATTTCTGGAATCCTTCTCCCCTTTCGTCATCCAGTGCTCGCTGTATGATGCAAGTCGTATGACGTATCTATATCCTTGACCACCTGACACAGTTTAGCTTGCCCGCAACGGAACGGCCTGGTAACCAGCCGATGCTTGTTCGTGCGTATACCCGTGCTACATTACGATAATTGAACTAACCTCTCTAAATCCAATACAATACCATTTGGACGGGTACAATATAAAGAGGTAAAGTTTGTTTCCATGTAATAGCTAATCTCAGAAACTACTGGACCGATTCTGAAAATTCTTTTACTAATGTAAATATTCGTTATCCCTGAGGGGCATGGGTTGTATTTTATTTTCAAAACAACTCGAGAGGGGGGTACGGGAGGGAGATATAAAATAATAGGCTAATATAAGCAATATATCGAATTTATCCTACAAGGACGAGACAAAGCTCCATTTAAGCCCCTTGATGCAAAGAACAAAACTCAGTAAGCCCTAGGGACATCAAACCATGTTTTAAAGCCCTAAAACTAACGGTTACTGAGATACTGGCACCACACTACCCTGCTCTAGGCATCGGATGAAGAAATGAACGGCCGTAAACACGGCAACTTCAACTCCAGGATTCTATAGCAGCGAAATTATCTACAATATTTCACAGAAACCTATTATGTTACAGACATGAAAATTGGTATTTGGTATCTTCTTTAAAAATAAAAGAACACAAATGTTTGTTTTTAGAAAATCCACTTAAGGGGAGCGGGTGAAAAGAAGTCAGGAAGGAGTTGAATTCTACATATGAGGATACATATATCTCAGAAACTGAAGATATTACGGACGTTAAAATTGGTACTTAGAATCTCCTTTAAAAATAAATGAACATACATTTTTCGGAAAATCCACTTAAGAGGGCACGGTAAAAAGAATAAAAAAGCGGGCGAATTTTTAAAACGAGTGTCGTCTTCTGCAGCTTTTTCCACACCTGTGGGGTTGCGGGTGCGAACTTCGTCGCACATGTGGATTTGACCCTGTTTTACGGCTGAATGCCCTTCCTGACGGCAATCCTACGGGTGGGGATGTAATTATTATTGCGTGTTCCTGTTGTGTTTGGTAATGTGGTGTGTTGAGTTAATGTGAAGAGGAGAGTGTTGGAACAAACACAAACTACCAGTCCCCGAGCCAGAAGAATTAATCACACGTGATTAAAAAAACCCGACCCAGCCCGGAATAGAAGCCAAAGGACCTCAACGATGACCACTCAGCCAAGGAGTGGAGCAGTTTTGAAAATGAGTATATCTCATAAACTTAACATGTTACAGTCGTGACAATTGGTATTTGTAGTCTCCTTTAAATATAAAGAAATAGGTACTTTTTGTTTTCGGAAAATCAACTTAAACTGAAAATGGAACCTAAGTGAAAAAGGAGTTGAATTCTCCCTATGAGGATACTTATATGTCAAAAACTAAGATGTTACAGATGTGAAAATTGTTATTTGGAATCTCCTTTAGAAAGAAAACTTTTTTTTCGACATAAAATAGGACTGTTTCTCACATATGGAGTTCTATGTCGCATGTTCCAGATTTAGGTCTGCCAGTAGCCTGGCCATCTTAGCCCAAAAAAGAAATGCGACAAACGTGGTTTACAGAGAAGTTCTGGGGTAAATTAAATGCAATTTTTCGGTGAGTTTTTACACTTCAGGGATTTACAAGTAATGTCTCAGTGCAGTACCGAGGAACAAGTATTTTTTATCAAATTACGAAATCCTCAATAGCGAAGCTGTAGGTAACAGCTAGTAGTTTATACACTGACTGACAGAGCAAATGCAACACCAAGAAGGAGTGGTCAGAACTTTATGCCAATTGCAGGGTAGACTGACGTCACTGAGGTATGCTCATGATGTGAAATGCGCCGCTGTGCTGCGCACGTAGCGAACGATAAATGGGACACGGCGTTGGCGAATGGCCCACTTCGTACCGTGATTTCTCAGCCGACAGTCATTGTAGAACGTGTTGTCGTGTGCCACAGGACACGTGTATAGCTAAGAATGCCAGGCCGCCGTCAACGGAGGCAGTTCCAGCAGACAGACGACTTTACGAGGGGTATGGTGATCGGGCTGAGAAGGGCAGGTTGGTCGCTTCGTCAAATCGCAGCCGATACCCATAGGGATGTGTCCACGGTGCAGCACCTGTGGCGAAGATGGTTGGCGCAGGGACATGTGGCACGTGCGAGGGGTCCAGGCGCAGCCCGAGTGACGTCAGCACGCGAGGATCGGCGCATCCGCCGCCAAGCGGTGGCAGCCCCGCACGCCACGTTAACCGCCATTCTTCAGCATGTGCAAGACACCCTGGCTGTTCCAATATCGACCAGAACAATTTCCCGTCGATTGGTTGAAGGAGGCCTGCACTCCCGGCGTCCGCTCAGAAGACTACCATTGACTCCACAGCATAGACGTGCACGCCTGGCATGGTGCCGGGCTAGAGCGACTTGGATGAGGGAATGGCGGAACGTCGTGTTCTCCGATGAGTCATTCTGTTCTGTCAGTGATAGTCACCGCAGACGTGTGTGGCGTCGGCGTGGAGAAAGGTCAAATCCGGCAGTAACTGTGGAGCGCCCTACCGCTAGACAACGCGGCATCATGGTTTGGGGCGCTATTGCGTATGATTCCACGTCACCTCTAGTGCGTATTCAAGGCACGTTAAATGTCCACCGCTACGTGCAGCATGTGCTGCGGCCGGTGGCACTCCCGTACCTTCAGGGGCTGCCCAATGCTCTGTTTCAGCAGGATAATGCCCGCCCACACACTGCTCGCATCTCCCAACAGGCTCTACGAGGTGTACAGATGCTTCCGTGGCCAGCGTACTCTCCGGATCTCTCACCAATCGAACACGTGTGGGATCTCATTGGACGCCGTTTGCAAACTCTGCCCCAGCCTCGTACGGACGACCAACTGTGGCAAATGGTTGACAGAGAATGGAGAACCATCCCTCAGGACACAATCCGCACTCTTATTGACTCTGTACCTCGACGTATTTCTGCGTGCATCGCCGCTCGCGATCCTACTGAGTCGATGCCGTGTGCATTGTGTAACCTGCATATCGGTTTGAAATAAACATCAATTATTCGTCCGTGCCGTCTCTGTTTTTTCCCCAACTTTCATCCCTTTCGAACCACGCCTTCTTGGTGTTGCATTTGCTCTGTCAGTCAGTGTATTTAAGGCTGTGCAAGTTATTAGCCCACAGCAACCTGAGCTTGCTGCTTTTTCTAAGGGTTGTCTCCCTTAGCCTTTGAAGATCCCTCTTCGCCACAAGACAGTGGTTTCCGTTGTTTCTTTAAACTCTACGGGAAGAGGGTTGGCTTGTCTGCCACTTTTGGCGTTCCAAAAGTCTCTTTTTCCGCCGCATCTGCCGTTGAGGACTTTACCAGAGCACCGTTAGCCGTCACTTTTCAGGGTTCCTGTAGGGCCTTCACAGCTACCGTAGCGGTCATGGGGCGCACACAGTCCCCACTGTACATCACCCCTGCGGGCAATCCTTTACTTCATGCCGTTGCCCACCTCCCACGACGTGGACGAGGGGTTGGACTTATGGAAGGCAAAATTATAATGGGGTTACCAAATTGTACAGCAAACTGTGGAGTAAGATTAATATGTGAAGAGTGGATTCAAGTAGACATTATTAAGAGAATTTTGAAATATTTGTTAACATTGAAAGGAAGAGAGAGTGGTCAGTTTCTGCAGATTGCATATAACATCAGAGAGAAAATATTCAGGGAGAGTACTGGCTAAATATAAAAGTACGGTATACTCCCAGACAGGTTAGGATTCGCAAATTGTTGGGAATAGGACCTCGAGAGGTTGGAGGTATTGACGAGTAAACTGATTATTATACGACTTGGAGATATTCAAAGACAGTGGTTGGTATTCGAATGTAGGAGCAGGGCGACCTTCTTAGAATTCAATTGGATAAGGCAGGGTATGAGCAAAAATATCGTGAGTGTAAATAGAAGGGAAACACGAGGTTTGATTTGGTTGATGATGGGAATTTATAAGAATAAGGGGGAATAATTAAGGTGCCTTCTCTGCAGTGAATATAGAGAAGAATTTCAAATGGTGAAATCAAATAAGTTATAAAGATAATAGCGGAAACTCTCTCGAAAGTGCATAGCTTTCAGACGAGACAGCGTCACTAGCATTATCTAGCGGCTCGCAGTGTAAAGAAAGAACAGCTGTCGACTGCTCCTTGTGGCTGCTATGACATAATACCTGAACCAGAGATCTCAACATTTCACCTGTGCACGAAAATGTAATGGTTTTAAGTTTTAATGGAATTATAGAATAGCTTTTCAAGTACAAAATGTTTGATCTGGGGTTGTAATATTTTATTAGTCACGAAATAATGCATGAAAAGTAACATCCATTTTTGGTTTACGTCCCACTAACTACTTTCTAAGGTCTTCGGAGACGCCGAGGTGCCGGAATTTGAACCGCAGGAGTTCTTTTACGTGCCAGTATATCTACCGACACGGGGCTGTCGTATTTGGGTACCTTCAAATACCACCGGACTGAGCCAGGATCGAACCTGCCAAGTTGGGGTTAGAAGGCCAGCGCCTTAACCGTCTGAGCCACTCAGCCCGGCAGGTGCAAGTGAAAAAGGCAGGTCATGTTTATAATGATATGGCAAGACATGGTCGTATAATTGAAATTGTAATAGTAAGTTAGATAAGGAAAAACATGATTCAACTGTTGACTCACGAGTGATCTGGAATGTGGTTGGAAGTAGGTTAGTAGTGCGTAAGTAATATTAAGAATTGCTAAGTCAGTAGGTGAAGACGGCGATTAGGTAACAAGAATGATATGCGCTGCGGACAACAGATAGCTAAATAAGAGGAGCTGGAAAGCAGTGTTCTGCTAAGGATTAATGTTGATTTTAAGAGGACTGAATAATATTAGGGCAGGTCTGAAGGCCATGAGTAAATAAGTGTGTGTAAGGTAGAGGAGTTTAGAATAAGTTAGTCATAGGGGGCACTCACATGAGCATTGGTTTCCGCCCACGTGAGCGCCCAAATAGTAGATTTTGTATAGGGGTGGCGCTCACATGAGGATTGGTCTTCACCCATGTGAGCGTCCACATAGTAGACTTTTCAGGAGGGGGAGGGAATGACACAAGAGGGAGGGACAGGGCGGGCCTATCCCAATGGTTATTGACAAAGATTAATAGATGGAAGTCGAGAGGGAGAGAGAGAGAGAGAGAGAGAGAGAGAGAGAGAGAGAGAGAGAGAGAGACGGGGCGCAAGGGGTGCTGGATTCCAGCGCGCGGGTGGTATGTAATCAAACGGAATGGTGAGGATATAGCTTTGTCAACTGTGTAGAGGGCGGACTTGTCGTTCCAGGGAGGCCGGCTCCTTTTTTTCCTCACCAGGGGGACGGCACGGCCGGTCAGTAAGGTAGTATAAGGGTGGCGCTCACATGTGGATAGGCTTCCCGCCCATGTGAGCATCCTCATAGTAGATTTAATTTATTTTTATGTTTGAAGGGTGGCGCTTGCTTGTGGCCCGGTTTTCCGCCCGTGTGAGTGTCTAGAGTGTAGTCTTAGTTTATTTTTATTTTTCGTCCACATGGTAGTATTAGTTAATAGTTTTTACTTGTTTTCTCTTTGTAACGGGAACATGTATTTGAGCCGAAAGCTGTAATGTTCTTCAATAAATAAATATCACAAATACTTTTCTGTAATTTGGCATTTTTTCTTTTTCTGCTGAGATGTGTAGGAACCATTTGTTTTATTTACAAAAGCTTTATTGAGGACTGCAAAGTATTTCTGGGCCAACAAGGAATTACAATTGTCACACATACATTCTATACTAACATATTCATTTATTAAGGTTTTCACAAAGTTGTCTTTGGCACCTTGAGTACTTTCACATTTGAATTTATTTACAGTATTCTGAAAACCACTGGACATTTTAGAACAAAACACGTGAGAATATTAATTGGGGAAACATTTCTTCACTAATATGAGAAAGTTTTCAGGGCCATGGGAATTAAGTTCAAGTGACATCAAAACACTCTTACACTCATTATGTGGCAGTATTGAGATTACCCAACCAATAACATAATTGTCTGGATTTGCCTGTATAGTTTGCACATTACTGTCGATTACCTCCTTTTCTTCATTACAATTAGGTCTCTTATTACTAATATTGTCCGGCTCCATGGCTAAATGGTTAGCGTGCTGGCCTTTGGCCACAGGGGTCCCGGGTTCGATTCCCGGCAGGGTCAGGAATTTTAACCGCCATTGGTTAATTTCTCTGGCACGGGGGCTGGGTGTATGTGTCGTCTTCATCACCATTTCATCCTCATCACGACGCGCAGGTCGCCTACGGGTGTCAAATCGAAAGGCCTGCACCTGGCGAGCCGAACATGTCCTTGGACACTCCCGGCACTAAAAGCCATACGCCATTTCATCACTAATATTTAATCTTTCATTCACAGTGTTACTCATTTTCAAATAATTGTATTTGGCTAGGAATACTGCAGCATCAGCCTCACAATTGCTATCTTGTGAGGGGGATAGTAAGTTATCATAACAGTTTTTAATCCAGGAGTAACATTATTGCCCCATTTACCCTTGATAATGGCAAATACATTTTCCAGACAATGTTGTGTCAGCCTTCTAGTGAAGAGAAATTGAAAATCAAATCACTCCTTCAATTCTGACCACAAAAGCTTAAGAACAGTGATATTATCTATCCAACCTTGAATATATACTGGGTTGAGTTTACTATTAGCACCCCTGTTTAACATAATGATATGCTTTAGATATTTTTTCAATTCCTATCAATTTTTCTAAATGATTAGAATTACTGCAAAGGGGTCTTCTATACTACTTAAGGCTATTACATTTTTAGGACTTGAAGATGTCAAGTTGTATGCCACACATTTCAATGAAATCAGCTGTAATAGCTGCAGAGGATGGTAGAGAATGAAATTGAACATGCACCTTTATGCCCCAAGCAACAGAATGACTCCAAGTCTGAACAGCTAAACACACTCTCATTGGTGAAAAGAGGGGAAGTGAGAAACATCGTTTTCTTACTTTTGGGGCTACTCTGAGCACAATGGTTGAATTTTTGTTACAAAGTTCTTGAATATGAGACCAGCTACAAATTTCCCCTTCTACATAGAAATCATACTTCTTTGGATTGTTACTCAGTGATTTAATCAAGTGAAGGGCATCATAGAAAAAGTATATTTTTCATCATTTAACTTATTTCAATATATGGTTTGTCTGAAGTAACCCCCAGAACTGTCCTCATTTTGACATTGTTTGCCTCTTGATCACAATCTAGAGTCTTGGGTACTAGCCAAGTGCCCTAAATTTTCACTAATGAATTAATTAACATCTTTATTGCTCTGCCCTGACATAACATCTCAGTTCAAATAATATCCTATAATTTGCTTGAAATTGAGGTACAGACCTTTAACGATTATGACCATAGCCTAATTACATAACTCTCTTTCAGTGACATTTAAGTCAAACATGATTTCTGAACCTGTGTCTACAAACCCTTCTAACAAGTCATTTTGAGCACTATAGGCTAACAGACACTTACGAGACATTTCATCAATCACTACAGATTTAACTTTTTCTTGAGGTTTCATATTTTCACACTTAATTTGTAAGAAATCAAGAACCATGCCATCCATACCTTTGAATTTATAGCCAACTTCTCAATCAATCAGGAGCGTGGCGCTGTATGGAAGTGAAACATGGACGATAACTAGCCCAGAAAGAAAGACAATAGAATGTGGTATTACAGAAGAATGCTGAAGGTGATATGAATAGATGGAATCATGAATGAAGAGATATTGAATCGAACTGACGAAATTTGAGGGTAAAAAGAGATAGAATGATAGGACAATCAATCAATCAATCAATACTGATCTGCATTTAGGGCAGTTGCCCAGGTGGCAGATTCCCTATCTGTTGCTTTCCTAGCCTTTTCCGAAATGATTTCAAAGAAATTGGAAATTTATTGAACATCTCCCTTGGTAAGTTATTCCAATCCCTAACTCCCCTTCCTATAAATGAATATTTGCCCCAGTTTGTCCTCTTGAATTCCAACTTTATCTTCATATTGTGATCTTTCCTACTTTTATAGACGCCATTCAAACCTATTCGTCTACTAATGTCATTCCACGCCACCTCTCCGCTGACAGCTCGGAACATACCACTTAGTCGAGCAGCTCTTCTTCTTTCTCTCAATTCTTCCCAACCCAAACATTGCAACATATTTGTAACGCTACTCTTTTGTCGGAAATCACCCAGAACAAATCGAGCTGCTTTTCTTTGGATTTTTCCAGTTCTTGAATCAGGTAATCCTGGTGAGGGTCCCATACACTGGAACCATACTCCAGTTGGGGTCTTACCAGAGACTTATATGCACTCTCCTTTACATCCTTACTACAACCCCTAAACACCCTCATAACCATGTGCAGAGATCGGTACCCTTTATTTACAATCCCATTTATGTGATTACCCCAGTGAAGATCTTTCCTTATATTAACACCTAGATACTTACAATGATCTCCAAAAGGAACTTTCACCCCATCAACGCAGTAATTAAAACTGAGAGGACTTTTCCTATTTGTGAAACTCACAACCTGACTTTTAGCCCCGTTTATCAACATACCATTGCCTGCTGTCCATCTCACAATATTTTCGAGGTCACGTTGCAGTTGCTCACAATCTTGTAACTTATTTATCACTCTATAGAGAATAACATCATCCGCAAAAAGCCTTACCTCCGATTTCACTCCTTCACTCATATCATTTATATATATAAGAAAACATAAAGGTCCGATAACACTGCCCTGAGGAACTCCCCTCTCAACTATTACAGGGTCAGACAAAGCTTCACCTACTCTAACTCTCTGAGATCTATTTTCTAGAAATATAGCAACCCATTCAGTCACTCTTTTGTCTAGTCCAATTGCACTCATTTTTGCCAGTAGTCTCCCATGATCCACCCTATCAAATGCTTTAGACATGTCAATCGCGATACAGTCCATTTGACCTCCAGAATCCAAGATATCTGCTATATCTTGCTGGAATCCTACAAGTTGAGCTTCAGTGGAATAACCTTTCCTAAAACCGAATTGCCTTCTATCGAACCAGTTATTAATTTCACAAACATGTCTAATACAATCAGAAAGAATGCCTTCCCAAAGCTTACATACAATGCATGTCAAACTTACTGGCCTGTAATTTTCAGCTTTATGTCTATCACCCTTTCCTTTATAGACAGGGGCTACTATAGCAACTCTCCATTCATCTGGTATAGCTCCTTC